>NC_089196.1:2033519-2756019 GCF_963930695.1 Labrus bergylta | reverse complement strand
ACCTCTGCAGATTTACTCCCATTATTAGGACGCGTTCATAAGCAATCCTAAGCTGTTTGCATTCTGTCCACGTTTGTCTCTCAGATCCCCACTTTCATTCTGCAGTAATGCAACTCAGCCCGGCTCTAAATCCTCTGTTTTGTTGTACGCAGATGCTCCGTCTGGCCCGATTAAGCTGCTCTTTCTCAACGCCGCCGTGCTGATTGGATGAGTCCTTTAACAATATTTTTTTTTTTTTTGGTGGAGAAGCTGTGTTGAATTGAGGACAAAATACAATCGAGGTTGTTTTTCCCTAAAAAACAAGCTCAGCCCGATTTTCTCTCAATCTAATAATGACCTGTCTTTATGGATTTTCTTTTATTGAGCGAGCGTCTGAATACAAAAACGTCCCCACATCTGGCTTCGTGACAGACTCACATTAAAAGCTGGTCCAAGCTGATGGACGCTTTAAAAAAATGTTTTAAAAAAAGATTGTGATTGAGCAGATTGTGCTGACTTTGCATACATCTCTATCGGTCCTATACCTTTTCTTTGCATCGTCTGTTTTCAAGCTCTCCATTTATTTAAAAGCTCTCTCTTCATCAAAACAGAGCTGCTTGTGCAAAATCACCGCTGCCTCTTTGTTTATTTGCACAGCTCTCTCTAAACAAGAACACCTTATCTCACTGGATGACGTGCAGATCTGGAAGTTATCAGAGCTGCCCAGAGGACCGGCCTCGGCCCCGCAGGTTCTCAGAGTAAATACTGAGCTTGGGAAGCGTTCCTCCTGCAGGAATAGTTTACAGCAGATCTCTTAAGCGAGATACCTTGGGTGGTTTCTGCAAACTCATTAGTGCATGATGAGGAGTTATGTGGGAGCTCTCAATACAAAAAGCATGCTTGTTGTGCTAACTTCAGCTTTATGTTGCTTTGATAATTTCTCACTAAAATTGTTTCTATAATCTTTGAGTCGAGGACTAGTGTTAGTGGATTGTTTTAGGATGCACAGCGGTACGTCACACCGGTAGAAGAGGAGGAGAACAGAAGCTTAACTCTTTTTGAGCAGATTTAATAGAACGACAGGGCCCGTCTGATTCAATTCTAATTTGAATTGAAAAGGCTTTGATAGCAGGAGCCGCTCATGAAAAAAAAAACAATTTTCACCAAAGTATTAGAGCACGATTCAATCCATGACGACATTGCGAGGATAATAACAACAATCTGTTGCTTACAAAAACACTTAAAAGAAGTGTTCAAATGCAGACTCAGAACCAGATTATGGACGGGTTTTCACACAACACATGCAGAGGAGATACCTGACACTGATTCCATCGGGTCTAAGAAGTCCAAAAACCAGTCCACAGGCTCCCAGGGGTCGCAGATTTCTGGAGGAAAGTTTGTAATATTTGATCTGCTATATTGGCCAAACCTATCCGCTCTTACAAAAGTCTCTTCCTGCTTAATGACTGCTCTAACCTGGAGAGGTCCTTTAAACATAAACGTCTTTTTTCCTTGCTGGCCTCACCACTGATCAAGGACTTACAGCTTGTAGATTCTACAATTCTACAATTCACTTAGCAGACACTTTTATCCAAAGCGACGTACATCAGAGAGTAAGTACAACACAAGCAAGGATGTAGAAAAAAGGGAACAATGTCAGTAAGAGCAAACAATCAGCTTTGAGTCTGATTGGACACACAGGTGCTGACAGGAAGTGACCAGAGGCAAAGCACAACATTGAGGGCAGTTCTTGAGAGCTCTAATCAGTATAGAAACCATCTTATAAGTCGTCGTTATCAAACAAAAACCATCGTCATTACCATCATCATCATCAATAATATGGAGACCATCATCATTTAGTTAGTAGGTATTCATGAAAGAGCTGGGTCTTTAGCTTTTTCTTAAAGGTGCAGAGGGACTCTACAGATCAAATGGAGTTTGGAAGTTCATTCCACCACCGGGGGGCGACAGAGGAGAAAAGTCTAGTCAGCGTCTTAGGACCCTTTTGTGAAGGTTGGATCAGACGTCTTTAATTGGCAGAGCGTAGTGGGCTAGATGGAGGTCTCCACACTCAACTTTCAGAACAGAACCGGCTGTTGGATTCTGTCGATGTTTCTTGCTTGGTATTCTGGGCGTCAGAAATACACCACGCTCAAACAGAGAATGTGACTTGTTGGAACGTCTTTGTTATGATTTGTTTGCTATGTTACGCTGGGTTTATCTGTGGGGTCCTTGGGTTGGGGAGGGAGGGAGGGAGGGTGGGGTTTGGGGTTCTGCAGGTGTGGGACAGCCATCACTTAAATAAAGATGCTTTTTTTGCATATATCTTAGCCTGTGGATTTTTATAGCCCAATCGTTAGCTTTTATCCCTTCCTGTTTTTCTCAACACTTTTTACTTTTCACATCCTGCTGTTTCTCCATCACTCCGTGTTTGATTGTGCATAAATTTGCTTGACTTGTGTTGTCTTTAAATGAATACATTTGGAAAAGTATTTATCATTTTCTTCTCAGGTTTAATTCTGTCATCCTTCACGAGATCCACCTTCAGAAATGGCTCTGATGTCTTTCTGCAGCTGTATGTGATGGATGTGTTATGTAACGATGCGTGTCCTTGTGTGTCTCTGTGCAGATGTGTTGGACAGCATGGCGAGGTTCAGCGTCCAGGGAGTCTGCAACTACAGCATGCTGACTCTGTCCGACCACGAGAGGGTTCTGTACGTCGGAGCGCGGGAGGCTTTGTTCGCCCTGGACCCCAACGACATCAGCAGACAGCTCCGACCACAGGTAACACACACACACACACACACACACACACACACACACACACACACACACACACACACACACACACACACACACACACACACACACACACACACACACTTTGAAGGTTTTATTTTCTGCCACTCAATGGGATTAAAATGTACAAAAGTTAAAGAGACGAGAAGAGAGAGGATTTCAAGAAAAAATAATTATAACCACATCAGCGCCCTGACTGGCTGTCAGCACAAACACCCACGCAGTGTGAGAGGCTTCTGTAGAAAAGCAAGAAATTAAATGATAAGACATAAGATTTAATATCGCAGTCTGCTTCATGATGGACGCTTCAGGAACAAAGAGCTCCGTCTCATCCACGCCGCCTGAATACGGCACATTTCAAACACTCCATTTAAACACACCCGATTCAATTAGGATATTAACTGTGATATCATTATTACAGCGGAGCATGAAGCATTGCAGAGGTCCTGCTTGGATTAGCAGGAGAGAAAAGACACTTTCTCTGCCGCCTCTTAACGGGCGGGTCGACCTTTATTCGTCCGTCTTTAACTCGTTTATGGACTCGAGGATGTTTACAAACCCACAAAACACACAAACATACAAAACGCTGGCAGATAATCAAAAAAGCAAATAATGGCATAATGAAGTCCGCTGAGTCACACTATAGCCGTTTGGTACTTTATTGGTCTGGCCGTCTTTTTATTAAATCTTCAGGCCCTGTCGAAGCTTTAATGTAAGAACTTGTCAAGCGCTTTAATATCGTCTCAAAGGGCATTTAAGCGTCCTCCTCGAAGGGTCCAAACCATCGTAAAAAATATTAATTGCTACAAAGTGGTTTTGCTTCTCCTTTGACCTGCATCTGTTTTATAGTTTGATGGGTTTTTTTAAAAAAAGGCTGCGTTTGAAAATGACAAACTGTGACTTTACCACATGTTTGTTCTTACTGTGAACTGATACAAATATATGTAGCGGTCCTGGATTCCAGCAGTGTCTTCAATTCAATCAGGAGAGACTTAAAGACAGGGTTGGTAATTTTCCAAAACTAGCATGATTTTGAAAGTAGCATTCCCTCAGTGCTCCATCTGCACCCACCCCCTCCCCTCTGTGCTCCCTCAAAAGCCACGCCCCCTCACTTACATGCACGAGCGCCGTTTCTCCAGAAGTGGACCTCAGCTCATCTCTGTCATTGTGTAGAAACTACTAAAAAGATATTATGCAATGTCTTTGGTGATTGGACGCGGTCATGATGACTTCATGTACTCAGGGGGATAGCGAGGCCGACAGCAGGATGTTTTTGTGACTATTTTTCTAGTTGGTACAAATTCCACCATCACACTTGCTCAGGAGTTTTGCTCCAACAATACCTTCATAATCGAAACCCAAATCATCCAGTTGAGAGACGACCGACTCTTCCACTGAGCCACAGCCGCTCTCCATAACTCTCAGATCAAGATTATTACTCTAACAGTGGAGTGTTTGTATTTCTACTTATTTTGGACCCAATCTACCAATTTGCAAAGTTGGACGTTTTTTTACAATATCATCTGCTGCTAAATGCTTCCAACAGGGATAGTGTTAGTGAGCTGCCAACGTTAAAGATCGTAAAGAGTACGGCTATTGGCTCCATGTTTCACTTCTCTCAGCACAATCATATCCACTGTGACTGTGTGGGAGGACACCGCCGATTACACACTTTGGCTCTATTTTTTTTATCTAATGTTTTTTCATTATCCTGCTTTTTTAATGTGCAGTTACTTGTTTCTCTCTGATTGCTCTGGGACTAACCTGTTCACTATAAATACCTTTGACTCAGTCCTTATTCATACGTTGACTGCCAAAGCCTCTGAGACTCCGTCTGGGTTTCGCTTTTCTCCCTCAATAATTGGTCCATATTGCAATCAATACAATTACAGCCATGCAGGGAAGGTGTAGTGAGCAGCCTGCAGCAGTTCAGGGGATTGTTATCTGATTTAGCTCCTTAATGAGCAGTTATTAGATGCACACACACTGCACACACACACACACACACACACACACACACACACACACACACACACACCACACCACACAGGCAGTGGCGGTTTGAGGGTTATGGGTCTTACAGTAATGATAGCACCACCTGTCGTTGGCCCCTGGTGTGCAATGTGCAGGGAAGAAGCCAACACAGAGAAATGACAGCATGAGGACGAGGGAGTAGTCCGTCCCCCTCTGTCCCCGTCTGCCCATCACCGCCTCACCCCTCTCCCCCTCCTTTTCTTCCTTTAACAGCACCTCGCTTTATGTCTTTCGCTGCTGTCATACTCGCTGTCTCTCCTCATTACTTTCATGTCTGTATTTCTGCACTTTCTCTTTTTTTAATCCTTTCTGAAACGCTCCCTTTTACATCACAAAGTTCTGGTCCCTACATAAAACACAGACGCATTTTAAAGGTGCTAAATGTGATAAAAACTCATTTCATATCTGCTTCACGTATTCATATCCCTACACTTTAGTGAGCGACTCCGTGTTCTCTATGCAGAACCAGGGTCCAATTAAAGGCCTTTTTTAAACTCATTTGTTAGTGGCCAAAAGCGTTTGCACACGAGAGAACATGTAAGCACCGGCTTTTTAAAGTGCTGAAATCAAGCAGCCGTGTAATAGAGCCAGGGAGGTAACCCCCCACCCCCGAAAATAAAAAGTTCTTACTTTATTTTCAAGATTTGAGACCTTTTCACTCATTAACAAAATGACTCCCTGCACTGACGCTCACACAAAGTTTCTCATGTATATCTTTAAGACACTCACAGTAACATTTATCTTGCCCTTTACATAATTATGCAACAAGACCATATCAAAGATCCAGCATCATTACGCCTTTGTGCATGGTTCCACATTGTGTCACGCCGTTGCAGAGGAACAAGAGGCACAGCGTGTAAACACAAACAGTGCTGCTCTGCCCTGCCAACCTCCGTTACACACTGCCACCATCTTCCCCTCATTACGCCTCTGTGACTACCTTATGGGGCGTAAATATCCCGCTTTAGTCGTTTTCAAAAGTTTTTCAGAAGTTCTCTGCCCGTCTGAAATCCCTATTCGAGTGAAGAGCCATCTAAGTGCTGTTTCTCATTGTTTAGTGCTGTCCCCTTAATGTGAGGCAAGGGGACATTAACTCTGCAGATATTTCTTTGTCCGGCAATCAGTCTGTTAGCCACCTGTCCACTCACTGCTGCAGGATGTGTGTTCGGTCTGTGTGGAGCAAATTAACGAGGGGATTTCTTAAGATGAGATAATAAAGGTAGAGAGTGACTAAAGTGACTGAGACTCAATTTTAGAGACGATAAACTGCTGCTGTCACTTTGCCTCCTTTTAACTTTCAGTGCATCAGTTAAAAAAACGAGACGATCCTAAGTCTGTCATCTCTACAGCGACCGCCACGGTCAGAGGTTAAACTGAAGACGTTTCAATCAGGAGAGACTTAATTAAGAATGATCAATTATTTATTTAACAATTAAGGAAATACATTTGCAAAGTCTTTGGGGATTAGAATCCATTATTACAACTTCATGCACTCGGAGGGTTAATGAGGCCTACAGCAGGATAGGATACTCCCCTGATGGAGTCTAGACCCTGGTGGTGGAGGTGGTTGATTACTTAAAGAGTAAATGCTCATAATCAGCTGAGCAGCGAGATGGAGGGAGAGCATTTGGTATCTTCTTTATGCAGTACATTGAAATGCTTTAAAAATGTCAACACATAATAAGTCTACTTTTAAACACACAGTTTATCTCGCGGTTCAGTATGCGGGCCGTGATAACCTCCATTGTTTGATTGCTGTTGGTTTGTCTCCAGTCGAGTATATCAGAGTTTAATAGCAAGTCTGCAGCAGCGATCTGCCTGTAATGACCAGTGTAATTATTTCTAATGGTGTGGAAACCTCTTAGTAAACACACTTCATATTTTGGACCTCAGTCCACGCAGCCGAGATCAGCCATGTGTCACACGGTTATTAAAGAAAAGGAGCCGATGAAATAATGGTAAAAAAGCAGAGGTTAAAGCGAGTGTGTGCACATAAAGTGCAGATGAGCACGCACATTTCTTCTTCATTGGCTCCCCTCCTGCTCTTTTTTTTCAGCAGAGTTGAACGTGGCAGAGGACAAAAAAGCGACACACACAGGTGCATTATGACACAGTCTCTTGCCAGAGCGTCTGCGAGGCTGTAAAACAATGGTATAATCATTAGGGGATTTGCTGCAGGAAGGACCACACAGTGACTACCTGAGAGAGTGTTTGATGGGGCTGCCTGCCAAGGAGCCCGGTCTCTGTGGGGGCGCCTTGTCCCTGCAACTCCTGGCAGTACTTTTTTAGTAAGATAAGTGAGACAGCTTTTTAAAGTTCAGGGTGAGATGTTATACGTTTCATCTCCTGT
Source organism: Labrus bergylta (assembly GCF_963930695.1). Lineage (NCBI taxonomy): Eukaryota > Metazoa > Chordata > Actinopteri > Labriformes > Labridae > Labrus > Labrus bergylta. Next base: position 2,748,857 of record NC_089196.1, on the reverse strand, counting down.
TTTCCTTTTTCATTCTTTTGCTGGTTTGAAAAAGCTCACATAATCACTTATCACCTTGTACATCTCTAAAAAGTGATATTGATTTGTTCATTTCTTACTAAACTAAAAAGTGTCCTGTATTTTGGGGGCTCAGAGGTTTTCCACACATATGGCGCCGACGGGTGTTTTTTGAAAATGTATCTTTTTCTGCATGATTTGACCTTTCGTACACAAACTGCATTTAAGGTCACTGAAAACTTCGCTCTGTTACAAAAACAGACAACTTTAGTAAAACTCCTTCCAGGGTGAAGATGTTCAGAAACTCAGTTTAAGGTGTTTATGTGAAGACGGTTTGACGTCATCGTGCCACGCTGTCACTTGAGTTCACATGTGATTGAGTGCGATGGCGGACGTAGCCAAACTAGCGCTGGTGCTAACGTTGCTAAGTGGACTTTTTACATGCTCACACATACATGACACAGTTACTCTCCCACTATGTTGACGAGCAGAGACACCTAAATGGACGACTTTGTAAATGAAATGGTTGTTGCAGAGGAATGTCAAGGTCATCGTTGTTAACTTGGCTTTCCCATGACAGCCGTAAAATTGCGTTTTTCGTTCTCATGTGGACGAAGATGTTTTTGAGAACTGAGCGTGTGAGGACAGGATTCTTTTTTTAAAACAAAGGAGGAAAATCTCAGTTTAAAAAAAATACCCGCCTTATGTGGACTAGGTCTTAGATGTATTTGCACATTGAGTTAAGCATGCAGCCTTTCTTATGGTCTGTGTCATAAGATAAAAATGATTTATTGATACATAATATACCGCCATAGTATAAAAGACATTGACCAGAGGCAGAGAGCATCTTTCACGGAGCGTTGCCCACATCACATCTGTCTCTCTCTCTCTACAGATCGACTGGCCCGCTCCACAGGATAAGAAGAGGGAGTGTGTCGCCAAAGGGAAGAACAACCAGGTAACATTGGTTTGTAGGTGACAGGGTGTCAGATATGTTGTTGGGGGGGGGGGGTACCTACCTGGCTCAAGGGCGCTCACAGCTGTAGTTTTTAAGACTGGAGTTTATGAGAGCAGCATAACTCACTGCACTTTGTCAAGTCCGTCTGCGGTCGCACACTGGGAAAAAGTCCAGCCATTACATTAGCACGGAGCGAAGTGCATCTCCCAGACAAGGTTAGCATCAGCAGCTTTTAAGGTGCTTCAATTCTGGGAGGGGTTTTCACATGTTTTTAAAAGATATATAGACATTAGGTGAAGCCCTGCTGCTGCAGGAAGAATCTGTGATAAAGATGCTGATGCTGATGCTGCAGCTTCTTCAGAATAAGCTTCAGGGCCAAGTATGTGTACACATACACGCGTGTCAGAGTAACAATTACACCCCAGGAAGTTACTATTTTATTTTTTATATTATGGAAAAATTATGTAGGACATGTTTACCATTAATGGTGCAGGGAAGTGACAACTTCCTTCTTTATGCTAAGCTAAGCTAAGCTAACTAGTGGCTTAAGTTACATGAAAGAAAAGAATGAATGTGTGAGCGAATAAAAACAGTCTTCCTGCTTGAACACTGAGCTCTATTAGTCTCTTATAAAGGTTAAAGGTCACATATCCTCCTCCTCTTCAGTGTAAATAAGTCTCAGAGCTCCTCAAAACATGTGTGAAGTTTCTTGTTCTAAATCCACTCTGATCCTGTATTTGATCATGTCTATAAACCCCTCTATTTCAGCCCTGCTCAGAACAGGCTGTTTCTGTGTCTGTACCTTTAAATATGTAAATGAGCTGTGTCTGACCACGCCCCCTCTCTGGAAGGGCTTGGGTGTCTTGGACTTTCTCGCTCCATGTCCTATTGTTTACGGTGAGAAGGCAGACTCAGAAGGCAGAACAAACACCTAGCTGTGGGAGTGTCACCCACCTGGGGGAGGGGCTACTGCCCTTTGTGATGTCATGAAGGGAAAATCTCCAAATGGCCTATTTGAGCACACATTTTCTGAAAAGTGGAGCAGGCAGAAGACGGAGAGGATGGACTTGTCTCATCATTGGGGGGTTTGTAGACAGACTAGAGACACATATTAGAGTTAGACAAACATGGGGAAGTGTAATTCAGATAATATGTGACCTTTAAACGGATAAAGTATTGACGTCAGAGGAGCAGATGTCACAATCACAATCACAAATCTCATGATGTTCTAAAATGAGATTAACACAGCGGAGCAATGCCTAAATCAGCATCAGTTTGAAAAAGTTCAGCCTCCCTCCCTTCTCTCCATCAGCGATGCTCCACTCGTAAACGCAGGGAGTAAATTGGTCCCAGCTCAACATGTTGCTCTCAGTAAGAGCTTCTCACTGGGAGCATAATGTGCATTTTCAAGAAGCCCTCCTTTAATATTTTATAGAAACACAAAGAGCTTTTGGAAACGGGGCTAAAAACCTCTCTTACTTGCGCCACAGGAACTTTTGATGTGGTGTGAAAGCGAACGGGGAAACAGTTCACTGGAGTGCAGTAGCGGCAACACCTCTGCAGAAAGCAAAACAGCAAAACACGTCAAGGAATTAGTATCGCTGGAGTGTTAAAATACTCCAGTGTGAGTAAAAACTGAACATACATTTCTTCCATATGGCTGTGATCGGGATAGCTGTGCAGAACATTTAACAGGATACACCTCTTCTTTCAGTCAGCGACTTAAATATCTGCAGCCCTCAAACTCTTACTGTTCTCTATACGGCAGGAATTGACTTAATGTGTAAGAAGCTCCACATGTTGTTAACGCAGCCTGCATGAGTTTTAATGTTGAGTCTCTTTCTGTAATGATGTAGTCGTGTGGGCTCGATAAAAAAAACAAAAATACCGTCTGCCAGACATATGTCACCCTGATTATCCTCTCTGATTGCCATTGCGCTGTAAAAAAAATGCATTTAAAAATAAAATCACTCCCTTTATTTTTTCTCAATCGTCACTTACAGATATTGTTTTTGGCGCCGAGGCATCCACTGGATATGTACTGAATTATTCATTCATCTAGCATCGTGTGTGAGCATCTGTTTGCAATTCAACTCAAAGAGCTTTATTGTTCATCACTGTGCAGGCATTAAAAGGCCACTTCCCATAAAACGCTGAATATATTATGCAGTTAATTGGGCACATATCCTTTGAATGGAAACAATCTGTCGCTTTCGGATTCAGTTGAGAGGTTACTGAGATAATGTGGTTGCATCAACACATCGTCTATTAAGGACAGGGAACACTTGTATAACAGTGACAGAGTGAGATCAGAAACATGAGACGTGAGATTAAAAACGTAGATCTCGGAGGCTGACATGTTCAGTCTCCTTGTGTTTGTCAGTTTGTACATTAGGAAACAGGTCTTATCTTCTTAACATGAACGCATTCAGAGAATTTTTTGAGTTATTTCAGGTGAACGAGGATTTAAAAAGAGTCATAGTGGAGCATTAGGGGCAATCTGTGTTCTGCAGGGCTTACTGAAAGCCTGCCTGATGAAAAATAAATAGTATGTAATGAGATGACATAACAATGACGTTAGCGATGGCGTGCGGACCGTCTCGTTGCGCGTGGCTGTCGTCATGTAGTGGCCGCGTTTTGGACCAGAGGGATAATCTGAAGAGAAGTGAAGGTTAGCGAACGCTGACTCACCCGCTAACACAAGTGTAACAAGGCCCTTTTCTATTTATTTTAACCGGTAGCGTATTGGTTGGTGCATGCACCACCATGTGCAGAGGCTGTGTGTACCCTGGGTTTGGGTCCGACCTGTGGCCCCTTTCCCTTCTCTCTCTCCCTGTGATTTCTGACTCTATCCACTGTCTATCTCTGCCATGGAGGCATGAAAAGCAAAAAAAAAAAAAAACTGAGTCAACGACAGTGTAAAAATATATGACCACGTAAATGGCTTCATTTTTCAACCCTGGAGGTTTCCGCTTGGCCATAGGAAACCCTGCGGTATCTCAATTTGACTTGATTGTTCACAAATTGAACATCATGTTGCATCAGGGAGACTTAAAAAAAAGCAAATTAGAACTTCTTTGGAAAATGTTTACTGAAGTAAGAAAACAAGTCAGAAGTTGGCTCATCTTTTCATCTGTTGCTATGGAATGGGTCTATGACGAGGGGCAGCCAGTAGAGTTGCCCCCTGCTGGTCACTATGAGAAAATTAAGTCACGAGAAAATATGCTATATAACACTCATAGCATTGGCCATCTCTCCTCAAGAAAGATAACATTATTCTGGTGTGCTGGTGGCGCAGTTTTTAGTGCCCGTGTCCCATGTATGGAGGCTGTAGTCCTTTAAGTGGGCGGCCCAGGTTCAAATCCGACCTGTGGCTCCTTTCCCGCTTGTCCATCCCCACTCTCTCTCTCTCTCCCTGATTTCCATCTGTTCTATTTGTCCAATAAAGGCACAAATGCCCAAAAATAAATCTTAATAATTAAAGAAAGATTTCTAACACAGATCCCTTTCACAGACCGAGTGCTTCAACTACATCCGCTTCCTGCAGAGCTACAACCACACGCATCTCTACACCTGTGGCACCTACGCCTTCCAGCCTAAATGCACCTACGTGGTATGTATATGTGTGTCTGTGTGTGTGTGTGTGTGTGTGTGTGTGTGTGTGTGTGTGTGTGTACCAGTGTGTTTACCTCAATATTGACTTGTTGTGAAGGAAGGCTTGACAGGTGTTAATGTGAGATGTCTGCCTTCTGACCTTAAGGTAAAAACCTCTGTGTGAGAAGAAAAAGAAGAAAAAACAACAAGTGTGTGTCCTGCTGCGTTAGCTCTGCGTGTAAACGCTGCCTCGTGTTTTGTGTACATGTACGTGACGCTGATGTGAAAGGACTACATGGCGAGGGCATAGCGATGGTTCTAGCAATAGAAAGAGCTTGCAGCCGTCTGTGTCATGTAGTTCACGATACACTCTGACCATGAACAACTGTGTGTTTGTGTGCGTGCAGAATGCTGATTATTTTGCCCTCAACACGGCCGCCCTGGAAGATGGCAAGGGTAAATGTCCATATGACCCTGCCAAGGGGCATACAGGCCTGATAGTGGGTGAGTAGAGCTGTGTGAGAGCACATACTGTACTTATTTGATATTTTGCATGCATACCATAGAGGGACGATCCTGTTTTTTTCTTTTTTTTTCTTTTTAAAAGTATTTCTGATGTGTTGTAGCAATCATCTTGAACGATAAGTTTAAAAAGCACTGATAATGGGGCACTGGTGGCGCAGTGGTTAGAGCGCGCGTCCCATGTATGGAGGCTGTAGTCTTCCAAGCAGGCAGCCCAGGTTCAAATCTGGCATCTTTCCTGCATGTCATTCCCCACTCTCTCTCTCTCCCTGATTTCTGACTCTATCCACTGTCCTATCTCTCTCCAATAAAGGCACAAAAGCCCAAAAAAAATCTTAAAAAAGAAAAGAAATACACTGATAACAACACCAACACAGTCATCTCCTTCCTGTTGTTCCATCTCAGCAGCCTTTATATTAAAGTGAACAGCTCCATGTTTTTTACAGCTCGAACAGAGGCATAAAAATGTCCATCAAATCACCACAAAACGCTCCTGCAGCATTTCCCATCTGTGTTTTGTAGCCACACGGATGCACACTCAGAGCCCAGAAGTACAATTAAACTTTGCATGCTGCATTCACTTCACTAAACCTACAGGCACCCATTCTCCACGCTCTTTTGTGTCCCCCACTGTACCACTGACCTTCTCTCATTGTGAGCCTGCACAATAGCTGAAATACAGGCTCGAGCTAAAGCTTTCATTTTTGTTTGTCCAGATAAGGAGCTGTACTCTGCAACGCTCAACAACTTCCTGGGTACAGAGCCAGTCATCCTGAGGAATCTGGGCCAACAGCACTACAGCATGAAGAGTGAATACTTGCCTGCTTGGCTCAATGGTAAGTCGGTTTGGACCTGCCAAATGAAAGAGCAAAGACGGACGAAAACTTTTTTTTTGTTTCACTCATCACTTTTTTAAGGTCTCTTAGAATACTTAAGTTTGGAAGCAGTTTAGCTGATTAGCTGGGGTGTGATAGCACAGCGTTGGATTTATATAAAATGATTAATTACAAAGTGATTTTGTTCTGACAATACATGGTTTGGCGGCGGATTCCAAAAAAACATATTTGGAAAAGCAAAACAAATTTCTGCTGAGTTCTCTGTTATCTTAGGACGCACTCACACTAGGCAACCTGTACTGTGGTCAAGCACATTTGACCTCAAAAGTGCAGTTTGTCTAGTGTGAGTGCTCCGTTCATACACTTCCGTGGCCCTGTCACAGCATTGTACGGTTTCTCATGCACAAACACAAGAGCGGGTACACAACGTGGATATTAAGTTTAATCGATCCCGGAGTGTTCTGTCTGTATCTGACTAAAAAGACTCAAAATAAGCCTCAAAGTCAGCAAAGTAGCTGTCATGTTCTGTGTTGTTCTCTGATGTGCAGACGTGGAGTCGACTGTCCCTTTTCATTTTTTGAATTCCCCCTGTCTTGTAAACTAAGCATGCTTCATAATAACATAAAGTCATGCATGTGTTGTTTAAGGACATTATGTACAAGAGGCCATGCTGAGGCTCGGTTAGTCCTGGAGCAGTGTGAGTGCAGGGGGGGGGGGGGATGAGGAGGGGGGACAAGCATGCTTCAGCATGGTACAGGACAATTAAGCCCTATATGAGTGTTTACTGACGTTCTTTCTTTCTTGGAAACAGTAAACTAATGAAATGTTCCTTGCATCTATAGCTGAACTGTTTGAACCATAAAGAGCTCATCAGTGTTGTGAAAGTGAAATGAGACATTCAAAGATGGAGCAGTGTCCTTCTTTTCCATCACTGTGACTACAGGGAGACACTTAGGAGGTCTAGCTATGGTGCGCCTAAAGGGACAAAATAGCATGAGATTAATGATGAGGTTATTTGGGACCTTGATGGCATAGCCAATAAGGCGTTAATGCTGACAGCACTCGGTCAAACATTTTCCAGGACCTGGTAACGTTTACAAATCAAATCTGTTCATATATAACTTCAGGCTGATAATGCCATTGACTTCTTTTACCAATTTTTCATTAAAAATTAAGAGCCAGAAACATGCAAAATAACCAGTAATGAGTTTCAGGAAATGAAGCGCATGGACTTGGCCGCAGCAGAAGGATTGTTATCTCTTTGAGGGACGAGATGAGGGAAGGAGCGTGCCAAGTGTAGGGAGGAATGAATGAGAGAGGAGTGGATGAAGTCACAGCAAGAAAATGGGCAATGAAAGAACAGATATTAGGATTAGCGATGGAAAGATAGAGGGCGAGGTGAAAGGAATGGAGAATGGAAGGGGGAGGACGGAGGAGCATACAGATGAGGCCAGGTTTGTGTCTGTTTATGATGCATGCTTAAAAACTGTTATTAAACACTACACCTAGAGGAACGAGTGAATCTTGTCTCGGTTAATTGGCCGTTTCTGTGGGCATCCTGTGATTCTTTAGACGCCTTCACGCTGAAAATAACGGTCCTTCTGGGGGACAAATGTGCGCTTGTGATTGTTAAAAATAAAAAACAATTTCTTGAAAATGCTTGAAACAAAAGCCCTGAGCAGCCCAAGTGAAAGATATTCTGCGTATGTAAAAAAAAAAAACATATCATTCACAACCCTAATGAGGACTGAGTGTCAAGAGAGAGACTCGAGGAAGCGAGGGACAGAAAATGGGCCGCTAACAGGAAGCGACTGGAGAGACAGAGAGCGAGAAAAGACTGGAGGAGAGATGAGGCCAAGGAGAGAGTGATGACAGAAAATAGATGGCGAGGTGAGAGCGGGCAGCAGAGGTGTCAAACTTGTGCGTTCATGTGTGTGTTTCAGTCCCAACACAGCTGCAGGCTGAGATTCTCCATTCTTATGTGTGATGTATGTCTTTACCATCGCGTGTAAATACACTTTCTGATACTACTCTGTGTGTGTGTGTGTGCAGAGCCGGACTTTGTGGGTTCGGCCCTGGTGAGGGAGAGCAGTGGCAGCAAAGAAGGCGACGACGACAAGATCTACTTCTTCTTCAGCGAGCGGGCGCTGGAGCTGGAGTGTGACACCGAGCTCACTGTGGCCCGAGTGGCCCGCGTCTGCAAGGTAACACCTTAGTACTTCATTAAAAACGTATTCAATAAGGGTAGTAATTCATGACAAAACTAATTCAAAGTGTGTTGGATTCTCTTGTGCAAAGGGACAGATTTAGCAACCCCCCAAACTAGTTCTGAGTGCAGACTCTTGGATTCATGCATGCTTGGCTTGGAGCCAGATGTTTTCTGTTTTTCTCCAGCTGTTTTTGGCAGCTGGTACCAAACATTTAGTGCTTATGTGAGAATAGCAGTTGGTAACAGTTTGGGGCTTCAACAGGAGATGCCCATATAAGGAGGTGATCTGCAAAGTTGTTTTACTACGGCTATATATGTAAAAACAAAACTGTGCGGCTGATGAAACAGCCGGCCGTTACTTAGAAAGCTTGTTAACAGAAAGAGGCTTGCACTTTGATGTTCCACTTATAGAGTCGATGGGTTTGGCTAGCAAGATGACAGGCCCATGACGGTTAACACAAACTTAATCCATCCTAAATTTAATGATAAAAATGTTGTGGGGACGACACACTCTGATGGTGGAGGCTGATCAGGGACATCAGGTGGTAATGTAATTATTTTGAATAAGGATTTTCTGAAATGTCGATAGAGGATTCAAAACAGGGAAATGTACTTCCTGTACCAGAGCTGCCGAAACAGGAAGTGCTTTTCACCTTAGCTAAGATTGACATTACGATGAAGATTTCCAAATATTCAACATTCTGAGCTTTATTATTTAAAATTTCCAATGGTATACTTTTACTTGGGGATACATTGTGGTTGACATTTTGTCATTATTGAACTTCTTCTTTCTGCTGACTCCAAACACAGTACAGATCACTTGAAGGCGAAATGTCACAGTGATGTAAATAAGGCGGCTGGAAACAGCAGCCTGAACAGGAGTATCAGTTCTTCTTGCTGTTGAGAGGAGCGTCATTCAGTGTGACTTTGATATCAGTCAACGTCAGAAACATCATGTGTCTCGTTACATTTACATCTACAACATCATCTCAATAACCTTTAAACTGAGCCGAACAGAGACAGACTGTTAACAGTCTGAGGACATGTGTGTAATCAAGTGCACAATATATGCTCAGTTTTTATTGGACGTGCCCTTTAATGTCTGCGCGCTGATGAACAACGCTCTTTGAATGAAATGAGAGACAGATGCTCTCACACGACGGAGAGCAGAGCTGTGAATTATTCAGCCCGGCGTGCTGTTACTGCTGTTGCAACAGAAGCAAAATGTTGAAATCTCACCACTGTGATGTGTGCATTTGCATTTTTTAATTCCTTTTTACAGCTTCTGCAATTACTGAGGTAATCGCAATGAGATATATCTGGCAGACGGTCCCTCTTCTGAGCCCTCTGAATACTGTATAAAAGCACTTCTCATCAATATATATGAAGCATGTTGCAGCGTGCATTGATTTATCCAACATTAGCGTTGTTGTTATCCTGCGTTTCAGATGGACCCTCGGACATTTCAGGGTCTCGGTGCTTCTAAAGAGGCTTGTTCAACGAGGAAAAAGGTTCACTGAGACGATTCACAGGGAACAAATTCACTGACATGTTTATACAGAGATGTTGTTTGGTATCCAGGCGGTGAGGACAATAAAACTTAAGAGGCGGTGGCATATATGTCGAGGGGTATAAGTACAGCGGCGAGTCTGTTGGGGCCCTAGACAAGAATCAATTAGGGCGCCCTCCAACCTTCATCACTATTATGTCTGACAGTGACCTGACGATTACTCCTCTTCCTCTCGCTTCCTGTTTTTTTTTTTTTCTCTTCCTGTTTTTTTTTTCTTCATTTGTATTTGTTGACTTTCACTAATAAACTTTGGTTTTCACAGCAATAGTGCATGCTACATTTAGCAGGGAAAGAAAGTGAGTGCTGTTTAATGGGGTCCCCTTTAGGGAGGTTTCCTACTGTCGTTGCAGAATTTGCACTCTGCTTTGGTTTAAGTTTGTCTACTGGTCTGGGGCACCAAGCAGTCACCTGCCTTGCCTGTTGACAAGCAGCACCTCTGTATAAGTACAAGTTAAGAACTGTGAGATAAAAGAGGAACTGAGCAGAGACGTTCGGCCTCGCGTAGTCTCTTACGCCTTTGAACACAACCAGTGCCGTCATACGTGGTCAAATTTGGACTTGAGCGTGTATATTTCTTTTCTAGTCTTCTGACTACTCAAAGCTCTTTTACACCGCAGGTCACATCTACACATTCACACACTGATGGTAGAGGCTGCTGAGTAAAGAGTCCATCAGTATTAACTCATCCATTCATACACATTCACACACTGATGGTAGAGGCTGCTGAGTAAAGAGTCCATCAGTATTAACTCATCCATTCATACACATTCACACACTGATGGTAGAGGCTGCTGAGGAAAGAGTCCATCAGTATTAACTCATCCATTCATACACATTCACACACTGATGGTAGAGGCTGCTGTGTAAAGAGTCCATCAGTATTAACTCATCCATTCATACACATTCACACACTGATGGTAGAGGCTGCTGAGTAAAGAGTCCATCAGTATTAACTCATCCATTCATACACATTCACACACTGATGGTAGAGGCTGCTGAGTAAAGAGTCCATCAGTATTAACTCATCCATTCATACACATTCACACACTGATGGTAGAGGCTGCTGAGTAAAGAGTCCATCAGTATTAACTCATCCATTCATACACATTCACACACCGCTGATGAAGCAGCAGGAGCACTATGCAGTGACATCTGTTGAGATCTGTTGGGTGTGGCTACTTGGAGCACACTAATCAGCAGGTGTGACTCGGTTGGTAGAGTCGGTTCTCTCACAACCAGATGGTCGGGGTTCGATCCCCAACTCCTGCAGCCACATGACACTTAACACCAAGTTGCTCCCACTGCTTACTCCGCGGCATGTGAATGTGTATGAATGGATGAGTTAATACTGATGGACTCTTTACACAGCAGCCTCTACCATCAGTGTGTGAATGAGGTGTGACTTGCGGTGTTAAAAGCGCTTTGAGTAGTCCATTTACCATCGATAGCAGATGTTGATGAGAACTGATGTTTCCTCTCACAGGGGGATCTTGGTGGTACCAGGACCCTGCAGAAGAAGTGGACCACCTTCCAGAAAGCCCGGCTGGTGTGCTCCCTCCCCGAGCGCCACGTCGCCTTCAACAACCTCAGGGCCGTGTTCACGCTGCCGGGCCAGGACTGGAAGGGAACCACCTTCTACGGCATCTTTCACGCCCAGTGGTGAGTCAAGGCGACTTCTGGAGAAACTTGATAACTGTGTGTTTGTGATATTCATCCTAAGCACCAACATGTCAGATACTCATTTTTAAAAACCTTGTGTCAGCCAGCCACTCTGATATGAAAGCTCCAATCATGCACTTGATGCCTCTAAGTGACTGTAATGTGTGTGATTCTAAAGTGGAAAAAACTCAAGAGTGCTTGCACGTTTTATTGGATTTATTAGCGGTTTAATGTCACATGAACTTGATGTTGTTTGAACCTGACTCAGGATGATGATGAACCTCCGCTGCAGACATCAATAAGACGAGGATGCATTTCCATTAAAAGTCTCCAAGCTTTTTAAAAACACTCCATCAACAGTGTAAGACTCGTCGGCTGAATCAAATTATTTAAAATGAACCCATTACTTGTTATATCTTCCAATTTAAGCGCCATGAGCCGACTAGTTTATGTCATCTCTGCAGAAATTCATCAAAGCCTTCGTTATTTTTTACAGCCCACGCAGTAAATATCATTGAATGAACAGAAGTGAGGCTGATCAGAGAAACAAACTCTGCTGACGTCCACTCTTCTTCGCTCTTTATCTATAACCAGCGGTGGACATGACCTCATCACACGAGTCCAAAGCTGTTTTCTAAACTGCCTTGATCGTACTGATTTGGACAAAATGCCGTATGCAAAATAATGTGAGATCCGAAGTATGTTAAAAATACCTGGATGTTGTTCTGATTTGGGAAAAATATTGCATCATGCATCAGACCAGTCTTCCTCGTGAAATGTGTCCCACAATGCAAATGTTTCCCACGATGCAAAGCGATAGTAGTATGTAGCAGGAATAATAACAGGGTACTGCAGTCCAAAATGCTAAACACCATAGAGAGCTGTCCCCACCCCCCCTCCTCTCTAGAGTCGATGTTCATGCAGGTCACCATGTGGTGGACACTGAAGCTTCAGTGTTTATCCAGCTCTGCATGGGTCTGTAAACCTTTCTGTGTTCTAACCTCTCTCCATTTTTCAAAATCATCTCCAATATTGATCCTAGTTTGAGCACGTTTCTGCTCGTGGAGCTTATTAGAAACATGCAGAGGCTTTTTAGGTCGGGTACAATCACTTCTATCTGAACCACTTCTCTTGACCCGCTTCCATCGCTGCAACACCTGTTGACCTGATAACTGCTCTCATATCTGACAAACAGAGGGGCGTCCAAAACAGCCGTGTGGGGGTGTGTCTTAAAACCTCCTACCTTCTCTGGTCCAAACAAATCCAGAGCATTCAGGAGCAGAATCTAAAGTTAGAAGGAGGACATACTGGCTGCTGCATTGTTGTCAGAGAAGCCAGCACTTCAACATAGCATGTTTCCTTAATGATCAGATAGTAAGGTACCTTTATCATTTCACTCACTACACATCTCACTGATTGGACCTTAAAGGGAACTTAATTCAAACTACAATAAGGGTCGTGACTATATTGACTTTGTTTTGATGATTGTGGTTTTATTTGTGGGATAGGGATTGGCTACATAACTGTAATATGTGGATGAGTTACTTATGAACAAAGCTGGTGAGCGAGGGCAGGAGGTTTTCTTTGGGAGGAAAGTTGGACACTTTGTCGTCTCTCTGCGTCTCGCCCTTTGAAGTGAGTCTTTTGTGCTCTTCAATAAGATATCCTATCGCAAAGAGACGCTGCTTTGAACTTCAAGCTTTGTTTCTTCATTCAGCGCTCCTACTGTCTCCGAAAAAAAGAAAAGTCCTAATCCTTTTTTTTTCTCTGTGTGACTGGCTGGGGGATTCCTCAAAGCCCCCCAGCTTTGATAGAGATAACATTAAGATAATTGGACATTATGTAAATGATGACTGGGAGTTGGAGCCATAATCTGACTGAATAGGAGAGCTTTAAACTTGCTAAGAAGTCGGTAGTGTCCTTTGGTTTTTATATTCACCTTAACACCCAGGGAGGTGCTGCACATTAAACATGCTGATCCTGAATGTGAAAGCAAACTCTTCTTTTTATCTACAGCTTTGAAGGAAAAAACATTCAAAACTCTGTCTCTGTTGTGAGTCAAAGTGGAGCGATGTACTCTTTATGACCCGTTCAACAAACGCCTGCAATATGTCTGTACAAACATCCTGATATACCTGTTGTTAGAAATGTATTTCTTGGGACGCTGTTGGGGTAGCGCAGACCTATTCGACTGGCGGCCCAGGTGCCAATTCCAGCCCGCAGATGACATAAGACTGGCCCGATCGGTTCTTTTTACAATTTAAAAAAAAGCAACTAATAAACAGGGGAAAGCTTGTGAATAACTGTCATTGTTGCCACAGTAAAGTTTTAAAAACAGCACGGCGCTCCCGTTTAATAGAACATCTTCGGTCCTGTGCTTGCAGCCTATCACAAGCTTGTGTACTACTGTGGTGGGCTAGCTTGTCTGGCCAATTGGTCCTTAGCTCTCTGAAAATGTGACCCCCTGAACAATATAGTTGAATAGTCCTGGTGTCCCCCCATGTAAGGAGGTTATAGTGGTGTTGTAGTACTTGAAATCGGTCTCGAGACCACTTTTTGAAGGTCTCGTATCTGAATCGAAAGCATTTTTATGAATCTTGTCTCAGCCTCAGACTAGGTGGACTTTGGTTTTTTAAATCAAGACCGGTCAAGACCACCACTGACAGGTTATTTTTCCACGTCATAACTGTAATTAGAAGGAAAACTCCTCTTTCTAAAATAACAAATAACTTCAATTTATTTATAATTAGATTTCTATCCCCCAGTTACAGCCACAACTTTCCCGGTGTTACGGTCTAAGAGAGTGAAATCCTGTAGACTAGTTGAGGAGTTTTCAGTTATATTTATGGTCTTGGTCTTGTCTCGGTCTCAGAGCACTCTGGTCTTGGGTATGTCTTGGTCTCGGTTAGTGTCGTCCTATTTTCTTCAAAGCTGGCGACCTAGGTTCAAATTGGACCTGCAGCACCTTCCCTGCATGTCATTCCACAATCTCTCTCTCTATCTCTTTCTCTCTCTCTCTCCAGATTTCCGACTCTGTCCTCTGATCTAGCCAGATAAAGGCAAAATAAATCTTTAAAATGTATTTCTCACTTCTCAGAGTAAAAAGTTTTTCTCATTTCTAACTTTATGTCGTTGTATTAATTTGTCAGTGACTCGGTTTGAGAGCCAGAAAAAAAAAACTGTTTTCATACGACTGAAAAAGCCTGAAAGTCAAATCTATTTACGAGACGAGGAGAGCGAGGGTGAGTTAATGTGCTGCGGTCATGCGTCGATACTCACTTCTATCCACTTGGGTTTTAAAATCAGGGTTGGAAAAAAAAAAACGTTTAAATTGCACAAACACAACCTTACCATTCAATTAAATGCATTTCTTCAGTCACAGCACAAACTGATTGATTTCTACAGCCTATCAAGGAAGTGAGTTACATGAACTTCAGTTTGTACATCATTCTGCTTAAAGCAGTTTGTTTTTGGCTCACTGAATAAAGGACAGTTCAGGCTGTCATATTAGTCTTAAAGGTCATATATTATGTTTCTCTAACACTAATATGTGTCTGTAGTCCGTCTACAAACCCCCCAATGATGAGAAAAGTCCATCCTCTCCGCCTTTTGCCTGCTCCACTTTTCAGAAAATGTGTGCTCAAACAGGCCGTTTGGAGATTTTCCCTTCATGACATCACAAAGGGCAGTAGCCCCTCCCCCAGGTGGGTGACACTCCCACAGCTAGGTGTTTGTTCTACCCTCTGAGTCTGCCTTCTCACAGTAAACAATAGGACATGGAGCGAGAAAGACCGAGTACACCCAAGCCCTTCCAGAGAGGGGGCGTGGTCAAACACAGCTCATTTACATATTTAAAGCTACAGACACAGAAACAGCCTGTTCTGAGCAGGGCTGAAATAGAGGGGTTTATAGACATGATCAAATACAGGATCAGAGTGGATTTAGAACAAGAAACTTCACACACATGTTTTGAGGAGCTCTGAGACTTATTTAACTTTTTGAAGAGGATGGGGAAATGTGACCTTTATGGAAAAATGTTTAAAGATTTAGTTTATATTCGATGCCTTTAAGAAACAAGAGATGTGTATTTTATCTGTCTGAATTACATTTCTTATTTCTGCATGTCAGACTTGTCTAGCAGGAGATTCTCGCTCCTGCAAAGTCACGGTTTCCATAAGCCGATGTTAGGAAATCTGTCTGTCAGTTATTACTGCCAGACATCACTTATTTCTCACCTTGCCGCCATCTTTCAGGGGCGACGTGGACGTGTCGGCGGTGTGTCAGTACCAGATCAGCGACGTGAAGAAGGTGTTTGAAGGATCCTACAAGGAGTACAGAGAGGCATCACAAAGGTGGGGACGCTACACCGGAGCTGTGCCCGCCCCGCGGCCTGGATCGGTAAGAGACCTGAGACATCTGTGATGAACAAATATGATGCATGATGTTTAGTCATTTCAATATTTTCCAAAGAAAAAAAAAAAGAGAAAGGGTTTTATACAGCTCTCTGCTTTGTGCATAACAAGAATAGATGAGAGAGCAGAGGAGGTTTAATGAAAGAAGGAGGGAGGTAGAAACGGGAGGCGTGGGTTACTATAGCGTTGGGAAAAGAGCAAAAAGCTGGCACGACACAGAAAGCCAAGGACGTAATGATCCAGGATGAAAGGATGCAGAGAAAGAGATGTGATGGCATGCGGAGGTGAAAGAAAAGATGGAGGAAAGGAGGGGAGGAGGGCAGTCATCTCGAAGCCAACAAGCCATGCCAACCTGTGCCAGCTGCAGCTAAGACGTTTCCTCCTCTTCCTCTTTCCTCTTTTTCTCACTCTTCCTTTCATCCTCTCCTTTATTCCTCTCCTTCCTCCATTTCCCTCCATCCTCTTCCTCTCTGCAGTGCATCACTAACACCGACAGGGACACCGGCTACAACAGCTCCCTGCAGCTGCCCGACGCCACGCTCAACTTTGCCAAGAAGCACCCGCTGATGGACGACAAGGCTCTGGCTCGCCCCCTGCTGCTCACCAAGGGGGTCAACTTCACCAAGCTGGCGGTGGATCGGGTCAGCGCCTTGGACCAGCGGGCGTACAACATGCTCTTCATCGGCACAGGTACAAAACAACATAATGGAAGGGGTCGGTCTGCAGACTTCATGCAACACTTTCAGGTTTTTTTATCTTCGACCTCAACGCTAAGAATAACATTCCCTTCTCGCAGTTTGATGCCTTCACGTACCATCGGTGTAAAGGCTCAGTTTGAAAACACAAAATGTTACGACCGCTTGCAAGGCTTCAACCCTGAAACGACACTTCACCTCTGTTTAAACTTTAACACACTCAAAGTGTCCATTAAAGATATTTAAAATGACATGTCATCAACCAGTGGGTGGAGTCAAAATAACAATGGTGTCCTTCAGTACAAGAGAACACTGAGGCCTCCAGCTTTACAAACAACAATAGTATAATGTTATGAAAGAAACCTTTGAAATTAACCCTTTCAGGTCCCTGTCAGAGCTGATATTGTGCTTGCAGGGTAGTTGTATTGAATTGCATTTTCTGCTGTTCTCATAATGTTGCCCACCTGCTGCAGTGTGGTGTTCTCTCAGTGTGGCAGTGAGAATATGTCCTCGGTACACAGTCTTTCATCATGTTCCCCCATTGTGGCTGAGTGTGTGTTTGTGTGTGCAGCTGTTGACTAGCACTGAGGATTCGTTGAAGAGATGAGAGCGTGCAGACCACCGGCAGCAGACAGGGACAGGTACTAGGCATTAGACGCGGTGGCACAAAACAACCTGCCATCTGGCCACACTTCAGCTGGGTTTCAATTAAGGACCTGATTTGCATGCTCAGATCCGTCTTCACGCATCAAAGGAAAACGCCTACAAATGTGCGACTCAATTAATATCTCCACTCAGTAGCCATCGGGGCCCCATATGCAGGTGTGTCCTGTCCTGGCTCTGATGTCGACCCTGGCTGCTCCTCCTGGAGCACCTAATCTCGAGTCACACAGATCTGACAGTGGATTTCAGGGAACGTGAATTTGAATGCAGCTCAGCTCCTGGATGGAGAGAGAGACTGCAGCGCTTACCATTCAGATCACTGCAGCAGCAGAAGCAGAGTGACTGTGGCAACTGTGACTGAGTGCGACAACAGCGGGCTCAGGGCTCCTCCGCTGGCAAGCAGCGAGGCCAGCCCCCGGACACACACAACATGGACACACACACACACACACACACACACAAACACACACACACACACACACACACACACAGGAGAAACACACTCACAAATTGATTTATGCACACACAGCAAGATGCACACGACTCACACTCCCTGAGCCAAGTGCAGTCATCCCTGCTTGTCGTGCTTCACAGCACAAACTCAACAGGCCCCTTGGCAGACGGGCGTTCATAGTGCCAATTGGGCTGCGGGCTTGATTAGCTATTAGCTGCAGCATAGCGACAGCTGATGTGAAAAGAGAGAGAGAGAGAGAGGGAGCGCTTGTCGAGATTGTTTTTTAGAAAAAAACAGGCTGCAGGATTGAGGGATTAGTCTACACTGGTCCCTGACGCCGCGACAGACGGGTGTGATGATATGCAGACTGCTTTCTGGGCTTCTAGGTTTTTGTCTGTGTGTCTGTTTGTGTGTGTGTGTGTGTGTGTGTGTGTGTGTGTGTGTGTGTGTGTGTGTGTGTGTGTGTGTGTGTGTGTGTGTTTGGTTCTCTGTTCATACATGTCTCTCCTTCTCACAAGCCTCCGATTAGCTACCAGGTTAGCTTTTCATATAATCTGGGACAGTTTTCTTAATCAAGGCAACCACACAGGAAAGCACTCGTCTGCACATAATACTGCTCCCAACAGAGGTACACGCACGCACGCACGCACGCACGCACACACACGCACGCACGCACGCACGCACGCACGCACGCACGCGCACACACACACACGCACGCACACACACACACACACACACACACACACACACACACACACACACACACACACACACACATCAAGGTCACCCCACCAGCTGTGCCTGAAACGCCTTTCATCACAGGGGATCTAAACTCAGCTCACAATGCCCTACATGAAAGGAGCGCGCAGGATCTCATCTCCTCCTCCTCCTCCAGCAGCAGCTCCCCACACACCTCTGGAAAACGTCCTCAAATGTCTCTGATAATATTACCTTTACCTGAGGTCTTAAGGGCCTGGGACACAATCCAGACTCTTTTAAAAGTCACCTTTGGATAGTTTCTCACTAAGCTGGCCTCTGCTTGTAAGCTGCTGTAAGTTTGTGGAGGAGGAGACGTTGTTTTTCCTTTATTTATTCTGCAGAGCAGCGTGACATTTAAGGGCAGGTGCCACTGCACTGTCACAGTTTGAGGTCGATGGGAGTTTTTTGCATTTTTATATTCATTTATGTGACTGTAAGATCTGTGGAGAAAATGTACCTATGGTTTTCCAAAGACCTGATTTACTGGTACATCAAGAAACTAAGCTAAATTAGAAACATTAATTAAGACTTCTGAGCTAGGTGTTCCAGTTTCACAGCCTTTGCTATTTGCAGACAGGCTCTCTGACCTGACTTTAGTCCAGGACCACACATGCACCAAATTAACTTCATTAGTTTTACGTTAAGCATCCGACCACTGCTTTAGGTTAATCGTTGCCCAGCATGATACAATCAGAGGAGGACCACAAACTCTGCTTTTTTTTATTTATCTTTTAGTAAACTTCTTGCAAAAGCAGCTGAACCAATGAGCTGGAAGCATGCATGCTTATTTTCAGCGTGCACTTTAAATGTCTGGATCCATATTTGTGGCGTCAACAGAGCGTGTTTGTTCATTTACATTTTTAACCATTAAAATGTAAATGAACGTCCATGCCCTCACAGGTTGTGTCTTTGTGAATGTGTGAGTATGTCATTAACATCTCGGTAAGATACGGTGCTGTCATCACAGGTGTTTGTTTGCACTTCATTAATATTTACACTCACTGGTGTGCAGCCACAGGTGTGTGGGAACATTTACAATTTCACATCTCTGCTATTGAGTCGATGTGCAATGACGTGTGTGTGTGTGTGTGTGTGTGTGTGTGTGTGTGTGTGTGTGTGTGTGTGTGTGTGTGTGTGTGTGTGTGTGTGTGTCTGTTCATGTGTGTGTGTAAACATGTTAAGCATCGTATCAGTGGTATTTAAATGAGCCGTTCTGCCGTCAGGTGTGTGTTAGTCGGTGTACTTTGTATCCTGAGTCGCTCAAGCGCTGAAGCTATCTGTTTGAAGATTTATGTTTTTATGCATGCCGGGAAAAAAAATTGCCCCAAGGGCATGAAGAAAGCGTAAACGTCACTGAAGTGAACTTGAAAAAGTTTGACTTCACAGAGCAGAAAGCGAGGTGAACTGAATCCTCTTCCTTCCTCTTATTTTTTCATGTGCTCTGCAGCGGAGGGCTGGCTGCAGAGGGTGGTGATCTACGGCTCCGAGGCCCACGTGATCGAGGAGATCCAGCTGTTTGAGAACGTTCAGCCCGTGGACAGCCTGACCATCTCACACTCCAAGGTAAAAGAGAGAGGGAGGGAAAGAGGATGTGTTCCTTTCATTTGAAGCACTACAGTTTAGTTTAAATCTGGCAAAATGTCTGCTCATGTCACCAAGGCGGATCTGGACTGGGCTTGAATTGGAGGCTTGGTCTGATTTTTCGCTGTTTATAACCGCCACACTCCGAGCCAGGTTAAAAAACTGGCTGTAATTTTTTCTGGCTTAAAAAAACCCAAGAGCTCTGTTCCCTGCCCCCTCCCTCTTTTAATGTCATTACTTGCTCATATCGCGATCTGATAAAGGCCTAAAAATGCACTTTTTAAAAAAAAGAATTAAAAGCTGGCAGTCACAGAGAGGTGCCAGACGAGATAATCATTGAAATACGCAGAGGAAATTCACACTGATGTGTTTGCTCCTGCACATGAAAAATGAGTTCTTCATGAAAAGAATGAAAAAGAGAGCAAGGGAATGGAGCTTAATTCCTCCCTTCTTTTACCTAGATGTCAACTTTTGTCCGTTTCAGAAAGTTACTGTGGACGCAGCCTTCCAGGTCAGATGTCAGGATCATTTAGATTGGAGGAGACTTTAATCCTACGACATAACCATTTGAGACAAATCATATCTACTGTGCTCTGAATATAGTCTGATTTTATCAAGATGAAAAAAAAGGAACATCTCAAGTATTGTTTCGGCATTTCAGTTTATTCATCTCTGTCTGGATGGGAAGCATGTTTACATATCAGACAGACAGCGGCACAACTGAATTTAATAAAGAGAGAGCAGCTCTTCTTTTTGGTTGTCATCATACCTGATCTTACTAAGTACAGCCAGATGCAGAATGTCAGTGCACAGACTTTTTTTTAGAAGTTGTTGTTCAAAGTTAACAAGCTCATCCTGAATGGTTCTCTAAGGGCGAAATCTCACTAGGCCCAGTTGTCCCGTACCATACTGAAGCATGACTGTCCCCCCTCTCCTTTCCGCACTCATACTGCTCCAGGACTAACCGGGCCTCAGCACGGTTACATCTTGAACATAACTTCCTAAGACAACACATGCATGACTTTACATGATCGTGAAGTGTGCTTAGTTTACAAGACAGAGGGATGCACATCGGCGAACAACACAGAGAACATGACGGCTACTTTACTGACTTTGTGGTTTATTTAGAGTCATGTTAGTCAGATACACACAGAACACTCCAGGATGTTTTAGATAGTGAACGCTGTCCACATTTGTGCTCGTGCATGAACTGAACCGTGCCAAAGAACTGAACCGTGCCAAAGATCACCTCTTCTAAACTTGCCAGGGCCGAGGAAGTGTGTGGAGCTTGAGCCCGGATCAGTGTATTCACTCTAGTCAACAGACTGGACTTCAGGGGTGAAGCGTGCTTAGGCACGGTACAGATTGCCGGGAGCGTGCCTATGGTCCCACAGCCCTATGTTCCCTCAGCCCTATGGTCCCACAGCCCTATGTTCCCTCAGCCCTATGTTCCCTCAGCCCTATGTTCCCTCAGCCCTATGTTCCCTCAGCCCTATGGTCCCACAGCCCTATGTTCCCTCAGCCCTATGTTCCCTCAGCCCTATGTTCCCTCAGCCCTATGTTCCCCTATGTTCCCTCAGCCCTATGTTCCCTCAGCCCTATGTTCCCTCAGCCCTATGGTCCCACAGCCCTATGTTCCCTCAGCCCTATGTTCCCTCAGCCCTATGTTCCCTCAGCCCTATGTTCCCTCAGCCCTATGTTCCCTCAGCCCTATGTTCCCTCAGCCCTATGTTCCCTCAGTCCTATGTTCCCTCAGTCCTATGTTCCCACATTTCTAAGATCTTTTTCCAAAATTAGGTCCTATGTTCCCACATTTACTTTTTCATAAACTTGTATCAGATTTTATCCCCCTTTCTCCCATTTTGATTTTATTCCCCTTTCTCCCTAACCCTAATTTTGAGAAAAATCTTAGAAATGTGGGAACATAGGGTTGTGGGAACATAGGACTGTGGGAACATAGGGTTGTGGGAACATAGGGTTGTGGGAACATAGGGCTGTGGGAACATAGGGCTGTAGGAACATAGGGCTGTGGGAACATAGGGCTGTAGGAACATAAGGTTGTGGGAACATAGGGCTGTAGGAACATAGGGCTGTGGGAACATAGGGCTGTAGGAACATAAGGTTGTGGGAACATAGGGCTGTAGGAACATAGGACTGTGGGAACATAGGGCTGTGGGAACATAGGGCTGTAGGAACATAGGGCTGTGGGAACATAGGGCTGTAGGAACATAGGGCTGTGGGAACATAGGGCTGTAGGAACATAGGGCTGTAGGAACATAAGGTTGTGGGAACATAGGGCTGTAGGAACATAGGGTTGTGGGAACATAGGGCTGTAGGAACATAGGGCTGTAGGAACATAGGGTTGTGGGAACATAGGGCTGTAGGAACATAGGGCTGTAGGAACATAGGGTTGTGTGAACATAGGGCTGTGGGAACATAGGTCTGTGGGAACATAGGGTTGTAGGAACATAGGGCTGTAGGAACATAGGGCTGTAGGAATATAGGGTTGTAGGAACATAGGGCTGTAGGAACATAGGGCTGTAGGAACATAGGGCTGTAGGAATATAGGGTTGTAGGAACATAGGGCTGTAGGAACATAGGGCTGTAGGAACATAGGGCTGTAGGAATATAGGGTTGTGGGAACATAGGGCTGTGGGAACATAGGGCTGTAGGAACATAGGGCTGTGGGACCATTGGGCTGTAGGAACATAGGGCTGTGGGAACATAGGGCTGACCCCCAGATGGTCTAGTACCTCTGGTCTTGTCTCCCAGGAGCAGAGTGGAGGTCTTCCACTAGCTTGCTGTGCCGTTGCATCACTTCATTCATTAGTATTCAGAGGTGGCAGTGGGACTCTGCTGATCTGTTAATTCTGTCTCTGACAGACACAATCATAGATCGGTTGAAAACACAGAGACAAGCGCTCACAGAGTCATTCCCCCCCGCGCCTCTCTGCAGATGTTTTTTTTTTTTTTTTTTTTTACCAACGCTGCCCTTTCTCAGATCAAGTGTCGGCCTCATGAATCTAAAACCCCCCCTCTTCACAATAACAGTAATTACAATCCTCCGACACCGCGGGGGGAATTGAACCTCTGCCCCTGTTGTTTTTCTCATTCTCCCTGGCTCGTCAGCTCGGCCTGCGTGCAGACGTCGCCCCGCGTCCCCGCAGGTTCTACAACAGCCGCCGATCGATTTGGCATTTTGACGGGGCGTCCCCGTCACCCCAAAGCCCCCCGCTTATCTCATTAATGCTGGCTTAGCTGCGACCATTTTTATAACAGCTTTTCCGAAAAGAGCGCGACCCAGATTGGATTGGACGAGGGTCGGGGGTGAATGTTATTGTAATTGAGAGTGATTATCCCATTATCTCCTCTAACCCCTCACTGAGACACTCTCTCTCTCTCTGTGTTTATCTTTCTCTTTGTTTTTTCATCGCTCTCTCTGCTTTCTGTCTCTGCCTGATGGCTGGATCTGTTCTTTGTCTCCCCTCTCCTTCTCCTTCTTCTTCTTCTCTCTCTGTTACTCTGTAGAAGTACTTATACATCGGCTCTCGCTCCGAGGTTCTCCAGCTGCCCTTGGCCAACTGCAGCCGCTATCAGTCACAGCCAGACTGTCTGCTCGCCCGGGACCCCTACTGCGCCTGGGACAGCGAGGGCCGGGCCTGTGTACGCATTGACCTCCACCGCGGGTGAGTCATACACCTATGTGTACCTATGCATTCATACTATATCAGTACATATGCTTTAAGGCTTAGCATTCATCACTTCGCCCCTTGAACTCTTTATTGACAAGCAGTCTATAATGAAAGTCTTCCAGCAGGATTCAAGCACCTCCTGTATTTCAGAGTATTTTTTTTAAATCTGAAGGCTGCCCTGAAGGTGTTGAGTAAAATCCTCCTGATTTAAAATGCTGATCTCCCCGGGCAAGCCTTATGAAACAGACATCAACTTAAATATAACTTTATTAACAATAACTATGCAGAAAAAAAAGGATAAACTCGTCGTATTGACAGTTTTATTTGCAGCGTACTTGTTGAAACCTTGCTGATGAACAATGCCCCCCCCCTTCCTCCCACATAACCAGACTCTCATCAGCCCCACAGTCAGTAAAACATCAAAGTAATGTGAATGCTGAACTGTTCTTTATGCGTTACATTAAAGCCCACTGGACTTTAAAAATGTATCTTCCTTACATGCACTCTGTGATTAGTTACACACACTAAGATTTTTTCTCATCCACTGCACAGCTCCTACATTGCACCTTTTGTACATTTTGTGTTTTTTCTATTTAATATTTTACATTTATAAATTCTATTTTATATATTGTAATATCTTCTTATTCTGTATTATTTAAGTTGTTGCTAGTTCTGCTTTATTTCCTTGTTAATTGTTTAGCACCAATACACCAAGTCAAATTCCTTTTATGTGTAGATGTTCCCCATCGATCCAGGTTACTCTTGAGTGTTATCATATTACACAACAGATTGCACAAAGTGTATCCATTGTTTTTCTGTGTGTGGAAACAGCCGTCACTTCCAGTAAGAGACCATTAATAACCTGCTCTGTTTTTCTGCCCTTTCCCCTGCAGCTCCACCTCCTCCCTGTCACAGGACCTCATGCTGGAAAGGTTCAGCCGGGGAAAAGCCAAGTTCGATAAGCCTGTCTCCATCCCCAGCCCCGGTGAGTAACAGGTCTCAGCAGTGGCCCCCTTGTGGAGATTGACTGTCGGTGCAGAGGCGAGTAGGTAGCAGGGGAAAGAGACTTGAGCTGGACTGAGTGAATACATTAAGTCTGAGCTGAATAAATTGAATTAAGTAGAAGAGAACTGGCAGTGTTAGAATGAATTGGATTAATATGGATGATACTTAACCGTCTCTCCTTTCTCCTCGTCCTCCTCGCTGCAGAGCACTCCCGTCTGAGGAACGTAACCGTGGTGGTTGGGTCTGACATGGTGCTGCCCTGCCAGCTGGTCTCCAACTTGGCTCAGCCCTTCTGGGTCCTCAACGACCGCGAGCTCCAGCTGGGGGACCCTGAGGTGGGTGGGCCTCGCTTCGACCGCACCCTGAAGGCACTTGTCGTCCCCGAAGCGGGCCAGATGCAAGCGGGCCGCTACGTCTGCTACTCAGAGGAGCAAGGGGTCAAGTTTCAGACCGAACGCTACCAGGTGGCCGTGGTCGCCAGCGCCCCGGTCTTCATGGAGGCGCGGGCTCCCGACAGCAGCATGGGGCTCTTCTGGGTGCTGGTCATCACCCTCGGGGCGGCGTGCCTGCTGCTCCTCGTGGCGGCGCTGTACCTGCGCAGGAGGCTGAAGCTGGCGCTGGGGAAAGGCGCCGACATGAAGCCCCTGGAGAGCACGCTGGTCTACCCCATCACGCTGCCCAAGGAGCCGCCTACCTTCGTGCCCAGCAAGATGCCCAGCGACGAGGACCGCTTCTGGGAGACCGGCGCCAACTACTACTACTCGGACGGCTCGCTGAAGATCGTTCCCGGCCACGCCCTGGGGCCCGCCAGTGTCGGCAGCACGGCGTCGCCCAGCACCATCCCGGGCCAGCCCATCCACTCCCCGAGCCGTCTCAGCCTCACCAACATCCGAGGCTCGGGTAGCAATGGCTACATCCGCCTCAACCTGAGCACAGCAGGGGAGGAGAGGGCTAGCGGGGCCGGCGCTGGGGGCGGCGGGCTCGGGGGTCTCGGCATGAGCGGGAACGATTACTCCAGCCCCTTTAAGGAGGAGCTGAGGCGCACGCTGCAGCAGAGGAGCGTGCTGCCGGACGCCAACCCGGAGGAGTCATCCGTCTAGGCCTCGTCTTCCTCCCGTCTTCGTTCCCTGAGTTGGAAAACAAAAAAACAACCAACCTACCTCTTCCTCTTCTCGAGGAACGCCTGCTCTCGCTCTCTTTCAGTGACCACGCTGTCAACTCCCCACGCTCTCTCTCTCTCTCTCTCTCTCTCTCTCTCTCTCTCTCTCTCTCTCTCTCTCTCGCGCCGCCAATGCCTGATTGGCTCACTGTAGACATTAATAGCACACAGCATGTTAAATATCCACAGAGTCGGTCAACACGCACTCCTACTATTATTGTGTTCCCAGCAACATGCGGCCATGTCTGGTGGCTTTTTTTCTTCTTCCACTGTGCGATCGCCACACGTGTAAATTTTGTATTTAAAGAGGCTGAACACAAGAGGAGAACACCTCAAGCATGGAAATCAAACGAACGGCGCAACATGTTTTTTCTGATGGGCACATTTTTTTTTTTTTTTATGTTAAGTGGACCAAGTGAGGCTTCAAGTCGGCGCGCTGAAGCCACCAGTTAATGAACGGTGGAAGTATCTTGACTGGAAATTACAAACTGATTCTCTGTCCCTCTTGTCCTTTGAGACTTTTTTCAGCTTACTGCACTTAAAAAAAACTGGAAGCGCGTGTCTTCCCTTTTTTTTAGTACTTGAGAGCTGAGAGTGTGAGAGCGGTATTAAAAAAAAAAAAAGACTAATTAATCTGGAAGCAAGACGACAATCATGTCCCCGTATAGCAGGAGCTCTGCGTGGGACCGAGAGGAGAGAGAGACAAAAGAGAAGAGGAAATTAAATGGAAAATGACGTGAATTGGAGTGAAAGACACGAGGGGGTTTTCGAATGAAGGACAATCTCTCAAGACTTTCTCTGCTCAATTTATACCCCCCCCCCCCCCCCCCCATGTTGTATTTATCCCCCGAGAAAGTCTCTGATTCCTCTTCCACTTTAATTTGTCGTGACGGTTTGCTTTGAATTAAGACATTTCTTGTTGTTCTTTTTTCTTGTGTCTTACGGACGACGTCAGTGTTCTAACGGTTATCGAGAGGCCCCCCCCCCCTGTGAATGACAATGTGAGGGGCAGGCGCTTACATTCCCCCCCCCCCCGCACGATGACCCACAAACGCACCTTCAAGTCCAATATACTAAGTGCACTCCAAATGACATTTATTCAGCCGCGGGTTGTAACAAATATGTGTTTTGGTTGAGTCCCTTTCGGGTGTTTGTTCATGGCTTTAGAAAGAAAAAGAAATGGCTATTTGCATTCAGCTATTTGCAGCGGAACAGAAAACGGCACACTTAAGCTGACGTGAAGACATTAGGCATGGAGAATGTAGTTGAACCCTCACTGTTACGACCGCTGTGGATGTCTCAATAAGTGCTTTATATCTCACGTTTTGGGTGAGGGTGGTGACTTGCACTGCCAAGAAGGAAACTTTCCCTCACACACACACACACACACACACACACACACACACACACACACACACACACACACACACACACACACACACACACACACACTTTTTACGCACGGACTCTCAGTCCTCTGAATGCCAACGATCCCGGACTATCAGTGTGTCTGTGACGCACTCTTAAACCCCCATGATGAACCCCCTCCCCTCGTACCGACGCCCGGAGAATGACCCGGGGCTACTGTGGACGCAAACAGAGGAAGAGCACTGTACGACATGCGGACAGAGGAAGACTAACTGCTGGCTCCAGGCGTGAAGCTGCAGTGAACCAGTGGAAGGTATTGTTCCCCTTAATTACATTTATGCAAACAGATTTAAACCTTCAACGATTTCCAATTTTGTTTTTTTGGCTGCTCAGTGTAGTGTTACAAATATTTACTTCATTTTATCTGGCTGCTCAACTTATCAATAAATATGAAGGAATAATTGAACATTTTGGAAAAGATGTAATTGGTTTCTAACCGAGGAAGAGATCAGAAGATCGATAGCTCTCTCACATTCGTCTGTAAAAATTATGTCATGACGGTTAAATAAATAAAAATAAAAATCCCATGTAAAATCACAAAGTGCAAACACAAACTAAAACTTTCACACACTTCTGTTTTTGGTCACTTCTGACATGACAGAAAAGCTTGGCTCACAGGTGGATTTTTTTAAACTACAGGCAGTGGTGGTTCTAGACCACTTTTATTGAGGGGGCCAAACTGGGGCCAGTTGTTTTGTCAGAACATTTAGGGAACATTAAACTCAGGTGAGAAATAGACAAAGATGATCACTTTAAAAAATAAATAAATATTATGCCAAATAATAGCACACATCATTAAATACCACAACATAAAATACCATCATTTATATTTGTTTCAGTAACAGTATTTCATATAGATTGTGAGTCCGGTTGTTGAGTCAAATACTGTGTATGTGTTATTAGGGGGGGCTCTTCCTTTTGGAGGGGTGTCCACAGGGGGGACCAGGCTCAGTGTTACAGGGGCACTGGCCCCTGTTGGCCCCTGCCTAGAACCGCCCATGACCACAGGACAGAGACAGGCTACCTGTTTCCACTCGTTTTCAGTCTTTGTTTGACGCTAAGCTAACCTCCAGAACCACCCTAAAAACAATCTAACTTAATGACTAAAACAACAGAAATCATCATCACAATCAGAATCAGGTTTATCGTGGAGTAGGTTTCCATGTTCAAGGAATTCAACTTTGGGTTTTGGTGCAAAAAAAAATTCAGCTCGAATAAGCACAAAAGAGACTTGAACAACGGTTATCTACAATTTACATTTTATTTAGATTACTGTCATAAATTTATGAGAATAAACTCATTATTTTATGGTATGAAAATCGTAAATCAGGCTATTTCTTAAAAAGTATGAATCTGAAAGGTTGTATCAAAGGAGCAGTCAGAAAATGATCAAAGTAGAACACTTAAAGACATTTCCTCTGCCCCAAAAGAGACAACTCCCTCCAAGTCAGCGTGGTCCTCTCTCTGGAAAAGCTCCAATTTCTTGCAGTATCTTTTCAGGGTCCTGATATTTTATGACAATGTGATGATGCTGATGTGCCAAAAGCATGTGTAGTTTCATATCTTCATATGTAAAGCCCCAACACAAATAATCGCATATTTTGTCAAACCATATAACCATATATTTATGAAACCTTTACTAAAGTAAAACTTCACAAGTACTCCCTGTTCTCATTTTCAACCAAGCGGCTGCTGCTCTACTGATATAACTAAAGACTAAAATAATGACTTTAATCTCGTAAATGTATGACATTAAAGGTTTTATATGCAACCTTTTGATCCAGCAGATGTCACCCTTGAGCACCAGTATGAAACCAAAACAACTGGCGCTGCATTGTTGTGTTAGCATGCTAATGCTAGCACTTTTTATTTTGCTCATAGCTTCACACTGCATGTAAATTTAAATTAAATGAAATGACCGTGATCTAAAAGCTCATTGTGGACAGTCATGACTCACAGAGTTATTTTCAGACGATATACTTCATTTCTGCTATGTTGTAGTGTGAAAAATCTCATATTCTCCCTTAAATCACAAAAATTCCCCTTAATGTGGCCCTACTATTCCTTCTTGGATTTCAGTAGAATGATGAGATAAAAATATGATATAGCCTACAAAAGGTTGTGAGTTGATGATGAGTGCATTGCAGCTCCTGTTGCTTCAAGTTAGCCTTTCGTGATGGAAGTGATCATGATCCACTGTTAGAGGATCATTATCGTGGTTATAGATCAGGGGTGGGCAACTGGCGGCCACATGCGGCCCCCATTAACCCTCAACGTGGCCCTCAGGTCAATTTTTACATTTCAATTGATTGGAAACATGTAGAAAACATGACAAAATCTGTCATGAAAACCAGAAATATGTCCATAATAATATTTAATCACTGGTAAATGAGTTAAATTTGAGACATAATTGATTGTGCTTTGATTGTACTGCCCCCTGGCAGTGAGAATTGAATGAATGTGGCCCTTGCTGTGACCAAAGTTGCCCATCCCTGTTATAGATGCTCAATCCTTGATATAGGTAACATGGCCTCCTCTTCAAATAAGATCATATATTGTGGGCGGCAGTAGTTCAGTCTGTAGGGACTTGGGTTTGGAACTTGACAGTCGTCGGTTCTAGTCCCAGTCCAGACTAAAATATGGAAGTTGGTCTGGTAGCTGGAGAGATAATGCAGAGGTGTCCTCGAGTATGAAGACTGGCACTCTCCATGTGTAGCAGCCCTACTCTGACGTCGCTCCACTAATGCATGTCCACAAGTTTGTCTGTTCTGTTTGTCCATGTGTGTGTATTTTGAGACTTTGTGCATCTCTCAATAACAGAGAGATCAACCAGAATTTACCTGAGAGATTAATAAAGAAAATAACATTTAAAAATGAAGCTGACTGCAGACTCCTGACACCGAGGAGAGCTCAGGTTTCCTCACAGAGTTTATTGGCATACTTTTGTTACATCATATGTTCTGCACCAGTCGCACCGCCTCCTTCTTATCAAAAGCTGACCTTGTGCACGCTTTTATTAAAGTCTGAAGGGACAGGTGCATCAGGAGGAAAAAAAAAGACTTTCATGGTATAAAAGATAATAAAGAGGAACAGCTCACTGCCTGAGAAAAAGTGCGTCTGATAAGAAAGCGAAATAAGAAAAAGTTGAACTAAGGGAGACCCTAGTCAGAGGGTTTAGAAACAATGTCCTGTCGGAGAGATTCAGACAGTATCGGAGAGCTTTTCATACCAGGCGAATTTTATAAGTACAACACAACCTTACATAACATTTATATTAACATCTCATCCCCAACCATGACTCAGTCAGGAAGAATGGAAACAGAGGACTAAATTAAACCAGTCTGATAACTGGAAATAAAGGTGTTCCCTGATGATGTCATCGTCTAAAGTGTAACCTGGCCCTCTCGACTAGTTAATCTGATGATTAGTCTTTTTAAATGATCATGTTATGAACCGTGTTGGGTCTGTTACTGAAGACTAGTTTCTACTATCCAAAAGTAACCGAGTTACTCATGATGTTACGGCTTTATAAAATTATCTAGTTACTTGTTAAAGTAACTTTTTGAATTTTTTGATTCAATCCTCGTATTAATGTTCACATTATTTAGTGTTGCTGTGGGAGTGCTGTGACCGATTAGATCTCTGAAGGCGGCAGACTCATCAGTTGATATAAAACACTTCACCAACAACTTACCTGTCTATCAATCTTTTCTCCTGCTTACACATTGTAGAGCAGGTGGTGTTGTAAATGAAGCCGGCTGTTTGTCTGGAGCGTCTCCTCTTCGGTCTGCTGAGTTAACCTGAGCTGTACCTGGGTCTCCGGAGTCTACAGCGCCTTGCTCTCTAGAAGCGTACTGCTAGCTCTCTGAGAGCGACTTTATTAGAAGCATGGTGTTGTTTCACTCTGTGCTTCGTTCTTTAAGATAAGGTTTCCTTCCTGGACACAGAATCCAACTCATCGTGTCATTCTAGTTGTTTAAATCGAGCAGGGAAAAATAATGTTGGTATTTCAGAGACGGTAACCGCTGAATGATCACCTGCCCGTGTTTGTTTACTACACACAACGTTCTATCTCTCAGGATGCTGTTGTGCAGACGTTAGCGTCACCTCGCATACGTGTTGTTGCTTTTAAATGTCAGTAACTGTAACGCGTTAGTAAAATATGGAAAGCAGCTCATTAGTTTCTTGTTACCACAAATAGTACGGGCGTTACAGTAATGCATTAGTCCCAACACTGGTAATGACATTTAATGACTTGTTCTGTCACAAAATGATGCAAATAATGTTCAGAGCACAATCAGATTCAGATTCACACAACTTTTCACAGCCTACCGAGTCACACCCAGACTCTGTACAAAAGTTATTTTCAATCCAGGAGAGCAGATATGATTTTAAACAAAGAATGTGCGACATGTTACACATCAACATATCAGAGAACAGGTCTATCCTGTGTAAATGTGTCTCTGAGTCATGACTGTCTACAATGAGTGAGAAGCTCGAGTCCCACTGGCTGTGTTGTTGTCAGAGTCGTGTTTACATGGACGGGACGGTCGTCTCCTCCCCTTGTGTATAAAAGCTGTTTTAGTCAAGAACTAGAGAGAAGAAGAAGAACATACTCACTGATTATTTGGATGTTAGTAAGAGTTTCATCATGTGAATTTACATGCAATGTGAAGCTACAAGCTAACTAAAGAGCGCTATCATTAGCATGCTAACACAACAATGCAGGACACAGCTGATAGCAGCTCAAGACAAGGACAATTTTGTCCGCCAGTGTGCTTAGTCCTTACTCATGGTGCGTTCTAGTTGATAACTCCTTCGTGCAAACGTGAGTGTGGAGGGGAGGTTGGAGGTGTGTCTCTGGAGGAGAGCGGAGGCTTCAGTATGGAGGAGGTGTGGCCTAACAGCAGTTTGTTTTGGTTTCATGCTGGTGCTCAAGGGCGACATCTACTGGATCAGAAAGTCACACATTCTTCTTGCAGAAAAAGCTGACAAGGAGAGAGGTGTGTTTCTGTTGTTGGGGTTAAACTGGACCTGGAAAGATACCCATATACATTTAAAAACTTCTTAATGATCTCATTTTCAGAAACCTGAACATTTGTCCTCTCTAACTTTGTACTGTTCTGTCCTCTCTGTGTGTGTTCTGTCCAGCAGGGTCAGCTCTCTGGTGTTTTTGGACCGTGTCTGTCGGGACCAGAGGAGTCCAGAGTGAAGGAAGGGGGAGGACAACCAACGTCCCCCCCTCCTCCCCCACACCTCTTCTCCAACTGTGTACAGAGCTGAGAGAGTTGTAGAATATCAAAACGATCCCGACGTTTGAAGTGGAGGAACTCATCATCCGCCATCAGCACTCCACCCTCGTGTTGCATGATCCTCTACAAGTGGACTGTACATCTTTGATACGACCATTCTCGCCGCCTCGTGTTTTCATCCTGAGCGGACCTTTACAGACGCTGATATTGTGAACGAATGATCTCTTTGGATTATTTAAAGAAAAAAAACACTAAACATGTCTGATTTTCTGGTTCAAAGGGTTGTACAGGAATCCGTGTTTCCCTTTTTTCTGTGCCTCTCTTCACCTTTCCGATAAGCCAAAGTAGACTGCAGTTGCTTTTTTTTTTTTTTTTTTTTTGTTCTAGTTGAAATTCTTCAATTAATTTGATTTGATTCCAGATCAATATTAAAGTCTCAGCAGTCCGTCCACTTTTAACGCCACTGAGCTGATGTCTGCAGCTTTTTTTCTGAATATTTTATCCACGGCTAAATTCTCCCTCGAGCGAGACGCAGAGATCGCTTACGGCTGATCAATCCACTTCCTTTTTCCGCTTTCTGTTTGATATGTCAGCCGTGATCTGCCAGCTCCAGTTCTTTATGAGATGATGAACCAAAAAAAATGTAGTCCCTGTTTAATTTGTCTGCCCCTTAAAAACCAAATAAGTATCTGTTGATTCAAAGATTA
The DNA here is from genome assembly GCF_963930695.1 of Labrus bergylta. Classification (NCBI taxonomy): domain Eukaryota; kingdom Metazoa; phylum Chordata; class Actinopteri; order Labriformes; family Labridae; genus Labrus; species Labrus bergylta. The sequence continues at coordinate 2,715,705 of NC_089196.1, read as the reverse complement.
GCGATAGATTGGCTCCACTTTCTGTCCTGGAGGAGCGAGCGAGCTCATCACACTGGTACTCAGATTGTCTTCATATGTTTCCCTTTTTGAAGAACACGTTGCAAAGACTACAAATGCAAATGCGTACAGGTCTCCGCTGATGAGAAATGCATGTTTGATGTACTTTATGTGCATTTGTTCAGTTCTTACATGTGTTTGCTTGTTATATTTCCTCACACGAGGCGTTAAGTTTGGCTTTCTTTGCTCACATTGTTTTTTTTGTTTCTGTTGACGCTCCGGTTCTACTTTGCATTTTTTTTGCCCGTCTTGTTAATTGATCTTTTATGTTTGTTTTAAAATATGTTAAGTAACTTATTTCACTTGTAAAAACATGTTGATATTTATTATCATTGTACATATGTCCTTATTTTTTATATGTGTATATATACACAAATAAAAATAGAGATATTATTGAGGTGTGGGACTTTATTTTCTTAACAGGGACATTTCTGGAAAGGTGTCATGAGACCCAATAATGGCGGTGGCCATGTTGAAAATGCTGTCTCAAACTCTATTTGCGATCAATCTTAGCTTTGCCTTAGAAGTAGGTAAAGTGGTGGATATGAGGCTGCCTTTTAGCCTCCTGTCAGTCAACTCAACCACGCCCCTAACTGTGTAAATGTGTGAATGACTCTCAGGGTGCAGTCACTGGGCAGAGTTGTCCCGTACTGTGCTCAAGCATGATTACCCCCCATTCCCCCGCTGGCCTGCACTCTGACTGCTCCAGGACTAACTGGGCCTGAGCATGGATCGCAGCAATCACTTGTATATTTCTTTTCTAGTCTTCTGACTACTCAAAGCTCTTTTACTCCGCAGGTCACACCTACACATTCACACACTGATGGTAGAGGCTGCTGAGTAAAGAGTCCATCAGTATTAACTCATCCATTCATACACATTCACACACTGATGGTAGAGGCTGCTGAGTAAAGAGTCCATCAGTATTAACTCATCCATTCATACACATTCACACACTGATGGTAGAGGCTGCTGAGTAAAGAGTCCATCAGTATTAATTAGAGCTGTCAAATGATTAAAAAACGGCTGTATGTTAGCCTTTCCAGGGGGAGTACCAATCGACCAATGTTGTGGCACCCTTAGAGATCCAGAACTTGAGGATAGACCTCCTCGCTACATGTAATAATATTCCAATCAGTTTGCCACTCATCACATTTTTAATCACATGTTGGAAATTTCATTGTTTCACATTTAAAAGTAAAAATCGTCAGGCTTTTATTTTGATTTTTTGTCCTTTATTAAGCTGAAAGTGCCCTACTTGTATGAATTAAACTGTGCTTTTATTTTGAAAGTTTTTTGAAGTTAAGCACAGAAACAGGAAGTGGTTAGGGATCCAAAACTGAGGTCAAACAGCTCAAAGGAACGGTAACAAAGGTCAATGTGTGATGTCATAAGGTCAATGTGTGATGTCATAAGGTGGATATGACTTTGGACTTGTCAGCTGAGCTGTCTGAGAGTTTATTAAAGTGAAATGAGACATTCAAAGATTCAGCAGTGACCTTCTTTTACATCACTGAGACTACAGGGAGACAGGGTGTGTTCGAATTGTCCCTCCTATCTCCTTTCACTATCCACTTCACCTTTAACCCCGGAAGCATTTAAGTGGCGGCCATGATAAGAGCCGTTCGAATTCTCTAAAAGTTAAGGAAAGGTGGGTCAATGCTTCCTTTATAACCTCCTTTAGCATAGGATACACTGGACCATCCTTTACGAAAGGAGATGAGATATGTCGCCCCACAATTCCTTGCGGCCGCAACATTTAAAGCGAGTTGCGCATCCGACCGTTCACGGAAATGAACGATGATCGTAAAGTGACACAGATCATGTAAGAGATAAAAAGATAAGAGACATTTTTATCAGATCATGTTTTATTCAACATATTTCATTCACTTAAGAATACTTTGTGCAGTTGTACATTTGTATGTTTAAAACATGTGTAGGCTATATTTTGCATAAACGTAACATTTAATTTCATACAATCATATTGATGTTGATGTTGATTTCTGAGTGGACAGGAAGCTGATGGTTTCACTTTTGTTACTTGTAGCCTGGTGGTCTATATTTCTTTTATTTCAATCCCAACCTTGTGGTAATTAGGATTATTTCACCGGCAAGAAGACACAGGGGAAAGTTTTTTAGATGCGTTTTTTGTAGTCCATTTTCGGAACATTGTACAACAGACCCACGTCATTAACCTACGCCGGCCCGTCGCATTTAATGACGTGGCCTAGTGGAAAATGTGGTCGGATTGTCAGAGCAACGAGATCGCCTTTCCCTAAATCCTTTATGAATTCGCCTAACATCTTTCCTTAACCTCATGACGTTTTCGCGGGATTAAGGTAAAGTGGATAGTGAAAGGAGATAGGAGGGACAATTCGAACACACCCTGAGGAGGAATATCTACGGTGAGCCTGAAGGGACAAAATAACAGGAGATTAATCAGGATTTTTAAAAAATAATGCATTAATTGCAGTTGGTAATTAATCACGATTAATTAATGCTGACAGCCTTAGTATTAACGAATCCCATTCATACATATTCACATGCAGCCAATGAAGCAGCAGGAGTAACTTGGGGTTCAGTGTCTTGCTCAAGGACACATCGGACATGTTGCTGCAGGAGCTGGGGATTGAACCCCCAACCTTCCGGTTGAGAGGTGACCAACTCGACCACTGAGCCACAGCCACCCCATATGTGTTTATTACCGCTGTACAAAAGGCATTTTCACATTGGACCTATAGTAGAGGTCCCTTGGTTTGTTACACCACCCTCAAGTGGACACTCGTGGAACTGCAGTTTGCACTTCACAGTGGCTTCATTTTTCAACACAGCGGTTGCAGCTTGTTCCTGTCCTAAAGAAATATCTGAAATACATTGTGTGCTTCAAAGTGAGGACGTAATCAGAAATCTGAAACCAAAAGAAAATTGAAAGTCACTGGGTGGAAACAATGGATTCAACATCTTAGAGCTTTGTTATTGCCCGCTCTGTTTTCTCAAAAGAAGGCGTCTCAGTTTTTCAGATTGTGAACATCGAATTTTTGGACGGGAGGTCATAAACAAATAAGATTATTTCACATAGGAACTGATGTCTGGAGTAGTTTCATTTCCCCAGCTTGTGACAACAACAGTGAAGCTCCCCTCGCCTGTCACAGCCTCGCCTGGTGTCAACAGAAGAAGCCACATGCTTCATGTGGTTGACAGCCCCGACTGTGGAAAGAGGCTCACTGTTGCATCTGATCTCAGTGTACTCAGCTGTGCCGCAGACTCTGAAACATCCCAAAAAAACAAGAAAAGTATGTGTGTGTTTGTGACTGGTTTGTGTGTGTGTGAAGCGCTTACTGAGCTCCTCAAGAGTTGACGTCAGTTAACCCACCTTGATTGTAGTCGCACAATGAAGTGCTAGTGTCAGGGTCTGGATTTCAAGACCCTGTTAAACAGGATGTGACCAGCAGGTTGGGAGATTTTGAGAACCCCCCAAAAAATCACAAGAGTCCAGAAAATACGCTTCGAGCTCAGATTTACTTTAACCCTGGAACACTAACGTTTCACCCATGTGATCGTTGTCAGGTGATCTTCAATGTGTGGCTGCTGTCTGAGTTGTGAGGGTCCTTGGGTAGCTTCAGTCTGCTCCCTGACATCACTGAAGGTAGGCGTGTTTCCCTGCTCCCATCCCTGGTTTTGGTTCGGGTGAGTTTCACCCGGCGTTAGTGATAGCGAGTAAATATTTCCCACTGGGGCGCTGGTGGTTCAGTGGTTAGTGTGCGTGCCCCATGTATGGAGGCTAGTCCTCCAGGTGTGCGGCCCAGGTTCAAATCTGGCCTCTGTCTCCTTTTCCACATGTCCACATGTTTTCCACATGTCATTCCCTACTCTCTCTCTCCATGAAAAATCTTTAAAAACAAAAACAATGTCCCACTGTTGTCAGAGATGCAGGGAGAAACTTTGCATTTCACCAGACAATGCTCACATGTCCCAGGAACAAGTGGACTGAAAAACAAGTTCCCAGCTCCATTATTTATTAATTTTTTTAGGGATTTTTCATGAACGATTCCCTAATTTATCACTAATTTAAGAGCCTTCTTATAAAGTCCTCCCATGATACCTTTTTTCTGTTAAATGAGACATTGTATAGGGGGAAATAAAAGAAGAGTACTTCAATTTACCACGTATTGTTGCACTTTAATATATTTTGTTGGGAAGTATGTTTTATCAGGTAAAATATACCTGACGTTAGTGATGGTGTTACAAAACTGTTAGTAAGTCACATATTTTCCTCCATTTTTAACCAGTTTAAACAAGTCTCAGAGCTCCCCTAAACATGTCTGAGAAGTTTTTTGTTTTAAATCCACTCTGATCCTGTATCTGATCTGCTGCTGAGGCCCAAAGCCTGTGTATTTGTATTTAAATGAATAAGTGCAATGTCACCCTACATCAACTCTATCTATTGATGGCTTAGCTACCTGACAGATTTTTGGGGGGAGTTTTTAACTTTGAGCATCAGGTCAGCGATGAACCCACAGACCGGGAGAGCTCCAGCTGTTTGCTTTCAAAACATCCGACAGCAGATGGGGCCGTGCAGTCAAGGGAGCCCGTTCCAGTCCAGCTGGATTACTTGAAAAAGAAGCTGTTGACTTTTTTTAAAATTGTACCACAGAACATGAAAATGATGGATATTGCTTTCCTTTTGTGCATCCCTTATGAGCTTTGAAAGTGTTTTATCCATTTCATTATAGGGAATGTGTTTTTTTCACATAAAAGAAAAGAATAATAAATCAAAGCTTGTACGTGCAAACGATCTTCAGGGTTTTTGTTTTGTTTTATTCTTCCTACGTTAAGCCAGTGTCTGTTACCTATTCATCCACTGGTTGATGGTGCCTGAAAAAGTGGGCCTTACTTGTATTTGTTAAAGTGTCCCGTCCAGCACAGGATAAAAGGCCTCTGTTATAATAAACAGTGACATTTAAGACTCCTCTTGAGCCATTTGTATTTGCACATTGACAATGTGCAACTCATTAGACATTGACAATGTGCAAATCCCGTTGTTTGACTAAAAGGGAGTAGATTGTTGTGGAACTAACATTAGATTTTATAATTTTAACTGGACAACAGACTAACGGCTGAGACAACTAAATAGGCCCCGTTTCCACCAGGGGGTCCAGTTTGGTTAAGTACAGTTTGGTACGGTAAACCCTGATCTTCACCCTGACATTAGTCACACACAAAAAAAAAAACAGCATTGTAATGACTCTTTCCAAATCCATGGTATATTTAGTTGTCAAACAGGAAGTGACGATTCTTTCAGCCCATTCCCAACTTTTGACAGTGGAAATGCCAATAAATGTATATCTATGCCTATCTGTCTGTCTCTCTATCTCTCTATCACAGGACAGCTCCTATTGGCTCACGGAGATCACATGGTGTCTTGCCTGGCATTACTATTGGTGGATTCATATTAAACGAGTTCCGGACGCTTTTAGTCTCTCACAACACGGAAGTTAGTTCCTCCGAAAGAAACAGCTCGCTCCTCGTTGTCGTTATTTTTTATTTGTATAAACAACTTGCGTCACTTGTATCAACGTTTTACTTCTCACAGTCAGCCGATGTTGTATAAAGAGTGTTTTTTTTTAAGTGTTGTAGTAGGGTATAGCGCGGACTTTTTTCCCGCGGAGGGATACACGCCGGCACATCTCTACTGTGGAGCGGAATTTGAATCTCTACTACTGACCAGTATTCGTAACGTTTGTTTTTTATATACGAACAAGATTTTAGTCGCTTTTAATCTCTATTTGTTTTAATTAAATAGTTTATATGGGGTTTTATAGATAACCGGGAAGTAGGCGCTTACACCATTAAGCCTTGAGATACACGGTAAGTGTAATAGTTAGACTGTTTTGACTGTTAACGTATGCTAATGTAGCTAACAACTAGTGCTAACAACATGGCTACTGTAACGTTACAGTGACAACTCTCTGCACGTCGTTTACTAACACTTTGTTTTTAATTAATTAACTTCTTATATAAATAAAAGAAGCACATGCAGGGAGCTTTGAGTTTGGTAACGTAGGTAAGTGTTAGTGTGTTAATCCTAATGCTATTTGGCTACATTTATTAGCATCCTGGTGCAGCAGGAGAGTTGACAACTTTTTGAGTGCCATTTAAAAAAAAAAAAAAAAAAAAAAGGGACAAAATATTTCGTTTGGAGCTCAGTGCCACAGTTTTGTATCTTATTATTGTATTATAAATTATCGCATTGGTTCCCAAAGTGGGGGTCGCGACCTCCTGGGGGGCCGCGAGACACCAGGAGGGTGGTTGCCAGATTTCTTCCACAAAAAACATCAAGATTTAAAATGATTTCAACTTCATATTTTACACATGATTGTACAAATAAACACAAAAGTATTATTCAGTTTGCACATGAAGATAACACTGTAGATCAGGGATGGGCAACTTTGGTCACAGCAAGGGCCACATTCATTTAATTCTCACCGCTAGGGGGCCAAATTGTAGGATACAAAAACGATTACAGTCAATTATGTCTCAAATTTAACTCGCATGCCAGGGATCAAATATTATTATGGACATATTTCTGGTTTTCATGATTTCATGGCAGATTTTGTGACGTTCTCTTCATGTTTCCAATTAATTGATATGTAAAAGGGTCAGTGACAAATAAGGGTTGTTCAGATGACCAATTCAAAAATCTTTTAAAAACACAATTTGAAAGCATGAATCAGGTTCATTAAAATGTGAGATTTGTATTCATGTTGGTTTTGTGTTTTTTAAAATGACATTTAAACCTTTTTTTTTCAAAAGGTAAGACTAAATGGACCTAAAAATGTCAAGTGGTGTAACCACTGAAAAATTAAGAATATTGATTCTTTTATACATCTAGAGTATATACAAGCGTACTCATGATTTGAATTACTTCATTTTAAAATAGCACAAGAAAATAGATTTTATTAGGATTATCCCTAAATTTATAAGTTATGCCCTTTTTCAATACTGAGCGGGGCACAAAGCTGAAAACACCTCTGTTTTCTAATAAATTTTTGGCAAATTATGTAAAAATTGTTAAAAAACATGTTATTTCACTGCAATAGAGGACTACTTTTATTCCACTTTAATTGTCCTGTGTTTTATTATATTTACTGAAATACTGGTTACACAAATTGACGCAAACCAGTTCCACCAACTGACCATACTGCTTCTACAGTCAAAGGCCATTGTTTCTTGAAGAAATTGTTGTTAGCTTCCTCCATTTCATGTTTGCTCCACCTACCAAAGTGCACAGAATACCAGTACGCTGATGACAGGAATGTAGCACATTTGTCTTAAACACAGAATACTATAAAACTGAAGTGAATAGATCGGCCTTTTGGATGGGTCTCATAGATCGGCAAATTCTTACTGATACCTGATCTAGCTGTCTTAGTCAGGATCGGTGCATCCTTAATTAATTCATATCTTAAGTAAATTACAACATCTGACCAAAATCTTCAGGGGGAATTCATTTCTTCAGTATTTGGAATAAACTCAAGGTACTTGTGCCCTAATCAAAGGATAACATACCCACAGGCAACACGTTACATCTCTCCTTCTTCACATCATGACCATCACAGCCCAAACAGCATTGCCACCTTCTATAGTACCAGACTTTGGCAAGCAAGCTCCAGGTAGTGACACGCTGACACTACCTACCCTACCACATGGCCCCTAATAGCCGACACATCTAAAATGCAACTACTGGTGCCAATATTACAACATACATACATATATTAGATTATACATGTTTAAAGGTGCACTATGTAGATTTGGTGGTGAAATTTCAAAGTTGGAGAAGTGAAACAATTCTTTGATATATTTTCTGAACTGAATACACAAACTTTATTCAAAGTAAAAAAATGTGTCCCTGAACACTGTTTGGAGCTGAAAAGCTACCAGGAGAGTTACGCTTTCACTGTTGCGGGCCCCCCACCATAACCTCTCCAGTAGCATTTTATCTTCAAACAGTGTTACAGAGACCAAATTTTCATCTGAGGACAGTTTGTGTTTAGAGTTATGATGGACATATACCACATAATCTGTACATTTCTCCAACTTTCACATTTCTCTACCAAAACTACATAGTGCACCTCCATAAATGTAAGTAAATGGAACACAAATATGCAATTTGAAGCTAAACATTTACAAAATGCCACAGCATTTTGTCCTAGACCCTTGATAATAAGGCTGTGGATGAATCACCACTTTAATCAACATGAAAAAATACTGATATTTGACAGAAGTGGCCTCTAACAGAAAGGCTTGTCATAAAAGTCAAATAGTGTAACCGGTTACACCATTTGACATTTCTACTTCAAATCAATTTTGACAGGCATTATCATTGAGACCTATGTAAGCACATTTCCTGGTGTGAACATTTCAAATATAATGTGTAAAGTGTATACACATTTTTATAATTATCATAAATTGTTGATGTTTTTCTGAGGTCATATCATTTGACATACCCGACCACGCCCTTAAAATGTCAAATTATCTCGTGTTAAAGAGAGTTGCTAAACTTGGCCTGCAGCAGTTAGGACCATCAGGGGTTCTTCTTTGTGGTATCATTTCTTGTCACATGATATGATGAATATATTAACAAAATGGCTCCTTCAATAGTGGTTACACCATGTTGACAATTTGGTACTTGACTGGGTGACACGATTTCCCTAAAATAATTATAATAATAAGAACAATGATGTTCCATTACTTTTATTTAATATTGAACAGTTCTATTGTAAGATTATGCCAGGCTAGTTCATAGGGTGTTATATGAAAATTTTACCTTTTTAAAGGAAGTTTAATTCTTTGGTACGAAGTTTCAACGGTTACACCACTTACACATTTTTGCCTAAATACCCCAAATATTCTCTAAAAATGTATAATAAATATACATTTTAGACTAGGTCCTCAAAACAAAGGATGAAAGCATGTCATTTGTGCATTTATTTTAAAATTTTAAGCCTTTAAAAGTTAACTAAACCTTATGGACACAAAAAAATGAGCGTCACGTCATTGACCCAAAAATTGATCTGACGGCCACTTTGAGGGTTAATGGGGGCTGCATGTGGGCCCCAGGCCGCCAGTTGCCCACCCCTGCTGTAGCTGAACACTGTCCGTGATCATCAACAACATCAATTCGCCTATCAGCCAGGCATCGGGGTGGATGATGCTGTCATCTACCTCATGCAGAGATCTCTCTCACACCTGGAGAGGGCTGGGAGCACTGTGAGGATCGTGTTCCATGATTTCTCCAGTGCTTTCAACACCATACAGCCCATGTTTCTGAGGGACAAGCTGGAACACACAGGAGTCGACCTGCACCTCACATCCTGGCTCCTGGACTATCTGACCATCCAGCCACAGTATGCGAGGACACAGGACTGTCACCTGCAGAAGTTTTCTGTTGACTCTGCCATTGTCAGCCTCATCACTGATGGGGACGAGGGGGAGTACAGAGAACTCAACCTGGACTTTGTGGATTGGTGCCAGTGGAACTGCCTCCAGATCAAAACCAAAGAGCTGGTGGTGGACTTCCGCAGGCGCAGACCCACTTCTCCCACACCGGTGAACGTCCAGGGAAAGGACATTGACATAGTGGACTCTTATAAGTACCTGGGTGTTCACCAGAACAATAAGCTGGGCTGGACTGATAACACACAAGCTCTCTACAAGAAAGGCCAGAGCAGACTTCACCTGCTGAGGAGACTCCACACTCTCTGCAGGGAGCACTCCTGAGGACTTTTTATGACTCTGTGGTGGCATCAGCCATCCTGTACAGAGTGGTCTGCTGGAGCAGCAGCACTACGGCTGCAGACAAGAACAGACTAAACAAACTGGTGAAGAAGGCCAGCTCTGTCCTGGGCTGCCCCCTGGACCCTGTTGAGGTGGTGGGAGACAGAAGGATGACGGCAAAGCTATCATCACTGATGGAGAACGTTTCCCACCCCCTGCATGGAACTGTAACAGCTCTGGGCAGCTACTTCAGCGGCAGGCTTTGCCACCCGCGGTGTCAGAAGGAGAGATAGTGCAGGTCCTTCCTTCCTGCTGCAGTCAGACTGTTTAACCAAGCCTGCTCCCATTAGATCACAACACACACACACACACACACACACACACACACACACACACACACACACACACAACTGGACAATTCACTCTGACTTTATAATAATAATGTTATATTATGTTTATCAAACCACTGTGCAATAACATGTTACACTTTATGTGCACTGTGTGCATGTCTGTGTTACACTGAATATTACGGACTACACTTTTGTCAATCTATTTTTTATTTTTTTTAAATCTATTTTTTACTATCTATTTTTTTTGTACATTCTTAATTTTTATTTTTTTATTTAAATTGTACTGTGTTCACTTTTTGTTTGCAATCTTTGCTCTTTGCTGCTGTAACACTGTAAATTTCCCCAATTGTCAGATTGTAGTGTAACATCTTCTCCAGCCGTCTGTTGTCATCCATCCTGAGTGTCCAACGTTATCTACAATTGACCCTGCTCATATTTCTGTCGATCAGGGGTAACTGAATCTTAAACTGTGTTCAAATGTATCTGCAGATGGCCGCCGTGGAGATGAACACTTCCGGCCCTGAGAAGGAGCAGAAGGAGGAGATTCTTTCCCCCTCACAGGAGGAGTCTTCTGAAATCATGAATGGAAAATCAGCCTCCCTGAATTTCTCTGAGCTCACACCTCGCCGGTTCGGCATCTCTGTTCAGAGTTTTACTCCAGCATCACTGCCGACCTGCAAAGGTGAGGGGAAAGGTTTGATGTTAAACTGCTGTTACATATTCAAAGCCTTACAGTGACACCACAAGTCCTGTCCTCTATATAAATGTTATTATGCTCAACTGGTAGAATCCATTTACAAAACTGTTTGACTACTAAAGGGTTTGTTGTCCTCATTAATGATAGTGGTTAAATTAGCTAATGTGAAATGTGTGGGAGGATTAAACCACATTAAGATTCATTTGTGATCAAAAGATTAAGAAATGCAAAAACCAGAGATTAAAACATCAAGGGTAAGTTTTGATTTTCCTCACATTGCACTCGTCTCCCTCGTTTAGATAAGTCTCGTCTGGCACAAATAAAGGCCAGACGGAGGTCAAGCATTGGAGTCCGGGGTTCCCCAGAGACAAACTCCCTCATTCGCTTCATGGCTCAGCAGAAAATGAAGACTCTACCAGCCCTCAAAACTCCAGACGTGAGTTTTTGTTTTTTTTCTCAAACTTTCTTCAGTCTGTGTTGCACCATGTCACATTTTTTGGGGGTAAAATCTTTTTCACACATGCACTCGCAGGAGGAGTGCCCCCCTTAAATCCTCCTGATCTGGTTGTTCACACATGCACCTCACAGCGGGAGGAGTATCCAGGTCAGACGGGAGGAGGGGGTAGGAGCGTTATATGATGCTATAATGAGAATATGTGTCTGTCTATCAATGCTACGTGTAGTTGAACTATAGAGTGGAGAAGAACATACTGGAGAACAATAAACATGCAGCAGCAGGTTCATTAGAGCACAGAGATAATAGAGGTGGCGTGCAGACAGTCTATGGTTGTGCAGCGATCACAGGGAATAAACGTCACCACCACCTCCCACTGGCTCCAGATTATATCCTGCTGTGTTCTCACATCAGATCACTCTGACTTTCTGCAGAAAAAGAGGCTGAGAGGAGACACTCGGGTGAAGTCAGAGTAAAAATTGTGTCTCTTTGCGTTCACACATGCTATACACATTACTCTGAATACTTCAGGAGTTTTGTGCAGCTTATGAGAGAGTATTCAGATAACAGCTGGGGTTTTGTTACGTTCTCTACGACCAACACTGAAGCAGACATTGTCCTGATACCGCAAATAAGGCATGCTTAACATAAATGGCTGTGTTGCAGATATATACAGATGTTTACACTGTCAACAGACTACAGCTCATTTGTGACCAAATTCAATCATCGAATCCAGCACAAAATCCTGAACATTAGACTCACTTCAAATACTTATTTTTGCATCCAGAAAGTTAGCTGTGTCCTATACACCGGAGCAACCAATACAACAGTATAAAATGCTAACACACGCATCGTCTTTGTCACAAGTGCAGCCACCACTATCACACACTGCACGCGAGCTGACACAATTGAACATTCATCCCAGGTTATTTTGTACTGCGACTCAGAACCAGTCTAGCTGCACAAGGATTTTACGGTAACTGTGAATATTAAAATGGCGTCAATTCAGGCTGCAACTCATGTTTGATGATAATAAAAAATAAATATATATTTTTTTGTTCACAAAACTACCTGCCGTGAAGCTTCACATCCACCTCAGTGAAATCAAAATGTTCTAACCCAAGGGACGACAGGTTTTCACTTCTGATTTATTGAACTGATGTGCAGCACAGTCGCTTGCGTGGTCACTGTTATCCTGTCCAGGTACAGACCTTACGTGGAGCACTGAGCTGCTGTGTTCAGCTGCGATCAGCCGACCAATCAAAGTTAGGACCTGTTAGTGTAGACGGACACTTCTTTCATCAACAGCACTTTTAATGCAGCGAGTGAACAGAGCAGAACAGAAGAACAAGGCGCCCCCGCTGTGACGCTGTCATTTGTGTGACAGAATGAATGCGGCTCACCAAAGCTTCAAGGGGATTTTTTCCCCTTGTGGAATATTCAAGACTGGTCACCTGTCCCGTGTAAATAAATGCGACAGAGACACCGCATTAAGGAGTTGTGGAGCTGGACAGCCCTGGGAACAAAGGTTGCTCTTCTCCTCTGTGTCCTGCAGCAGGGACAGCGAAGCCGGCGTCCTGAGGGGAGCCACTCAAACGCTGGGAAGAGAGCATGTGATGGGTCCTGCATGATCCGACCTGCTAGCCTGATTGTCTGTTGCTCATAGATCGATGTCAAAGTCCTTACAGGCAGTCCAATGATCTTAGAGCAGATTGTGTCCGTGCTCGGCAGGCGGTTTCTGTTCTGGAGGGTGGTGGAGTGGAACCAGCAGTTTATAGAAAAAGTAATAATGCTCTCAATGAAGGAGTAGTAGAAGGTCAGAAGAATGTTCTTAGATTTACTTTTTTTATTTCATTAGTACGACTAAAAGTGAATACACAAGGTAATCCAAACATATCAACACCTCACAGTCACCCTTTGACAAGGGAAAGATCAGGTCCTGATTTGAACATATAAAAAAGCTTAGAAACGTCTAATAATACGGTCCTCCAAGTGTCATACCTCCGCTCTTATTGGTCTGCTTCTCCGGCAAAAGTGCTGTAACTAAGCTCATCACGTCTGTGTACATTCATATTGATTTCACAGCGGCGTAATACTTGTGTGTGAGTTCACATTGCGTTTTGGTGTTGCGGAATCACAGCACAGCTGGAGCTTCACATACACACATCAGAGATGCACACACACACACATAAGCGCTGCACTCACCCGCTGGCTCCACTGAAACCGTACCACCTCTGTTACTACCTCTGAAGATGGTACAGAGGGGAGGGGGGTCACTTCGTCCCTCCACTACCCCTCCATAACCTCCAGATTGAAGGCCAAACATCACAGGGGCGTTTTGGTCGGTTTGGTGCAGTACAGTTTGGACAGTAAACCCTGATCTTGCCCACGTTTCCACAGCCAACCAACCCTTATACATCACTAAATCACAGCGGCGTGACAAAGTGTAGACCGCAAATAAATTCAACAAAGAAGAAGAACGTGACACAATAAACAAAAATCAATGATTCCAAGAAGGTCTGCATCTTCGGCGGATCTACGCACTGACAGTGATGGCATAAAAGAAAAACCGCCTTGAAATGAGTATCCAAAATCCGCAAGATATTTGAACATGGTGCATTTTGTATTTGTCCTTTATTACCGCTGTTGCACAGGAAGTGAAGATTCTTTCGACCAATCAACGGACAGCAGTGTGTCTAGCTCCACCCTTAAGGTTCTGATTGGTATGCTTGGTACCCCAACAGAAGGGTGGCAAAAAAGTAGGACAGGACTGACTTTTGTCATAGGAGACGACATTAAATGAGTACCGTACAGAACTGAACTAAACTGAACCGCTTGGTGGAAACGGGGCTTTAGATTAGCAAAGACCAAACACACCGTGTAACCCTGAGAAGGTTCTAGGAGAGGTTACTGTATTTCTTTAAGGTAACATCAGTGGGTGCATATTCTGTTTTCAGGACAACAACGTCAATGACTTCACGTCTGAAGTCTAATCCGCTTCTTGGCTGTCCATATTTATTCACCAGACTAAAATATTTTACATGTTTTAGTGCGTCTGCACTGTTCCTTAACACAGCACCACAGTGGCCTAGATTCACAGTCATGGTCGGTGGAGAAACACACACACATTCCTTTTATATTATACATTTATCTTAAATCCATATGATTAAATACCTCACCGCTCTGCTGCGCTGCCTCAGACCCTCAGGCTCTCCTAGCTGTCAGTGACATCGTCTAAATCGTTTTTATTTCAACTGTTCCTGTACTGTTATGTTGTCCTAGCTTATAAACTCTTAGAGGAAGAATGTGCAACATTTAATACATAAATAAATCATACATCCAGTCTGTCCTGTGTAAATGTGTCTCTGAGTCATGACTGTCTACAATGAGTGAGAAGCTCGAGTCCCGCTGGCTGTGTTGTTGTTAGAGCCGTGTTTACATGGACGGGACGGCCGGCTCCTCCCCTTGTGTATAAAAGTTGTTTTAGTCAAGGACTAGAGAGAAGAAGAAGAACATACTCACTGATTATCAGTAAGTGTTTTAGATCGCGGTCATTTTTTGTCAATTTATGTGAAATATGAAGCTACAAGCTAACGAAAGAGCGCCAACATTAGCCTGCAAACACAACAATACAGGCCACAGGCAGCTCAAGCCAAGGACTGTTTTGTCCGCTACTTGCACTAAACAGAGAGGTGTGTTGCTGTAGGAGAGCGGAGGCTTCAGTATGGCAGACAGCAGTTTGTTTTGGTATCATGCTGAAGGGCGACAACTACTGGATCGCACATTCACCCCTTCCACAACACTCTTATCTGTACCCCCCCATTGCTTCTGATAGCATGTTTATGACCAATGACAGATAAGAGGTGGGCACCAGACAGCTTAAGCCATCAGTATGAGTCAGCTCTAAGCACAACTTTCACTCTGCACAACAAACTCTGCATGTTTACAACCGAGTGAGGTTGTACTGCCCAGTGGAAAGGTCCGCCATGCTACAAAGGTGGTTTAAGAGGTTTCTGTGGATGTTGGGTACCTTTATCCAACGGGAACGCATTGAACACTCAAATCTACAGGTAAGTTCGATACAAAATGAATCCAGTTAGGGTGTGATAGAACGTTTTATATTACTCTAAAATCAATATAATGACAGAATACTAGCGGAACACTTATTGTGATGTAGCCTTCAGAAAATGCCCAGCTCAGCAATCCCTGATGTCCCTGTATTGCGTTAGATAGATGTGCTGTCTCTCAGTAATACCACTCGAGTGATTTTAAGAAGTCTATGTCCTGTCAAGCTGCATCACTGAGCAGATATGTTTGTTTTTCCGCTGTCTGAACTCTCAGCTCGTCAAAAGTAGCCCCTTCCTTCCCCGGGTCGCCTCCACGCTGAGGCAGAAGATGGCCTCCTTCCAGAACCTGATGGATGTGGCGGAGAGCGAGGGCTGTGATCCGATGCCAACGCAGGACAGCAACACTGGAGGATGCATCAAGACAAGAGATTATCTGTCTGGTGAGGCGGCCTCCTTATTGCCACAGGATTAATGGTTTTCGTTTCCCTGCGAGGATCCGAGCCAGTAGGATTTCTTTATGATGTCTGGAGGCAGTGTTCAAAACGCAGCAGATTAATGCGTCTTAAGCCCGACTCTGACGACGTCACGCGGCACTCACTGTTCCTCAAATTGGTCATCATCTTAAATGGGACACTTGAAGTGTTGTTTTCAAGCTGCTTCTGTACGATATGTTTATTTAATACCCCACAAGTCTATTTTAATTCAGCTGCAGTGTCTCCAAGTCCCGTTTGTTTTTCTATGTTTTACATAACACTCCTGTTCCCCCCCCCCCCCCCTCCTCCTCCCCAGATGGGAACAGCAGTGATGGAGAGAAAGAGAACAACCCACCTACGGTGACACCCAGCAAGAGGAGGCGCCTGGGCCCCCTGGAAAGCTGTGAGCTGGAGATTAGAGAGGCCAGCGCTCCTACCCTCCACTTCAGTCTGAAGGAGCGACAGGTACACTCACTCTGAGCATGCTCTTCCTTGACAGCTGTGAATAATTTAACTAAAAGGTTTTACCTCTCAGTTCTTGGCGTCCATTGAACCTGCTGATTATTTTTAACTCCTCTATGGATGCTACAGCTCCGTGGTACACGAGATGTTTTGACTACACGTATCCCAAAAGGGAAAAACAAGCACTTCCAAGCCAACCCGAGCTTGATTCAAGAGTTGTTTATTGGGTTTTATTTATTTATCTGTGCATCTTTTTTTTGTCTTTGAACTCCTCTCGTTTCTACTTGAAACACTTGAGGTGTATCGTCAACTGTGAAGTTTTTAATCTTAAAAAATAAAGTTTTGTAAAGTTTTGTTTCCTGTATCGTTGTATTTGTGTTCTTGCTGTTTTGGTGTGGTGTGTGTGCGATCGGATTGAAGCAGTGGGAATTTTCCTTTTTCATATCCACAGGAGGAAGAAATAGCAGAGACACAGGTTGTGACAGAAGGACCGCTGAGTGACGGCGGGACAGTGGAAGAGGCCGACGCATGTTTCCCTCCGATGAACCGTCAGGTCTTAATCCAGACGGCAACACACACACATACACACACACAAGTTAGGACTGACTCTCAAGGACACTTGTGTCCTTGTACTGTCAGTACGTTTACACACACATTATGTCAAGCTATGATTATAGCGTGTTATGACATTTAATTGGACTACTGTCTTTGTCCACAGGAGAATCCGTTAATTGACAGAACTTTGACCAACTCTGCTCCGTTAGCTACAAACTATCCGACCTTCTTCCCGTTGACTTACTAGGTCACGTACCAAACAACCGACTTAAAAGTTAGCAAGGAGCAAACTGGTTGTATAACGATCTGTGAAAATAAGTTCCATTTATTTCTGGGCAGAAAAGCGCTCGCTGTGCACTCGGTAGCGCCTGCGTGAAGCATGATGCTCTGAGAAGAAAAGCACCGCATGTCCGTCCTGTCTCCATGACAACAGTCTGATGACAACGGCCGCTGTATGACGGACACCGCTCTGTTGCTTTTTACTGCATGATTTGTATTTGGAAAAGAGCGCCGGTGATGTCAACAGCGCCTTTTCTGAAAAGTTGAAATAAGACTGTTGTCATAGAGACAGAACAGACAGTAAACTCCAATTATCTCAGTGCTGACAGCTGCTGTTCAAAACCATCGGCACTGAAAATGTTCAAATCGTACTTTTGAATAACGCTTCACACTCTGTTCTTCCAGACATGTGTGTACAAAGACGCATACTAATGTCAGATATGAAACCTCTTGTTGTCTGAAGCTTCTTGAACTGCCGTCCAAAATAACAGGTTCTCATGTATTCTC
Organism: Labrus bergylta; assembly: GCF_963930695.1. Lineage (NCBI taxonomy): Eukaryota > Metazoa > Chordata > Actinopteri > Labriformes > Labridae > Labrus > Labrus bergylta. The sequence goes on along the minus strand of NC_089196.1, from coordinate 2,698,027 downwards.
TCTAAACAGCACGCCGTCTTTGAACTACAAAGCCCCCGCCATCCACCACCCGATGATCCCACGGCCGCTTCTCCAGCCTGGCCAGCATCCTCCCTCCACATCCCCTCCCTCCCTCCTCTGCTGGAGATGAAGCCCACAGGTAAACACACACTGTTCGCAGCGGTCATGCAACAATAACGGCTCTTTTATCTTCGCTTAGCTTTGCCTTTGAGGCTTTGTTTATAGAGCTGAGCTTGATGCACTGTATCCTGGCTGCATACCGGGAGACGGTCAGGGTTGTATTTAGAGAGAGAGTATTCATGCTCACTGAAAGCATTTGTCATTTCAGTGCTGGAGGACACTGTGTGTTCACGCTTAAAAGACAGCTTTAGTGGTTATAAGGAAATGTTGGTACTGAAAATATCCGATCGATGTGAAACAGTATTATAATGTTGACATCCCCATCACTTAAAGGTCCTGATGCCATGGCTGGGCAATTCATGGAGTTTCAATTTAAATTACGATTTTGGCTTCCCACGATCATGAAAAGAAAATAATTAAGATTTAACGATTAATGTGGTTGCGCTGGCGGCAGAGTGGTTAGTTCGAGCGGCCTATGTACAGTTGCTGTAGTCCTCGAAGCAGACGGCCCGGGTTTGAATCCAACTTGTTGTTCTTGTCCCTCATGTCGTCCTCCACACTCGCTCTCTCACCCTGATTTTTCAACTCCATCCACTGTCCTGTCTCTCCCAAGAAAAGGCACAAAAAGATCCAAAATAAATCTTAAAAAACAAAAAAGATTACTGTGCCACAGGCCGTGTTACCAAGCAGCAACCTCCGGTGTTGAAAAATGAAGCTGATGAATAAGTGTTAAAATCCTGCAGTTCATCGAGTGTCCACTAGAGGCTGGCTGCAGAAGTGGTGTGTCACATACACTCCACATTTTTAAAAAAAAGAAGCTTTTTTTTACAGCAAAAATGTACATCTTAAAGCGAACGATACAAGTTATGCATAGTTAGGCGTGTAGCTGACATGATTGACCGGTTGGCGCGATGTAAGTTAGCCTGTCATTAGGTTGACTGAAAGTTAGACTGAGACAGGATTTCCAGCATGGAGTTATGAATTAGAACTAGATATTTTCTTTAGTCCTTGACTAAAACAGCTTTTATACACAAGGGGAGGAGCCGGCCGCTCCGTCCATGTAAACACGGTTCTGACAACAACACAGCCAGTGGGACTCGAGCTTCTCACTCATTGTAGACAGTCATGACTCAGAGACACATTTACACAGGATAGACTGGATTTATGAGATATTTATGTAACATGTTGCACATTCTTCCTTTAAATTTCTGTTGATTGACTATAATTCATGCGTATGATCTAAGAGATTCACTTCCTGTCTTTTCATTGGTTGTTCAATAAGGGAAACAAAGGGTTAAAGGTCATTTGTGCATCAAAGGCTTTTACTGTAATTGCAGGAGAGGGCAACTCTTGGGGCACGTCCACCATCAAAAATAAAAAGAAGGTTCACTTTGGCGGGCCGCTCTCTCCTGAGTTCTTTGACAAGAACCTTCCTCCCAGCACCCCACTTCAGAAAGGGGCCACGCCTGCCCGAGCGCAGACACCAGGGGGCGCTCTACAGCTGCGCTCGCTGCTGAAGACGCCACAAGGAAGTGAATCCCAAACACAGAAAGCTCAGTCGGACTTCAGCAGCCCCACCACGTTTGGAGCCTCACCGACACTTGCAATACCTCGCAACCGCAGAACACCGACTGTGGGGGAGGACGGTGAAGACAAGGATGGAAAGGTAGATAAGAAACTTGAAACTCATCAAGAATATTTCACATCCCTCTGATTTATTATGCGTTGGGCTGTTGGGGGTGGGTGTTTTTTCCCATTTTTATTTTTACACATTCCTGGTGTTTGGTGTAAAGTCTGAGTGAAATTGACATTTCAGTCTTTAAAAAACATTTTTGTATAATTTTGCAGACTTTTACACAGACATGGGTCGTAAAGCGTTGACACTTTATCGTGTTGGGTAGCTTTGTTTTAAAAGCTGCTTCTCTGTCTCCATCATTCAGGGATCAGCTGATGGCGGCAGGACAGCCTGCTAATCCTGCTAGCCAAACTCTGTAACTCTGAAATGTGTAAAACCATGTTTGCAGACAGTCCCTTTTTTGTTTACCATTCTCTCAAGTTCCTTTTTGTTATAGCCGACTTAACGCTGAAACTGACGCGTCTTCATACCACAGATTTGAAAGATGGCAGTGTTTCCTCATACTGCAGCCTCGTCTTGTGTGTAGTGTTGTCAGGATATTAACTCGGTGGGGGAGGGGTTTCCATATCCCAGCGCATGGACTCACAGGCACACACAAACAGAGACAATTCAGAGAGAAATACTTTTATGGATGCTCGTACGTAAGCGTAACTTACAAGCAGATATTGAACCGTGGACGGCGTACTGAACGGTTTAATATTATATTGAGAATTGTTGCACCTTTCCTCTGCGCGTGGGAAACACTGACATTAATATCAGATTCAAACCACCTCAAAGATTTCCTGAAACAACTACTGTAATTTTCGGACTAAAAGCCGCGCCTTTTTTCCCATTTTTTCGACCCTGCGGCTTATATAACGGTGCGGGTGATCTATGGATTTTTACAGCTAACGGCCACTAGGGGACCTCCTAAATCTATGGATTTTACAGGTTACAGTCCACCAACTTTAACTCTATGGGCTCTATGACCCCCCCCCCCCACCACCACCTTTAAGCGGCGGGCTCCAGCAGGAAAAGCTGGAGGCCGGAAAAGAGTGAGACAGGTAGCGCGCGAAAGTAAAAGTGGAACCGAGAGACAGAACGAGAGCAAGACAGACAGACATTACGAGAGCGAGACAGTTTGTGCAAAGGAAGTTTTCATGCACAAACCCTCATTATGGAAAACAAACGTAGAAATGCATATGATGCAGCTAAATGGGAGCTTCCTCAAGCAGCCATCTCTTTCCCGACAATCCCCTCTGTGCACGAACCCTTACATATGGTAATTAAACATTAAAACACCTGCGGCTTATAGTCCAGTGCGGCTTATATATGTACACATCATTCAATTTAGCTGCTGCAGCTTATACTCCGGTGCGCCTTATAGTGCGGAAAATACGGTACTACTTTTTATTTTCTGTAAGTTGTTAGATGACCTTGTGGTTTATTCTTTGACTGAGATCCTTCACAGATCTGATCCTTCTTCCTGTTTAGTCATCGTAATTATGATTATTTTTCTTTATTTACTTTTCTGAGGTTGTTTTTTCTTCTCAGGTGGAAGTGGACTCCGCTGTGATGGCTGATACAGGTCGGTGATCACAGTAGCGGCACGCTGAGAGGGTTTCTATCTTTTTGTCTCCATTAGAAAAAAACTGTAAAACTAAAAACACTTCTTCCGTTTGTTACTTTTGCAGATTGCTCATGGGACGTCCAGCCGTTGAATTTAAACAATGCGTTCCATGAGGAGAGTCTTCCTCAGGTCCTTCCAGGTGAGCCGCTCCCTTCACAATTTTCCATTTGTACTTTAATTAACGGTTACCTTCATGACATTACTCCTCCTGTTCTCGACCTTCTCTGTCTCCTGTCACATCACGTGTGTCAAGCGATTAGAGGAAACCCTACACTAACCCTAACCCTCTCCTCTCTAAATACACACAACTTGTCCCGTCCCCCCTCATTCTGTGGTGTTATTAGTTGTTGATACTGATAGCTTCAGCTGCAAAATCCTGCAGTTCTGATTTTACTGAAGAAACGAACATGTTTACAGCCTGGTACAAAAAACAAATGCACAATGGTCAAGCACGGCACTGCACCGGTGCTAGGATGCGCTATAGCCCCAACACAAATCTGTCTAGCCCTGGTTTAGCCCCCTCACATATTTTGGTAGTATCGTTGTCTTTTTAAATAAACTGTAAAAGGAATAGCACCCCAACATATTAGTCACGCTCTCCCTCAGCAGCTGGAGAGAAAATCCTGGCTCCGTCCCTGACGATGGTGATTATAAGCACATCTTTTGGGGGCGGTTTTTTGCACCTGCACCCTCACTTTCAGCGGCTACACATTACTAACAAGCACCAAATACTAAATCCACCTATACACCGATGAAGGGCAGCCAAAAGGTCAATAGCTGCTCGCCATTTTTGTACACCTCTCCGATCTGTAGCAGGAAGAGTATGTGCTCATGCATGTATTTTTTCATTATAAAGTCACACCGCCAACTACTGGCCTGGCATGTGTACTACAGCGTTAAGCCGTTTCAGTGGACAAAACTTTGTCCGAATGCAGAATGTATCTGCAAACACAAATGGTTGTGTCAGTTGACAGTGGATCAATCTTGTTTTAAAGTGGCCTTAGCTGACCGTTGGTAACTTTTTGTACAGCGCACAAAGAGTCAAAAAGTTTTCATCTAATGTGTAATGTTTGTTTTTCTTCAGCGTCTGACCCTGAATCCAGCGCAGCCTCCTGGCTGGATTACCTCGATGAGTTTACATCCCTGCCAGAGAAGGAGAAGCAACAGGACGCCGTCGTTGCAGTTGTTGAATCCAAAAGCAGAAAGAGAAAGGTCTGCAGAAATCAAATCTTAAATCTACTTTCTCTCATATCTATTGTGAGGGCACGAGAACATGTTAAATGTAAATGTTCCACTTCATTCACCTTAAACTTGTGAATTTCTTCTACAGCAGCTGGGACCAAAGTGTGAATCTCCTGCTCGCTCCGGCAGCCGAAAAAGAAAGGTCTGCCATAACCGAGCGCTGCTTTGAGCTTGATCTCACTTGTAGAAAAGCTCTGTGTACTAGACCAGATTGTCTTTTTAATAATTCAGGGGTCATAACATGCTCCCATCTAATCTACTGTTTAATTCCACTGGATGTGAACTTAATCACGTCGGAGGCTATCCACTTAATGTGCTTGAGAGAGACAGTCTATATAATGAATCCTCATGCCAACTCTGTTCCCTCAGCAGCCGGAGGAAGGCGAACCTGTGAAGAGGTCGACACGCTCGGCTGCCAAGTCGGCCTCTGGGAAGATGAAGGTGAGCTGCTTGAGTCTGCTCGTTTGATTTCTCTTTACACCTCTTCACTGAAGGATCTGCAGTCAGCTGCACAACCCGACCACGGGGCTACAGAAGAACTGTTTCTGTTTTTATGCAGCTGTGCACGCTGAACACAGTGTGACAACTAAAGAAAACATCATGAAATATTAAAATAATTCACATGTTTTTAAAAGAAAGTAGGAGATATTCTAAATTTAGTGAATAAAAACCAAAACAAACTGTGACTTTTTAGACTCTCTGACTTACCTTGCTGATCTATCACTGCTCCAAAACTAAACCACAAAGCCAGAAGACAAAACTACAAATCAGTTTCTTAAAGGTCCAATCAGTGAGATGTGTAGTGAGTGAAATGATAAAGGTATCTTACTATCTGATCAGACATTAAGGAAACATGCTATGTTGAAGTGCTGGCTTCTCTGACAACAATGCAGCAGCCAGTATGTCCTCCTTCTAACTTTAGATTCTGCTCCTGAATGCTCTGGATTTGTTTGGACCAGAGAAGGTAGGTGGTTTTAAGACACCCCCACACTGCCGTTTTGGACGCCCCTCTGTTTGTCAGATATGAGAGCAGTTATCAGGTCAACAGGTGTTGCAGTGATGGAAGCGGGTCAAGAGAAGTGGTTCAGATAGAAGTGATTGTACCCGACCTAAAAAGCCTCTGCATGTTTCTAATAAGCTCCACGAGCAGAAACGTGCTCAAACTAGGACCAATATTGGAGATGCTTTTGAAAAATGGAGAGAGGTTAGAACACAGAAAGGTTTACAGACCCATGCAGAGCTGGATAAACACTGAAGCTTCAGTGTCTGCAACATGGTGATCTGTGAGAGCATCGAGAGGAGGGGGGAGGGGAGACAGCTCTCTATAATGTTTTGAATGTGGACTGCAGTACCCATTTTAAACACTAGGGGTCAGAGTTACTTTAAACATAAAATAACTTGTTTGAACAATCATTAAATGGAAGTCAGTGTTGAATTTGTTTTGGATTACTTGAAGAAGCGCTCCGTGTAGGTTTAAGTTCTTCACCCGAATGCTGTCAAAATGTGCTGCTGTGTCGGCGGTCCTCAATATCAAGGATAATACAGTGATGCTTTTTCTCTGTCTGCATTCGCACCACCATGGTACGTACTCTGAAGCAGGAGCTACAAAGGGGAGACAAAAAGGATCATCACAGATTTAATCTCAAACTCATCTACAACCCTGTTTCCAAAAATGTAGGTCACTGTGCAAAATTGACATAAAAACAAAATGTGATGGTTTGAAGAAAAAAAGAACTGCAACCCAATATATAGACCATATAATGGACGATATATTCAAATTGTTGAAGCTGGGAAATGTAATTGTTTTTGCCCAATTTTGAATTTGATGAAAGCAACATGTTTAAAATGTTTTATTTTAAAGTTGGGACAGAGGAGACAAAAGGCTGAAAAGATGTGACATGCCAGAAGAAAACATAACTTGCTACCTACTGAAAATGTTTGTTTTGAAGAGTCAAACTCCCCAGAGTCTTACATTCGTCCATTATCCGTATCGCTTTTCATGTTAAGGGTCGCAGAGGGGGGCTGGAGCCGATCCCAGCTGTCATTGGACAAGAGGCGGGGTTACACCCTGTACTGTCCACCAGTCAATCACAGAGCTGACATATAGAGACAGACAACCAGCCTCACTCACATTCACACCTCCGGACATTTTAGAGTCAGCAGTTAACCTAACGAGCATGTCTTTGGACTGTGGGAGGAAGGCGGAGTACCTGGAGAGAACCTGCGTCTCACAAAGCAGAAAAATATTTAGAAAAATTTCACTAAACAAATGTTAAAAGGGGGCGCTGGTAGCATAGTGTTTAGTGCTGTAGTCCTCTAAGTGGACGGTCTGTATGTCATTCCCCTCTCTCTCTCTCTCTCTCTCTCTCTCTCTCTCTCTCTCTCTCTCTCTCTCTCTCTCTCTCTCTCCTTTAAAAAAAAGGCATTCTGAATTATCACTCAACACTTGTATAACAGTATAATACAGATTGTTTTTCCATAGGTGAGCTCTGCATCAGGTCGTCGGTGGAACAAGGACGTGGACCGCTCCTTGTACGGCTCTCGAGCATACGCCTCCAAGGACCCCAACCTGAGCCCCATCACCGAGTCGTTGTCCTCCATCAGCAAGTCACCAGCAGCACAGCAGACTCCAACCACAGGTAAAACATGCAGACAGCTCTAGATCAACACATTTCTGTTTCCTGAAGAATAATGGTGGCCGTTAGTGATTTATAGAAATGAAACTGTGCTCCTCCTTTCTCCAAACAGCACCAAACGATGAGACAAACATCAACGCTGAGGTGGCGGACGACAGTCAAGCTATCGGGGACCTCACTGTCACAACCACCTCGGAAACTCCCTCAGAAGAGTCCTTCACATCTTCAGACTCCGGGAAAGTTAGCGCCACATGCAGGGGCAGGAGGCTGTCGGGGACGAGGGGCAAAGGGAGAGGAAAAAAGATGAAGAATGTGAGTGCTGCTGATGAGATCCTGCTCACTGAGGAGACTCAGAGCCAGACTGGAAGAAAGACAGCGGAGCACTGTGAAGACCAAACCACTACAAAGCTCGAAGAAACCCCACAGGGTCAGACTGTGCACGAGCAGGGAGGAGCCGACGATGAACTTTACACCCAGAACTCTGCAGATACAACTTGCACAGACTCGGATAATAAACTGGAGTGTTTCAATTCAGATCTCAGTCTGCCGCCAGAAATAACCCTAAGAAAATACAAGCGGGGCAGAAGGAGCTCCTTATATGGCTCAGTCCTACAGGAGCAGGTGATCCAGGTAGACGAGCAGCAAATGAACCATGACGTGCAGGAGTCAGAGTCAGAGCAGGGAGACGCAGCGGCAACCATGGAGGAGAACAAAGGCAGAGCGAGTTCTGACAGCCAGGAGGAAGGAGAAGCAGTCAACTTTGAGCTAGCCCCCTGGCAGGCTGACTTCAACTTTGAAGATGTGTTCAAACCCGTGGTCACTAGAGGGCAGCGTTCAGTCCGCCGCAGCCTGAGGAACCAAAACACCAGCAGCAGTGCAGGTCTCGCCTGGCAGCCCTGGACTTCCCCGGAGTTCTCTAAAGAGTCCCGCAGGAGGACGCGGGGGCGCCGGCTCAGTGCTGCTCTACCTGTCCAGCCTTCAGCCCCGGAGGAGACGCTGGAGAATGTGTCGTGAGACTTAAAGATGACCAACATGTGACACTTTGAACTTGTACCTACACTGTTATTTTACAATTAAAAAGCAATGATTTTTCCAAAACGACGGGCTGATTGTTTTATGTGCGATGCGTCTGCTCCCTGTGAATTATCAGAGCCTGCCGGGTCATTTGTAGCCAGTTTCCCTCCATTAACCAAAGTCGATCAATACGCTGAGAGCCTAATCATCTCCGCTGACCACCTCCTGATCAATACCCAACCACTCAGCTGGTGATCACAGAGCGTCTTCAGTCTCACTCTCCAAAGTCACCGGATCAACATCCTACAGTCAATATCTGCTCTGTGTGGATGGATGAAGATGGCCGTTCACCGTCTTCCAGGCAGGACTGAGGAGGTGGCTGCCATAATCAAATAGTAGCTCCAACAGTTCTGTTTGTTCTCATAAGCTGTTTTCACACCTTAGAAATGTCTGACCCTCTGCTCCTGAAGTGTTCCCGAGCTGCATACATCTCACTGTGGGGGGCAGAGGCAGGACGTGATGTATAAAGAAGGACAAATGGTGGACCAAGTTAAACACTACCATGAAGATTTTTGCCTTAATTTCAACATATTCACAGTATCAACAGAACTTGGTGGCGGGGCAGAGAAGACCGTGAAGCGGCAAGGATCGCTCAGGTTGTGGGTCAGAGTCACGCCTTACCACTCACCCACGGGGAAGCTTCCTCACATCGGCTCATCCCAACTTTGTGCAGAAACTTAATTAGACAGCTAGCTGGCAAAAGTCCAGGTCAGAATGAACAGTTTGGCTGTTTGTGTCTCCACATGAAATCGCCTGAAAAACTCCTGATATTTGATATAAACGCAAACAGCCGAATTTTTCACTCTGACTTTCTCCTTCCAGAGTGAAGATGTGAAAACAGCTGCTACTCAGGAAAATGTCCAGGAGAGGTCTGTGTATCATTAGACTGTGTGAGCGTTTAATGAAGTGTTTTTAATATTCTGTCCATCCTTGAAAGTTGAAAGTGTCCTGAAATCCAGTTCTGATAATAACACCTTGGTTGCATGTTGACGCTCTTCATTAGATCAACTTGTGTTCATTTAACCAGATGATTTCAACTCATCCAGTCAATAAAAACTCTATCCCCTCCAAATATATGGAGTTCCAGCTGTGTGGTCACTTCACTTCACATACGGCATCTTTCCAATTTGCATCACCCCCGGACCTTTAGTCATAACTGAATGCATCGCTACATAAATTTCCATTCTGATCTCCATTTGGAGCACAGTTAAATCTCTGCAAGTAAATTGACCTCTAACCTCGGATTGCAAAGCAGTGACGGATTCAAATGAGCTCCTCGGCGCTGCCTCGATCCATCTGTCAGGAGGCGACGGCGAGAGCCGTAACAAATTGAGTTTCAAAATTCAGTTCACATCGGAGCATTGGCTCCCAGAATGATGCACGACTGTAATCTATCCATCACAGGGTAATTGACTCCCCTCCTTTTACATCGAGTCACAGTCACTTGGCTGAAGGACACTGGAGGGTTCTGGCTCGCAGCGAGTGCCAAGGTCTCCTCTACTGTATCTCTCGCTGGAAGACAAATGGACAGAATGATTCTGCCACTAATAACACAGCTCCATACTGGACCCAGTGGGGCGACAGTGCCATCTTGTGGTCGAGCTGAGCAACTGCAGCCGCTCGTTAAAAATCTGTCAACTTGTGAAACTCCCCTGAGGAGATGAAATAAGTCAAGGGAGCTGATGCTATCGTTAGAAAAGTGAATTAAAAAGTTGATGCTCCTTTCATTCACAACAAGGGGTTTTTGTTTGCTGTAGCTGCTGGAAAATAATCACTCAAGTCGTGTGTGTGTTTCCCTGGCATCATGTGTATGAGCGTGTCTTATTTTCAAACTTGTGAGCGGCCTTGTGCTGTTTTTAGTGTGTGTGGGTGTACAGACAAACTGCTGCACCTCTATACAAGCGGGTGGGTGGGGAGGTGTGCGTATCTGCGACTCAGAAGAGAGCGGGAGAGGAGTTTGTGTGTGTGTGTGTGTGTGTGTGTGTGTGTGTGTGTGTGTGTGTGTGTGTGTGTGTGTGTGTGTGTGTGTGTGTGTGTGTGTGTGTGTGTGTGTGTGTGTGTGTGTGTGTGTGTCAGAAAGAGAGAGGGGTGTGAAGCTGAAGCCCCTGGCAGACGGGCACAGTGAAGACGGCTTAACACAAGAACAATGGGGTCCTTTGACCAAAACGACGCCCCCAAGACATGTGGCCTCCTGTCACCGTGGCAACCCCCCATGGGACAGGGAGCGAGCTGACAGCTGGAGAGAGGAGGACTCACAAAAAAATGGAGTCCATTTCTTTGGGCTGAAGCTCCTCCGGCTCTATATCTTCTTTTTTTTTGCCCTCTCTCTCCTCTGTGACGTCCCGAGCTTCCTCATGAATGTGCGTTTTACGTCTCACTTTCCAGCTTTCATGTGATTGACCTCGTGCGCCTGACTCGCCACCCTACAGCCTCGAGGACAAATAAAAGAGTTAAAGAGACAATAAATCGGCTCTTTATGGGCTCTTGTTGCTGTCAGTAATAAGAGAGCATTGATCTCATTGACAAATATGAGGGCTGAGCCCGAGACTTCACACTCGCTGTACTCTTGATTTTCCGGCTCATTTTAAAACGGATGAGCACTTTCTGTACACACACACACAAAGAGCCATCATCGGGTTATTTGTACTTCCAGATTTACAGACTTTTCCTCCTCCAATTAGTTAATTAGTGGCTGAATGGTATTAAGTTGTCCCGCTGCCTTGCTCCTTTCTGAGCTCGATTGCAGTGAGCCTCTATTATTGATGCTCCGAGGCGCGCTCTCTAAGCTCTGCTCCGCTCTCCTATGGAGCTGAAGACAGCAGGAGGAGGGCAACAAACAAAGGCAGGACAACAACAAGAGACCCTCCAGCTACACTCTGTCTCAGTGTGTGCGTCTGCTGCTGTGGCTGCTTCAAACAGCAGCTGCCTCTGCGCACACACAGCACAGACATCTCACACAACCCGCCCTCAGATGTTTTTTTCTGGGCCTGTTTCTAAATAAATATATATATGAGGAGGGGGTGTTCGGACTTTGAAGGGTGGCCTCATCATTAAACTATTTTTTATGTCTGTGCTGTTTTATTTCTAAATGTTGTGAGGTACGTCAAGTGTCAGATCTGTAAAATAACGACAAACAAAAGACAAATCAAAAAGATGTCAGAACGTCCCCGGTCCAGGCCAACCTACACACAACATGATGAGTAACCCCCGACTCGTCCCACTCCCAAGAAAGCCAGAAACACCTGTCAAATTCAGATTTAAAGCAGCAGTTTAATCGTCTCCTGAGGTGAGCAAATGGCCAAAATAACAAAAATAACTAAGTCCCTAATCGTCCTTAACAGACAAGTGACAGAGTTCTTCTCACCTGAGCTCCTGAACACGTTAGCCTCAAATATCAGAGCTACACCATTCAGAGATCAAAGGGGGATTCACACACTAATACTGGTTCAGTTGGGGGCGAGAGTTGAAAAGCTGTGATGTCAGGTTCGATCCAATCAGGAATCAGACATTCTGGTTGCGCTGATCAATCAAAGGCAACACCTGGTTGACAGACACACTCAGTGCAGGGGAGGAGACAGCGCTGCACATACACCAACAAGATCAATAAACAATCTGTGTTTTCAGACCGCAGGAACTTTTTCATACTTCTAGGAACTGTTGGAACCCTCCCCCATTTTTTATTGACACTTCAGGAGCTATGAACTGTTTTATTTCCTAGAACCCGTTTAGAGGAACATTTTCAGCTCCTGCTTCAGAGAAGGTACCATGGTAAAGCAATCCCCTAGCTAAAAAAGTCCCCATGACGTGTAGTTCTCACGGAACTTCAAAAAGTCCCCAGAACTGAAAACACCTCATATGACTGCCGCAGATAAAGCAGCGGTGCAACTTGGGGTTAAGTGTCTTTCCAAAGGACACATCGGACATGTTGCTGCAGGATCGAACCCCTGACCACCGATTAAGAGACGACAGACTGAACCACTGAGCTACAACTGAACCAAATTTTTTGCATAAATAAATCATAAATCCAGTGTCTCCTGTGTAAATGTGTCTCTGAGTCATGACTGTCTACAATGAGTGAGAAGCTCGAGTCCCACTGGCTGTGTTGTTGTCAGAGCCGTGTTTACATGGATGGGACGGCCGGCTCCTCCCCTTGTGTATAAAAGCTGTTTTAGTCAAGAACTAGAGAGAAGAAGAACATACTCACTGATTATTTGAGTAAGAGTTTTTAGATCACGCTCATTCTGTGTCAGTTTACATGAAATATGAAGCTACAAGCTAACTAAAGAGCGCTAACATTAGCATGCTAACACAACAATACAGGACGCAGGTGATTGCATAGTATGGTGCTTAAATATGGTGCGTTCTAGTTGATAACTCCATGCAAACGCGAGTGTGGAGGGGGGTTGGAGGTGTGTCTCTGGAGGAGAGTGGAGGCTTCAGTATGGAGGAGGTGTGGCCTAACAGCAGTTTATTTTGGTTTCATGCTGGTGCTCAAGGGCGACATCTACTGGATTCCTTTAAAGGTGAGTATAACGGATCTCCTTTAGGTATAAGCAAGTGTAAGTGATTGCTATTACTCATACAGCTGGGGGGAAAAACTTGGTATAACATTTCTACAGAATTCAAACTAATTTTCTACATATCCATTTATTGGTGATTGTTGCACAAGAAAGGTGAAAGATGTGCCTGACACTTTTTGAACAGTTCAGATATTTTAGTTTTTGTTACATTCCAGAAACATGCGTTCCCTCTGGGTGAGGATGTCAGTGTGTTGTCTTGCTGACCTGTCCGGGGTGTTTCCCTCCTCCGCTCTGCCTGTTTCATGCTGACAAACATTCAAAGCCCACTCCTTCTCTTTATTTTGGAAAAAAACAAAGAATCAGGTCAAACTGCAACACTGCAGGCCTAAATCATAAAAGCTCAATGATATCAAAACCTCGTCCATCTGAGACGCGGAGTCAACTGAGCCGACATCATCGACATGGTGTCTCCAGAGAAAGAAGGCAGTCTGCCGTCACAACTGGAAGAAGAGAAGTGCTGTAGCTTCTTGCAGAAATCCCCAGAAGAGAAGATGGTCTTAAACTCCGTTCAGCTGTGTGAGCATCGAGCTGAAGGGCACTGAAGGCAGCTACTACACGCTCTGCTGGAGGGCCTCGGAGACTCAGCTTAAGAAGAGCAATAACCTCGGCTCTGCCCGGGAAACACAATCATGTCGCCCTCTCACACCAGCAGTTAGTGCACACACTTTCTCTTTTCCAAATGTCCTTGAATTTACAAGAACATGAAGGAAACAAAACAGACTAACGGCCTTAATGTTGTGCAGATTTATTTTGCCAGCACTTTTGGTCCTGACTGAATTATCTTGACCACTTTCTTTTAAAGGCTTTATATGTGATTTTTTAATCCAGTAGATGTCGCCCTTGAGCACCAGCATGAAACCAAAACAACTTGCGCTGCATTGTTGCGTTATCATGCTAATGCTAGCGATCTTTATTATGCTCATATCTTCACACTGCATGTAAATTTACCTGAAATGAGCGTGATCTAGAAACACAGTTAAGCAGTGAGTACAGTATGTTATTCTTCTTTTCTCTAGTCCCTCAATTAAACAACTTTTATATGTGAGGGGAGGAGTCAGCCGGCCGTCCAGGCGATGTAAACAAACTGAAGATAGGACTCTGAAAACTCTGAAAACATCACAGACAGTGGGACTCGGGTGTTACACCCATTGTAGACAGTCATGACTCACAGAGTTATTTTCAGAGGATATACTTGATTTATATTACATTTAAGTGTGAAAAATCACATATAAAGCCTTTAAAGCAACATTATGTAGGAATTCCATTTGGTGAGCTTTGGCGCCAACTAAAGGTCTCCAAGTGCAATTGCACTGTTGTAAAACATTTGCAATTTTGCACAAATTGGCACAAATCTGACTCTGCTAATGTATACAGCCCGTAAAGTAGAGACAGCTTTTTGGTGTAAGTCAGATTTATTCATTTGTGTTCAAACCTGAGACATACCTCGGGTTAGACGACTTTCTGCAGGCGGTAAAGCTGCTAAACATGAGACAACGATGAAAACGATACAGCCTTACGATACGTCTCAGTCTGTTCTGAATATTATCTGCAGGAATGTACACTCTGCTTCTCGCTCGGTCACTCTCTCTTATTATCTTCATCCGTCACCGTCCTCTTCCTCTTAGCCTCAGCCGTTGTATCAAACAATACACCGCTGAGAGGTGCATGTGTGAACAGCCAGGTCAGCAGAATAATCTGGAAAGTCCTGAAATGATCGAGATATTTTCAGGATTACATATGTGAAAATTGACTCGATCATTTGTGAAGTCTAAACCCCTTAACATAATTAATAAAAGGTTGCTTTATATTCTCCAAACTCTGCTGTTGAGCCACGAGTTTGTAAGTGATCTTTTCTAAAGGAACACTCGGTAACATCCGTCTGAACCAAAGAGTCGTTCTTGGTCTTTGTGATTTCTCCACACACAATGGAATACTTTTCTTTTTGTGTTAATTAAACTCAGGTCGACAAAGGCTCTCTTTTTTTTCTCTATAATTATGTTTCTCAGGATATAAGCCCAACAGAAAAAAACCTCTGGGTCGAGTAAGATAGATTAAAGTTTTTTCCTTTTTTTTTTTTAATTAAGGACCCGAGTGTGCCGAACCCTCACACCTGACCTTGCTCTTCCATTTCTTGGCACCTTAGTATCCATCATTCATAAGTGCAGAAAATGTCTCCCATATCACATCAGTTATAATTCTAACCTCTTCACAAAACATGTTTAATGTTTCTGTGTTGTCAAACGGAGAAGTGGAGTCGGGTTTTCTCTCTCAACTTCACTGACGATCAAGGTGCATGGAGAATAAAAGGTTAGCAGAGGTCGAAAAGCTCCAGCAATACTTTATAACTTTATTAGACCAACGAGTTTCTGGTCTAATAAAGTTCATCTTCATACTCCAGGTGTTGATGGAGCTTTTTGACCTCTTTCCATTTGCTAAAAGAAATGCAATGAAAGAACGTCCCTCTCTCTCCTTCCTACATTTTGTGCAGATATCTGGAATGGTTTAGTAATATCGATGTGAGAGATCAGCTGTAGCTCAGTCTGTTGGGACTGGTGTTGGGAACCGGAGGGTTAGCCTGTTAACGTCCCGGTGTGGACCAAGTCTGGAATTGTTCTGGTAGCTGGAGAGGGGCCAGGTCACTTCCTGAGCACTGCTGAGGTGCCCTTGAGCAAGAAACTTCCTACGTCAGCTCAGGAAGTTCAACCTGCACGAGGAGCTGCTGATCATGTTTTACACCTCCATCACTATCTGGTTTGGATCTGCAACCAAACTGGACAGACACAGACTGCCACAGACAATCAGGACTGCAGAATCAATCATCAGTGCCGACCTGCCCCCCATCCAGGACTTTTACCAGTCCACGGCCAGGAACCAAGCAGCATCACTGGCTGGCCAGGCTGTCAGTCTGATGAACGCTAAACAGTGACAGAGTGTCAGACCTCTAACTGCTGTAAGATAACCCTGAAACCAAACATGCACTGTGAATATGATTAAAATTTAAAGGGGACATATTCTGAAAAAATCCACTCTTACAGTGTTATTGAACATATGTTTGTGTAACCTGAGTGTCTACTGACCCACAACATGTGAAATAAACCCATCCAGTCCTTTGTTTGTGGTCTGCATAAGTCTTACAGAGAAAAATGCTCCGTTTCAAATGTGCTCTCCTTGTGATGTCACAGTGGGATTCTGGTAAAAACAAAAAAAATGGACTCCACCCCCAGCCTAGAACAAAAGTTTTGAGCAGGTCCGCCATTTTTATTCTCTCTACAGAGGATTGATGTCTACGGGGAAAACTCAGGAGGGGGGTCATTGCATTTAAAGAGACACACACACACCAAAACGGAGCGTTCTGAGAGAGCTGGTTTATATAGGATCACAAACCTCCTCTGGTGCTTGATTCATGTTATATTTTGACCAAAGCACGGCACAGATGTTTCATTTAGACCACAGGGGACTGTTTGAAAAGGTGGAGGAGGGGGATAATTTGGCATCTTTAATTTAAACCTATCAATCTATTTCAATCCATCATGTTTATTTCAGTATGATTGCACTTCTCACTCCTGCACTGTTGTTGTGTTCAGTCGTTGCTTATTTTGGGTTCATTGTTGATATTTAATGTTTTACTTTTTGTACATAAAGAGAAAAGTTCACTGAAGTCAAATTCCTTGTGTGTGTGTGTGTAAGCATACCTGGCCAATAAAGCTGATTCTGATAATAACCTTTTATAGGACAGAATGTTAAAATGTTACAACAACCAGAGCTGAATTTACCTGGCAAATGCTGCAATCAAAAACGTACTTAGTTCAGTCACGGCATTTTGAGTTTCTATCCACCCTACACTCACACAGTTTGGCAGCATTCATGATTTAGCCAGCCATGGAACAAGCCTGACTGGGAAACTATTTGCTCTTCACTCTCCATGTGTTTTCTGTGTATTAATCCACTCAGTAAAGCCGTCACAGAGCCGGAGGTGACCTGATCACGATCTGCAGAGGCTGGCTGGCTCCTCTGTGAGAAATGGGCCAGGCTGACATGTGTCAGCCGTGATAAATGATTAGGTGTTTGGGTCGGTGTTAAGTAAATGGACTCATTATTGATGACCTCGGAGCTCCCTGTGTGTTACAAGTATCAGTGATGACTTCCAGGCCCCCGCTGCAGTAAAAAGGGGATGTTGTGATTGTCTGGGTCAGCGAAGGACTCGATGTCTCGGGGGGACTCGATGTCCCTGCCATGGCAGGGTTAAGTTGAGTAACTTGGACGGATGACCTCAAAAGAGGGAAGTTCACTGGCACTTAAACTTTGTGCATGGCGGCCGCTCTGTGGCCGGCTGCTGCAGGCCCCTGACATCAAGGTCAGAGCTCAAAGTTTATTTTATGTGTGGCCAGGTTGGCATGTTAGTAAGAGTTTTTAGATCACGCTCATTCTGTGTCAGTTTACATGAAATGTGAAGCTACAAGCTAACTAAAGAGCGCTAACATTAGCATGCTAACACAACAATGCAGGACACAGGCAGCAGCAGCTCGAGCAAAGGACAATTATGTCCGCTGCTTGTGCTTAATGGTGCTTAATTATGTTGTGTTCCATTTGATAACTCCTCAGTGAAGGGGGGTTGGAGGTGTGTCTCTGGAGGAGAGCGGAGGCTTCAGTATGGAGGAGGTGTGGCCAAACAGCAGTTTGTTTTGGTTTCATGCTGGTGCGACATCTACTGGATCAAAAAGTCACACATTCTTCCTTTAAAGGGGAGTTTCCTCCAAAAAAATGATGATTCGAATATTTCAAGGGACAGCGTGCAATGACATTGATCATTTATAGAAAGAAAAATGAAAAGATGGCCACTCCAGTCGCATGAGACTGACACAAGACAAACAATAAAGCTCCACTCAACAGAGGACAGTAATAAACCCACCGTACAACATTACATAAGTAAATGTTATCAACACTATGGAGGCCTTACACAATACATAACAGGAGAAAAATAAAACACACTGCATAATATAAGAGACTATATATACAAGAGCTACATGATAAAGATACTGAAGCAGGTTCTTGTGATGTAGAATTTAAAATCGGTCTTGGTTTGTAGACCACTTTTTGAAGGTCTGGAAATAATTTCTACTTGGTCTTGCTCGGTCTTAGACTGGGCGGAGTCTGGATTTTAAATCAAGACCACCACTGAAAATGTTAAATGAACAAATAACTTCAATTCATTTGTTATTTGATTTTTATGGCAACCTTCCCAGTGTTACGCTCTAAGTGAGTGACACGCCCCCTGCACACAAGATGGTGATTTTTCAGTGATATTTATGGTCTTGGTCTTGTCTCAACTCGGTCTCAATCCCTAAATGTCTTGGTCTTGTCTCTGTCTCGGTTAGAGTGGTCTTGACTACAACACTGTCAAAATGCTTTCATTTCAACCTGAGTTAGAGGTGTAGCTGACTAAGTTCTCAGGCTTCGTCCAGTAATCTTTACAGTCTATGTCTGATACTCTGACTTTTGCCAGCTGGTCAGAAAAATACCAGTTAAAGTTTGGTGAAAGATTAGGCCTTTTGCATTCACACATGACTGAACTTTTTCAGCCCAACTTAATTTTTTTGTGTGTGACATTTTCAGGAGTTTTGAGCATGTGTTAAAACAACAATGCATTTCTCTTTATGATTTATATTTCCTGCAAACACAAGCAATTCGATTACCCCCACAAACACTCCATCCAGGTAGATGTCTGTTTCCAGGCAGGAAATGTGCCGACAACCTGGATGGATGAGGCGTGATTGAATCATCGCTCTCTGCAGCCGTTTCTGTTGTCTCACGCCGTATGAAAAACCCAGCAAACCCTCCGTCATTGTGACCCGCGCTGGATGCTGTTATCCCAGAGGAACAAAGGTATTTATCAGCCTCTGTGTGATATGTATGCATATTACTTTGTTACACGTCTCTCAGGATAATCTGTGACTTTAATTTACATCAATAAAGATTACATAACATGCTCCATCTGTTGCCTCTTGCGAGCACAGGGGGGAGACAAACATGCACATCTCTGCACCGACAAGAATCTAATTATTCAATTAGAGAGCATATTGAATGAATAACTGATTCACCACAGTTTACATAATAACAACACAGATCATTACTACCTCTGTAATGCAATTTAGGAACGACCGTGGAGGGCTCATCATTCATGGGAATGTGCTTTTGTTGCCCCCATTACCCCCGCAGTAATCTCAGAGTGCTATCATTAATATAATTGAGTGCTAAATGAACGGCTTTTAATATATACTGCACGGCTCGCATTGATGGAATTAAGGAATCCCATCGTTTGGGTTCACCGATCCATTAACAGACGTATCCTTTGTGGCACAAATAAATCTGGCTCCTGACTCTTAATGGAATTGATTAAGGTTTTCATGTTGTGTTTGTGGTGTAAGGAAAGCTCGTTCTGTAAGTGAGCACTTTGTAAAAAAAAAAAAAAAAAAGTGGGGGGGTGGTCTGTAGTTGGGAGGCATGGAGGTGGGGGAGAAGTAGACAAAGCCTGCTGAGCTCCAGAGGTTAAGTCCCCCCCCCCCCCCCCCCCCCCAACCAACACCACCACTAGGCCCACAGGAATGTGTCTATGTGCGTGTGTCTGTGTGTGTGTTTGAGAGAGTCCTGGAGGCTGCATTGTTGTCTGCGGTGCATCCTGCTCTGCAAACACTGCAGAGCTGCAGAACTCTGAGACTTTGAGGCTTGGACTTGTGAAGGAGTCTGTTATGTGGGAGGTCTGGATACCAAACTGTCAAACCCGGCATCATGTGCTTTAGTTTCTGTTTGTTGTGTGAAAGCAACACACACAAAAAACTCCTCTGTGGTGGACTTAGATTAAATATTTTCATCGTAAGAGAAAGCCCTTTATTTACTGTTTAAACAAAAACATTTAAAAGTCATCTGCAACTATAAAGGGTCTGGTATGGTCTGGTCTGGTACAGTATTGTGTGGTCTGGTCTGGTCTGGTCTGGTCTGGTCTAGTATAGTCTGGCCTGGCCTGGCCTGGCCTGGCCTAGTCTGGTCTGGTCTGGTCTGGTCTGGTCTGGTATAGTCTGGCCTGGCCTGGTCTGGTCTGATCTGGTATAGTATTGTGTGGTCTGGTCTGGTCTGGTCTGGTCTGGTCTGGTCTGGTCTGGTAATGGTATGATATGATATGATATGATATGATATGATATGATATGATATGATATGATATGGTCTGGTCTGGTCTGGTCTGGTCTGGTCTGGTCTGGTAAACTTGTCCTCAGGAAAAGAATCAGGACAGAGATACAGCAGGCTGAATGAGGAGAACTCTAAATCTCTAAAAACTTAAATTAATTAATTAGTTAACTGAATTGATTAATTCAAAATATGATCGATGTCTGATGCTAGTGATGTTGTCTAATGTTAGCTTTCTTCCTGTGGCTGCTCGCCGTCTCGCCTCTAATGACTGACCTCTGGACTCCATCAGTGAACATTTCTAGAGCCATGGGTCTGAAATATCCTCTAAATGTTGCCAACAGAGCCTTCAATACGCAGCTGAGAGATATGTGCACAATCTGACGATCACAACATCGTTTAAAGCTAAATGCTACAAATCCATGCGGAACGAAAAACTTATATATATATTATAAGTATATATTTAGAGTCACTCGTGCAGACACCCAGAGCAACTTTTAACCATGTTTAGTAACCGGAAGTATCCCAGCAACGGTTGCTATGATCAATCAATCAATCAATCACTCAATCAATCAATCAATCAATCAATCAATCACTCAATCAATTAATCATTATTTGTAACATTATCATAACAAGTGTTATCTGGAGACGCTTTACAAAAGATCATATGGCATAATATGCAGGAAGGATTTCTCCTTTGTATTACGTTCCTGTTGTCCACACTTCCATGAGAGGATGCTCTCTGATTGGTGGGTCAGCGGACCAATCAGAGAGCCAACAAAAGTGTCAATTGCAAAAGGACCAGGCGGTATTTCCCTACATAATGTATGACAAGTGTTGCTCACTTTGTCGTGAGCTGCATCGGCCAAGTAATAGTTTTAATAAATTCAAAGAAGCCGATGGAGAAGAACAGTAACCAAAAGGGCGACAATGGAGGACGTCCAGCAGAGATCTGCACCTTCCATGGGGCGGTGCTACACGCTGACATTAGTCGGCAAAAACAAAATCAGCCTTGAAATATCTCTCCCGAAATCCATATTTTAAAACATGATGCATTTTGTGTTTGTCCAATGTTTTTTGTTTCAACCAATCATCAGACTGCAGTGAGTCTAGCTCAGCCCTTTAGGGTTTGATCAGTACACTTGGCACCCTAATAGAACTGTAGCAAAAAATTAGGAAGGTATGGATCAGGTATTTTGGTACCTAACCTGACACACCAAAACATGTGTTTCAGGAGAGTGGTCGATTACGGCGACTGGTTTCTAATCTGCTGCTCTTCATGGTGTTAAAGTCAGAGCTGTTTGTGCATGGTAATGGTCTTGTCAGAGTCAGAGGCCCCTTATTGAATTGTACTCACACTTAAAACCACTGTTAACCACAGCAGGACAATTGATCTGTCAACCAGAGTAGTTCTCCACATTCCCCTCTTATGTCTGTCCTACAAGTGTACTCTGAGGCCCTCTTAAGCACTCCCCGGTTCAAGTGACAGAGGAGGTGTGTTTCCAGGAGGGTTTCAGACAGGAAGGTTTGGAGGGAGCGCGAGAGGTGTCTGGCTCGACTCAACAAGCTGCACTTCACCTTCCAGCTGCTCTCTGTCCCTTTGGATTCAAGGCAGGGGGAGGGAGCAGGGCCCACAGGGAGAAAAGGAGGCAGGGTCTGGATGGTGGTGGTGGGGGTCAGGGGACGGGTGGGGGCACTAGGTGGACTGGCCCTGGAAATTTCCGTTGTATGTTTCAGCTCTGTTCAGGATGGGAGGGGTTTGGAGTTGGAGTTCTGCTTGGGGGGGGGGGGGGGACTTGGCAGCTAGGCAGCCACAGCAGGAAGCTTGCTAGTTTCACACGGACAAAAAAAAAACCTGTCCTGGACGCGGCCCGGCTATCTGAGCGCAGCACTCCAGTTGTCACCAATAAAAAAAAAAAACAGGAACCGAGGAAAAAAAAGAGCTCTGGTGGCGGGCAGAGAGCGACTGCTACCTCCTCACAGCTGCACGCCACATTCATGTATCTGTTTTTGATTAAGTGAAGAAGAGCATGTGCACTGTTCTCCTGCCTTTAAAATCATCTCCTAACATTTGTTAAATTCTGTCACATCCTCAAGTTCTCAGCATTTTTACTTTACACACTTGTTTTTAACAACAGTCATTTGTCAGGTGGACTTTCTTGGAAGCTGCCCCCACCCCGACCTTGCCCTACCAGCTGCACGCTACATGTAAACATCCTCATTAACTGAATCTAAACAGGCAATCATTAGATCATCTTTTGAGTGCGTTTCACAATAACATCTGACATGCAAAGGGATTATAAGAACATTAAAAAAAAAAACCTTTAAAGACCAACTCTCCATAAAAGATCAGGTCATAAAAACACCAGCAAACATCAAGGAAGCAGGCGTGGTAATTGTCCATGCATGAAATGTTTTCTTTGACTGAAAGGGATGCCGTGAGTTTATTTGGCTTGGCAAAGGTCCAGCTTTTTGAACCGGAGGCAGGCAGAATCGGAGCGGAGCAAGAGCCAGCAGGCCCAACAGCAGGCCCCGGAGAGCAGGAGGTGCTGCTGTGCATCAGGTGGGCAGGAAGTGTGTGTGCGGTGTGTGTGTGTGTGTGTGTGTGTGTGTGAGTGTGTCACAGAGGGGAGGGGACCAAGGGGCAGGTGGACACTGGTGCAGCTTACTGGGAGCACTGGGCCCCTAGCAGGTGGATGCTCAGAGAATGGAAATTTGAAAAAAAGAGGGATTAGGAGGATGAAAGGAAGCTAAGGATTACTTGTCTCCTTTTCTCCACCAAGGATGGACTACGAGCCGTGGCTCTCATACCAAAACACCCATTACCGACTATAAGAAAAGAATTTAGAGGCCAATAAAACACTTTTCCAACCATGTAATTGATTTAAAGCAGTTTGCTTTTAGAAACCAAAGTTTCTGAATCTGAATCATTATTTGTTTTATATTTATACATTATTTATCTTAGCAGCAGTAATTAGAAAAGACCTCTAGTCTTTACCAAGAAATGTTAATTTGTTCATAATTATAGCTTCTTAGCTTCAACCAAATGATGGCTGTTTTCACTTATATTCTAATCCAAAGAGAGAAAGTGGAACATCCTTGTATTAGAAAATCATTAGCCCTACATTTATTCAGATTTTTGCACAAAGTTGAATTTAGGAATAATTCTTATCTGCTCTTTTGCTGACAGAAAGATGCAAATTAGCTTAAACATTAGCTGTTTTCACAGGGGAGCTGGCAGGAGAAACTCAGGATAAAGTAAGAGTCAAAAACATGGTTGTTTGCATCACATATACAGCTCCTCTGGAAAAACTTCAAGAGATTTTGAGGAGTTTTGTGCAGGTGATATGAACAAGGCTTTTATTTCAGAGGAAGTATTATGTGGATAGTGAACAGCTTCCTGTACTGCACAGAGCTGCAGGGTAGCACATCTTGGTGGGCAGCACTTCATTTAAATGCCACACCGCCTCACTTACATGCACAAGCTCCGTTGCTCCAGAAGTGGACCTCAGCTCATCTCTTACATTGTGTAGAAACTACGTCGTCTCATGTCTCATTCAGCAGTAAGTAAACTCACAGTATAAACTCCTAAAGTCATCAGTGACGCTCTTTGAGTGTGAGCTAGAGCACACAAGAGGTAGAGAACGAGCAGGGAGACAGGGAGGCGTCTGATTGGTTCATCAGATTGGTACCTTGTGGCAGACATTGGTCAAAGTTTTTACAGACTTACAAACTGATACAGATGATGGATTTTCTTTGTTTCTTTTTCAGAGAACATGAGTTATTAATTTCTGTCAGGACCTAAAGACAATTTACACCAACATCTTTAAAAAGTGAATCTGGAGGAAATTACCACCCCTGACATTAACTTGAAAAATAAACTCTTTTTAATGTATTTAAAGATTGCCTACTTTTATTTGCTTTCATGCATTTGGCCTAATTGGTTAATTAGCTTGCATTCCAGCTCTGCCTCATTTAAAAAATATTGTGTGAGATTGAATGTGTGTTCGCTATCCCATAACAATTCATAAATTCTGTAAAAGGTGACTTAAAGAGGACATATTATCCCCCTCCTCCACCTTTTCAAACAGTCCTCTGTGGTCTAAATAAAACATCTGTGCTTTGGTCAAAATATAACATGAATCAAGCACCAGAGGAGGTTTGTGACCCTGTATAAACCAGCTCTCTCAGAATGCTCCGTTTTGGTGTGTGTGTCTCTTTAAATGTAATGACCCCACCTGAGTTTCCCCAGTAGACATCACTCCTCTGTAGAAAGAATAAAAATGGCAGACCTGCTCAACAGTTTTGCTCTAGGCTGAAGATGGAGTCCATGGGTGGCGATATCAGGGGAGGGGATATTTTTTTTACCAGAATCCCACTGTGACATCACAAGGAGAGCAAATTTGAAACAGAGCATTTTTCTCTGTGTTGTAAGAGATTTATGCAGACCACAAACAAAGGACTGGATGGGTTTATTTCACATTTTGTGGGTCAGTAGACACTCACGTTACCAGATATATGTTCAAAAACACTGTCAAAGTTTTCATAATATGTCCCCTTTAACTCAATAAGGATGTGTTACACTTGAAAAGAAAATGTAAATTAATTCACCAACCTTTTCATCCCTGCGCTCATTACTTGTTGTACAAGCTGACAGCAATTATTTGAATTATTTAGAATAAGTCCTCTGCACCATTTCACTGAATGGATAATCTTGTCAAAGTATGGTCAAAATGACTCTCTTATATAGTTGTCATCCTCAGGACCCCATGCTGCTCAGGTTGTTTCTGTTGTTGTGTTCCGGTGAACATGACCTCTGCAGTGGATTATGGCACACAACATTATTAATTCATGTCCAGGAACGATGGAAGCGGCGCAAGCTTCCTCTGAGTATTGTCCATCTGTTAGCTGCCCTACTGTACACACACACTAATGCAATATGTGAGTTCTCAGGAGGCGGAGGGCCACTAATGGCCGTCCATGTGTTAACACTTCACACTATTTATCCGTGTAATAACACCGCCGTTAATTATAATTAGTGCCTTGTCGTTGCTATGAGATTTATCTGTCCCTGCAGGAGTGCAAGGTAAACAGCGAGTAAAAGTGTGACCTCGCCGGTTTTATTCGATCACCCTTGTGCCTGACAGCAATTCACCCTCTCACAAGACACCCCCTAACATGGGAGAAAACCTCACGTCTAATTGTGATTACTGTGTAATCTGTCTCCGAGGACTGCTATAGGCCTACACATCATTTTTTTTACACAAAGCTACAGATCATTTAATTTACTCCCAGGGAGCTTTCAGCATTAGCCTGTAATAGAAAAGGGAGATTGTTGCCAGATTTTCCAACACAAGTGCCTCTGTATCCTCATGAAACTAAAGCAGCAGCAATCATGTTTTCTTTATTGATCGCGTCTCATTCTTAATAAGCAGAAGGCTGCGCTTAAGTTGTTCAAAGTTCCCCAGGCAGATTAAGATATTACAGAGCAATATGTGATGATTTTTTTCAACCCTTGAGGTGGGCTCTCATCATTAAAATTTTCCACAAATCGTGCAGATCAGAGCTCCTGAAAGTACCTATAACTTCTGCATATTCCTTTCAAATTACCTTTAAATTGAGCACACATACAGATTCAAATGCACTGAGGGTGATACCTATACATTATGCTGCGTCCATCTGTCACTATGATGCTGTAATTGATGTGGCACAGACACACGCAACAACTCTTTCCTCCAAAACATAAATTATAAGGAAGAAAAAAAAAGGTGTTAAGACTCAGCTGTCGTGTAATGAAATGCGCCGAAATGGATCAGCTGCAGACACTTTACATAATAATTTCCTCTGTTTCTGAGGAGCGATGCATCAGTAGTGGACGAATAATAACACGCTCTATCATGTACTGTAAGACTCCTACACTACTACACACATGCAACATCTGAGCATCTCCGGGGACTGCTAATGTAGCCTATGTGTGTATGTGTGTGTGTGGCATTTGCTTCCCATCTTCAGCTCAAAAAAACACACAGCTGCTACAATAGACTGCAGTGTGAAGGTGGAGGGGTGTCTCTCTTTGATCTTTAAATACCCTCTAACGTTAAGGCACGCTTTGATTTTTTTTTTCCCTCCACAACTGTTGTGCAAAATGCAGACGCTCCCTTGAATCCTCCTCTCAGTACAGCGGAGAATGCAAGAACACCTATCCTCTCCTTTTTATTTTTTTTTTCTCTCTCTCTCTCTCTCTCTCTGTGTGTGTGTGTGTCTTCCTCCGGCAGCACCACCATCTGTCCCTTTCTTCCATTTCATGTGCTGGAGCAATATCCACACCCCTCTCATAGCAACAGCACAGCAGCGCCGCCGCCCCCCTCTCCTGCGCGCCTTGCAGTGGATTTTTCTTCCCCTGGATCTTCGCCTCGCACCATGCAGACGGTCCCTTGGCCCTCTCTCCGCCTGACGGTTCAGTGTTGCCCCCTCCCCCACCAGCCAGCCGTGCTCCTGTTTCACTCAAAGATGGCGTCGGCTCTAGAACCCCTTGGTCTGTGGCTGCATTTTTAAGGCTTGTTGTTGTCTCTATTACGCACGGGTTTGGCACCTTCTCCTCGGCGGGCTCGACACCAAATCCCGGTGAGTAAGCAGCGGAAGCCGAGTGGATGATAACAGATTTTGTTTTTTGTGTGTTTTCAAAAACGGGGCTGCTTCACCAGAGCGTCCCCCTCGAAAAGCAAGAACCGGACCCGCTCGGGCTTTCATCAGGGGGGAACCAGCGAGAGGGAGAGAGGGGGTACATAGGGAGGAGGGATGGTGCTTGGTGGGTGTTGGGGGTTACGGAGAGGAGGGGGAAGCCGAGGCCTAGCTCCTCGGCTCCAGAGGGCCTTGTCTTCGCAGCACCGCAGGCTCTAGCGTTACGTGGGAGGGAGAGGAAGTCAGCGAGGTGGGGACGCGTCTCTCGGAGAAGAGAGGGGAGGCCACACGGCGTGCAGGGCTGCAGAAACCGCGGCTACGATCTCTGGTGCTGTTTTTTTTTTTTTTTTTTTTTTGCACTTGCCTTCTTCTTAGCCGAGATGGCCGTCTACAAGTTGCATTGTGCCTCATTACAAGGCCGCAGTCGTAACATCTGAATGACCCTCACGGAAGACTACCTGGTGTGTTTTCTGTTTTTGTTTTTACGCGTTATCTGGAAATATCGGGGACGATGGCTAACTCCTGGTTTCCCTGCTAGCCGAGGGCGCTGGCTAACTCCTGGTTTCACGATCGTAACGTTAGCTTTAATTTCGGCTAGCGTGCTAAAACAACAGCTGTTTTTGTTGTCAGATACTCTTACTGACTAATAACACATCAGTGAGAGTAAACAGCACCTAACAATGCGGCAGCTGGCAGCTTTGATTTTTTTTTGAGCTAGCATCTGAAGCTAATGTTTGCTAACAAGTCTGTGTTTTGACTGCATCATGTTTACGTTAGCAACACATGTAGACACCTGCACAGCATGCATGTGTCCTTAAAGGATGTTTTTGTGTAAACTTATTGCTTAAACACTAACATTTCATGTGCTAGTTCTAGTGTTTAGAGCACTTTCACTTCACAAAACTCCCAGGCATCCAAAACACATTGTGCTCTAGTCATTATTCTATCACTTTGTTTATTTCTACTGTGTTGCAAGTAAATATTAATTTTAGACCACATTAGGGCTATTTTAAGTATGTTATTGTCTGCACAAAGTGAGGATTATGTTTTTCTCAGTGTAAGATGTGCACTCACAGGTGAGCAGGTGTGAAAGAAAATAGAAAATGAATGCTGCACGGATGAGAGACAGACAGAGTTTCTGCATGTTTGTTTGGTTTTTGCATGGGCTACGACTCACTGTAGTTAATTCAGGAAGAATGCTGCATTATATTTCTTATTGAACAATAGTAAAACATTTCAGGGGACCCCTATTCTATTTTCGATATGACCTCATATGGGGTCTGGACCCTGAGGTTGGGAAAGCCTGGTCTGCTTTATGAGTAAGGGACACAATATTAAGTTTGGAGCTGTGAATGTCGTCTATTTGAGCTGTACTTTATTATTAAGTAATTTCATAGTATTAAACCGCCTTACCCCCCCCCCCCCCCCCCCCCCCCAAAAAAAAAACGGACCCCTAAACTGACTGATTATACCTCCGTCCTCCACCTCACAATAATTTTGGATATTTTATTACAGAAAATAAATTTGAAAATGACCAAAAACAGTCACATTCTGTCGCTGTTAGGCTTTTACAGTTGAAATACTATTCCACTCTTAACCTGGGACCCCTTGTAACCCCCTTAGAGGGCTTTCACACTTGCAGAAAACTCCTGATATTTACAGGAGGGGCTGAATGTGTGAACGGAAACAGCCAAATGTTCACGAGGTCTTTATCCAGAGTTTTTCCTGACGGGTGGTGACGTTTATTCCATGCAATCGGTGCACGATGAAGACTGTTTTTGCGTGACCGCTACGGTCTCCGTGGATGTATACACTTTCTGTTCTCCAGTATGTTCTTCTCCACTCTTTTGTTCATATTTTAATTCTGTTGAACTATACATAGCATTGATTTAAAGACAAATATTCTGCTGTATAGTACTGTACAGCAGACTTTGTTGCTCGGTCCACCACTTCCTTGTTGTTGTTTTATCTCACGTCTTGCCTCAGGATCCCTGCACCCCTCCTGTCCGACAGGGATAGTGTCCCGCTGTGAGGTGCATGTGTGAACAAGCAAGCGAGGAGAATGTCAGGAGCAGTCCTCCTGAAGTTATGCATGTCAGACAGCAGCAACAGCGGTTGGAGCCTTTCAATATATGAATATTTCTTACTGTCCTTGACAGCTTCAAGCCGTTGTTTGTCTGCTATAGCTCTGAAGCATTGGTCAGGCTCATCTCTGTCTCTCGAGACAGAGGTGCGGAAGGCGTTTGTTGATCCACTGACCGGCTTAACTCATGTCTTCTTTTCTTCACATTGCTTTCTGTAGCTGCAAAGCTTCCTTTGTTGCTGTTTTATCCGTTCTTATGGCTACACCTGTGCGCTACAAGCTGAACTGAACATCACCATCAGTGAACAAAACTTATTTAAACACTTTTGATGCTAAATGTATATCTGATGCACGGGAGAGGGGCTGTGATTGGAGGACAGATGTCCCCTCTGCAGGCGTGATCAGTGCATGATGTGCTACTGGGGGTCTCTGATGATCTGATATGGGATCAGAAAAGTGTGGTCGAGTTATTACAGAGAAGTTACGGGACAAGGGGTGACCCGCTTTTGAAACCTTATTGATAAGGAATATGCTTAAAGTTAGTCGTAGAAAGTTCTTTTGGATACCTTTTGAGTTTTTTCCAATGAACTCCATGCTACAGGGAAACTGCATGCTTATTTACAAAACGGGTAGCAGGTGTCCATAAAGTGATGACATCTTTATTTCTTTGGGGTATTGTTGATGGTGCATGGTTTAACGTCATTGTTCTTTCTATGAGAGCATGAACAGCTTTGTTTATGTCTCTGACATTATTTTCCTTCTACATAGAAAATGTTTTGATTTTTTTCTCTGATATTTTTCTAACCCCTGTCTCTCTTTTTCTATTTCCTTTGTCTTTGCAGGATTCCTCATCCACCAACGTGCAATACTAGGCGTGCAGGGGATCAACCCCGGTTGCTCCCTGTGGTGAGAGATCTGCTCCGTCCCAGAGCCGAGAAGCCGAGACTACTGGAGAAGTAAAAGGACAGAACAGGAAGCGATTACGAGGAAACGCGGCGGCAAAAAAACAAACCTTGTGGAATGTTGTTTTCCTTCATCTTCACTGTATTTGACTCGCCTTGATCGTCGAAGCACTAATTTCATATCTCGGAGACCGTGATCATCGTCCAGAACATACATTGAGATCTGCCTGGTTGACATTTTTAAAAACTATTTATTGGGAGTTTGCCACAGGCGAAGCAGGAAACATCTTATTTTTGTGGAAGTCCTTCTCATCAGGATCTACTCCGACCTCCTTTGTGTACCGTGGAAGTTTAACTTGTTCATACACATCTGCTACTTCCTCCACCCCCCCTGCTTCTTGCCAGGGAGCTTCACCTGGCTAGGAGTGGGTGGTGGGTAGACTGCATTTCCCCGGGTGGAGGGTTGGGTGGGGTTTGTGCTATGGTCAGCTGTTTATTACCGTGCTGCTCATACTCAGCTTCTGAGGGACTCTCCGTACGACCCCAGGACAAGGGATAGTAAGCAGGCAGAGGGCAACAAGGAGGAGGAGGCGGCGCTACGGCGCAGGCCAGGTGTTTCCTTGGCTAACAGTCTCTATTTTTGTGTGTGGTCATTGCGGTGAGGCCCCCCCGCCCACACTCAGACCACAGCCATGGTGAAACTGGCAAACCCAACGTACACACAGTGGATCTTAGAGGCCATCAAGAAAGTGAAGAAGCAGAAGCAGCGACCGTCAGAGGAGCGCATTTGCAATGCCGTCTCCATGTCCCACGGCCTGGACCGCAAAACGATCCTGGAGCAGTTAGAACTCAGCGTGAAGGATGGCACCATTCTTAAAGTTACTAACAAGGGTCTCAACTCTTACAAGGACCCGGAGAACCCTGGGCGCTTGGCTCCGCCCAAGTCCAAAAGTAGTGGCAGCTCTGGAGGAGGAGGAGGCGGCGGCAGCAGCGAGAGAAGCAGCAGTGGAGGAGGAGGAGGAGGAGGAGGTGGTGGTGGTGGCAGCAGTGGTGGCGGCTCCCACTCCCATTCTCACTCCCACTCCCATTCCCATTCCCACTCCCACTCCCATTCAGGGAAGAAACCGGGACTCGACTGGAACAAGTTGATCAAGCGGGCTCTAGAGGGGCTCCATGAGCCCGGCGGCTCCGGCTTAAAGAACATAGAGCGCTTTCTCAAATGCCAGGCTGATGTGGCGGCCTACTTATCGGGCAGTGGCTCCATGGGGCCCGGTCTCTTCCACCAGCAGCTGAGGGTCGCCCTGAAGAGGGCTGTTGCTCACGGACGCGTGGCCAAGCAAGGTCCACTGTTCCAGCTCATCAGCCGCAGCAGCACCCTGGACGATGGGACCGGCACGGTGTCTCTGGAATCCCTGCCACCTGTGCGGTTGTTACCCCACGAGAAAGACAAGGTATTGTACCTGCCACAAACAAACATAACAAACTCTGTGCTCACCGTAGACATCCACACTGATTGTAAACACCCGGTCACATTTGATGTCTGCATTATCGGGCATGTATGCTCCTGACTTCTGTCGTTAACAGAAAAGACAAGATGCATGCTCAGAAAACAAATAGGTGTTGGTCACGTTGGTGTGGTTTGTGTGCGAGAGGATCCCTGATATCTGTAACAACTGTAAGTGCTTCATCAGCAACAAGACAAGAGGGTGTGTTCCGTGTTTTAACACTTTTTTAAAAGCAACACAGAAAGCAGATGAGAAAGCTTCAAAAAGACCCCCCCTCTTTTTGCAATCGACACAACATACAAACCTCTTGGATTACACCCCTGCAGCACACACAAAAGGGTCCAGATCCAGATCCACCAGCTGGGAATACCAGAGGCTTTGACTCTGCATTTCCTCTGCTTGTTCATGTTGGTCATGGTCTATATGGCTGTTATTCACTACAGTGCAGTGAGGTCTTTGACAGAGTTTTCATTCCCCATATGGTGCACGGCTTTTCACCAGATTTTTGTTAGACTTTCTAGAGACGAGAAAGATGTTATGAGTTTGTGTTGTGGCGGCCAGGGGTATCACATTTGAAGTCACACACTGAACCAAATGTGTTAGTGTTTCTCCAGATTGTCCAAATCCCAGGAGTGAGTGTGTGTGCTCTGTGGCCCAGGGGAGCACTACTAGTGCTGGGTGGGCCTCTGGTGGGCCGGTTCTAAGTGATGCTGGTGGAGGAAGAGGTCAGGGATGTGAGAGTCACATGGCTCCCAGCCTCCAGCAGCGAGTGTGGACCAGCTGCGGGGCTGCTCCCTGTCAGTAGCTGTCAGGAGATGAGAGGAAGAAGGAGAAAAAAGAGGGGAAGGGGAGGAAACTCAGACGAGAGAGAGAGAGAGAGAGAGTGGTCTGTAGTAGTGCCAGAGGAAGAGGCCTGGATGACGCAAGCTAAGGGCTTCTGTAACCAGAAAGAAAAAGAGCAAGCAGCCAACACGGGCGGGAGAAGAAAGCGAGGGAGACAGAAAGAGTTAAGAGGGAGAGGCAGACATGCAGGCGACAGAGGAGAGAGGGAACACACCCACTTTTGTAACCTGATCAGAGAGAGAGCAATCGGCCGCTGCCCTCTGCTTTCTCAGGGCTGCAGACACTCGCACATGAAACCATACGGCTGCATGCAACGAAACCAACACAGAAAAGCATCTTACATGACCAAACACACCCACGCAGTTCACATGTCATGAATCCTCTTACTACTAAAGATGCATGCAAACATACTTGTAAATAAACCCGTCGGAGCTACACACGACTGTCTGTGCCAACATCGTGACCCATCATCGGGTCATATATCACTCAGGATATCAGACCGCCAGTATATCCTGCAGACGCTAGACCGGCCCTAAACACTGTTTTGACTGGCTGCTGGCTTTATCTGGCCCCTGTGTGGGTGTGAGTGTGTGTACAAGTCTGTGCAGCAACAGAAAAGCTCCTGGTAAAGATGCACGCAAACACACACACACACACACACAAAGTAGGATTAGCCTAGAGAGCAGGCTGGAGTCACATCTAACACAGTGACCTGCTTGGCTGCAGATGGCCTACCTCCTAAGACGAGCCGAGAGCAACCTCCTCTCTCTCTCTCTGACTCGGGCTCAGATCAGCCAGCTGCCTCACAGAACCACATGACGAGACGAGCGCTGTGACCTTAAGCATTGTGACAATAACGGGAATACAGTGTTTCTGTAGGAATTAATCTGTGTTGTTGATTGCACCAGTAAAAGTTTCTGCAGTTTCACACCCAACACTGAGAAAAAAACGGACTTATGGCACACCGTTTTGCTTTAGCCCCTTTTCCAACAAGCGGTCCGGTTCAGTTCGGTTCGGTAAGGTACCCATTTGTTGGCGTTTCCACCGTCAAATGTTGGAAGTGGTACCAAAGTAAAGGATACATACCGTTGTACTTTTTTGGTACCCTTCTGTTGGGGTGCCAAGGGTACAGATCCGACCCTAAAGGGTCCCGTTTGTTTACTGTGTCCCTCTTCTTCTTGAACGTTTAACTCAGGGGTCTCTAACCTTTCTTCATCTGAGAGCTACTTGCATCACATTGCTTGCATTTATTTACACAGCACACATCAGCTAATAAAGCTACTGTTTGTACACGTGTGAAATTGCAATAAGCCAATGTATCAAGGTCCAAGAAAAAAAAAAACATGAATATTTTACTCTTCTTAATGTGCCACATAGTCAGCTATGTTGCTGAAAATTCACAATATCCAAGAAAACATGACACTTTACACCTGTTTTTATGAACCAAATATATGAATAGTGCGAAGAGGTGCATTTACTGTTGTCTGATTTTTAAAAAAAAAAGAAATGTTTAAACACAATCAGTCAGTCAACTGAAAACCTGCCCGCGAACAGCGAGTTACCTGTTGGAGACCCCTGGTTTAATTAATAGCGGGCTACACTGTCTTTGGCTGCTATGATGATGTCACACTATAACATAGCTGATGCGGCTATCTCCATCCGGCTTACACTCCGCTTACCAAATAAGGGAACATTTGGCTGTGGAAGCACAAGCAAGTTCAGGGTTTACTGTACTGAACCAAACCGGACCGCTTGGTGAGAAAGGGGCTTTGAGAACCCCCTCCGGTTTCACAAAGCAATTATTATTAAGTAAAATATAAAGGACCTTAAAGGGACGCACTGTCGTTTGAAAGTTTCATCTTGAAGCATTGGTGGGGCGTCAAGGAGCAGCTGCAGCAGTGTGGACGTTGACATTTGCGTTTGGTGTTCACACACGCCTGTCTACCCTTTCCTCTTGTGATGTTACCTCCAGAGGATGCAGCTATATTGCTGCTCAATCACATGTGTTATGCGAGTGACTGTTGGGTGTGTATTTGATGTATGTGATCGTGGTGCATGCTTCAAAGAGATTGTAACTGCGCACAGGAGAGACAGAGCCTGCTTGTTTGCACGATCGCTCTCCTCTTCTACTCTCTCTTCCACTGATGCATCATTGCCTTACTGCCCTGCGTGATTGCAAACAGTTATGACTTCACAAGGAAAAGGCGGGAGAGAGAGAGAGAGCGAGAGAGAGTGAGAGTGTAAGTGTAGGATGGGGGGGGGGAGTAAAATCAAAACAAATGGCCAAGCACTGGCTTTGACCCCATTTGCTGGGAGATTTGTGTACTCAACATGCTCATGTTTGTGTCAGAGCGCTCCATTCAAACGGGATCTGAGACCTTATTTCCGTCTCCCCCCCTCCTCACCCTAATAGGGTGCCATTGCCAGGTCATGAAGGGGGAGTGAACGGGTGAGTGAAGTCAACCAGGGGTCACGGGTATATAGATGGCAAACCTCATTGCTTCCCTGAGCGCCCGTTAGCAGTATGAGGCTACGGCCATTAGGTGGGATGGGTTCGACGCTGTGCTTGTGTGTGTGTGTGTGTGTGTGTGTGTGTGTGTGTGTGTGTGTGTGTGTTGTTCATCCCGTCATAATAGAGAAGAGCGATTTCCCTGCCCCACGGTTGCCCTCTCCTCAACAGCTGGAGTGGGGTGAAGCAGAGTTCTCGATGTTGATGACGTGTAGTGTCACGGTGATGACGTGTGAAACAAGTGACTCGGGGAACCACACACACACGCTTTCTGCTTGTACGCAACGTTAAAGAAGTGGTGATTTCCCTCCTAAAGAAAACGTCCCACTGACCCCTTAACAAACATCCTGCAGCTAATGGTTCCTGCTACTGTAAGCAACTCTACTATTACAAGCCATAATAGATCTTTTTATGCACAGTGATGTGTTTGCGTTGGTTTATCCCCCGACAGTCGGCCGTTTAACAGCACGTTATGTGTTTGCTCAAGGTGAAGACATCATGTGACAC
This sequence comes from Labrus bergylta, assembly GCF_963930695.1. Classification (NCBI taxonomy): domain Eukaryota; kingdom Metazoa; phylum Chordata; class Actinopteri; order Labriformes; family Labridae; genus Labrus; species Labrus bergylta. The sequence continues at coordinate 2,662,921 of NC_089196.1, read as the reverse complement.
CACTTGGAGGGCTGGGAATACAACATGTCCTCACACATTGATTATGTGCTGCGGGTGAAACCTGCTTCTTCATCCTTTCTCTCTCTTTCTTCCCGTCCCCCCCTCTTTCTGCCCCATGACATTTTGGAGTCAGAGGAGATGGTTTTGTGTGCATGCTGCATGGATGGAAACATTCTCATGGTTACCACTAGGCCACAGCATTTCTGGGGGAAATGACTAAGCTGGTACTCATGAAGTGGGTTCTTTTAAATCTGACTCAGAGAAGTTGTAACACAATGTGCCCAAACGTTTCTATTTATCCAGAGCCCTCTCCTCAATCGACACATTTTCAGATCCTGATGAGACGACTGTAAACTCACATCGCTCAGCTACCACAGGCCGACTTCCTGTGTAACATTAAATGATGTGTACAAGCAGAGAAAACAGCTGATCTATAATGAGATGTTTGTTTTGTTTTGGTAGTCTCTGGAGTTCTGCTCAGGTTGAAGAAAAAAGACATTTCACTACTCTCAAACTTTAAAGAACTTCCAGATTCAAAAAGTGTTTTTTGTCACAGGCTCTTTAGTTGGACATCACATTTTTTTTAAAGTTTAGGTTGGGTTCATTATGCCTTTTGTTACGGCCCTCCTGCCAGCAGGACTTCTTGTTGTGCTTTGTCCTTCTGTCCCTATTAGTATTCGAAATTTGTCACTTTTTGAAGGTCTCGTCTCGGAATCAAAAACATTTTTACATGTCTCGGTCTCAGACAGAGCAGACTCCAGATATTAAATCAAGACTAGTCAAGACCACCACGTCGTCACTGATTAGAAGAAGAACTAAGTCAAGTCAATATTTTCAATCTCATACGCTGTTTCTAAAAACTGTCTTTAAATCATTAGGAGCCTGACAGATATCACTTGGTCTATATTAGTATCTGAAATGAGCCAATCACCGACATGATGCTGTCTATGAATATGTTTTTATTTGATATTCTTCTTCTTTCAAACTTGCAAACACTGCACGAGATGATTAATGAATATTTTAATGATGTAGTTTGTTCAGCAGGCAGTGCTCAATATCCTCACCTCAGTCTGCAGCACATGTCAGACTGTGATCTGCACTAGACTTGGTTGACAATGTTACACATGCATTGTTGTTTCAAAGTGCAAAGTTAGGGATGCACTGATGCATATCGGCACATCAGCAGATACTGTGGCATGAACCGACGACCCTTGCAGTAGGGATACACCAACCTACCGATTCAGAGAGAGGTTTTTTATCGGGCAGATGAAGTCACCTGTTGGACAAAATCTGACTTGTTTTTATTGTAAAAACATGAGAGAAAATGTTTGTATTGTGGGAGTCTGACCCCAAAAGAAGTCATGAAACAAACATCGGCCCTGATTTTCTCTGCAAAATCCCTGAGGTCTATTTTCATTCCTGCAGGAAACTTGACTTTATCTTTAATCTGTTTAACTCCCCCCCTCCTCCCCCCCCCCTACAGTCAGTTTCAGTTTCCCTCTCGAACATCCTGCCTTCTTTAGGCTCTAGTGATGTGATCTGTGTGTCACATGCAGAACACAGGCTGAACTGTGTGTTTTAAAAAGAGTCAAAGCTTTTGCCAGCCTCAGTTTTGGCCATCATGTGTCTTTTCAGCACAGGTGTTCCACTTTGACCCTCCTGGCTGCAGAAGAACAACCAGGAGCAGCTGCACGCCAGCCAAGAGTCTATAGAAACAGCATTAGCTGAAAGTGTCAGCGCCCAGGGGGGGAGCAGTTACCTCGAGCTCACCGGTGACTATGATGTGAATGGCTTTTGGCACGAGATGTGTTGCTGCACGAGGCAGTGCGTACGGCTAACCTTGCCGCCTCGCAAAATAGAGCCAATGTGTTGAGCAGCTGTGGAAGTGACGGCTGGAGTGTGGCCAGCGCCGCTCCGTTTGATGCAGTGATTTAGCTCGCTGCTCGCTGGCTAACCCCGACTTTAATGGAGGATGATGCTTGGGCTGAAGGGGAGGGCATGTTGGCACAACACAAAGGTCCTCCTCGGGCGGATGTAGATGTCATATGGAAATGTGGAACCAGGTAATTAAGGATATCAAGGGTGGTCAGTGCTGCTGTGATTTCAGATTGGTAAGAACACTGACCGACGATGCGATGATTCTTGTGCATCTCATGACTTACGTGCTGTAGCGGTGATCAATATGTTTCTGTTCAAGGTGGGGGGCAACCGTAAAGGAAATGCAACGAGGTGGTGTGTGAGATTTGGCTCCCATATTAATGAGATCCTTGACTTGAGACCAAACAAGGACAGCAGCCCCTGCTCCCCCCCCCCCTTGTTTTCCAATTGCCTTTTTATCCCCTCCCCTTTTCCTCCCCCCCCTTCTCCATTTCTTCTTCCCCTCTCGCCCTTCCTCCATTGTTTCCCTCCTTCCTGACTTACTCTCGTGTCCTCTGTCTCGGGATAACAGGAGCCAGTTTATAAAAAGGGGGAAACTAGGCCACCACTAGTTGTTTTCTATACCCTATTATCTGCTTCTACAAGGTCTCAGACAATGCTGCACGGAGGCCTCCAGTATTTATTTCAACCGCTGCAGGATTTAGAGTGTGAAAAATGTTCAAGCTGGGTCACTCTAGTGCGCCCTTACACGGCTGTATAGGTGTGTGTTTTGCGTGGGTGTGTGTTTTTGGAGGAACCTGTTATCTGTAAGTCATGTTTGTTAGACATTTCGAGTCCACCCAGTCGATGCAGCTAGTTGCTAACGGTTGCCACGAGGCGTGTCTTCTTGGCTCAGAGAAAGGATGTGTTCCTGGATCTTCCCTTTCATTGGGGAAAAAAAAAGAAGAGCAGCACATGCCAAAACATGAACACACAGGCTTTAAATAGGCACCCACACAAACACAAACATCTTGAGTCAAATGTCGGCCAGGACACTTGACTCCAACAGCCAGTGGATGTGAGACATTTCTAGATTGGCGCTTTGGTGTGTGAGAGCGGTCCTGGCAGCCGGCGCTGGCAGAGGTAGAAAAAGGTTGAAACGAGGAAGGGGGGAAAAAATGGCTCTCAGGAGGAATTTGAGGATTGCGTTTCGCCCGTCCCAATATCCCCTGTGCATGGAGGGGAGGATTAGCTTTTCATTTTTTTAGTATCTGTGGGGGATTAATTTACAGTGGCGGCCAGTAACTGAAGCCGTACTGTAACGCGTGTCTCTATACAAGCATGTCTGTGTGTGTGTGAAAGGAAACGCTCACTCGCAGCTTGTGTTTACTCGAGCGGGAGCAGTTGACCCCTCCCTCTCTCCAGTGAGGAAAGGGTTAAGCGTCAGGAATGATTGAGGTGTTGGTCTCATGCACGCTGCTCAGAGGACTGCAGCTGTAAATTCTCTCTGTCTCTTTCTTTATACTTTACATTTCCTTCACTCCTTTGCCCTCCGGCTGCTTATTTTTGTCCTCGCTCTGCTTTCTCTTCCTTCATGAAGCTGATTTCCATTTCTCTTATGGGACATGCTTTGGTTGGGTTTGTTTATCCTGCTATCTCCACCAGGAATTCAGATCATATGGAGATTAGGAGATGATCCAGTTAAATCAATTGGCATGATCACAATTTCACAACTGTCTAACCTGTGAGAATGCAAAGCCCCTCTCTTCACCTTTCATCCTCTCTCTCTCTCTCTCCCTCACACCACACCTTTTGTTTCCCCCTCCTCTCTCTCTGTCGTCGTGCTGTTTTGCGGGTGGGTAGAGGTGTAGCGGGAGGTGTTTGAAGCCGCCTTAGTCAGAAGGAAATGAACCCAATAAATCAAGCTCTTGCCCCTGTCTCCTCGCTGCCTCCACGGCTCTCTGCAGCTCCGTGCTCTTCCACTGTTGTCCTGTAGAAAAACTCATTACACCATGAATCCTCAGAGGTTGTTTTGTTTGCGTTATTATTATTCTCATTAAAAGTAAAAATGAATTGATAAATGTCTGACAGGCATGGTGTGACCTTAAGCGCCTACCTCCGCGTGCTAATAAATACATTTTTCAAGGATTATTTATCTCACTCAGTCGCCAGGGATGTTCAAGACAAACTTTTTAAAAATGTTACAATGATCCGGACGGCTACTCTCTAGCTTCATGTTAATAAATAAAGTTAAAGGATGAAAGTTGTGTTACAGCGTGTCTAAAATGAGCTTGATTCTGTTGTTTCCTATTGAAGTGTCCGAACAGCCCTTGAGCGACGCAGCACATCACAACACACCGTTTTAAGACTGACGCCCCTTTTCTATTTTCCTCTCTGTCGCTCACATACTCAGACGAGGAACGAGAGAGGAGAACTCTGCACAGCACTGACACTTGCTTTTCTCACACAGCAGAGCTTGTTGTATATAGTGGAGATAACCGTGCATTAATAATATCCACATCACTGATTGAGATGTCAACACCAGAGAAAACGTAATTCTGCTCACCGTGAGCCGTTTATTGACGAGCATCTGAGTGTTGGTGATTTGCTTTTGTTTTTTTGTCAACAAAAAGCGCTTCAGTTTGTCCACCTTCAAAATAAGAGTCTCTGTCTCCCTGCATGTTAAATGTAGACTTACAGGAGACGCTGCTGCCGTCACATACATGACGCTCATTTATGCGAGGCAGGTTTGAAATGAGAGTTCCTGCTAACAGACATCAGCTTGTTAAGGCTTTGGCCACATTTGCAGAGCGTTAACGGAGCAGATGTGCCGCTGATTGTTTACTTTTAGCAGCTACACCTGAAGCTCACACCATGAAGTGTCCTGTCCTCACTCCTACTGCCCTCGCTCATTTAAAATGATGAACATGATGGGATGCTAAATTTATCTGGTAACATTTACTTTTCAAAAATTGCAAAATATTCCACAAAAAGGAAAATTGCAATACCATTTTTTTTCTAATATGGTTCATCCCTAAGTTTGAATAAATCTGTTTTTTGTTGTGCTGGTTAAACATTCATTTGACGCTTTTGGCCACACTATGAGGTTGACTTAAAAAGTCTGACCTGTGCGCTCCGGGACTTTGTTGTAAGCAGTGTTTTCTTTTTGTTTGTGCACAAGTCTTCTCAAATGTGGAGGTTCTTCTCCTGTCGTGATACTCCCTACGCTCGGTTACCTGCTACAATGTTTCTACGCTGACATCTCGTGTGGGAAACAAACCAAGCATAGGAGTTTAGTATTTTGGGCAAAGCGTCCCATCAGATCATAGAAACCTCTTTACTTTTTCACATGCCTGCTGGCAAACATCAGCCCAGATGTCATGGTGTTTGGGCTTGCTGCTCTAACATACAGATGTGGATGAAGTCAAGCAACAGATCTTCCATCCAGATCTTCCATATCAGCCTATTTCTTAAAGCTCCAATCAGTAAGATGTGTAGAGAATGAAATGATAAAGTTACCTTACTATATAATCTGATCATTAAGGAAACATGCTATGTTGAAGTGTTGGCTTCTCTGACAACAATGCAGCAGCCAGTATGTCCTCCTTCTAACTTTAGATTCTGCTCCTGAATGCTCTGGATTTGTTTGGACCAGAGAAGGTAGGAGGTTTTAAGACACACCCACACGGCCGTTTTGGACGCCCCTCTGTTTGTCAGATATGAGAGCAGTTATCAGGTCAACAGGTGTTGCAGTGATGGAAGCGGGTCAAGAGAAGTGATTCAGATAGAAGTGATTGTACCCGACCTAAAAAGCCTCTGCATGTTTCTAATAAGCTCCACGAGCAGAAACATGCTCAAACTAGGATCAATATTGGAGATGCTTTTGAAAAATGGAGAGAGGTTAGAACACAGAAAGGTTTACAGACCCATGCAGAGCTGGATAAACACTGAAGCTTCAGAGTCCACCACATGGTGGCTCCAGAGAGGAGGGGGAGGGGAGACAGCTCTCTACAATGTTTAGAATTTAGACTGCAGTACCTATTTTAAACACTTGGTGTCAGAGTTACATATTGCTTTTTTAAGTTCCCTTTTGCATGTCAAAGCATGATATGTTTGAGTTAATTTGCGTTACTTGACACAAGTCTTGCAACATGGCGCCAACCCTCCACATCACCTTCAATCCCTCTGCATGCAAACCGTCTTCACGCAGCTCAGTGAAAGACTTCTAAACATGACTATCTGCACTGAGACTGATATCAGCAGCTCGTTACTTTGCCTGAGTTTGCCTCGATTTGTCGGATTTGTTTTAGCTTTTAAAATATGATCCATGTCAGAGAATCTCAGTTGAAAAGGTCAAAAGGAGAATTTGAGTCGACTAAGCCTTGCATGCTGCCCAATAAACACAGACCTGCCATTCGATGCTACGAAATCATTTGTAGAGAGCTGACATTTATGTGAAAGTTTTAAATATATTTATGCTTCAGTTCTGACTCCAACACACATTTGACTTCAGTGTTTGACACCGATGCTCGGCAGTAAACACAAAGTGCTGCTGAAAATAACTTGGTGGTAAACTCTAAAGTAGCAGTAAGCCACCACTTCCCCTCAGGGCTTCCAGGCTCCAGAAACTTTCAAGGAGAGTCAACCCCCCGCTCGCTGCCCCCTCCCCCTTCTGTTTGTTCCTGTGTGAAGTGCACCTGCAGGGCTTTAGGGATGTGATTTTTCAGCTTCATTGGACACACTGTTTCTATTTGATGTGGAGCAACATGTGGAGTGTTTTCCCCGGACACAAACGTGGTTTTTGTTTTGGCTACGTTTGCAAATCAGATGATGTGTTTCCCTTGGGTCTGAGCACACACAGTATTTGTAGACTCCCTTAGATATTGCACATAACCCAAGTGCCAAGAAGAGACGACGCGTTGTATTAGAATTATTGTGGTTTTGCACCTGCAAAGTTGTTTTTTTGTGCAAAAAATGTTTTTTCACTCTGACTTTTTCCAGAGTATCTCCTGCCTGCCCATTTAGTCCAAGTGAGTTGATGGAGCAGGATATAGTCAGGAGAATTCACCTCAAGCGAGCGGGAGGGGGTGGTGACCTTTATATCCTGTGATCGGTGCACGACCATAGACTGTCTGCACACGATCACTATGATAGTCACCCACTGTGAGGTGCATGTGTGAACAACCAGATCAGGAGGATGTCAGGGTCAAGTCCTCCTGAAACGCTCTAGAGATTTCCAGATGTGCATATGTGAAAACGGCTGCAGCCTCTGATCAGGCGACAAAAGGAGTCAGCGGAGACCTCCGGCACAATATGGCAGCTTCTAACATGACCCGTCACATTAATAATGCAATCACAGTGGCTCTCAGTGGCTCCTCATTATCTTAAACTGTCTGTTCATGAATCCACCCGCTCTGTGGTGTCGTTGTACTTTTCTGTCCTTCGTTTTACACACACACACACACACACAGAGCTCCTCTCATCCGCTGTGGCAGCACACACAAGGCCGCTCTGTTGTTGTGTTCATTTGTACAATTACGCTGTTAAGTTGACTGACAGTCTCAACTTTCTCCCCTCTCTCCTGTGCCCCCCTCCCCCCCTCCTTTCCCTTCTGCTCTGTCCGTCTGCCAGCCGGTTGCAGAGCCAATCCCCATCTGCAGCTTCTGTTTGGGCACCAAGGAGCAGAACCGCGATAAGAGGCCGGAGGAGCTCATCTCCTGTGCCGACTGTGGGAATAGCGGTGAGTACTTGCTTTGCTGAGCAGAGCTTTAACTTTTTCTGCTGCCAAAACAACCAACAAAGGAAGAAGAGCCAACCAGCTGTCTGCATGTCAGGTTTAAATAAAGAAGGTTTTATCAGTGACGTTCATATTTCAGTAACTCTGACTCCTTCCTCTTAGACCTACAGGTCAAACATCGGTCATGATCTGCTCTCAGCGGTCACACAAACACACTAACAATTCAACGACACTGCTGCCAGGTTAACTTCCCTAATCACAGACTTTGGATTTAAAATAAAGGCAATGAAACCTGGCGCCGTGTATTTCCTACCTCCTCTTTTTGCATTCTTCGCACGGGATGTAAATAAAAGTGACGTCGGTTCAGCACGTCGTCAGTGTGAAGGCCCTGACACACCAAGGAGATCCCTCTTTTCCAAATGTTTGATATTCCTCATAGTTTTGCCGCATACAGATCGTGTCTTGTACCCACATCCTCCTCTCTCTGTGTCTGATCGGGTTAAAACGATCTCAAATATATAACATGCAGTAAACAGTTACGGAGCAGTGTTGGTCATACAGTGGCTGTCAGCAGACTGTTGTCATAGAGACAAGATGGACGTGCTGCACTTTTCTTCTTAGCGCAAAAACGTTTCATGCAAACGCCTCCCGAGTGCACAGCCAGCACTTCTCTGCCCGGAACAAGCGTCAGGTGGACACGGGGACCTAAAATGAGAAACTAAGGAACATGTTTTATTTACTTCAGGAAATCTAGAAGTAGAAATCTCTCCGGGGTTGGGATGCTTAATCTTGAATAAAATAAGTGTAATAAATGGAAACAAATAAGTAAATGTTCCCAGATAAATCTCTTTCTCTCTACTGGAGCTGTGATATCTCTGATTGAAAGCAGGGGAGATTGTGTTCCTCCTCTTCCCTCTGTGGGGGGGTTCTGTCCCAGACATGGCGTTCTTGTTTGCTGCTCTTCAAACGGAGCAAAAAGCACCGCGCTGACAGATTGTCATTTATGTTTGAACGCTCTTTATGCAGCCAGTTTTGATTCAGAGAGGAGGAGGAGGTTTTTTTTCTCTTCCTCTTAAAATGATGCAAATGGGTCACAGCTGTCAGTCAGAGGCGACTAAAAGTCTCTGTGTGTCGTCTGCTCACTTGTTTGTCTCTGTCTGTGTGTGTGTCTACCTGCAGGCCACCCGTCCTGTCTCAAGTTCTCCCCGGAGCTCACAGCAAGAGTCAAAGCTCTGTGGTGGCAGTGCATCGAATGCAAGACTTGCAGCAGCTGTCAGGATCAAGGGAAGAACGCGGTGAGTGGATGAAGTGAAGAACGGCAGGCCGGCAGCATAAGGGTGTCTTTGAACATCTCTCTTCTCTGCTCTGGATCCAGATAGAGACGCAGATGAACAACATGTCGGCGGTCCTGCCTGGGATTGAGCTAATTTTAGTCTGCCTCAGCATGATGTCATTATTTCCTGCTTCCTGAGGAGGGAGGAATCATTGTTATTCTAATGTTTGTAGGGGCATTTATCTGCATGAAAATCATCTAGAAGGAGGGTATAAAAACACAAATACTGCTGGATGCTTCAAAGGATGCTTCACATTTGAGAGAGAGAGTCAAATATATGTAAAGTCAGGGTTGTTAATTTTCACCAGATCCACTTTTTTTCTTTCTTTTTTTAAAGATTTATTTTTGGGCTTTTCGTGCCTTTAATGCAGAGAGAGGACAGTGGATAGAGTCGGAAACCAGGGAGAGAGAGCGGGGAATGACATGCGGAAAGGGGCCACGGGTGGAAGCGAACCCGGGCCTACCGCTCGAGACGAGAGTCTCAATACATGGGACGCGCGCCCTAACCATTGCACCACCAGCGCGCCAATTGAAATTGTCTTTAGGTCCTGACAGAAATTAATAACTCAGGTTCTTTGAAAAAGGAACAAAGAAAATCCGTCAACTGTATCAGTTGTAATCCTGTAAAAACTTCGATCAATGTCTGCCACGAGGTACCAATCTGATGAACCAATCAGACGCCTCCCTGTCTCCCTGCTCGTTCTCTACCTCTTGTGTGCTCTAGCTCACACTCAAAGAGCGTCACTGATGACTTCAGGAGTTTATACTGTGAGTTTACTTACTGCTGAATGAGACATGAGACGACGTAGTTTCTACGCAATGTAAGATATGAGCTGAGGTCTACTTCTGGAGAAACGGCGCTTGTTCATGGAAGAGAGGGGGCGTGGCTTTTGAGGGAGCACAGAGGGGAGGGGGTGCAGACGTAGCACTGAAGGAATCCCACTTTCAAAATCATGCCAGTTTTCATAAATTACCAACCCTGACTTTAAGAGCATGCATGTGAGGAAAGATCAGCAGATTTTGAGCTTTGATCAGTCCTCAAACACGGCGCACCACAACCCCCCCCACCCAGCTGTGATGTGTTCATGTATGTTCACCAAGTATTAAACCTCACCATCGTAATGGATCTCTGGAACTTGGCACACTTGAAACACATTTAAAGGCTTTGATAATCATCAAGACTTTATGTTTGTTCAGGACAACATGTTGTTCTGTGACTCTTGCGACCGGGGTTTCCACATGGAGTGCTGCGATCCTCCCCTCACACGGATGCCAAAAGGTAAGTTTAACCGCTCACCCCTCCTTAACTTGAATCTGTTCTACCTGTCTGCACAGAGCTGTTGTCTCCAGCTCTGATGAAGCTCCTAACGCTTCAGCGTTAAGTGCTAATGTATGCGATACCTCCCACAGCGTGTTGGTATCTGCACTGTCTCGTCTAATCCACTTCAGTCTATGTGAGCCTGTGCCTTTTTTCTTCCCCTTCCTGCAGGCATGTGGATTTGTCAAATCTGCCAACCCAGGAAAAAGGGAAAGAAGCTTCTACACGAGAAGGCAGCACAAATCAAACGGCGCTACAACGCACCGCTGGGGCGGCCCAAGAACAGGTAAAGAAATGCCTTCAGCTAGTCGTGTGTCTGTTTTTAACAGAGTGCAGACGAACAGGCTGCTGTACCGCCAACTCCCGACTCCAACATGTGCTAAAAGATATTTAGTTTAAACATAGAGGAGGGTGCAGCTGTCATGCCACAGGTACAAGCTTGGTAGGCTATGAGATTCTGAATCCACTTTTCTTCTCCTCTGCAGGCCAGGGCGGCCCTTCAAGAAGCTGGGCGGTCGAGGTCGGCGGAAGCGCTCGGCCTCGGCCAACTCCTCCTCCAGCTCCTCCTGCGAGGGTTACCCGGGCGATGACAGGCTTCTGTTTTCGCTCCGGGACGACGATGACCTCTCGCAGAGCGGCCTGCGCTTCAACAACAAAACCAAGGGCCTCATCGACGCGCTCACAAAGTTCTTCACGCCGTCGCCCGAGGGCCGCAAGGCACGTCAGGAGGTGGTGGACTACTCCCAGCAGTGTCGCATCCGGAAGAAATCCAGTCGTAAAGGAGAAGGCGACGACAGAGGGGGTAAAATCCTGCAAGATACTAAATCCACTCTGATCCTGTATTTGATCATGTCTATAAACCCCTCTATTTCAGCCCTGCTCAGAACAGGCTGTTTCTGTGTCTGTACCTTTAAATATGTAAATGAGCTGTGTCTGACCACGCCCCCTCTCTGGAAGGGCTTGGGTGTCTCGGTCTTTCTCGCTCCATGTCCTATTGTTTACTGTGAGAAGGCAGACTCAGAGGGCAGAACAAACACCTAGCTGTGGGAGTGTCACCCACCTGGGGGAGGGGCTACTGCCCTTTGTGATGTCATGAAGGGAAAATCTCCAAACGGCCTATTTGAGCACACATTTTCTGAAAAGTGGAGCAGGTAAAAGACGGAGAGGATGGACTTTTCTCATCATTGGTGGGTTTGTAGACGGACTAGAGACACATATTAGAGATAGAGAAACATGGGGAAGTGGATTTTACAGAATATGTGACTTTTAAAATCAGAAATAACTTGAGCAAAGAATAGATACTCACCTGTGTAAAATGAAAGCTAATATGCAAAACGTTGCAGCACCATCATTTCTAACACTTTGAGTGAAATGTAGGTCATGCTTGTTTTCACAGTATACAACAAATGCAAATCAAAGAATCACAAGTAACGAATCTAGCTGACATTAAAAACATTTACTGTACAATCTGGACTATAAGTCGGACCGATATATAAAACGCAGTCAGTTTCTGAAAGAGAAACAAGTATTAACTCTCTTGCTGTGTGATGATTTCTATTGTGTTCAGCAATGTCCAGTTTCTGTGCAGCTGTGTTGCTCTTTTAGTGTCATCTGTTTTCACTTCTAGCTACAGTACAGTAGTTAAGCTCTCAGCCTGCAGGGAAAGTTGTGAAGTAGCCTACAGACACACATCCAGTCTCTGCTGGTCACTCGAAATCTACGTTTACTTTAAGTGAATGATTATGACCTCGTCAGGGAGAAAAGATGGTCTGAACTGCGTCGCTTTGTTTCCCAGCACAGCGTGCAATAAACAATGAATGGAGGTGAATTTTCTTGTCAGGTTGCTAGCAGTGTGTGATGGTTGTGACTGCATTTGTGGCAATGACAGCATGTTATTCAGCCTTTCATACTAATGTCATGGTCACATCGGTGTATAAGATGCAGCACACCTTTAGAAGGTTTTAGAAGTGGGTTTATGCACAGGATTTTATCGTTAATGATACAAACTGAAACAGCAACCTTTCAAGAAGCATGACATGTAACATGTTAAAAACCCTCCACAGCATCACTTTGATAAAAGTTGCATTCAAATGATTTCCATCAGTAGAAGACAGGGTATCTTTAGCATGCTCTCCCTAATCCTCTGTGCCCACAGAGAAGATCCGACCCCGAGGATGAGTTTCAGGAAACGATGGACCGAGTGAGATTTCAGCCTTAATTAAAAATTATTGTTTTTGCTTCAAAAGAAATTGCTTCTCGATTTGAAGTGGCCACATGCCGTTCTCTTTTCCACTGAGCTCTCTGAAGCCAAAAACACACACACACACACACACACACACACACACACACACACACACACACACACACACACACACACACACACACACACACACACACACACACACACACACACACACACACACACACACACACACACACACAGAACAATGACAGACGGAGAATCTGAGAGCGTTCACTTCAGCGGTACCCGTGTCTGCTTTTGACCCAGTTAGACGAAGACTTGGTTGAATAATGAATAAGCCGTTTTTTAACAAACCAGAATTCTCAAAAGTCTGTCATGCATGTTTTAAATAAAAAAGGTCACATAAACTACACGGGCAGTTTTTGTGGAGGTTTATATCGTGGAAAAATGGAGATTCCCTCTTCAACTTCCTCCGGGGGCTCCCCTCGGACTCCTGTAGTTCAAACAGTTCATGAAAATTCACCTCCATTCATTTTTTGTTTCCAGCTGTGGTGACACACAGCCACACAGACGAGGCCGTCACCCTCATAAGGTCATGATTGTGTATATAAGGAAAGCGGTGGTATACTGTGCAGTATATAACGCTTGTGAAGTGTTTGATTGAACGGCTCCTCAGTTAAAGTCAGTGAGTGACCAGCGGAGGTGCTGGTTGTCTGTACTACAGAACTTTCACTGCAGGCTGAGAGCTCATCTAGCATCCTGTAGCTAGTAAGAGAGCCAACAACAGACTAAAGGAGCTACAGAGCTGCACAGAAACTGCACGCTGTAGACTTTGCTGAGCGCAGAGGAAATCATCACACAGGATTAAATTTTAATTGTTTTAGTAGAGACCTCCAAAACAAGACGTGTCTATGATTTACATAATTCTTGGACCTGTAAGCTCACATCGAGTACAAATATGACCAGTAGGAAGTTTATTCATTTTAGAAGGTCAACATGGAAACCCACTTCCTGTGTTTTTGGCAGATTGGAAATCAGCACCCTTCACCCGTATTTGGTATGGGTGGGTTAATAAAACACATGCTTTGAAAACAACAAATTGATTATCTTGCCTCTCAGTCGACGTTTATTTGCAGCTTAATAATCTAAATGAACCTACGAGGACATGGCTGCAATGGAGACTCTTACCAACCTCAAGATAATGAACAAAAATACACTTTTTTTTTTTCTGTTTATGAGCGAGATAAAAAACATGAGTGTTTTCTTGTTGAATTATTTCCCTTCATAGCCAATTACTTGAATACAGTAAACCTTGATTTGATATCATACCTCATTGGATTTAGCTGCCAGTTAAAATAGTGGCAGGTATAAAAAAATGAGTGAGTGGTCGTTTTTGAATCCTCCAGTCACAGTGGCAGGTGGGGGGAAAAAGTTAATTTCCAACCCTGTTTTGTGGGGATATTAACTTCCTGAGTTGACTGTACTCACACTCACTGATCAGAGTCTGTAACTAAAGCCGGGGTTATTCTTCCGTCATGAGCTCTACACACTCGTGTGTTGGTGTCTTCATAGCTCTGCACTAATCTGCCTAAGAGAAACACTGGTTGGCAGTCCGATTTCTCTGCTCCTTATATCGCCTTTTTTCACTTTGGCCACATTCTCTGCTTGCATCTGTGTAGGAAACCATGGCGACAGAAAGCGAGCATATTATGTTGAGTTGGATCTGATAAATACGGAGCAGCCGTTGTTTAAACTGGCTTGTAGCGTAACTTCTGCTGCATTTTGAAAACGACGGCGATGCCAGAAACGTTGTAAAGGCAGGAAATACGATGCTACCCAGCGGACCAATCTTGCAGACTTGCAGATGCTTCGTTTCAATGTGTAGTTACATTTTTGAGGAGGTCAACGCCATGCTATAGAGGAAGGCTTCACCGTAGGTACAGGGCTGCCTGGATCTACGGCGCAAGTTAGACGCAGAATAAATCAGGCTTAAGACAAAGAAGTGTTGAATAACTAATTTGTTTCACAGGAACCGCCCACTTTACAAAGAACAAATTGTCTAACTGTCTAGGTGTGTTTAAAGTAAACTGGTTAACCATGCATTTACACCTCCATGTCTACCAGCTGTCTAATGAGCCGCGGCTGTATTTCCTTTTTTCTTTTTTATAGATTTTTATAGATTTTTTCACCATTACAAAGATTATTTAACACCCTAGTGCTCTGACATTCATCGCAGTAACAAAAAGGAATACATAGAATAAATTACGAATTAAATTAAATCAGGAACAGACAAACAAACCAACACAGAAAAAAAAAACAGGCAATACAAAACAAATAACAGCCATCATCATCTTGTGTAACAGAAGCAGACATAAACAAGAATGAAAAGCACAAACTTGTCACTTCATCTGTCAACTAAAACTCTACTAAAGGTCCTTGTCTCCCTGTTTCTTTTTGTCACATGTGGAGGAGAGATAAAGAAAGAGAGAAAATTCCGCTAATGGGGTCACCCCAGTCCAAAGCATACCTGCCCTTCTTTATAATGTAATGACGACTCTGTATTTTCAATCCCCAGACAATCAGGACGGCAGCGACTGGCGGGACGAAGACGAGAAACTGCCCGGTCATGAGAACCTAACAGAAAAAGACATCGAGCTGTTCAGACACATCCAGGAGCTGGCACTACAGGTACACTGATGGATAAATGAAATGTCTGAAGAAACACTTGTTGTGTGTGAACGGGGATGCAAAGAGAAAAAACTGGAGGGGGGCCAATAGTGTGGAGTGAGACAGGATCAGCAGGGGAGCCCGGGAGGGGACGTGCTTTGTCTGAGGCTGAGACAGGATGCAGTGATTAGACGTGGTGTTATGTGTGCAGCCGGGGGAGCTGGATTTTAAACGATGAAAGGAGACGCCGAGTCAACAGCAGCCTCCATGTGAGAAATTGAGTCACCGTTCTAAACGATGTGTGCGAGTTGAGGGCACGCTTTGTGAGTGAAACAGTCAATGAGCTGTGTGAGAGAGAAGACAGAAATTAATTTGAAACAGAACAGCTGCATCAATAATAAGCCTCGACCACAGATCCAGCGCACATGAGCAGAGGTGAGAGTAGGATTCAACTTTGACTCAGAGATGGAGAGATGTGCACGTTCACCACACTGCTGTTTAAACCGCTGCTCGGTGAGAACACTGCCCCCTGGAGGCAGGCGCTGTTGATACTGTACATGTTGAATAAACTGTTATGTTAAGAGTGAACTCTAAACGGGGCGTCTGTAATAATGACATGTCAGCCGAGTCTGGAGGACCAGAGAGGAATACATTAATCATCTAATGAATGTGTCTGTTCATGCTGTGATCTGGGAGTGTCTTGTTGGACAAGCGTCACAGGGCTGGTGTGATGACACTATCCCACGTCCAAATAGGAACTTATTGTGAGTCGTTTTAGTCAGATACAACCGTAACACTCCACTCAACTTTATTTATATTGCACTTTAAACACAACATAGTTGATCCAAAGTGCTGAACATTGCAGAAAACAAAGCATTAGAAAGTAACAGACAAGAACAACAACAATTTAAAGAAAACAACAAGTGACAGTTAATTCCAGTGTAACACAAGACTAACAGAGCTATGGGTTGTTGTGCTTGACGGGGTTACTGAACATTAAAGGCAATTGAGTATAATTATGTCTTGAAGGCGAGTTTTAAAAACACCAATACTGTGAGAGAGATGGATGTCTGGGGGCAAAGAAAAAGCCCGATCCCCGTTGCACCTTGTCCTGGATCTAGGCAGTGACCGAAGGGTTTCGGGGATTTCTCAATAATTGAGGCTGGGATTGATTATACGTCATGTCCACATTGTGTACCCGTGCCTGCGCTTGTGCAAGTGAAACTGTACCTTTCTGAAGCACACCTTTACACCATGTCAGGGCCAAGATGGTGTACCAAACCAAGCACTCACACAAGTCAAACAAACCGGACTTCAGGGTCAAACATGCTTAGCGCGGTACAGATTGCCTGGTGTGAGTGCGCCCTTAAAAACTTGAAGTGGATTTTCACAGTGGTGGTCAATGTAGCAATAACTTGAGCAATAACTGGAGCAATAACTTCCACCTGCAGGCTGTGCTGATCATACAAGTTGTTTACCTGCTCGCAGTGCTTCTCCAGCAGTGCCGACGTTTAGCAAGATGCATGGAGAGGTAGCCTCCGTCTTCATCCTGAGACATATGTTCTGGTTTGATTGTATCCTCTACCTAAATGATGTCCTCTGCACCAGTGAATTGTGAGTGTGTGTTTTCTGCTGGTGTGTAAGACGAGCAAAGGCAGTCAGTAGATATCCAAGCTGTGAAACAGGCTGTGGTTCCCCTGAACAGTAAAAGGAGTTGCTGCATCACAGAGACGAGGAGAACATTTATCACACTGACTGTCTTATTGGACGGATAGAGTTGAGGGTTGTGAGTGGACTAACCATACCTTTAAGGGTCAATCCTTATGTCTCTCTCTGATCAGTCCTTTCAGCTCCTGTTATCTCCGTCCCAGTTGAATTATAGAAATGCTTCATTCCTGTCATCTGAAAGTCTAACATCTAATGGCTGTGGCTCAACGGTAGAGATGGTCATCTTCCAATCGGCAGCTCAATTATATGAATGCAAACTGTGAATGTGCGGTTGATAGGATAAGTGTGAGCGGTAGTGTGAAGCTCTCTGAGTGGCCCTTATTCAGGTGTAGACCATTTCTGATTTATCTTTTGCCCCTTTGCTTTCCACATGTCCCCTGATCTGCTGAACCACTGTATTGACCATTTCTCCCTTTCTGTCTCCTTCTTCCTTGTTGCTCACCCCAAACAGAAAGTAGGGGTGACGGGTCCACCAGACCCTCAGATGCGCTGCCCGTCAGTCATCGAGTTTGGAAAGTTTGAAATCCAGACGTGGTATTCGTCTCCCTACCCCCAGGAGTACAGCAGGTAAGAGGCACAGCAGAATAATAACCTCAGCTCTCTTAGCGCTGCTCGTAGGCGGAAAGGAAATTAGCATCAGCGTGACGGCGCTTAATTATAACATCGTTCACAGTACCACCTACTTTGGCAGGTAACCAGCCAGAGCAGGGGAGGTAATTTGATCCAGATGATGAATACAATCAGCCTTTAAAGGAATGTGCTTTCATCAGGGAATGTGTCAATCTGGAGAATTAATAAAAGCTCAGCTACACTTAGTCATCCTTTTTTAAAACCCATTCCTCACAGCTTCTTCTGTTCTTCTTCTCTTCTTCTTCTGTCAGGTTACCGAAGCTCTACCTGTGTGAGTTTTGTTTGCGCTACATGAAGAGTCGCAGCATCCTCTACCAGCACATGAAGAAGTGCAGCTGGTTCCACCCTCCTGCCAACGAGATCTACAGGAAGGACGACGTCTCTGTGTTTGAGGTGAGTTCAGAAAGACGGACCCAGTGATGCAGGAAGTTAAGAAACAAGTGAGAGCTCTGTGACTCGTGGGTCAGAGGTTACTGTGACCCCTGTCATAGTCACACTCCTTCTTAAATCCACTGCAACCCCAAACTTATCCACTGAAGTCTCTCTTAATCTCCTTTAATGAAACATGAAATATGTTTTCCATATTTTTATTTAATTTTCACTGATCACAGGGCTTGCAGTTGACACACAAGTATAATTAAGGCTTAAAGGCCCTGACACACCAAGCAGATCGTCGGCTGTTTGTCCTAGCTGGACCGTCTTTGAGCGGTCGTCGCTCTAGATTTTGCAGTGTGTCCTGCTCCGTTGCAACCCGTCGTCCCCCGTGCTGTCTTTTGTTGGCCAATTCGGCGCTAGTGGTCAGTGAGAGGGATCTCTCTGATTGGCTGTTGGGAGGTTTAATTTCTCTCCAGCTCTCCTCTCAGGTTCAGGAAAGCCCCTTGAGCATGTCTCTGTAGTATCCATGCTTTCACCCATTAGTGTGGCTTCTCCTTATTGTCTCCTCTGCCTCTATTCTTTTTCCACTAAAAGACCAAGGACTGACAACACCAGCTCCATTGTCAACTTTTTATCAGACATTATTCTCCATTAGTAGTCTACCTCTAATACGAGTGGTGATCGACAGCGGTGTGAAAATGGTCTTGTATCATAACAACAGACTACCGCCCCCTGCTGGCATGGAGAGTTATTTCCTCTCACGCGTGAGCAGAACGTACATGGTGGTTGGCCGTCGGCTGTAGTCTTTGCGGTGTGTTCTAGTGCAACTTTTTGGTAAAGACATGAGGCGACGCCACAGGCAGCCTTCGTCACCACCAGGTCTGTGCCGTCTGCTTGATGTGTCAGGGCCTTAAGACAAAGAAGTGATGAATAACTGATTTGTTGTGATAGTCGTCTCGTCAATTTACAAACGATGTACTTTATGTTTTACATATTTTTCACTGTCAGGGATGAATGATATCGATTGTGCACCAGCACTTTGTCAACAGTGTTCTGTATACAGCTTCTTGATAAGACTTCAGGTGGTGACAACTTGACATCCAGGGTAATTCATAATCACAGTTTACAGTACACTTGGTTTTCTGGGCCTCGTTGCACAGCAGCAGATTAATTCAGGGTTAAGTTGTCTGCAGGCCGATGCCTCTGCAGCTTCTGTTTCCCCGCTCTGCAGTCCATCCTCGCTCGAAGGAGAACAGAGACAGCTGGAAAGCTGCCAACCTGAACCTCTCTCTCTCTCTGTCTTTTTCCAGCTCTTTGTCTCTCTCTCCCTGTCTCTCACTCTCCCCCTCTCTCTCTCTCTCTCTCTCTCCTTCCTCTCTCTCTCTCTCTCTGTCTCTCACTCTCCCCCTCTCCCTCTCTCTCTCTCTCTCTCTCTCTCTCCTTCCTCTCTCTCTCTCTCTCTGTCTCTCACTCTCCCCCTCTCCCTCTCTCTCTCTCTGTCTCTCCTTCCTCTCTCTCTCTCTCTCTGTCTCTCACTCTCCCCCTCTCCCTCTCTCTCTCTCTCTCTCTCCTTCCTCTCTCTCTCTCTCTCTGTCTCTCACTCTCCCCCTCTCCCTCTCTCTCTCTCTCTCTCTCTCTCTCCTTCCTCTCTCTCTCTCTCTCTGTCTCTCACTCTCCCCCTCTCCCTCTCTCTCTCTCTCTCTCCTTCCTCTCTCTCTCTCTCCCTGTCTCTCACTCTCCCTCTCTCTCTCTCCTTCCTCTCTCTCTCTCTCTCTGTCTCTCTCTCCCTCCCTCTCTCCCTGTCTCTCTCTCTCCCTTTCTCTCTCTCTGTTTCTCTATCTCTATCTCTATCTATCTCTCTGTTTCTCTCTCTCCCTCTCTCCCTGTCTCTCTCTCTCCCTTTCTCTCTCTCCCTCTCTCCCTGTCTCTCTCTCTCTCCCTCTCTCTCTCTCTCTCTCTCCCTATCTCTTTCTCACTCTCTCTCCCCCTCTCCCTCTCTCTCTTTCTCTCCCTCTCTTTCTCTGTCTCTCTCTCTCTCTGTTTCTCTCTCTCCCTCTCTCCCTGTCTCTCTCTCCCTCTCTCTCTGTCTCTTTCTCTCCCTCTCTCCCTCTCTCTCTCTCCTTCCTCTCTCTCCCTCTCTCTCTGTCTTTCTCTCTCTCTCCCTCTCTCTCTCTTTCTCTCTCTCTCTGTCAGGGTCTCCAGAGACTCGTCTGAGATCATTGTCCACTCTTCCGCTCACCTTCACTTTGTTCCTCTGCTCCCTAACAGCAGCTTAAAGATGTTCTGCTGAGCATCAGCGTGTCGTTTAGGAAACTTTCCATCATCGTGTTCTCACAAGTTGTTTTCTGTCCCCACTGATCTGACTGCAGGTTGATGGGAATGTGAGCACAATCTACTGTCAGAACCTGTGTCTGCTGGCCAAGCTGTTCCTCGACCACAAGACCCTCTACTATGACGTGGAGCCCTTCCTTTTCTACGTCCTGACCCAGAATGACAGCAAGGGCTGCCACCTCGTCGGCTACTTCTCCAAGGTGAGGACCATGATGCACCTCACCTCCCCTCCCCCCCTGCCCTGGATTCAAGTCCCTTTTGCAAACCTGTCTCAATGACTAAGACTCAAGGTTGTATTTTTAGTTCCCACCCTGCACTATCCTGCAAATTAAAACTTTGGAGAGAGACCCCACACTAGGCGATTTGGACCAAAACTCATATCTTGATATTGTTTAGCTGAATGGTGATACTCGCTATATATCGATATGTATTTTATTAACAGTGAAAACACATGGAAAAATGAACTACCTGTTTGTGAATTTAAATAGTAATATTATAAAATAAAATTGTTCCTTAAATACAATAAAAGAGAGAGAGAGGAGGAGCAGGGTGAAGAGGGACAGACAGTCAGACATCATCAGTGAGGTGAGAAAAAGGTGACCTGGCACCTCTATAACGTTATTTTAATGAAACATAAACTATATCAATTTTAACGATATTGTCTTACCCTATATCTTGTTTGAAAATATATCCATATATCTTAAAAACTCGATATATGGCCCAGCCCTACACCAACGCATTCCTACAAACACACAAATTGCTACCGCTGTGTTTCAGACAAACACTCGGTGCTGTGAGCTCCGCTGTCCCTCTGTGGAGTTTTACAGGCGCAGGTGCTCCCATTAACAAGCCACCTCTCTGCCAAAACACAGCAGTTAGTGAGCGGAGGCAGAACCATCAAACCCCCCGCTGTACACCGACACAGTCCTGCTCTGTGATGTTGTTTCCAGGATTTTTTTGTTCTAATGCGGGGAAATCTGCCTCTCTTTCTTTCTTTCTCCTCCAGGAGAAGCACTGTCAACAGAAGTACAACGTATCATGCATCATGATTCTTCCACAGTACCAGCGCCAGGGCTACGGACGCTTCCTCATCGACTTCAGTAAGGGCCTCAGGCGCTGATGAGAATCACATAAAATAACTTAATAATGAATGTGTGTGCATCTTTTCCTGACTCATCTTCTCCCTGCCCTCCTCCTTCCTTTGCAGGTTACTTATTGTCTAAGCGCGAGGGCCAGCCAGGATCTCCAGAGAAGCCGCTGTCTGACCTCGGTCGGCTGTCCTACATGGCGTACTGGCGCAGCGTGGTGCTGGAGTGTCTCCACGAGGTGCGCGACCGACAGATCACCATTCGACAACTCAGCAAACTGACAGGGATCTGCCCGCAGGATATCACCACCACCCTGCACAGCCTCGGCATGCTGGAGCCACGAGGAGAAAGGTCAGAGGAAGGACCTGCACACACTCGGGACATGAGGGGACAGAATCAGCCTGCATGCTAGCATAGCACTAACTGACTGTAGGGAGAGACAGGAGGGGGATCAAGTATCCAGACGGTAGTATCAAAACCTCACCTCACATGTAACATGATATGTCAATCAGCCCGGTTACACCATGAATGTGAGCAGAGCCGCTGCAGTAGACTGCAGGAGGATCATTGCTCAAACTTCCTGCCTTCATCAATTACCTCCCCTTCTGTTCTTTAGAAGATCTTATACATAGACGTGTTGGTGACACTTTGATGCAGACATCCTTGGGGGGGGGGGGGATAAATATTAGCCAAGAGTGACTGTTTGGTGACTTGCTCAGGTAGTGAGTTGGCACCTCTCCAGCTACCAGACCAACTTCTAAACTTTG
Source organism: Labrus bergylta (assembly GCF_963930695.1). Lineage (NCBI taxonomy): Eukaryota > Metazoa > Chordata > Actinopteri > Labriformes > Labridae > Labrus > Labrus bergylta. Next base: position 2,640,887 of record NC_089196.1, on the reverse strand, counting down.
GGGACTTGAACTGGCGACCCTCCATTTCCGAACCTAAGTCCCTACAGACTGAGCTACTGCCGCTCCATAGTACATGTATGGTTGCCTACCGTAAATTGAGAATATAAGTCGCACCGCTGTATTAGTCCCAGTCTGTTTCTTGGGGGTTGGCCAACTCTCCCCCTGTTTGACTAAAGTCCACAATGTGCAGTTTCTGTGCAGCTGTGTCGCTCTTTTAGCTCTTTGTTGAGTTTACTCTCCTACTAGCTACATTATGGTAGCTGAGCTCTCAGCCTGCAGTGGAAGCTGTGAAGTCCTGACATCCTCCAAGTCCCGCTGCCCACCTCCTCTGGTCACCCTTTGACGTTTACTGAGGGGTCTTTACAATCAAACCAAGCTTTAATTACTAAACAAAATACCAGTTCAGTTTTCTTTAAATGCAGGATAACGACCTCATGAGCGAGAAAAGCTGGTAACCGCCAGCCTGCTCTGTGTCGCTATGTATCCCCTCACAGCTGGCAATTTCCAGTCTCATCAGGTGGCGTGCAGTGTGTGACAGTGGCGGCTGCACTCACAGTAATGACGGCAGTTTGTCAGCATTGTATACTGGTATCATGGTTGCACCGCTGAAGGATGCAGGCAACTTGTTAGATAAAGAAAAAAATATTAAAAGTGCATCTTACACCAGATGATAAAGTACATGCTCACACTTTTGCGCAAAACCTTTCACACGTGTGCTGCAAATTATTCAGACCTGTAGAAACACACACATCTGGATTCTAGAGTTCCACATGTTCTGACCTGAGACTTTAACCCAGCAGAGTTCAATGATCCCAGTTTGTATATTTGCTTTTTCCTGCTTTTGCCGTTCACATCCCTGACACATGCAGACATGCACAGCTAACTTCTCTCCACTTGCATGTTGAAGACCCCCCCCATACAGACCATTAATGCTCTTTGTCTTTTTGTTTGGTTTTCACAGCATGGTCCTGGTGCGCAGGGAGAAGCTGGTGTCTACCCACATGTCTCGTCTCAAGGCGCGGCCACGGCAGCTGGAGGTGGATCCCGATAGCCTCCGCTGGACCCCCGTCATTGTAACCAACACTGTGGTCTCTGATGCAGAAGGAGATGATGACGAGGAGGAGGATGAAGAACCAGAGGAAGAAAAACACAAAGAGGTAACTTTTGCATTTGTACTTGATTTCAAAAGGAGAGATCTAAAAGTCGCTGAACATTCTCACTGATTATTTGTTCTCTTCTCCTCGGCCCGTAAAAAGATCAAACCAAGTCACAAGGTCCCACCGCTGTCCTGGCACATGCGCCAAGGAAAGAAGAGGGAGGAGGAAGAGGAGGACGATGACGAGGAGGAGGAAGAGGAAAGAAAGGGCTTCTTGGGGTTTCCCATTAGCCAAAGCTCTCCAAGTTCCTCTCCTGCACGCTGTCCGCCGCCTCTCCCAGAGCCGCCGCGTCCCCCTCCACCTGCAAACGGAGAACGCAGACCAAGGGGGCGCCCGCCCAAAAACTGGCCCTGGGGCAAGGTGAAAGACAGCGCGAGGGTGGGACGGCCACCTAAGATCCGCTCGGTGGAGGATGAAGACGACGAAGACGAGGAGAGGACCGAAGGAGGGAAAACCGCCGGCTCTGCCAACAGCCCCCCCTCCCTTTTCTCACTGGACAGACAAGCAGAGTCCACAGCCTTTCACACGCTAGACATGGCCCGGCACCCCTCCATAACCCCCAACCGACGAGGCCGGCCGCCGAGGAAAAAGAGAGGCCCAAAGCCTCGACTGTCCGAGGGGCCCGGCGAGGGGCTGACCCAGCTCCCTGTGGTCTCCAGGCTGAACGAGTCTCCACCCATCAGGAAGAGCTGCTTCAGTGAGAGCAGCGAGGAGGAGGAGGAGGACGACGACGAAGACGAGGAAGAGGACGAGGAGAGGAGGGCGTGCTCTCCTCCCATTCTCACCAAACCTGCAATGGGGCTCAAATGCAAGGTAGGAAACCAACAGTTCTTAGACTTTCTCATTTGGAAATTATGTTTAAATTTAGGAATTTAGATGTAGGATTAATCGTCCTTCAGGTAAATGTTTTCAAACAATTAAAATAATAAGTTGTACTCGATTATGATTTGAAGTTCATTTCATCACCTTTACCATAATAATCTTGTTTTTCCATCACTCTGGGTCTGTTTGGGGCCATGACATTAAAACACAATTTTCCAAAGCACCCCTAATTCCCTTTCCCTTTCTACCCAGAAGCCACTGAGAAAGCGTCGCTTTCGCCAGCGCAGCCACCCTCACAGCAGCGTTGTCACGGAGACCATCTCCGAGACAACCGAGGTGCTGGACGAGCCCTTTGTGGACTCGGACTCAGAGAGGCCCATGCCGAGGCTAGAGGAGGAGACGCTGCACCGTTACCCCCCAGCCCGCTCTGCCCTGAGGTTATCTGACCCGGCGCCCAAAAGAGGCCGACACTCCAACCTCACGGACTCCGAGGAAGACGGTGAAATGAAAAGCTTTTTTTTTTTTTTTTTACAAAATATTGTAAAATTTAGTGGTTGATTTATACATATGTTTGTGTGGAGCTTTATCTAACACAGGTTTTTCTTGTCGTCTCTTCCCAGAGCTGACGCCCGTGCTGAAGCCTGTGGCAGCTCTGACGGCAACGCAATCGGAGACGCTAGCAGCCAACCCTGAGGTCCCAGTGAAGAAGAAGAAAGGCTGGCCTAAGGGGAAGAGCCGCAAACCGCTGCACTGGAAGCAACGAGAACCTGGAAAAACACCCGGTGCAGACAGTCAGGCCCAAAGCGGGGATCCTCCACCACCACCCAAAATCAAGATGAAGCCCGGACGCAAGCCCCGCAGCTGGTACCTGCAGCGTGCCCAGGAGGAGGCGGAGAGGCAGGAGCAGGAAAGACAAAGACAGCTCGACAAAGACCCACAGCTGCTCCAGACCGACGATCGTAACAGCAAACGAGTCTGCAGAACCAACGCTGACAGAGACCGCAAAGAGAAAGACTCAGACGAAGAAGACGACTATCACCCTAAGCCGGTTGAGCAGAAGGTGCCCAGGAGGCGAGGGAGACCGCCCAAGAACCGCACCCTCCTTCAACCACCACAGCCCGCCCCCAAACCGCCTCCTGCCTCTGAGCCAGACGAGGAGGAGGAGGAGGAGGAGGAGGAGGAGGAGGAGAATCTAGGAGCGTGGGAGGAAGAGAAACCCAGCCGTCCACCGTCCCGTCCCCTGATTTCTCCTTCATCCTCTTCTGCCACTTCAGGGCCCCGGGCCCCTCAATCCCGGCCTCAGGACACAGACGTGGGAGACAGGGAAGAAGACGATGATGACGAGGAGAGGGAGGAAGAGGAGTGTGGCAGCACAGGTAGCGGTGGTGGGAGTATCAACAGGCGGACAGCGGTCACACCGGGCTCGGGGAGCAGGCGCAGTGAAGACCACGACGCAGACGATGAAGGTGACGGACACTTGGAGGATAAGAGCAACAACAGTGGTGTTAAGAAGAGAAAAAGTCAGGACTCGGAGGACGAAGAGGACGACGAGGACGACGAGGAAGAACCGGCCTCCCGCGCCAGCTCGCCTCCGGTCAAAGAAGAACCCCAAGGTGGGGAGGCTTTTTTAGACATGGAGAGCAGCGCGGCTCGGGAGTATGTCAGCAAGCAGGAGGAGGAGGAAGAGGAGGAGGAGGAGGAGGAGGCTGAGGAGGAGGAGGTGGTGGTGCAGGAGACCAAATGTCAACCCCCCTCCTCGGCTGACCCTCAGCAGGAGGAGAGGCGGCGCAGAGAGCAGGAGGAGTCGGCCGCAGCTGCAGCAGCGGTGGAGACGGTGACGGCCATGTCTGCTCCCTCGGAGCCCATGGAGCTGCAGCCTCTGCACCCCGAGGACAAGGACGTCACGCTGCTGATGGAACCCCAACACTCACATCCACACTCCCACCCGCACCAGCATTCTGACTTCAAAGAGGAGCTCGGACACCATCACTCCCACCACCCCCATCATCATCACTCCAATGAGCTGGACCTGGAGACCATGCAAGCCGTCCAGTCCCTGACTCAGGGGGAAGCCCAGGACGAGGAGGCCGAACCCCAGCCGCACCATGGGGCCTACCAGGACTGTGAAGAGACCCTGGCCGCCTGTCGGACCCTGCAGAGCTACAGCCACGCGGGGGAGGCCGAGGAGGAGGCCCTGGCGTTGGTAGAGGAGTGCGGGGCTTCCCAACACAGCAGCCCCCTCCCAAATCCTCCAGTGGCCCCCCTGCCCAGTCAGTCTGTGCGCTCAGTGAACAGTCCCGGGTTGAACTCAGGCCTCATGGACACGGCACCAGCCGGGCAGAGGGGAGGGACACCCGGCCCTAACGGAGCAGGGGGAGGCGGCGGTGGAGGAGGGGGCTACACCCAGATCACACCAGAACACCCCAGCTCTCTCTCAGCCCCCTCCCAGCAGAACATGGAGACGTCACCGATGATGGACGTGCCGTCGGTGTCGGACCACTCGCAGCAGGTGGTGGACAGCGGCTTCAGCGACCTCGGCAGCATCGAGAGCACCACGGAGAACTACGACAACCCCAGCAGCTACGACTCCACCATGGGAGGAGGCGGGAGTGGGACGGGGAACGGGGGCAACGGAGGAGGAATGTCGGCCGCCGTCGTCACAGGAGGTTCAGCGGTTTCATCGTCATCGGCCTCCTCTTCTTCTTCTTCCAGCTCGGCCACACCGTCCTCCTCTCAGTCCAACAGCTGCTCCTTCGTGCCCGCCCCCGGCCACACATCTTCCACGGGAACGGGCGGATCCCAAATAGGGATGGGCAGCTGTAATCTAATCCCACAATCTGGACCGGGTGCCAGTGCTGTACCGCAGCCTCCACCGCCCCCACCCCCGTCCAACACGGCCAACTGTGGTATCAAGTCTCCTCAGAGCTGTGGTGTGATTGAGAGGCCGCCCAGTACCAACCAGCAGCAGCAGCAACAACAATCCCAGAAAAAGGTTTCTCAGCAGCAACAAGCCCCTAACCCTCCACCATCAGCTGCACCCCCTCCCTCACAGCAACAACAACAACAACAACAGCAGCAGCAGCAGCAGCAGCAGCAGCAGCAGGCCCTGTCTCAGTGCAGCATGGGCAACGGCTTCTCCTCCACACCGATGATCATGGAGATCCCCGAGAGCGGAGGTGGAGGAGGGGGCCGCAACCTTTACGAGCGCATGGGTCAGGACTTTGGCACGGGGGGCTACCCCCAGCCCTCTGCGACATTCAGCTTGGCCAAACTCCAGCAGCTCACCAACACTATCATGGACCCCCACGCCATGCCCTACTCCCACTCGGCCTCCGTCACCTCTTACGCCACCAGCGTCTCTCTGTCCAACCCTGGGCTGGCCCCGTCACCACACACTCCTCTCCCTCAAGGCCAGCCCACCATGACCCCGCCTCCCAACTTGAGCTCTGGCTCCATGAACCTGGGTTCTCTACAGCTACAGTGCAACATGCCCACCGCCAACATCGGCCTCGGCCCCCCGCCGCACACGCAGCGGCTGCAAGGCCAGATGGCCACGGTCAAAGGACACATCTCCATCCGCTCCAAAGCCACCCAGCAGCTCGCCCCCGCCCCACACCAGCAGCAGCTCTACGGTCGCAGCTCGGGGGCCGTGACCATGCAGGGCACGCCGCGCACTCTGGCCGTGCAGCGCGGCATGATGCCGAACCTCATGCCCACGCCGGCACCCTACAACTCCATGAACATGACGCCCCTGAACGCCATGTCGGCCGGCTACCGGATGCCCCAGCCGATGATGAACAGCGGTTACCACGGCAACCCCCCTTACATGAATCAGCCAGCTCAGTACCCCATGCAGATGCAGATGGGCATGATGGGAGGGCAGGGTTACCCGCAACAGCCTATGCAGCCCAATCACCACGGCAACATGATGTACACTGGCCCCACCCATCACAGCTACGCCGGCGTCCCCAAACAGTCACCTTACATGAGCAGATGAGCAGCGGAGAACTGAAACAAAGGAGTCATAACGGGACCAGAGCTGATAAATCCCTGTACTCTAAAATGTCCATTACTCCTGTTGGCCCTCTCCAGTGCCCGACAGGCACGTGTGAGTGTGAGGTGTCGGAGTCAGAGAGGGTTTTGGGTTTCCTCTTTTTCTATGTTGTAATTTCGTCCCTTTTTAATTTGGGCTCGTTCCCCCCCTCCCTCCCAGCTGGCTGTGCTCAGGAGCAGGTCGGCAGGATTCCAGGGGTTGGGGGTGTGTACATGGACCGCGGCCGTGCCGGCTTGCGTCACAGGCCTCTGTCATGTGGTTTCACATAAGGTCCAGGAACCTCCCCCCCTCGTGAGGAGGAGAGAGAGAGAGAGAAGGAGATGACGGGAAAGATACACAGAGAAAGACGATGCAGGAGTACCTTGCTTTTTTCAGACTGGGATGAAAAAACATTGGAAAACTGAAATATATTCAACCATGCACACAATCTTTTAATTGATATAGGAAGCCTTACCTTGAAAAAAAAAGAGACATTGAATCATTGTAGGCGAACTCTTTGTTTTTTGTTAAACAAAATGTTGAAACTTATTTTTGTTGTCTTTGTTTTTCTTGATTGTTTTTTTTTTTTTTAACTGTGTGCAGTCCGATCTCGTATATGCTTTGGTCTTTATATGTGTGGCATTCTAAAAACGGTGATACACACCCTCTCTCACGCTCTCACCCAAACACACGGCTTTCCAGCTAATTCCAGGAAAAGCAGGAGTGAGCACCTCCAGTGTTTGAGGCGTTGAGCTGCAGAGTCCCCGTCTTCCCGGATCGACAGTGTTGTACCAAAAAAAAAAACACAGCAAAAACAGACGAGAAGAGCCCGTTACTGTCTTATTATATGTCCATAAAATGAAACAAGTAGCATTATTTTCCAGTTTGCTGCCACTCTGAAAACATTTAGATGTAAATATTCTGGTACTTCCCGATATCCAGCACACACACAAACACACACACGGGCTAGCTTCGGTGGCTAGCACGGGGAAAGTACAACATTCAGTTGTTGTTGTCCACACTCCACTGACACGCGGTGTACTACGTCAGCCTGTTTTTAGCAGTTTTAGGGAACGCAGAACAAACGGTGGGATTTACATTGAACTGCTTTAAGGAGGGTCAGTTAGCGTTAGCTGACCTCCCCCTCATAAGTGTTAGAGACCCAAAGAGGTCGAGGAGTCTGCTTCTGAATAGTGTATTCTGTTGAATCTTTTTTTTTACTTGAGATGTATTTTTCTTTGCTGAAAAATTCTGCACTCCCATTGGCTAGAGACATTTGGCAGTGGACCTTTTGTAAAAGGTGTGCCTGAATGCCTGATCTAGTGCACGGTTCGGCCCCTGCATAGAGGCTCGCTCGTATGAAAGCAGGGTCCGAGGTAAGAGGTCCTGTGGGTCATGGCGTTCAGCTGTCAGGAGGGGGCGCGGTCGACCTTGATGCTCCATGTACCCGTACTGAAAGTCAAGAGTAGTTTTGAATTTCCAACAGACCTGACATGGCATACTTTCTCTGTATCGTTCTGTTCTGTACTTCTTTTTTGTTGTGTTTCTTTCTGAATTTTATCAGACTGGGCAGCTTTCTTTTATGACACAAGCTGACTCTTTTTGACTTTAGAAAAACCTATTGTAGAGAAAATGTTTTTTCTATAATATAAAAGGAAACTCTTACATTGATATTGGTACTGTCATTTTTTTCACTTCTGTTTCAGGAACAAAAAAAATACATATTTTTTAGCTCGCCTCTTGGGTAATACTTACTAAGAAATTCAAAATGTAAAAAAATTACCACTCACTTTTAGTGACTTTAAGATGCCTTTAACCTCTCCATTCCATCTCATCTCTAGAGTTTTTCTATCTTTGTGTAGTATAATAATGCTATTTTAAACAAAAGGACTACAAATATCTAAAGGTCACTTGGCATTCTTTTCTTTTCTTTTTTTACTCGTGTGTGTAAAGGATGACTTCCTTACATTTAAGAGGCATGTAAAAAGGAGCTCAGTATATTTCTGTCTGTTTATATCGCTTCCCTTTTTGTATCCTTTGTAATTGTACATGTTGCGTTGTATGCTAAGAGAGAGCGCAAAAAGTAAAGAGGAGGGACAGCTGGTGCACACGGTCAAGGTGGATATGCGCTCAGCGGCCTCAACTATCTACTCTCTCCTTGTATGTATTTCCATTTATTGTTATTTTTTTTCTTTCTTTCTTAGCAAGTACTTTCAAGGAACTCTGTACATTTTAACATAAAATGAAAATAAATTATGTTGAGCCATTTGTGTATTCCTGAACCCTTTTTAAACACAGTCAATTCTGCCACCAGGGGGCTCTCTATCAAAACAATAGCAAAAGATGACGTCAGGTTGGTATGGAATCATGGGAGTGTTAATGCTACGTCATTCCCCCCCCCTCCCCAAAAAAAAACGTTTTCAAGGCAACTGTACGAAACAAAACACACCTGAGGAAGAGAATATTTTTTATATTAATTGTAAAATTATTATCATTATGTTTTCGAGCTAATGTCTACAAGTATAATTTGCATGACGTTTATAAAACAGCAGTACATACAGCAGCTGTTGCTACGGTGGTTTTCAGTTCTCAGTAGCAGTTCACGCTTCCGGTCTTGACGTAACATCCGGTGTTTCCACGGCAACGATAAACATGTCCTGGCTGCCGCTGTGACATGACCGTTACAACTAAATAAGCAGCTTTTTTGCCGCCATGTTTTGTTCTTTTTTTCTTATTTTACAAACTTAAATGACGTCAGGAGATGATTCATTTAACCAAACACATAACAAGAGGCGGCTTAAAATACAAATTCATGAAGACAAAAATGTACCTGAGTTAGCCTATTTAATAAACAACATAAGATAATGTAACAGGAGGAGATTACACAGTAATAATACTGAAGTGGTGGAAGTTTGGTCATTATCTTAACATTTATATTCTATGGTTATTATATAATAATACAGTTTAAACTGTTTTCTTGTTCCTTATGCAGCGGTCTTTGACGTAACATCCGGTGCTTCCATGACAACGAACGCGGCTATCATGGCAACCGCCACAACAAGACACGTCGGACACGTCCCGTTACAACTATAAAAATTACAGATTTCTCCGGCTTTGATAACTGTTGGAAATATTTGAGGAAATGTAAAGTACTCAACAAAATATTTATAACATAGGTTTAGTCCATGTTTAATTAATTGAGATATTCAGTGTAAAAAGTATACTATTTAACCAAAGTCAGTTACAGAATCAATAACTTGTGCTTTAAATCTCACTCAGGGCTGCGTGTTGGAAAACAGCTTCCAATATAATTGGCCTACACATTATGCTGCAGGAGCTGCTCTTCAATAAAGACTGTCATCCTCCTGCGTATCCACTTCAAACTCCTCATCCTCACCTACAAGCCCTCCATAACCTGGCCCCCCCCCCCTGCCTGACCTCCTCCACCGCCACACTCCCACCCACTCTCTCAGGTCTGCTGATGCAAACCTCCAAGTGCTTTAAATCTGAGTTAAAGAGGTCCACTTTAAATGAACTTAATTTATTTTATCATAACAGAAGTTCTTGTGAAATCCTATCAAGAAATAAATATTAGAGAGGGAAGTCTTTGCATATTTATCATTAACTTTTAGAGGAGGGGTTTACACGTCCAACTATCTCATGAAGTAGGTGCGTAGGTCATAGCCTACTCATGGCATCACCAATTTATTAGAAAAAGAAAATGGAAATAAAATGGTGATGCCGAGCAGGAGTAGGCTAGTGTGCAGGATTTTGTCTTTTCAATAGCCACATACCTTTATCAAAAAAAACAAGCAGGAACGACTCACAAGAGTATGCTAATAATATTTATTTATATTTTATAAATGTATTATATTATTTATATAGAGGAACAATGAAGAGGAACAAGTAGACACATTTAAGGAAGGAGTTCATACAGCAGAACATTATGTTTTTATTACTTTGATCCAGATCTTTATTACAAGTTGATATCCAAATTGAAAGTCTTGAAGTGATGAAGAATGTGTACTCTACCTCAGCTTTTATTAGGATGGGCTTAGAGTGTCATGTGATCTGATCTGTACTCCAAGATAAAAGATCGACATGTTTCATACTAACATATTCAGTTTCACTCACCTTTACAGAACCCACAGCAGGCCAACATTAGAAATGGACTGTGAGGCACATTGAGGAGTTCTCATGAGCACCTGTGGCCACTAGATGTCGCTGTTGAATCTTTTCTCTTTAGTCGAAAGCCTCCAACAGTTAAGTTTGATCATTCACTCTGACTTACACTGACATTTATTTCCATGTGATCATTCATATCTAATCCTTTAGTCTTGCTAAGTAAGGTCCACCTGGTTCATTATCTTTTATACTGATTTATACTTTTGATCACACGTTTAGATTTAGGCAGCAATTATGTTTATATTAATGATGCAAAGTATCTCCTCACATCCTACTCCTATACTTCTGTTGAATGAATGAATCTTTATTTTGGTGTGTGGACGCTCAACACAGCCCCTCCTGCCTTACGGGATTATTCAGACACATTTAAAGAAAACATTTCCTCATGCCATCGCACTGACACAAAATTATACAAAGATAAGATAGACAAAGATTTTTTTTTATTTAAAGATTTTTTTGGGGCGTTTTGTTCCTTTATTATAGGAGATAGAACAGTGGACAGAGTCAGAAATACTTGGTGGAGGGCTTTTTGCGGCCCACCTGCAGTACCCACACAACCCACCACACTTTGGGAAGCACTGCTCTAGAGCATGCCTATGTGTGTTGGTACTTTATCAAAGAATATTTTTCTTATGATACAGTGAAAGGTTAGTTTCCCTCTCTACTTCTGCTTCACCATCAGTGTGTGAGTGTATATGAATGGATGAGTTAATACTGATGGACTCTTTACACAGCAGCCTCTACCATCAGTGTGTGAATGTGTATGAATGGATGAGGTAATACTGACGGACTCTTTACACAGCAGCCTCTACCATCAGTGTGTGAATGTGTATGAATGGATGAGTTAAAACTGATGGGCTCTTTACTCAGCAGCCTCTACCATCAGTGTGTGAATGTGTATGAATGGATGAGTTAATATTGATGGACTCTTTACACAGCAGCCTCTACCATCAGTGTGTGAATGTGTATGAATGGATGAGTTAATACTGATGGACTCTTTCCTCAGCAGCCTCTACCATCAGTGTGTGAATGTGTATGAATGGATGAGTTAATACTGATGGACTCTTTACTCAGCAGCCTCTACCATCAGTGTGTGAATGTGTATGAATGGATGAGTTAATACTGATGGACTCTTTACTCAGCAGCCTCTACCATCAGTGTGTGAATGTGTATGAATGGATGAGTTAATATTGATGGACTCTTTACACAGCAGCCTCTACCATCAGTGTGTGAATGTGTATGAATGGATGAGTTAATACTGATGGACTCTTTCCTCAGCAGCCTCTACCATCAGTGTGTGAATGTGTATGAATGGATGAGTTAATACTGATGGACTGGTCCATCAGTATTAACTATCTGTCCACGTCATTACTGTGATTAGAAGGAAAAGCCTCTTTCTAAAAGAACAAATAACTTGCACACAAGATGATGATTTTTCTTTAATATTTGGTTTTGACTCAGTCTCGATCCCTAAATGTCTTGGACTTGTCTCGTTCTTGGAGCTCTCTGGTCTCAGATATGTCTTGGTCTCAGTAGTGTGGTCTTGACTACAACTCTACTCTGGAGTATAAATAAAGGTTGAATAAATTAATGTTATATTAAAGACCCAACATGAGTCCATCATGAGTTTGTGCAGACAAAAAAAAAGCTCTTTAACAAAATTCAGGCCACCTCAGCACAACTCAGCGACCCAGCTGGACCACCCCAGGTCAAAAAGATAGATTGCCATTAACAAGATTTAAAAATAAAAATAAAAAATACTTCCATATCTTAATTACGCCAGATTAGCTAGTTCATCCTGACAGCCCTACTTTAAACTATATTGTCGACATTATTGAGTTATTAACGTTCTGTTAATACTGTATTTTTAATGTGTGTAACTTTATGTATTCATGTATGAATAATCTTTTTTGTACAGGTAGTTGATTGTCTCCATGTACTTACGTGTTCTTGTGTTGTATGAAATTAATTGTCAAAGTAGTGTGTCAATAAAGTGTATAAATAAATAAATACAAATATATGAATTGAATACTCCTCAAGATGAAATCTGATACTGGAAACAAAATGTCAGACCAGCTACATCCTAAAGGCCAATCAGCGGGTCGAGTTACTGATGTTTACTGAAGCTCCCCCCCTCTACGGTCCAATCACAGCCGAGTCACGAGCCATTAGCTTCCGTGTTCTTGACCAATTAGTCTATCATGTGGGCGGGATTAGGCAGCTCCCTCGCTCTGTGATTGGCTCGCTGTGCTCCTCTGTGCTTTTACTTCACCAGGATCTGCTCCACTAACGGGGAAGCGACGACGGCAGTTTAATCTTTCATCGTGGAAATAAAAAGAGGTGAACAGCGGGACGAATACTCCAGAAACGGTCTCCGGTAAGTCCAGGTCAGGTCGTGAATGTGTCATGTCGGTTAAGGGTGGTTTAACAGGCTGAAAAGCGTTTTTAAAATGTGTTTTCATCACCCTCGGGTGACGGGTCTTTTCCCCGGTCATGGGACTGATGGAGACGAGGCCTCATTCAGCGGCTCTGAGATTAACCGTGACCGGAAATGTCTCTGTCATAACGGTTACAATATAATGTATCCAGCTTGTTGTAGCGCCTCGTCCGAACATGACACCCTGTTCCGCATATTTAATGAACATCCAGGTGTCATATTTCTCTCCTATTAATAACACAACAGATAGTTCCCAACCAAGCAATCTGATTGGACAAGAGGGCATTCAACGAGTGATGTCTCCGGGACTTTTCACAATATGTATCCCTCCGAGATTAAAGTCAGGGTTGGTAATTCCCTCCAGATCCACTTTTTAAGATGTTGGTGTAAATTGTCTTTAGGTCCTGACAGAAATGAATAACTCATGATCTCTGAAAAAGAAACAGAGTCTGTAAAAACTTTGACCAATGTCTGCTACGAGGTACCAATCTGATGAACCAATCAGACGCCTCCCTGTCTCCTGCTCGTTGTCTACCCGATGCATGCCCTAGCTCAGACTCAAAAACATGAGCTGAGGTCCGCTTCTGGACCAATGGTGCTCGTGCATGTAAGTGATGGGCGTGGCTTTTGAGGGAGCACAGAGAGGGGAGGGGCGTGGCTTTAGACAGATCACTGAGGGAATGCTACTTTCAAAATCATGCTAGTTTTTGAAAATGACCGACCCTGTCTTTAAGAGATGTAATTAGTAGACCATATCGTCCAGCCCTGATTTCTTTGCATGGCAGCCGTTTCTAATGTGAATGATTTGGTTTTGACCTTTGACCTTATCGGCCTCTCAGCCTCCAGCCAAGATGATCCACAGCCTGTTCCTGGTCAACGCCTCGGGGGACATTTTCCTGGAGAAGCACTGGAAGAGCGTGGTCAGCCGCTCTGTGTGCGACTACTTCTTCGAGGCTCAGGAGCGCGCGACCGAGCCGGAGAATGTCCCACCAGTGATCCCCACGCCGCATCACTACCTGATCAGTGTGCTCAGGCATCGCATCTACTTTGTCGCGGTCATCCAGAGCGAGGTGCCGCCGCTGTTCGTCATCGAGTTTCTGCACAGAGTCGTCGACACATTCCAGGTTTCTACTCACTTGTGCCTTCAGTATAATGTAGTTAAAAGGACTCGTGTATCTTATTTCAAACACCAACACCTCCTTCTTGTTTTGTCTGTGTTGTCAGGATTATTTTGGAGTGTGTACAGAGGCCGCCATTAAAGACAACGTAGTAGTTGTCTATGAACTTCTGGAAGAGATGCTGGACAACGGCTTCCCGCTGGCCACAGAGTCCAACATCCTCAAGGAGCTCATCAAACCTCCCACAATCCTCCGCACCATGGTCAACACTATCACAGGTACACATCATCATGTTCACCACAGTCCATATAGTACCTGTAGTGTTCACCTGGATGATATATGTGCCAATGAGTTAAGACAGCATGAACAGATGATGACCGTGTTGATCCGGGGGGGAAAATCATACAGCACATCACATTCTCTCTCATACAGTGACGGCCTGACATAAATATAGACTTAAAGTCTAAAATAATAAAATCATTATTCTAATATTTAAATGTTAACTGCCTGTTTTTAAGCCTATAGAAAGCCACTGCATTTATTTGGAATAACTTTGTGTATTTTCTCAAAATGCAGACAGAACAGGTTTCGCAGTGTACCTTTTTTATTTACAATATAGTTCATCTTATAATTCTACGATTCATTTATCAGATGTCAGGAAGTGCAAACGAACAGCTTTAAGTGACTGATCAGACACACAGGAACAGGACACACAGTGCTGACAGGAAGTGACCAGAGGCAGAGCACAGGTGCTAACAGGAAGTGACCAGAGGCAGAGCACAGGTGCTAACAGGAAGTGACCAGAGGCAGAGTACTTTTAAAAAATAATCAAAGTTTGCAAATATCGTCAAAGGGACTCTATAGATCGAATGGAGTTTGATAGTTTGTTCCACCACCAGGGGGCGACATAGAGGAAGGGTCTAGTGAGAGACTTGGGGTCCTGTTGTGACACAGGTGTGTGTGTACTAACGAGGTTTAATTCAATATCAGACAAGAAAACAGCGGAGGTGAAGAACTGTCTCTGTGAATAGAAACTGAGATGGCACTCAGTCACCCTTAATGTACCGCACTGTGATAAGTAGAGTCATGATTTCACTTCAATACACTCGCAGTACAACATCAGTGTTGCATCATGGATGTGAGTGACTGAAGGGTTTGCTGTGTAGGTGATGTCTAGGTGTAAACGTGCTTATTGTTTGTGTCCGTCTTTCAGGCAGCACCAATGTCGGTGAACAGCTCCCCACAGGCCAGCTGTCAGTGGTGCCATGGCGACGCACCGGAGTCAAATACACCAACAACGAAGCTTACTTTGACGTGGTGGAGGAGATTGACGCCATCATCGATAAATCAGGTCTGTCAAGTTCCACGCTGTCCCATGGCTTCGTTATTGAGCAATACAAAAATATCAAACAAGCACGCACATCCGAAAAGTTGAGAACTGGGTGCTGGACAAAAAACATCCAAAGGTCTGAACCTGCTCTCGTTCAATTTGAACTGGAAGAATCACCACATGAAACGTTGACATCAGACATGAACCAGTTCATTATTGAGCCCCCTCTGTTAGTCTGTGTTCATGTTCCACTCCAGGAAAAATAATTTAAGTAGATCCTGTTACCTTTAATAAGCCAAGTCAAGTCAAGTCTTCTTTATTTATATAGCACATTTATAACAGCCGAGGCGGACCAAATAAGTCTTACCTTAACTACATGGAAACCGTATTTGATTGTGTTCATTAGCATGTCTGCATCGATGATTCCTGTTTCCTCTCATTAGACAACCTCACTCAACATCTATTCAAAGTCAGTTTAGCTCTTAATCTAAACGGTGTTGTCTTTCTCTCTGTTCTTCACGTCCACTCTTGTCTTCCTCGCCAGGCTCCACCATCACCGCAGAAATCCAGGGAGTTATTGACGCCTGTGTCAAACTGACAGGCATGCCCGACCTCACTCTCTCGTTCATGGTGAGTTTCCTTTTTTTTTTTTAAATCTTTTTTTTTTATGAGCTTTAAGTGTCATTTTATCAAAATTCATCCGCTCTTTTTATGTATTTATTTATATTTGTGTGTGTGACCTGCACGCCGCCCCACACTCAACTGACATTTTGTCTGTAAATTGAGGTAACCCCTTTAAGTCTATTTTAACCAAATACTAATTAGACTTTTAACAATCACGAGGGTAAAAAAAAAGCTGTTTAATCATCTTTTAAAAAAAAAAAAACCACAATGCCATTAGCGTTTCTTCCTTCTTTTTTTTTTAAAGATTTTTTTGGGGCTTTTTGTGCCTTTATTGTAGAGATAGGACAGTGGATCGAGTCAAAAATCAGGGAGAGAGAGTCGGGAACGACATGCAGGAAAGGAGCCACAGGCTGGATTCGAACCCATGCCGCCTGCTTGGAAGACAACAGCTTCCATACATGGGGCGCGCGCACTAACCACTGCACCACCAGCGCCCCAGTGTTTCTTCCTTTTGTATGAATCTCCAAATGCTTCTTACCGTTTCCTCTTGCGTCTCTCTGGTGCGGCTGTGGCTCAGACTTGTGTTGGGAACTGGAGGGTCGCTGGTTCAAGTCCTGGTGCCGAATTTGGTCGTGTAGCCAGAGAGGTGCTAGTTCACTTTCTGAGCTCTGCCGAGGTGCCCTTTGACAAGGCACCAAATCCCCCACCAGCTCAGGAGCACTCTCTGTATGCAGCCCCCCCCCCCCCCCCCCCCCCACTCTGACATCTCTCCATTAAGCATGGCTCACACTGTCTGATTTTTCTCCGATTGTATAAAAGTCGTTGTGCAGCTCACACTGTACACGACCCGTTTGACGGGCACGGCCGGAGAGTTCACACTGTATGAGTGAAATCTGGACGGAGCGTTGACAATTGTTAATAAAGTTTCATTTGAAAACTCCAATGGACGGCGGTCGGTGAAAGAGCAGGAAGTGGAAGTTGATATATGCAGATATATGGATACTATGTTTCAGAAAAGTGCTGCACTGATGATCTGTACCGAAACCTGGGTCCTGCCGCTGGTCGCCATGACTACAGTCCTCCCTTGTCTCTCGTGATTATATTGTAGTCGTGCATGAGTTCCGCCAGATGCGTTCATGATCCTAGATCCTAAATATCAAACATGTCTGAAATAAACGTTTAGATTGGATCTTTGTAACGCTCACACTACAAGATAATCTGAACAGATAATCGGGTCCGAGCAGCCTTTGAGTTGACCCTGCGACTGTTGGGAAGGAAGAATCGGAGCTCCAATCAGCCCGATTATCCTGCAGAGTGAGCCAGGCTTTAGTGCATGACCATGGGTTCCTGTTTGTGTGTGTGTAGCATGTGTTAATAGCACACTGTTAAGGTGAATTTCCCCTCGCTGGATTTATAAAGTATGTCTTCCTCTTTCCCAGAATCCTCGGCTGCTGGATGATGTCAGCTTCCACCCGTGTGTTCGGTTCAAGCGCTGGGAAGCCGAGCGGATCCTCTCCTTCATCCCCCCTGACGGAAACTTCCGCTTGCTCTCCTACCACGTCAGCTCTCAGAAGTCAGTGTTTTAGCGTTACTGTCTCTTTAAGAAGAACAAGTGAACCTTTTGTATCAATGTTGGCTCATGTGACTGTTACTCCTTCCTCAGCCTGGTAGCAATCCCGGTCTACGTCAAACACAACATCACCTTCCGGGAGGGGAGCTCTCAGGGCCGCTTTGACTTGACCCTGGGACCCAAACAGACCATGGGCAAGGCGGTGGAGTCTGTGCTAGTCAGCAGCCAGCTGCCCCGGGGGGTCCTCAATGCTAACCTCAACCCCTCCCAGGGAACGTACACCTTCGACCCGGTTACAAAGGTACGCTAATGAAAGAATGGATGCCTGTCTGAGATCTTCACCATGACCACGTACATATCATCTCTCATTGCCGTCTTGATGTTTACATTTTCTTTTTTTTGGCCAGATGTTGTCGTGGGATGTCGGAAAGATCAACCCACAGAAGCTCCCCAGTCTGAAAGGAACGATGAGCCTGCAGGCCGGAGCCTCCAAACCCGACGAGAACCCCACCATCAACATCCAGCTCAAGATCCAACAGATGGCCATCTCAGGTACACACACACACACACACACACACACACACACAGATACCATTATCACCACTTACAGCGTGTCCCTGCAGTGTGTGAGCGTTAAATATCCCATCGCATCGTGCACGATCAGTGGCTTGCTGTCCACACTACATATTTACTCCTCTGCTCTTTCAGTTTCTCCTGCAGACATCATCCCATGTGGTGCTTTTATTTTGAAGGTGGTCAAACTGAAGTGTGGTGCTCTATAATGATGAGCTGTTGAGTCGAATCACAACACTCAGAGGCTTGTCAATAAACGGCTCAGTCATGGATATTATTGGATATTATTGGATATTATTAATGCTCTGTAATCTGCACTAACAAGCTCTGCTGAGGGAGAAGAGTGAACTATATCAAAGACAGTTTTCCCGTCGGACACAGCTCCTTTCTCATTCCTCGTCCATCTAAACTCGAGCAACAGGAATGAAAATAGAAACAGTGCGTCGGTGTAAAGGAGCCGCTTCGCCGAGCTATGCGATACAGCGAGCTGTTGGGAAACTCAAACAGGAAACTGTGGATCAAGCTGATGTTGTAGCTGACGCTTTGTCGCGTTGTTATGACAGGCTTTCCTCATGCAGTCATGATCGCTTTCCTTCCAGGATTTTCACCGTTTCTTTTAGAAAATAGTTCTTCATGGTTGAGTCACTTTGCCTGCCATCACACACAACTCTTACTGCAAGTTGAAATCACTTTGTTCCCTGTTTTATTTGGATTCATTAACATTATTTATATAGAAGGAATAATTATAACCCAACCCTCAACATGTGAGAGCAGCCTTCATCCCACAGGCTGCTCAGCTGATCATCACCTGACTGTAACTGATCTGAGAGCACGTCACACATCGGCCACTAGATGGTGCCAAATGCAATAAATACATACACCTCAGGAGCTGATTGACGAGAGTCACTACTAAAACCAGTTCTTCAAACAATATGTGGTTTAATGATAATCTGAAGGTTTGGATTATATACAAACATCACTCAATAAAATCCACATTGTCATCACTTCACATGAATCAGTGTCTTAAGAGTCGAGTGTGTCTGTGTTCTTTAAAAAAGATGATGTAATGAAGCGTACATGTGGTCCGTCCCAGTTTGTGCTCTTCATCTTCTTATCCTCTCATCCATTCTGCAAAATGATGCTCCTGCTGATTAACTTGAGTATCCAGGTTTATTGTTTGTGCATGTAAACATCACATCCTGATTTCAGAGGGCAGGATATCATGGCATTAATACGCCTTACCCCGGTTACTGACGACTACCTGTGCAGGCACGGCCTCAACTAAGTGACGCATCAGTAAAACAAAGATGGCGAGACTGGAATGGAGAAACTATGTTTTTGTCTTCAGTGATGAAAGACTTTAATATAACTTGGAGTTTAGACGAGAGAAAGCATCAAAATGCTGACCTGTTCAAGTCTGTGGTGAAAAGGCTGCAGGACGCCGGTCTTCCAACACGGTACGGTTGCCGCGGTTTGTGTTTTAAAGAAACAGCATCACAGGCGCCTGCACAAATAATGCACACTAATCAGAAAGCAGGATGCTAGTGTTTATCATGTAAAATATCCAGGTTTCTCTGTGTGCATGTAAACACCAAATCCTGACTATGATCCAAACCAGAATATGACTCATAACAGACAATCAAGTCCATGTAAACACTCACTGTCATTTAGGGTGGTTTCACATTAGGGAGCCAGGCTCTAGGATCTGAGTACACAAAGTCCGGTTCATTTAATTTCATTAATTTATTTAATTAGGACAGTGCACATTAATCAACATATCAACAAAATAGTCCATATAAATATGGACTATAAATCCATATAAACTTGGACTATAAATCCATATAAATATGCCGTTATTAGCGCAAAAGCTAAATTTAATCCGTAGTCCTGAGGCAGGTACTAACAAAAAAACAAAAAAACATAAAACAAATGTACAATTACAGAACGACACACTCAAAAAGCTCACAGACAATTTTGCAAACAAATGAGACACAGTCACAAACAAATTGGACACAGTGAATGTAAATGTAAATTCTGGTTGGCGTTTTTTGTTTTGGATTTTGAAAATTTAAAAAAATCAGAGAATCGAAAAAGACAAAGTACTTTGAGTTTTCTGTTGTATCTTTCATCACAAGAATTACACGGATTTACACAAGTAATGCCTACCCTACCCTGACCCTCATGTGAGGTACTGTGCCCAAGTCCTCCTGAAGAGTACCCTTGTGTATGTCCAAACTCGTGCCTAATGAGAAAACACCCTCAGAGACATGAAGAATAAGTCAGAATTTCTAATGAATAGTAAAGTTTGTGAAAAGGGAATCTTGATCCAGGTCTGAGCATGAGCATTATATTTACAGATGTAGCAGGTTGAACAAACTGAGCATGAACATTTGTCCTCCTTGTTACCGTCGTTATTTAGAGAAGAAACAAACATATAAATACTTATTTATAGATTTTTCAGAAGACATAAAACATTCAAAGGAGAACAGTACCCACCTCCCCCCATCCCACTCTACAAACAAACAGATGATGTATGTACATGCAAAATAAACAAACAGAATCTTTAAGTGATTTTTAAAGAGGTCATATTCTGCCCTTTTTGGGGTTCATATATTTAATCCTAATGTACCTACTAAAGTATGTTCACAATAACTAAAGTTCTAAAAAAGTGTCTGTTTTCATGAACTGCCGCTCCATGCACCGGCTCGCTTCTGTCTCTCTCCCTAAGGCTCTGAAGTGCCCACGTTCAGAGGCCCCACGTGGGCCAAGTCTGATCTGATTGGTCAGCCTGACGGCTCTGCCGTAATTGGTCAGTCACTCAGCACGGTTCTCGGAAATGTCCCGCCTCTTTTACCATATTGGGAATGCAGCCACTGGCTCCGTCCGAGGGGAGCATAAACATTAGCACCTTAGCACTACTGTGCTACCGCAGGCTACAGCATATCGTGGGCGTGCTACAGAAGTTAACGGGCGTGCAACATGAGCTGCTGGGCTTACCACAACGAGCCAATGGGCTTAGATCAGTGATCTCACACTGACAATGACGTCGGACTGATACATTTTATCGAGGGGAGCTAGAACCGAGCGTTACATGTGGCTAATGCTACAGCTAACAGGAGGACGTAGGAGAAGCCACGTTTCCGCGGACTTTGAATTTTTGCAAATAGATGTACCTAAACATGCACAGGATACTTGGAAAACACACTGAAGAGCATATAAAACCAGAAAAAGCAGAATATGGGACCTTTAAGGGATGTGGTGTCTTTTCCATCTGTTATTGTTTGTTCCTGTCCTTGACCAGCTGTTAAACACACACTAGAGTGTTCTGACTCTATTCTTCTTCTTGTCGTCCAACAGGGCTGAAAGTGAACCGGCTGGACATGTACGGTGAGAAGTACAAACCTTTCAAAGGCATCAAGTACATGACCAAGGCCGGCAAGTTCCAGGTGCGGACATAAAGGGGCCGGTGCTCAGTGCCCACCGGACCAAACCACCATGAGACTGAGGACTGACGTGAGGGGGGGGGGGGGCGGGGCAGGGCGGGGGCGTGGAGTTGGTACATTCCCTGTGTTTATGCATTTCAGGATTAACTGAAAATATTGAAGGCTCCTTGTAGCAGTTAAGAACGGACCATTGCACATCAAAAAGAAAAGCATCATATGTCTCATAGACAGGTTAGATCTCTGGACCCATCTCGAGGTCAGACCCTGATCCATCTGTTTCATTTTAACAGATTTTATTTTTTTTCATTAATCATTTTCCTCCTGACCCCGCTGATGTCACGCTGTCCCGCCTGAAGGTCTGTCAGTTTGTGTCCATTCAGCCTCCATTAAGGTCATCACATTCAAAGTGATTCTACAATGTCGTAAAGTTGGCATCCCAGTCTGTGAGTCCGCAGTGCCTTTACTTACGGCGTTGCTGAAGCACGGCGAGCAGAGACACAGCTGAAGCTCCACACACACACACACACACACACACACACACACACACACACACACACACACACACACACACACACAGCGCTGTTCTCCCCCTGCTCTGTAACGCCTCTGTTACTACCTGCAACGACGGTACAGAGGGGGGATCATCTGCTTTTTTTACTCCTTTGAAGCAGGGGTTCCCCAACTTTTCAGCTCGTGACCCTGAAAATTACGGTACCAGAGTGCAGGTACCCCCCCTGTCCCTGGAGGTGGTTGAGGTATACAACGTAGCTCACACACTGATAGGCTGATCTAAACACTGGTAAACAAAGAGGACCACCTACACAGCTGCCAACATGTACACATTTCAATCATTTTAACACACTAATCTAATTTCACTAAAATAAGGAATGTGCAACATTTAATACAGCAGAGATCCAGTCTATCCTGTGTAAATGTGTCTCTGAGTCATGACTGTCTACAATGAGTGAGAAGCTCGAGTCCTGCTGGCTGTGTTGTTGTCAGCGCCATGTTTACATGGACGGGACGGCCGGCTCCTCCCCTTGTATATAAAAGCTGTTTTAGTCAAGAACTAGAGAGAAGAAGAAGAACATACTCACTGATTATTTGAGTAAGAGTTTTTAGATCACGCTCATTCTGTGTCAGTTTACATGAAATGTGAAGCTACGAGCTAACTAAAGAGCGCTAACATGAGCATGCTAACACAACAAATGAATCACACAGGTGATTGCAGGTAGAGAGAAAACTTATTCATGTGAACCTGAGTGTAGAGGGGTTGGAGGTGTGTCTCTGGAAGAGGGCGGAGGCTTCAGTATGGAGGAGGTGTGGTCAAACAGCAGTTTGTTTTGGTTTCATGCTGGTGCTCAAGGGCGACATCTACTGGATCAAAAAGTCACACATTCCTTCTTTAATGATATGGTTTTTTTTAAACTGAACTACTTTCTTCTACCAATTTTCTGAATAACGGGTAAAATATACGATTTTAAACTATTTTAAATTAAGTTTCTTTGCAAGGCATCTCGGGGACCCCCCCTCCTTGTGGCTCACCACCCCCCCACTGGGTCTCGACCCCCCACTTTGGGACCCTCTGCTTTATTATTGATATGTTTTCTGTTCTTTTGTTCTTGTTTTTTTTGTTCCTTCATTACTTGATGAAGTTGTCTGCAGCACTGGAGTCAGCCCACTGACATACGAGTGTGACATGTGAGCCATCCTCGATTTTGCACTTTGACATCAGCTGGTACTAAAATGTAATCAATCATTTCATAACGTTTAACGACATTTCCATTTGACTGATGTAAGGTGGCTGAAGCTGTTTGTTAATATGAAGATGTCTGGAGGACGTTCAGGTCCACGATCGTCTGATTTATTCATATTTATTCAACAAATGAATCAATCAGAGAAAGTTTTGTGTTTGTGTAAAATGTTTCCCATGTGTGTTTCCTTTTATTGTCATCTCATGAGCTTTAACTTTACAGAAGCTTTTTGTTTTGATCACTTCATGACCAAACATGACGAGCGAGTTCCTCGTCCGTTTCTCTTCTTTTTTTTTTACTCCTCTCAACCGGGATCTGAACGCTGTCATCCAAACGATTGATACAGTTCACGTCTGCGTCACAATCTTTGCAGAGAGAGAGAAACTATACGATGTGCATTCTGGTATGTGTTGAACATGTCGTATTTAAAGGACACGGTGTTACGGCTGGGTACCTCAGAGGAAAACGCTGAAGGTTTGCATTATGTGTGTTTGTTTATCAGCCTCCAATGGAGTCTTATAATGGTGTAAAAAAACAATAAAGCTTGAATGTGTTATAACAGAGTGCTGAGACTCGTGTTTGAGTGTGACTCAATGAATCTGCATTACAACCTGAGCTCCTGTGAGTAGTTTTTAGCCAGTCTTAAATTAATTACTCTTTGAGATAGAGATGCAAACGAGACCATCAGGAGGTCTACAGCATTATTTTTAATCTCTGTCACTCTTTTACCTGCTCCACTTTTCAGAAAATGTGTGCTCAAACAGGCTGTTTGGAGATTTTCCCTTCATGACATCACAAAGGGCAGTAGCCCCTCCCCCAGGTGGGTGACACTCCCACAGTTAGGTGTTTGTTCTGCCCTCTGAGTCTGCCTTCTCACCATAAACAATAGGACATGGAGTGAGAAAGCCTAAACCACCCAAGTCCTTCCAGAGAGGGGGCACGGTCAGTCAGACACAGCTCATTTACATATTTAAAGGTACAGACACAGAAACAGCCTGTTCTGAGCAGGGTTGAAATAGAGGGGTTTATAGACATGATCAAATACAGGATCCGAGTGGATTTAGAACAAGAAACTTCACACACATGTTTTGAGGAGCTCTGAGAATTATTTAAACTTGATGGAAAGGAGGAGAATATGTGACCTTTAAATATAATATCCTCTTTTATCCGTTTGGCCTTCGTGATTTTTCCTTTGAATAAACAATCTTCTACTTTTAGTTTTCATAAACTCCCTCTGTCCTCCATAGAATTTCAATACCTCAGATTTAGTCCAACGATCTTTGACAATTAATTTTGCAGCACCTATCATTGTCTTGTCTCCTAACATGGCAGTTTGAGAAGTAAAGCTTTGTTCCAATAATAGTTTGAGGATATTTCCACATTCATGACATGTCCTGATGCAAAATTAAACCTTTGTTGTGTGCCTTTATTTAGAGACAGGACGATGGACAGAGTCAGAAATCAGGTACAGGTAAGAGAGTGGAATGACATGCGGGAAAGGATCCACAGGTCGGATTTGAACCCAGGACCGCCTGCTAAATTAATTCTAGGGGGAGATTTAAAAGTTATAATATTCTCTACTGGTCTGTACGCCTCCTCGTCCTGTAGAGTTTGATCATTTATGTTTAAACTGTTTTGATAAATGGAGACGAGAAAATCCTGACTAGATTCCCTGTAGGTGGAGTTCCACAGATGTAAGTGGTCATGGAGAGATTTTGGGTTAATATCAAGAGAATGAGTAAACAGCAAACGTGGTGTTAACATTGAGCGCTCTGTCCACTAACTTATTAACATCTGTCTAAGTCTGGACAACACACAAAGCGAGGAGAGACACACAACACAACTCACAGGAAACCAAGTGAAGGGCCTTGTAGTAGACAAACACAGGGGCCACTTTTAACCCCTACACTCCCCCCCACCCTTTTTTTAGCTCCAGATGCAGGACTCCACTCCATAATTTACTGATGACTTTAACCCTTCCCAAACACACAACCTCTCTCTCTCTCTCTCTCTCTCTCTCTCTCTCTCTCTCTCCTCCTGCACCATCGACCGGACAGCAGATGTGACTCAGTTATGTCATCAGAGGATTCAACTTTTTCCCAACCTCTCTCCCTTTTGGTGCATCTTAGAAAAGTTAGATAGGCCTATTTTTTTTATTTCTAACTTTAGGTCATTTAAAAAAATATATTTTTTGATCTTGATGCGCTTTTCTGTGACTTCTTGTTTCTTTAAAACTTTGCCGACATCTCGACAGGCTGGCCGTGCAGAGGGATCTCGAGGCATTTAAAGACCCCATTCATCGCGGTTGGTATGTTGTAACGCATGTTTTTGTCTCCTGCAGTCTACTACCTCTTTAACTTTATGTGTGTCTGCTTCAATGAAACTTTAATTCGTAATGTGCCATGGTCTAAAGAGTAGGCGGTTCATTTAGTGCTTTTACAAAAAAACAGACATTTATTAGAAGCCATCTAGGGTTATCAACCATCGCAACAGAATCTGAGACTGTCGCGTGGATGCAAATGTGTGTTCTCACGCGGGGTTTTAGGTGCTGTTTCTGTCACCCAAAAGTAATTATCCCCTCGTCCTCACTCACACCTCTAATGTGTTTATTCACATGGAGATAATGAGCGCTATCTCCCTGTGAATCTCTTTACTGTCTATCTGATCGTGGGCTGGCCCGGGTCCCTCCAGGTGTGTTCGTATTTACCTGTCAGAGCGCACGTGGGCTTTTTTTTTACAGTAACAGTAGGCTAATATACAACAGGAGCGCGCGCCAACTGAAAAAAAGCGCGACTTCAGTGTTGATTCAACCACGTGCGGAGCTGACAGAGCGCGTGCTAGCTGCTGAGTCACTTTTTTGTATTAAACTGCGCCAGTTCATCTTCCACCTGATGCCGTACCTTCACAGTCAGTGCTTCAAACTACAGGCTACACCATGGAGTCACAGTGGGAAGGTTGGGTTGGCTCAAAACTAGGGGCGATCGAGCCTTTTCACAGATTACCATTTAAAATAAGATCTGCTGCCACAACTCAACAGTTTAAGTCATTTTTAAATGTTTTATCCCAACAGCAGTGTCTCCTAGAACTTTTACTATTGTTTTGTGTTTTAATTTACCTTTAATTTTTGCTTTTACGTGCCTTTATGACGTTTTGGATGTAATGTATTTTGCCTAATTTACTGTACAGCACTTTTGTCTGCCTCGGCTGTTATAAATGTGCTATATAAATAAAGTTGACTTGACTTGACTTGAATAGGTAAAGCAAACACTCTGCAGAAGAAAATATGAATTTCATGGGGCAATAGTGGGGTTTTACCAACTGGTGAATAATGGTACTTAACCTGGCTAAATAAAGGTTTAAAAAGAAGAAGACAGAGTGCAATACCTTCCTTTTAACCTGTCTTATGAAATAGATGTGCATAGGCTATTAACTTACAATTTAAACGACCAGAAAAATAAAACATACTACATGAACATGTAAAGAAAACCAGCAGTATTTTAACATGTATGCTTCTGACAGAACAAATAACCAATCACAGTTTAGGATTTTGGTGGTGGCCAATCAGTGGCTACTCTACTCACATTTTTTAAATAATTTTAGTTAAACTAATTCAACCATTTTATTTGCGTCCCATCACCAGTTGGAGTTGTGAAGACCGCCATCAAGCAAAACAACGTTAAAAAACAACTAGTTGTAGGCTACTACATTTAGCTAATTTTCCCAGCATTCAAAGCTCTTTTATTTTTTTATAAATAATTTCACCCAATCTGCACTATCTGAAGTATGCTCCACATTTTCTGATAAACTGAACCTCTGCATTACTGTCAAAAGTTCAGTGCAGGCTAAGCATCCAGCAGCAGCAAAGCAATTGAAGGTTTTCTTTGCACTGACGGTTGACTGGAGCGTGTGACCGCAGGACAATGGGAGCTGTCCCTGGCATCAACTTCTCAACCCCCACAAGCCCCCCCCCACCCCCCCACTTTCATTCAGGGCCTCGCAAGCCCCCCTGCACATGTCTGGTCTGCCATTAAAACATGGTATCTTCTCAAACTGCTCACGTAGGCCTGTTGGGCTCTGAGCCAACTGGATTCACTGACAGCTGGGTCCAGACAGAGTCCAGACAGAAACCAGGGGCTGTCCAAGTGAATTCTGATACAAGGAAGAGCAAATCCACTGACAATAGTAATGCGTAACACATATAATACACAGTGAGAGTAAATATATATGTTAGTGTTATAAAACTAGCTGGCAATCACGAGGCATATTCCCTTCAAACTGACAGTGACACATCTTTATGAGCATGCAGTCGCTGACATTTTGTCTTCTCTGTTTTTGGTCTCTGCAAACCTCCAGACTGTGCACAGCCTGGTGAGACACCGCCATGACTTCAGAGGAGGCAGCATTACTTCCCAGACTCAGGTGGACTGCCAACCATCCATCAGGGTAGCTGGGAAAGATGGACTCCATGCTGGACTTCACTACCCAGATTCTCCAGGGTCGCCCTGGGTGACAAAACGATACGATCCAGCGATTACCTTGTCCTCGGATGGCATAGACTGGAGGACAAAATGAAAGTCTTGTCAGGTTCTTTTTGCAACATCCCCCAGAGTTAGAGATATCGAGGCTCTCTCGACAGCTGGTTTGATGTTCAGATGACAAATACAAGACGTTAGCGTTGTTAAGATCAAAAGAACTTGTAGCTGAGTGCAGCCAGAAATTCAAGGGAACGTTTTAATGGTACCTGGCACTGACTTTAAGTTCTACTTTTTAAACTGAACTGTTTTTGTCCGTGCTTTACATTCTCCTATATTAAGAACGGGAAAAGGGCACAAGACAGGACAGTCGCCATGCCCCGGCCAATGGCAGGGCCTGGCCCGCCACCAGAGGACTTGTATGAGTTCTCCATGGACTCAGAGGAGGACCAGTCCTTCCTGTTGCCTAGGAAACCCTTCGAGACGACGTCCCCGCTGAGCAAATACATTGAGACCGAGCACCAGCAGGCAGGACTCTTCTCCATGTCCCCCGTTGATGCCTCCCTGGACTCCACTCTGGACGCCCAGAAAAAGAGAAGGAAGAAGTGTGGCGCCTGCACGCCCTGCCTCCGCAAAGAGAACTGTGGCACCTGCGCAAACTGTCTGAACCGCAAGATCGGCAAGCAGATCTGCAAGCTGCGCAAATGTGAACACCTGAAGAAGAGACAGATCGAGTGGGAGGCGAGTGAGGTACGGATATGTTTCTTGATTTTGATGTGTTCAGATTTAAGAATGGTCAAAGGGCAGCTTATACTCCAGGTTAATGGAAGTTATGAGGGTTTCCCAAACCTCTTCAGAGATAAGACTAAAGACACATGATGTAACACCTTCACTAAGAACCCTTAACGACTTCAGAGACATCCTTTTGTGTCATGTCCAGTCAGACTACCACTGGCATTCCTTTAAAGTCAAGCCTAGGCATGCGTCTCCTCAGGCTCTGTTTCAAAGGCCTGTTAGGTACACGTGCCATATACGCACAGGAAATATTTGAGTAAGATCCTGAATGGTGTGACTGTTGCAGGACTCTTCAGACCAAAAACTGTAATTGATGGATTAACATGTCCAGTTTAATACTTTCCTCTCCTCATGATACCTCAACATACATCCTAGCTTCTTTTTGTGAGCTTTAAATACAGATTTCAAGAGCAACTGTCATCACTAAACTTTGTATAATGCTTTATGCTTTTCTCACTGGTGATACCAAAACAACTAAAACAAGAAAGTATAATGAAGAATTTGATTATAAGCATGGTTTGAATTATGCTACATGACGGTGCAGCCATGTTTTCTCAAGTGAGACGGTTCCTGGTTTGAATCCCCGTCTGACAGGAGTCTCTCGGTGTTTTATCACTTACTAGAGTAGGAGACACACATTTACTTTTTCTGGCGGGTTAGGGTTAGGGTTAGGGTTAGGGGTTTCACATCACAGATTTAGAGGCTCTAAAGCCTGGCTCACACTGCAGGATAATCGGGCCGATTTGAGCTCCGATTCTTCCTTCCCGACAATCGCAGGGTCGCTCCCGACTCAAGGCTGCTGGGACCCGATTATCTGCTCACATGATCTTGTAGTGTGAGAGGCACAAAGATTCAATCTTAACGTCCCCGATCTGCTCGGAGATCGTTGGAGACGCCCCGATTTATTTCAAACATGTTTAATATTTAGAAAATCTTTGAAAGGGTCCGGCAGAAGTTGTGTGTGACATGAGACAAGGGAGGACTGTAGTCATGGCGACCAGCAGCAGGACGCAACCCCTTCTCTTTCACCAACCGTCGTCCTTTGTTTTTATTAAATGAAACTTTATTAACAATTGTCAACGCTCCGTCTCGATTTCACTCGTACAGTGTGAGCTCTCTGGCCGTTCCTGACAATCAGGTCGTACAGTGTGAGCACGTCAATCTCAAGGTCTGGTAGAGCGTTGTAAACGATTCAGTCGTACAGTGTGAGCTGACATGCCACCCCGACTTTTATACCATCGGGGAAAAATTGCACAGTGTGAGCCAGGCTTTAAACATGAGTCAGAGGAAACATATAAGTCTGCTCTGTACTGTAGTGAGTGAAAGCGTGAATGATTATTATCCAGATGGTTTTAGAAACCTCTTCTCTTCTTTCCTGAGTACTTTAGTCCTGGGAACGAAGCCGGTTTGAAGTTCAGTCCAATGAGAGCGGGGCCCTGCATCATATGAACCTTCCTTTGTAACGTACTAAGAGCGTACTCGGGTCCGGGTCCCTCGTGAGAAACCACCCTAAAGCAACATGGGCGCCATCAGGAGAACCTTTGTTGTGTTGATACCAACACACTACGAGATAGATTGTGGACAAAAGTCACATGCCAACATGTCCACAGATAAAAACTAAAAAAAAAAAAAAAAAAAACATGGCCAATAACCAGCTTAAACGTAAATGTTGACGCACATAGCAGCCATGTTGCTTTTTCAACTCAGGCTACTGAAGGTTCTTTAACTTCCTGAGTCAGATTTCAGATCAGTTCCTGATGATGTACCCGACTGGCAACTTGGAATTTTCTGACTTCTGCGATCAAATAGAACGAACCATCTGATCTATAAATCTGACCCCCAAAAGGTTTTTAAACACACTGCAGACTGTAAACATAACGCTGGAGCTGCAGTTAGTGAGTCAGTCCCCACAAACACAAAAATGTAAAGAATATAAATCTTCACTGTCAGAGAAAAAAACAACCAGGCAAACCCGCTTAAGGCGCCTTAAAGCACAATGTGAGAATGTGTTTGTTGTGCTTGAACAGACTTTTGTTTGACAATGTGTGTGTGTGTGTGTGTGTGTGTGTGTGTGTGTGTGTGTGTGTGTGTGTGTGTGTGTGTGTGTGTGTGTGTGTGTATGTGTGTGTGTGTGTGTGTGTGTGTGTGTGTGTGTTTGTAACGCTGAGACGCTGTGAGTGCTACCTTAAAGCAGCAGTGGTGGAGAATTCCTGCAGTTGCCTGGGCTTTGTCCTCTGACCTCTGAGGCTGCGGATCAGGGTGGGGGGTTAACCTCGTGCCATTTTGTATTTGTGTGTGTGCGTGGGTGCGTGTGTGTGGGAGTGTGTAAGAGAGAGAGAAAGAGTGGATGTATTTAAAGTGTGCACTTCTGCTCTAATGGAGGTGTTTGGGGGGGTTGCGGGGGTGGGTTTGAGTGTTAGTACGTGCATCAGCATCTTAACGGGGGAAGGGCTGTAAAGTCAAGCAAGAGGTGGAAGGAGGAAGATGCAGTAAACGGTCAGCAGTATTGTAGAAGAGCAGGAGGAACCAAACAGGGTTGTGATTGGACTGGAGTCTTGGACACATGATGCTTAAATCCTCTGTGTGCTTCTCATGTTAAAGTAGTCATTCTCAAGGATCAGAATACTGTCCTGAAAGCACTTCTGGTCAGATAGTGTTTGGATTAAATCATTGCTGGATATAACTAAGGCTTCAATGATATTCCAGGTCCTGTCTGACTCTCCATTGTGATCAATTTCCCAAAAAAACAATCTTCAGTTGAAACTTTATAACAGACTCCAGATCGAGATGAAAGAACATGTGGTGCACAGAAATACAGCAACACACAGACATCTACAAAAAAACATTAAACTGCAGCATGGAGGAGATGATTTTTGAATCCAATGTAATAAAAAAAGTCTTCACCTCTAAGTAAGTCTAAAGGTGGAGGATCTAAACCTGCATCGCGATCGACTAAAAAGTGACTGAAGTGTCAGCAACAGCATCTAAAGTTTCCTGCAAAATAAGAATACATTTGTAAATCCATCAAAGCGGCAGCGTCTTTTTTCAATTGTTCTCAATGAGCAGGGAGCGTTTACAGCAGCAGGCTGCCGCCCAGAAAAGCAGAGCAGCGCCCAGTGGCTTTTTTCTGAGTGCCGCTCCGAGCGCTCAAGTTGAAAACTTTTCAGAAAGGCGCTGTTGGCGCTCTTTTCCTAATGTATGATATCCCTCGCATTTTTGCCACCTACAAAATCCTGTCTTTTACCCACATCCCCTTTGCTCCGAGTTTGATCGGGTAATAAATGATCTTAAATAATAACCATGCAGTTAAAACGGAGCATTGTCGGTTATACCGCGGGCATTGTCGACAGACTGTTGTCATAGAGACATGACGGACGTGCAGCACTTTTCTTATCAGTGTACATGCAAGCGCTCCCGAGCACACAACCAGCACTTTTCTGCCCGGGAAAAACGCTGTTGTAGTGCTTTCACACCTGCACAAAAACTCTTGAAGTTTTCTTGGTGAGCTGCATGTGTGAATGGAAACAGCCAAATGTTTCACTCTGACTTCACCCGGAGTTTCTCCTCCAGCCTCCTCGTATTTATTCTGCAGAAAGTCAGAGTGAGCTGATGTGAGAACACAGCAGGATACAATCAGGAGAATTCACCTGGAGCCAGTGGGAGGGGGTGGTGACGTTTATTCCCTGTGATCGCTGCACGACCATAGACTGTCTGCACACCACCTCTATCATCTCCGTGCTCTAATGAACCAGCTGCTGCATGTTTATTGTTCTCCAGTATGTTCTTCTCCACTCTATAGTTCAACTACACGTAGCACTGATAGACAGACACATATTCTCATTATAGCATCATATAACGCTCCTACCCCCTCCTCCCGTCTGACCTGGATACTCCTCCCGCTGTGAGGTGCATGTGGGAACAACCAGATCAGGAGGATTTCAGGTTTCAGGTTTCAAGTCTTCCTGAAAGCCTCTAGAGATTTTCAGGAGTCTTTGTGTGAAAACAGCTTTACACTAGATGACCAAAGTATGGGACGGTGTCAATTAGGTGAAATAAAAAACAAATAAGACTCTTAAGCTGTTATGTAACAAATCATTCCCAGATGCTTTGCGTTGAACGTTCAAACTAGACGATACCTGGGTGGGCCGTCCAAGTATATTTCTGACCTGATTTATTTTTTATTTATTCATAAAATTGCCGTGCACGAGAGAGAAAGGAGAGCGGGGGAGAGAGTGCAGGTCTCTGGCTCTGTGCATTAAAAAGATTAAAAAAAAAAAAAAATCCCTCTCGACTTCTGTGGAGAGATAAAACTCAGCTAAACAAAGAGAGCAGAATCACATCAGTAAAGAGAGAGAGAGAGAGAGAGAGAGAGAGAGAGAGAGAGAGAGAGAAGGTCCACTGTCTGGACACCTCTCTCGCGAATGCACCGATTGAGATGCATTGCTTATGTAAAAACTGAAGCTTCTCATGGCTTCGTTTTAATAATCTTAATGTACAGCTGCTTGCTGCTGATGCTGAATATTGAGTGGAACTTTTGAAAAAACGGGAGGCGTGCTCCTGGTGTTTGTGCGCGTGTGTGGATAAGACGAGCAGATTAAAGTTTTTTGTGGCAAAAACTAAATTAATTTGGAGGGAAAACCTAAGATTAAAATATACCCTAAAATAAGAGTAAAAAATAAGTATGCCGACCCCTTGCCCACCCCCTCGACCCAATCTCCATCGCGTCACTCTGCGGGACACTCTGCACATTCATGTACATTTTTTCCAAACACTAGACATCAATAGAAGTTTGTCATGTGACTTCCTCAGCAGGGAGGGAAACCGGCTTGTTTCAAGAGGTCTCCTAATTATAACCATTGTTGTTTTCAAAGGGGCTCTTGTTGTGGGATAATAGAAGTTTACAGCCTCCATATTTCAAAAAAACTCCCTCTGACCTCTAAGGGGACTCTTACCATTCACTTTAAACGTTTCCTTCTTCTTCAAACATCCACACGGTCGGTCGTGAATCTTCTCCTTCTGGTGTGGTTGTTTTTGAGTTTAAAGGCCCAGATTCAGGCCAGCCTCTGGTAGTTCAGCTGAGGGCAGTGTGTTTGAGAAGAGGGCGTTCATTAGACTAGTAGAAACCTTTGAAACAATGAAATAAAGGTTTTTGAGACTTTGTAAACGTTACAGCTGTTTATGTTCCGCCTGCACAGCTGAGTGTAAAATAGACGATACCTGGGCCCCAGTCTATTTCCCAACCTGATTTATTTTTGATTCATTCATAAAATTGACGCCCGCACGAGAGAGAGAGAGAGAGAGAGAGAGAGAGGGCGAGGGAGAGAGTGCAGGCGAGGACCTCACTGAGCGTACAGAATTTTAAATTGTGCCTGAGCCCTCTGTGGCTCTGTGCAACATAACAAAACTCCTGCTTAAATTGTTTTACTCCCAACTAGATAAGAGATAAGACAGCAAGACCAAGAGAGAGAGATCACATCAGCTTCAGAGCGAGAGAGAGAGAGAGAGAGAGAGAGAGAGAGAGAGAGAGAGAATCTGACAAATGTGACGCAGGGTCTTCTCATATGATAGTTAGAACCGCTGACCTTTAAGCGGCAACTCTTATTATATTATTTGCAATCCGTCTGTGTTGTCCCCAGATTATTCTTACCTTTCCAGTAGCCACAGCTCGGGGTCAACATTTGTGGATTTTGAGGGAAGCACAGCAAACATTTTGTGCAGACCACGTTGGACTCAGCTCTAAATATGTTCACCATTAAACCAGTGGTTAGTGAGCATGCCCCATGTACAGAAGCCATAGTCCTCAATGCAAGCAGCCCTGGGTTCGAATCCGACCTGTTGCTTCTTCACTCCCCACTCTCTCTCTCCCTGACTTCTGACTCTATCTACTATCCCCAAAATAAACCTTAAAAAATAAAACATTATACCAGCTGAGACCCGGTAAGGGGGCGGACATTTTGAGGAGTCTAAATGCTCGAGTACATTACCTTATGTACGTATGTTTTAAGTTTAAATTTAAGTAACCACAATGCTACATTTGTTAGCTTATAATGGCAATTTCCATTACGTGTTAGCATCAAGCTAACGTCGTCTTGCGTCTGATCAAACCTTCACAACAGGGCCCTAAGTCTCTAACTAGACTCTTCTCCTCTGTTGCCCCCTGGTGGTGGAATGAACTTCCAAACTCCATTCGATCTGCAGAGTCCCTCTGCACCTTTAAGAAAAAGTTAAAGACCCAGTTCTTTATGAACAACTACAATCTTAATAATGATGATGAGGATGATAATTTTACAATATTTAGGATGGTAGAACACGTTGTGCTCTGCCTCTAATCACGTCCTGTCAGCACCTCTGGTCACTTCCTGTGTGTCTGATCAGACTTAAAGCTGTTTGTTGCACATCCTGACATTGATTCCTCCTCTCTAGATCCTTTTCTTGTATCATAAATACTCTCTGATGTTTGATAAAAGCGTCTGCTGAATGAATTGTGGAATTGTAACAAAAGATGAACATCTTGGTCTCTCTTCTATTCTGAAATACTGCTGTCAAAGATCTCTAACAGTAAACGATCTGGACCGACTGCTGCAGTGGGTGTAGTCTTTCTTCATATTCATCTCTTAACCAAGCCTCTTTCTATCGATCATTATCCCTCCCCCGCTTCCCTTCATCCCCCGCCCTCTGACCTCTGTATGGATGTAGCAGCTGAGTTCTTTATTGCTTGGCAACCACATCCTCCATCTCCTCCCGATGACTGCTCTGCAGCTCCCTGCTGTACAATGAATATAAAGTCTGTTGTTCTAATCTGTTCTTAGCAACACTATCTTAAACACGTCTCCTACATGTTCAATTCAACTGAGTGAATATGACTACAAATACAGTACAGTTCCCAGTTTAACATCGCTGTTGCAGATATAACGTGTCGCTCCATTGTCAGGTTGGGAAACCACCGTCTTGTAGCCTGTTTACCGCTGCCGTGTTTGTTTTGCTGGTAGGTCACTTGGCTGAGGCCGCGCCTTTAAAAGTGCTTGAGCTTGTATATTTCTTTTCTAGTCTTCTGACTCCTCAAAGCTCTTTTAACTCATCCATTCATACACATTCACACACTGATGGTAGAGGCTGCTGAGTAAAGAGTCCATCAGTATTAACTCATCCATTCATACACATTCACACACTGATGGTAGAGGCTGCTGAGTAAAGAGTCCATCAGTATTAACTCATCCATTCATACACATTCATACACCACTGATGAAGCAGCAGGAGCAACTTGGGCTTAAGTGTCCTGCCAGAGAACACATGTGGCTGCAGGAGCTGGGGATCAAACCCCTGACCGGTTAAGAGCCGGCCGACTCTACCACTGAGTCACAGCCGCCCCCGCATGTGCAGGTAGTCAGTAGCTGCAAAACTGGTTTACTCAAGTCTGTGTAAACACGATCGTGTTAATATGAGTTCAGTCATCAGAAGAATATAAAGGGCTTTTGTTAGAACAAAAAGGAGGAACACTGTTAACACCATCAACTAAACCACTTCCTGTAATGGCAAACTAACTTCCCTGATACCTCCATCTTTATCTGCCCGTCCTGCATCAACCAAACGGACATTAAACAACAAGCCAGCCCGCCATCCTTCTTCATTCCCCCCCCCGATAGGTCGTATTAAAGTCAGAATGTGCAGGAAACAGCCTCAGACTCGACATTAGTGAACAGAATAAGGCTGTGCATGTCAGGATTAGGACGCCGTGTAGGAGAAAATAGGATTTGTGTGTATGTGTGTTTACGCTCTGTAAGTGATTGAAATCTGAAAGAGGAAGGGGAATGATTTGACGGACGGAGAGACGTGTTGTAAAAGGTTTCAGGATCAGTTCCTGCTACGCTGAGACGCCAGTCGTTAGGCGGAGTAAGACAAAGCACAGATCGTTTCTAGTCCTATTAAACGCTTCTGTAGATTCACATGTTGCCTGAAATTCAGCAGCTAGTTTTGATTAATTGCTGGATCTGTTGCCATTTGATTTATAACCAGGTGTACTCCTATCGCCATAGTAACCGCTACTCTCGCTTCCACTGCAGCTTTTATTTTCAACGCTTGCTCTGGCGGGAACAGCGTTTTCCTCAGACTGCAGTTTAAAAGGTCACCTGTTCTTATCCACACCGACGCAGAGGAGACATTCTCGCTGTCCGGCTTACTAGAAACACGCCTCCCTTCACTACATAAAAACACACACACACACACGCAGACACACACGTGGCCCTGTGTGACGTCAGAGGAGGGGATTTCCCGTGCCATATGAGAGCGTCAGACCAAACACTACAAAATGCTGTGTCACTGTGTGGCTGCCTCGCCTCGCACTCACCACGCCACAGCTCCCCTCTCCTTTTTTTTTTTTTTTCTCGATTCTTGCTCTCCGACTGCCTCTCGCACTGTCTGTCCCTTCTCGCCTGAATCCGCTGCATCTTTGCCCTGAACTTTTTCGCTGACTTTGTCTCGTCCACACAGCGGTTTACTAATTCAGCTAAACTCTTGCACATCTTTGTTGTTTTTTTTTGTTCTTCATATCTTAACGGAGCGCTCGTCTGGACCCGTTTTGCTTTTTGTTGCAGCTCCCAGGCCTTTAAAAAAAATCTCATCAGAGAGCGCCTTGTTAAAAAAAAAAAAAAAGAGAACCACATTACCGACAGCGGTGCATGGCTGCTGATTTGGACAAATCTATTTCCTCTTTTGGCTTTGGTGGCTATGTTCAGCTCTCTGGCGCAAGTGTGCACAGGTGTTCTGCTTTTAAAACGGTCCGAGCTGCAGATGATCTCTGGCTCGCAGAGTGTGTAAACATTATGAGCGCAGGCTTCCAAAATATGCCCGGTATGTCCTCCTTAAACGCACTGTGTGTGCAGCTTTGGTGTCGTTTACGGGTTGCAGATTATTCCGACTCTTAAAGATCAACTTGACGGTTCTCTTGTTGTGTGTTTTGAAACTTCAGCGTGCACCTCTCTCTTATATAATCACACACTATCACCCTGCTCACTCTTTGAGTCAGCACGTTTGGGCTTTGCTGTGTAATTGTGCATTTTGCCTGTCAGTTTGGGGAAGGGGGGGGGGTGGTTGGGGGTTGCTGAGCAGCTTTTGAGGGTCTTTGTGTGAGTGTGTGTGTGTGTGTGTGTGTGTGTGTGTGTGTGTGTGTGTGTGTGTGTGTGTGTGTGTGTGTGCACGCGCAGTGCAGTCCAGTCCAGTTATTGCAGGCAGCCCTGACACAGATGGTGCTCAGCGATACCACATA
The DNA here is from genome assembly GCF_963930695.1 of Labrus bergylta. NCBI lineage: Eukaryota > Metazoa > Chordata > Actinopteri > Labriformes > Labridae > Labrus > Labrus bergylta. Next base: position 2,603,312 of record NC_089196.1, on the reverse strand, counting down.
CCAGAGGCATTGTTTAGGGAAGGCAAGCTCGAGGAGATAATTGACAGGCATAGAGAGGACCCATCCCCCCCCACCCCCCCCCCCCCCCCCCCCCGCCCGCCCCTCCCGTCAACACACATACACCTCCCGTCCACCTTCAATTTAGTCTCTTTATGTCAGCCTCTCTTTTATGGTGCTGCACACACACAAACACACACACACCCGTTCTCTTTTTATTTTAACCTCTTCTTTTTACTATCTCTCTCTCACTCGCTCTCTCTCTCTGTCTCTCTCTCTCTCTCTCTCACATGCACACACCGCCCTCGCTTGCTCTCCTTCAATTTCACCCTAGCAGCAGAGCCCAGCCCGGCCTCTGATTGGCTGGACGGACTGCCTTTGTGTGCTATCTGTAGCGTGACGTCTCTCCGGCAGGCTGTGTGTGTGTGTGTGTACATTTGTTCATGAGTGTGTATGTTTAAAGAGAGAGAGAGGGGGGAGGGGCTGTAGAGAGGAGGGGGGTTCTCACATCATGTGTGCAAAAGGAGAAGAAGAGAAGAAAAAAAAACCTTGAGCGAGTGTGTTGAAGGAGTGATAGCGATCACAGAGACAAAAAAAATCCCTTTTGTGTGTGTAAGTGTGTGTGTGTGTATGTGTGTGTGTGTGTAAGAGCGTGTGTGCGGTAAATCTATTGGCATACTAGCAGGAGAGAGAGAGAGATAGAGGGAGGGGGGGTAGAGCAAGAGCACAAGTGAGCGAGAGAGAGAGAGAGAGAGCGTGCGTACGAGGGCTCATGTAAAACCAGATTAAAAACACAAGATGGCTTCCTGAATGGGCTGCTGGAACACAGACGAGAGAGAGAGAGAGACCGAGAGAGAAGAAGAGGGGAGAGGTAGAGAGAGAGAAAGAGAGAGAGAAAGAGAGCAAGAGAGAAGAAAGGAATAGAGGGATAGAGGTGAAGACGAGAGGGAGGTCCGAGTCTTCTGATGGGGATTCGGCCGGTGGACGAAGGAATACAAACCAAGGCAGCCCAGAGGCTTGGAGGGTAAATATTCATCACTCCAGACTATTTTAGAATTGATAGGTAGGTGGCTGGGTTGAGGGGGGGCGGGGGGGAGATGGTGTTGGCGGGACTGGGGGAACAGCTCGAGACAAAACACAGCATTTAAACAGAGAGACAACCAACACCATGCATGTAGACAAGGCGGACATGCTGTGCCAGAATGAGGAGATGCTGAACCATGTCAGTCACTTCCATCTTTACATTCATCTCAGCAACACATTTATTATTTTTTTTAAACTAATTTAGCCTTTTTTTTTAAAAACTGGGTTATGCACACTTATCTGCTGCATGTATTTGTTAGGATGCACCCCGGGGGAGACAGACATTACATAATTCTATCATTGTAATATCTTGCTGCTATCTCTCCTTCTCTGTCCCGGGCAGTAGGGGGAAGTGCCGGCTCGCTTGTGAGAGCACAAAAAATGAAAGAAAAAAGGGGGAGAAAAGGGTTTCTCGCCTGCCTTTAAAAAAAGAAAATTGTGATGACAGGATCGATAAGGAGACAGAGACATGGTAGTCCCACTGTCCCCTAATGACAAGTGTTTCTGAGCGTGCCGTTGTCGCATTATTCTATTGATTGTTATTCTCTCCCCCCCCCATCTTCTCTCCTCCGTCTCCTTCCCCACACCCCCCCCCCCCCTCTTGTTCTGTTGAATGGCTGTAAAAAGGTGGAATATTTTGAAGACAACAGTCGAGGCTGCTTGGGAGACGGTGAACTGGCAGCTGAGGTAAGAGAGGGCATGGGAGGGTATATATTTCCCTGCTGTTGTGTGTGTGTGTGTGTGTGTGTGTGTGTGTGTGTGTGTGTGTGTGTGTGTGTGTGTGTGTGTGTGTGTGTGTGTGTGTGTGCGTGCGTGCGTGCGTGTGTGCGTGTGTGTGTCATCTGGGCGTAATCTCTGTCCATGTTGCAGCTGTTGGTTCATCAGCATTGTGAGGCTCTATGGTGTAACTATGGTGGTTGTTAAGAGCAGGGGCCGCTTCCTGGACTCTTTAATCACATGTGCACATGTTGATACCTTCCTGGAGTTTACAAGCGTGCATGTTTCTGTAAACGGGTTTGATGTTTGACACTGAAAGCAGCTCATCACCGTGGTCGCTGGGATGTCATTTGACAAAGTGCTGCTCTCACTTTGGAGAACCCGAGCACCTTTTTTAAATTATTATATATATTGTGGCGGTGAGGTCATAAAGGTGTACAAGACTCCTTTAAAACATTCCGACTCTCCATCTGAGAAGCTGATTATTATTTGAAACATCGCTGCCTGTTTCTTCCGAGCTGTGGTGAAGTGGCGGCGTCCTCGGTTTTAAAGCGTCCCACGCTGCCCGCTGATTGGTTGCCAGAGCCAGGCGTGTGTAAGATGCAAGAGACCAAGGAGAGGAAGGAGAGGAGGAGAAGGGAGGAGGAACCCGAGTGCAATGAGAGAGGGGGGGGCGTCCTTCTTCTTCTCCTCGGGTTCTGAAGTCAAACGAGGTAAAGGGAGTAAACGTTAGTGGGTCACACACGCGTTTGGTGTTAGATTGTCGGCGTAGTAACCTGTGGCGTGTTGCAGCGAGCGGCGTCGGGAGCAGACTTGTGGTGCTTGTGTGGAAAAAAGAAAAGTTTGAGCGGATAGGATTTATTGAGCATCCAACGAGCTGCTGTCAGAGTTATTTCACGTCCTCTGTGAACTCTTTAATTTAACCTGCCGCCAAATGCAAAAGAGAAACACGCCGTTGTCCAACCCACTGTGGGAAAAAGTCATGAAAGACGTGACTCGGTCGGAGGGAATGTACACTCACTTGCGTCACTACAATGTAGGTTAGTCGATCAGATTTTTTTCCTGTCATGGCTCTGAGCTTCACCCTAAGCCTTCTCTGTAATCCCTCTCCACGTGCAGACGCCGTCTTATCTCCAACGTATATTCAACCATCTGCTTTAACACGAGAACAATCTCTGAACTGTCCGCTCATGAGAGCTGGACCAGAGAGCCTGCTTGTGGAGGGTCATGGTTCACATGCAGTGTTTATTTTCTCGGTAGGATCTTGATTCCCCGTCTCCAACCCAACGAGCTGAGGAGCTTTAAAGAGTGAAATTATCAGTTTTTTCAGATTTATTTTTGGGCTTTTTGTGCCTTTAATGGAGAGATATGACAGTGGATAGAGCTGGAAATCAGGGAGAGAGAGAGTAGGGAATGACATGATGACATGCGGGAAAGGAGCCACAGGCTGGACTTGAACCTGGGCCGCCTGCTTGGAAGACTACAGCCTCCATAACCACTAACCACTGCGCCACCAGTGCCCCGAAATAATCAGTTTTAAAGTCTCCTGAAGTATTTTTTAGGACCCAAGCAGAACAAAAACAAAGACGCTGAAACATTAACAAAAACATGGTGTGACAAGAGACGAGCTGTTGTCATCATGTGTTCCACTTTTACAGTAAATGTGTTGAAGTGAATCAAGAGTTTACCACCAACAGGTCACAGAAAGAGACACACACCGCACCTCGTGTGATTCGCTCATTTTTCCACGCCCATACACAGGATTTCCTCTTTATAAACGAGAAGAGGTTCACACAGCACGCCGGTGGGAAAAAACACAGATTTCAAAAAAATAAAACAAACCTCTGAGTGAGTGAGTGAGAGAGTGTGTGACAGCAGATGGAACGTTAGTTAATCAAATGTTTAGCCGGCCGTGGAATCCCAGGCTCGTTTGCAAAGGGTTAACACTGACCTAGTTTCCGTGGCAACACTGAATGTCTGATGACATCATTGCTTTAAATTTAGCTCGAGTCCGGCCTTCGAGCATGCAACAACATGTATGCCTGTGTGTGTGTGTGTGTGGTGGGCTGTTGTGTGTGTGTGTGTGTGTGTGTGTGTGTGTGTGTGTGTGTGTGTGTGTGTGTGTGTGTGTGTGTGTCGTAAAGAGACAGGAAGTGGAGGGTTTGACATCACCTCTTCCACTCGGCGTCAGGCTTTCTATGTATTTGCTGCTCTGAAAGGTTTCCTCTCAGCAGCTCCGTCACTCACCTCGGCTTCGGCTCATGTTTGGAGTTTCTTGAGCGTCTTTATTGAGAGGTTTGAGTCATGATGTCGTAGTCTCTCTTTTGGTCTTTACCTTGTATTCCCTTTTCTTAAAATCAAGAATAAAGGATGTGTCTTAGGCTCTTATTTTGAAGGATATTAATCTGCAGCAGATAGCTTTGCACAGCTACACAATATGTGTTTGAATGTGTTTGTTCTTTGGTGCTGAACATCTTGGTGTTTTCTACAATACTTGGGGCGGAGGTGGCTGGTAGTGGTTAGTGTGCTGCCCCATGTGCGCAGGTAGTATCAATCAATCAATCATTATTTGTATAGTGCCAATTTCATATCAAGTGTTATCTCGAGCAATTTACAAAAAAGAGAATATGGGATAATATGCAGGAAGGATTTCTCCTTTGTATTCCTCTCGTTCCTGTCCTCTACAACTTCCTTGCCGCTGAGGTGGAGGTCAGAGCAGGCCGTGCATGAATGAGGACGGCGGTGGTTGTGGGAACAACATAGTCCGATGGTGGAGGAGCAACCCCGGGTTTGAATCTGACCAGGTGTCATTCCCCAGACTCTCTCTCCACTGTCCTATCTCTAAAAGAAAGTTTTTAAAAAACGCAGAAAAATAACGTAACAAAATCAACACTGCCAAAAACAACAAACACAAAGAATAATCAAAAACACATTTTTAAATCCAGGATGGAAGACATTAGTCTGTTTTCTGCACTGAGGGATCTTTATAGAACTCCCCTGAAGCATCAAAGTAATGATTAGAGGAGTTAAGCTCAAGGTTAACCTCTACCTGCTATTTAAACGTTGACTCACTACGAGAAGAGTAGACTCCTGCCACACACACTGAACCCCTCTTCTGTCTGTGTGTTTGAGACGCTGGCAGCTCTGATACCTGCAGGACCTGAACACATGTTCATCTGCATGTGACATTTGAATGTATAGAAAATAGAACAGTTGTCTGATGTGCATGCAATCCTAACTGTGCAGAAGCTCGATGAGCTGTGCAGCGTTGTCATGTTTCATCTCTGATTAATGGAGCTGATCAGACGTTTGTCAGTCCTGCAGCACTGCTCATAGCCGTGCAGTGAATGTGGCTGCGAGCCTGCGACTGAGTGCCCGAGCTGGATCGATACCCTGCATGGCACGAGGAGCTGCTGTGCTCGCTGGCCCCGGTTGGCATTGTTGGCGGTATCAGTGTCTGATGTCGGAGGGAGGTTGTCAGCCGCCTGGTGCCGCAGTTAATAAAAAATGAATGGAGAGAGAGAAGGGGGTGGAGCTCTCAGCTGTTTGCTGGCGCTCTTTAACTCTCACCTCTCTGGCGGCTGCTCCGCTGCTCCCACCGGGCAGACACTTTTTTTTTTACAATCCTGAATCTCGCGGCTGCTCCGACGCTGCCAGGTTTTATGTAATACAGCACCACAGCTGTTGGAGCTTTTCATCACGCCATGAAAATATTGATTTCTCAAACAATGGGCAATATATTTAGCATTCATTTGACCTGTGCTTATGAGTCTTGGTGATTTAGCAGCAACATGGCTTCATAGTGCACAGCCGGTGTACTGTCCCTTTAAGTGCGTCCATGTCTGACTTGAACATATGGGAAGCTAATCTTAGCCCGAGTCCTGAGAGAGACAAGGCTGGCAAGCAGCCACCGTGCAGCGCCGAGAAAGGTTTTCTTTCTTTCTCTGTTTTCTCTCAGTGTCCATTTGAACATTGTCTCTCACAGAACCATCGAGGAGGCTGTGATGATGTGTTTCACCTGGTTGTAGTTTTCCTGTGTTTTAAAAAGCTGCATTCTGATCAGTCAGATTTGATGGCTCAGCTCTTTTTCAGGACTTAGCAGCAGCTCGCAGGACAAAGTGTTGTTTCCTTTTTCCATCGTCATCTCTCCGCTGCCTTTGTGTAACACCCTCAACTCAACATACATATTGATTACATTCCTCTCCTTCTTTTTTTTAATGTCCCAAATCTCCTGCACAAAGAGCTGCCTCTTAAAAACAGCGCCGCCCCCCCCCCCCCCCCCCCCCTTAATTTTTTTTTTTTTGCGGCTCCACCCAGCCATACAGCCCACCACCTTTCTTTTTTTTCTCCCTCCTCCAAAAACCTCTCCTCCCTTTCTCTTTGTGAGGAGTGGTGAGGAGGGGTAAGCGAGGGTAGCCCCCCCCCCCCCCCCCCAGCTGGGCTATTCGTGCCGACCTGCACGTGCCGAAAGTCAGGAGGTATGACTCAGGCTCAGATACGCTACACTCAGTACTACGATCTACACATTAAACACACCCTGAACACAACACCATCCTGCCCGGGAGCGTGTTGGTCGGGGGTGTGTGTGTGTGTGTGTGTGTGTGTGTGTGTGTGTGTGTGTGTGTGTGTGTGTGTGTGTGTGTGTGTGTGTGTGTGTGTGTGTTGTGTGGGGTTGGGGGGGCAGATGGCAGTGAAAACAAAGACAAAGAGAGACAGACAGATTCAAGGGTAAAATAACAAAATGATGCTTTAAATATGAGCAATATGTGAACAGCCTGTTTGTCACACACACACACACACACACACACACACACGTACCTGTATTTACATGCCTTTACAGAGCGAGCGCTGCTTTAACCTTTATCCTATAAAGTACAAACCTGCTCAGGCAGTCTACTTTTAATTCCAGACTTTCAATCAATCAATTAATGAAATGGAGAAAAAAAGCGGGAAAACAAAGTAACGATGTAATCATGACTGAGAAATGATCCTTTTTGTTTAACCAGGCTGAAGCACTTTGTGTTGCCTCCACTCGCTCTGCAGCCTCTAGTCCGGCCCACCAATAAACCCAGTGACCCTGGAGAACAATCCAATACTGTATGCATACTCGCATGCATGTGTGTGTGTGTGTGTGCATGTGTGTGTGTGTGCATGTGTGTGTGTGGGAGGGGGGGAAATACTTTAAAGCGTGCCTCTGCATTTGTCGTCGGTGTGTGCAGGGTATGAGAAAACAGGCGTGTGTTGGCGGTGGGTGGGTGGGTGGGATAGGGAAAAGACAGTTAAAGATAAAGGGACAAGGGGAGAGAGAGAGAGAGAGAGAGAGAGAGAGAGAGAGGGGGGAAGGAGAGAGTCACAGAGTGTGTCAGATCAGATGACCTTGATGCTATTAGACCGCAGGGCAATATGGGTTCTGGGGGGAGGAGGAGGTGAGAGGTGGAGGGAGGGGGGGAAGGACTCTCACGTCATGACCCTGATGCTCATGTGTGCTTTGTTTTTTGTTTTTTTAAACCTTCGTGGTGCACATTCCCCCCCCCCATGAGAAAGTTGAATGGTTTCTTTGACAGATCTTGTCACACGCCGTACCCTTTAATGTGGTTCATGATCACTAATACGAGCCTTTGAAAAAAAACTGAAAAAAAACACCCAAACCTCCCACTACCAGTGAAAAAAAATGTGCGAGTGTTTCATGTCATGGACTTTAGTTGAAAAAGAAAGATGAGTCAGGCTTAGTCATGCAACGCTCAACCCAACACACAAGCGCTGAGAACAGACTTTTGTTGTCAGTCATCCCTCCTACATGGAGACCTTTTCCTCCGCGCTGCTGAGAAACGCCGAGCGAGAGACAGAAAAGTGAGAGGCAAATGGATAAGAGAGCGAGGAACAAGGGCGTGAAACAACCATAATATGACTTGATTCTGAGATGTAGCGATCAATGTGAGAAAGCAGCCTCTCTCTCTCTCTCTCAATGCCGGGTTACAGCAGGTTTACCGTAAGTGTGGAACAATCAGGTTCATGTTTTTGTTTGATTTTTGATGTCTTAAAGTCGACATGCTCTCCTGGAATATATAACCTGGAACACTTTTAGGACTATTCCAGTTATTAAGTAATCTGTCAGCTTGTTGTGTTGTCTAGTGGGAGAGTAACTCATTGAGCTCCGGAGGTGATCTGAGGACGGCTCTCTCTCTCTCTGTGGACTTTTGTCTCTCTGTTTCATCTCTCTCTCTGTTTGTAACAAGAAGCCAAGTGTAATGGATGTTATTAATGATAATAAAGAGCCATGTTTTTCCCTGAAATGACGCTCGCTTTCAGCTCCCTGCTCAGAGTCATCGATGAATCAAAAACTTCCATCCACCTCTGTACGCTCGCTTTTTTTTTTTAACTTCTGCTTCTGAATCTTCCAGTCGTTGAGGGTTCTTCTCTTTTTTTTTTTTTCTCATCGCACTTCTCTGTTTCATTCAGTGGAGCATGTGGTACTGACTCAGCTTGTGTTTTCACAAACGTGGGAAAGTGAATTATTGTGATCTGTTTTTAGGGCGCTGTACGTTTCTGCTACATCGTCTTTAAAGCTCAAAGCTTCAGAGCCCCGTGTGATGTCATTAATTCATGCTCAAATTTAGCTGTGATGACTGCGTGTTTCCGAGCTCTATTATTAGTTATTGTGATCTGTTTTTAGGCACTGTACGTTTCTAAAAATTTAAATTCTGGTTGGCTTTTTTTTTTTTGGGGGGGGGTTTGAAAATTTAAAAAAATCAGAGAATCGAAACAGACCAAGTACTTTGAGTTTTCTGTTGTGTCTTTCATCACAAGAAGTACACTGATTTACACAAGGTAATAGATAGCCAGCCAATCACAGGGCTGTAATATAGAGACAGCTCATGTAAAAAAACGAACGCTACAGAGCCCGTGTGATGTCATTAATTTATGCTCAGATTGATGACTGCGTGTTTCCGCGAGCTCTAATCAAGACTCGCTCTTCGGTTCGGAAAGCTTTTGTTTTCAGCATGTGGGAAAGAGTCAGAGTGAGAGAAGCAGTTCTCTGAAAAGAGGAAGGGTGCATCATGTGCTTCACTTGCCCTGTGTCACTGCAGCCGGGGGAGTGAAGCCAGCGCGAGCGAGTGAGTGAGTAAGTGAGCATTTTTCTGCGAGTCCGTCCGTCGGTGTGTGGTTTTGGCGGCGGCGGCAGATAGTGGGCACATTGTGTCATCCAAACCCGGGCGGTGAAGGCGAGTGAGCTGGTGGGAGACACACACTGAAGGAGGGTGATGTTGATGATGACGACGCAGCTACGTAATCACCACATGTGTTTCCTAACCTCTCCTCGCTCACTGCTCTCTCTCTCTCTCTCTCTCTCTCTTGCTCATTGGCACTCCCTGGTCATGTGACCTAATGCTCTACTTCTCCTCTCCTTCCCTGCGCCGTGTTTTTCTTTGGGATTGACGCTCGTCTGTGTGTATGTATATATATATATATATATATATATATACATATAGGAATATGTGTGGCACCAGAGAGACAGACAGCGCTCAATGTGCGGGGCCGGAGAGCGGCTGCGTCATGAGGTTTAATGCAATAAGCTATCCTAGAAGAGGAAAAAAGCTTAGGAAACAAAACAGAGAGAGTAAAGCGAGAGAGCGAGGAGGCAGAGGCGCTTTGACAAAGCCGGAGCAAATGAGAGATCAAGAGAGAGAAAGAGGGAAAAGTCAAAGTAAGACAGGCTACTGAAGTCCATCCAGCCACAGCGCCCGGGTAGCCGTCACACCGCTCCTCCTCAGCAATATAAGAGAAAGATACAACGGGAGAGCTGACAGCGATCTGCACGGGGGGGAGACGGCCATGTTTTTTCGTCCTCCTGTTTCAATCTGCTCCAAAAGTCCAGCAATGTTGAAGAGAAGAGAGGAGACACCACAGGGCCAGTCGGCCGGCCAAGTGGGCAAGACGAAGCATCCAGCGATCAGGAAGACGTGGTGATGATGATGATGATGATGATGATGACGGCAAAGGAAGAGCGATGGTGAGGAGAGAATCACAAAAAGGACGTTATTGTAGGCTGGCGCTCAGGAGAGGATCCTCGTCCTGTTCCCAGCGAACTGTGATGGGTTGATTATTTGCAGTTGCTGTTGCCGGCAGCAACCCGCCGCCGCCCGTCTTTCTGTTTGTACCCTCTTCTGCATCATCTTTTACAGAGTCAATCACATGAACAAAAAAAAGTGACTCTTTGCTTTGTTTAGCTCTTCCTCTCGTCCTCCCTGGTCTAATCCGCTCTGTTCCCTTCTCTTCTTCCTCCTGCTACTCTTGCTTTGCCGATGTGTCGAAGTGTCACCCGCTAACTCCCTCTTCATCGCTTTGCTCTTTTAGCCGTTCTGAAATCATCGAGCCAATGTTCCTCCCGTTCTCTAATCCCTTGCAGGTTATTGAGCGGCTGCAGAGAGTCGATTAACGAGTAGAAATGCTAACCCTTAGCTTTCCCATCTCGTCTGTTTTCCTTTTGCCTCTTCTCGGTGGAAGGGGCAAGCATGACGAGCGCCAGCAAGCCGACCGCCTCTCCCTTCGGTACCCAACCTTTCCTCTTCTTTCTTGTGCACGCTTGCCGTGCTTGAGGATCTATGATCGAACAGAGGTGAACTGAAGATTTGTTTTGTTAAAAGTGAGACCATGAATGTTAAATATGGATGGAAAGAAATAAAGATTGAGAAGCTCTTATTGGCGTCACCTGTTTTTAGCCGAGCCGAATCCAGATGTGCAAAACATGGAACAGAATCCCCATAAGGAAGGACCAGCTTTCACTTTCAGGAGGCACACACATTGCTTCTTTTGGCTCCTTTTTCTGATGATTCTGTTGTTGAGTTGAGATCGCGTTTTTGCTTCGGTAGCCGCCGCTTTCGCATCTACACAGAGAACCTCTGTCACAGCTGAAGTTGCATACACTCGGCGTCAGCGGATAAACACAAACACAACAAAGCATTATGTGTAAAAAAATAATCTAATGCAATAAAGCAAGTAGTGTCAGTGGGCATGGAGACAGAGAGAGAGGGGGCTTCTCATTGGTGAGAGCCCTGCTGTTTCCTAGGCTGCTGCTGCTAGTGACTCTCCCCCCACAGCTCGCTCTGTTTCTGCTCACTGCACACTCCTCCATTCCATCGTACGTGCCCGCTGTGGCTCAGATAATGGCCTCTCGCTCTGCCCTACACTGAGGAGAGAGAGAGAGAGAGGAGATGGAGGGAGAGGCTGCACGAGAGGGAGGGGAATGGAGGGAGGGAGGGAGGCAGAGAGAGAGAGAAAGAAGGGGGAAGGTGGGGGCTTGAGAAGAGAAGCCGACTGCATATGTAGCCGAGAGAAAGAAAGAGGATATTGAAAAAAGGGGAAGGGAGGAGCAGACAGGAGATAATGAGAGAGGAAAAAGGAGAAAACAGAAAGCGTCTGCCATAAGAAGAGGGCGAGAGAGAGAATGAGAAACGTGCATGCCGTGCTGGGGGGAGGTGTGTTGTGTTTGTGTGCGTGTGTGTGTGTGTGTGTGTGTGTGTGTGTGTGAATGCATGCATGTGTACTTCGGCGCTCGCTCTGTCTGTGCGCCGCGCGGACTGAAAGAAATCAAATAAAAGGAATACAACCCAAGCAGACCAAGATTGCTTTTAAGCTGCTGTGGCCGGGCTAACAAGTCTCATGCTCCTCCTCTCTGTCTCCTCTTCTGCGCTCTGCTCTCCGACCGGCTGTCTCATCAGGACGTTCAGGACCATGTAAGTATGCGCCCGCTGCTGCTCCTCCAGTGCTCAGCCGGCTTCTTATTGTCAGAGGATCTGCCTCATGGTCCTCCAGCAGCAGCAGCAGGAGGGGACAGGGGATGAAGGAGGTTGTGTATCTTGATGTTTTAGGTTCAGCTGTGTACTCACAAGCTGAACTTGTGAGCAGACAATCTGACCCCCCCTCACCTTCCCTCAAATCTTAAAACATTTTGTCTCCTCCCTCTTTTTTTTTTTATAGCTCTGTCAGTGTTGCACAGTCCCTTTGCTTTGCCCTCATGTTTTAAAGGGCTCCGAGTCTCAGGTGTCTTGTCAGTCAGGTTCTGCAACAATGCAATCTGGTTAGGTGTGTTGCTGCTTTTTGTTGTGTGTCTAGACTGTGCAGTAGTGTGTGTGTCTGAAAAAAGAGTCACACAGAAATAGGACAGAGGTGAGCTCCTGAGTGTAGGCTCTGTCCCGGTGTCAATATTTGTCAAAGCACGCGGTCTGCACAGTCCCAGGCAGCCTGATAGGTGTTAAGCGCTGCAGGTGTGAGTGCAAAAAAAAGCCCATGGAGATGTACATGAAGGTCCTGCAAGGAACTACACATTCAGAGTGTCAGTGTGATATTAATGATCTGCACTGTAAAGTTGAGTGGAGCTTTAAACCCGTGTGACTTTTGTCTGCTTGTAAAGAAGAGGGTCTGTCTGTGTGACTGATAGTGGTTGTGGGTTTTTTTTCAGATTGTGCAGTCTCTGTTTCAACACACTGCAATTCTCATAACTGCCGTGCACAGCTGACCCCCCCCCCCCCCTTCCTCTTCCCCTGTCTACTGCCTCTGATAGCGCAGACATGGGGCCTCTCACGTATTGCATGCCGGCTGTTCACTGCCCACCCCTGACCCTCCCCTCCTCTCCAACCCCACACCATCACCACCACCACCCCGCCGGGACCCCCTGCAGACACACTGCGCAGAAGGTGTATTCAAAAGGCTGCCTCTCCAGTAATTAGCCACTTCAAAGGCTGATATTCAAATGATGGGGAAGCTGGACATCAGGCTCGCTGCAACCGTCAAACGCTGGAGAATCTACAAATACAGTTTCTCTTTATGGAAACTTCTAGTTAATATTGATGTTTGAACATACGGGGTAGGGAAATAAACAGCTTAAGGTTAGTCTTCTGTCAGTGAAGTGTCTGCAGGTCTTTACAGTACAAGCTGCTGAACAGTGTGAGGCCCCCAGTGAATACTTGTTTGGAGTATCTTTATAAAGCCTGTTGGCTTCTTTACATCGATACAGAAACTGCATGTGCAGAATGAGTACACTTGTTTTTCTTCTCAAAGCGTCTCCCAGCTCTGTTAGCTAGCACGTGTTAGTCACAACATGAACTCTGTCAATGATTCCTGGAGCCTGCCCCTTGAGTCCTCTTGTGTTTGCTTTCCCTCCACAGAACTCATTTGATTATAAAATAAGGAGAGCTTACCTGGACTTAAAACAGTCGGAAACTTGTAGGATTGAAGCTCCACATTTTACTTTTGCTTTGTGGCTTTTTTATGTTCTACACTTTGTCCTCATTACTGTCACCCCCTTCCCGCCCCCCCGCCCCTGTGTATCACATCTCATTTTGACACAAGTGAAACAAGGTGATGTGTTTGCAGTTTTCAGTCAAAACCACCAATTTTGGTAACTGTCCCAATTTTGACACAGAGAGGAAGTGAGATATGTGGCAGCTCTGATCGTCGCCTGATTGGTGTGTTTGAGAGGCTCTTTAAAGCTTCTCATGCTGCTGTTTCAAAACGCACGTTTCACACAGCAGCAAAAACAGATTACCTTGTTCCTCTTCTGGTAAAAGGGGTTGATTCACTTGCAGAGCAGGTTATATGGGATTTGCCAATCATCAGGAGCAGCAGTCTTTATGAGCTTTTATCTTCTTTATGAGTCAAGAAACAGAGAGTGTTGATGACAGAAGTTCATGGAGGAATCATTTGAAAAAGATAAATGTAAACGTTGGAGGTTAGAGCACCTTTCAAGAGCAGAGAGTGACAAAGTGCTTTACAAGATGATGAGAACAAACAGAAACAAATCAACATTATACAAAACAAATGAATCAAAAGCAAGTGGAAACAAAGAGGTCTTAAGTTGCTTTTTAAAAGAGTCAACGGTGACCTCAAATCTTAAACCCAGAGGCAGAGCGTTCCGTGTTGGCGCTACAACCTGAACAGCAGAGTCTCCCTCGGTCTTCAGTCTGGTGTGTGGGACTATACCAGCAAACCCTGACCAGAAGACCTGAGAGATCTGCCGGGAGGGTAGGCCGCTTTAGAAGTAAGAATCTTGAAAAGTGTAGTGGAGTGATATGTGACCTTTTGGAGGACCTGGTTATTAGTCTGGCAGCAGCATTTTATACTAGTTCCATCCATCCATTAGTTATACCACTTTTCCTGTTTGGGGTCGCAGGGGGTGGCCTGAGCTGATCCCAGCTGTCATTGGGCGAGAGGCGAGGGTTACACCCTGTACTGTTCTCCAGCCAATCACAGGGCTGACATATAGAGACAGACAACCAGCAACACTCACATTCAGAGTTACCAGTTAACCTAACGAGCATGTCTTTGGACTGTGGGAGGAAGAGAACCCACACATTCACGAGGAGAACATGCAAACTCCACACAGAGAGGCTCCTGTCAGACGGGGATTCAAACCAGGAACCTCCGTGCCCATACTAATTATACAAATATAATAACAGTTACTGTAATCCAAACGGGAAGAAACAAAGGCATGTTTAAACATCTGCATCTGAGCTGTGGGGAAGTTAAGTTTGGCCATATTTCTCTATTCTATTGTATCACCGTTATCCTTTAATGAGGTGATCTCAAAACAGTCACAGGATGTATTTAGCATCTATTTAAACATGTCAACAAATAGTTTAATACTAGATATCCATCTCTGAGCGTGCATCTTCACTTAATCATTTAACAAAGTTTGATTTAAATATGCCCAATGACAACCAAAGATCTTGAAAAAACCCAACTAGAGCATTACTAGACTGCACACTTTATAATAATATTTGCAGCACCTGGCCTCCCTCTCGACTCTTCCTTTATTAGCATTTCATTTGCAATTACATTTTTAATGTTTCTGTAAATATTTGTTCCCTGCTCATTAGGGAGTTCCCGCCCTCTCTAAGGAGATTGGTCAGATAGTTTGAGGGCATCAAACGTTGCTACACTTGTGATGTGAAATTGAACAGTAAAACTCCTGGTGGGAGGGTTCTGCCTTGACAGCTGTAATTATCATGAAGCAGCACATTTTTCAAACTAGACTCTTCTTCACTCTTGACTAATGGATTTGTAGCTCAACCCTTGCAGCAGCTCTCTCTGCCTCAGTATGGTCTAAAATCCCGTCCATAACCGATCATCTTATTTTTTGTACGTACCTGTCTGGAGATATTCAGGTCGTTTCATGCTTGCCTTTTAAGGATGACTATTGGCTGAATATTTTCTTGGGTTTTGAGATCATCTCTCCAGTGGTGTGTATTTCACCTGCAGCTTGCAAACTATTTTTCATGTTTCCGTAGTATTTGGTTTGATATATCCTCAGTGATTAAGACTTCACAGATGTTCTGTGTTTCTCCCCTCCAGTGGTATTTAATGTCTCCCTTTCTGCCACACACAGACATGTTTTATCTCCATCTGCCTGCTTTGCATAGCCCAACTGACTCGGAGCAGAGGGCCGATTTTTCAACAGTGAAACTCCTTCACATGACCTCTGTGACACTCCACTGATACTATAATTAATTTAGTCTTCCCTTGCTCAACTGACCTGGGATTCTATATGTGTAATAAATGTGTAAGAGCTGAATTGGAAACCTTGGTTATGAGCTCAGAAGAAGAGAATGGCGCCTGATATTATTGTGTAATATTTGGGTACTCTGTACTATGTGTGACGTTGATTTGCTCATCAGTCCTGGATTCCTGGGATTCTTGTTGCCTCACTAACCTCCCTCCCCTGTTTGTCTTTCAGACTGTTCGTGAAGTCGCTTCAGTGGATGGCCCCAGAAGTGGTGGCCAGATGGAAATTGGGTCACATGACCGCCTCCAGGAAGGCGTGCTGAGCCTGGAACTGGCCAATGGGCTGAATCCCTACCCTAACAATGAAGACACCTCTATGGAAACGGAACAACACAGGGCTGGAAGCGTGCCCCCAAGACAGTGGGTGTCAGGACATGGCAAGGTCAGTGACACCCCACAACAACAGCAACCATGTTGGAGCGGCAGCAGTAGTACAACCACTGGTGAGCCTGGCCACCACGCAAACATGGAGGACGCCCACAATCTGGTGGCTTTCTCTGCTATTGCTGGCTCCTTGCCTCCTTCTTCCTCCTCTTCCTGCCTCGTGAAGCCCAACACGGCCCAGCTTTATGAGAAGTTCACCAAGGAGATGGGTGCTGAAGGAGCTCAGGCCAGAGTCCCATCGGGGGCTCCGAGGAGTAGCTGCCAACCTCCAGAAGACTTGAACACTCTACAAACAGCACTGAGCCAAGCCAAACATGGACACAAGCCCCCTAACTGCAACTGTGACGGGCCTGACTGTCCAGACTATCTCGAGTGGCTGGAGAAGAAGATCAAGTTGGCGACCAACGAGGATCAAGGCGCCTGCAAGACTGTTGACGCACCTCCGCATTTACAGCCCCAACCACTTAAACTCCATTTGCAACATCGCCCTCAGCCCTACCCCCAAGTGAATGGTGGCCATCATTTTTCTTCATCATTCTCCCAGCATCAAAGCCCTCATACAAACCAAGTGCCCGGCTCCAGACCCCCAATTCCCTGTTCTCCCCAGGTGCTCTCTATAGCCAAGGAAAAGAACGTCAGTCTGCAGACCGCCATCGCCATAGAAGCCCTGACTCAGTTATCTGCTACTGGTCCACAAGCTGCCAGTTCTCCAAGTCAATCCCCGTACAACAGTAACCTCCATCACCACCAACACACTCACAGCCTCCACTCTCAGCCCCCCAATGGCACCAGCTTGATCTCATCCTCCCCCGGCCCTCATTCATCCTCTTCCCGGTCTCAATCCGTCCCTCCAGGACTACACACTAGCCTGCCGGCCTCAATGTCCTATGAGCATCACAGGCCCCAATCCCAGGGCCAGCCGCCTCATGTTACCCCTCTCTCATCTTCTACCTCTCCCTTCCCAAGTCAGGGAAAACATCCAGGCTTCAACCCTAATCCCCAGCAGTGGCAGCAGGGCTCAGGCAGAGGGTCTGAACAGAAGAACCAATGGATGTGTGTGAAGTCTGAGCCTCATTCCAACTTTGCAGCTTCACCTCAGAGTAACTTAGACCCCATGTCCGAGCTCAAACAGCTGCTCGGTGACACCAGTGGCAAATTCAGCAATGCTTTCAAGCATCCAGTCACGCAGCAGCTCAGATTGAGCCAGAATGGTGGAATTCAGGCCCAGGACAACCCAGCATTGGCCAAGATAAAACAAGAGCCAGACTCTGGTGAGCACTATAATCACACTGCCTCCATGGGACATTACGGCATAGCTAATTGTCAGCAGCAGAGTCAGCACTATCCTGGCACTCCCCTGTCTCCTGGCCAGGCAGCCATCAGCCACTCCACTCAGGCAGCTCTGCAACAGCATCTTCACTACAAGAGAAACCTCTTCTCTAACCACTCCCCTGGCTTAGGATCGCCGGGCCCTCGTGCACCAATAGCGTGCCAAAATTTGAAGAAGTGGTGGCCACAGATGGAGGCAGAAGGTTTGCCACATCTGGCCATCAAACAGGAACCTAAGGAGCCCAAGAAGAAAAAAAGCAGCCAAGCATCCCCTGTCATAAAAGCTATGAGTGGCATGGTTTCATTCCCTCCCATGCCCAAACCCAAACAGATAATCATTAAAAAGACCAAGCAGAAAGCCTCGTTGCCAACCTTCTTGCCTCAGACTCAGATTTCAGTACAAAAAACGCCCGTCTACATGATGGACAGAGCCCCAGCCCTGACCAGCCTGCCACCAGGTTGTCCCCCCTCTCTGCCCCTCCACAGTAACTCCACTCAGGCTGCTGCTGCAGGCCTCCCTGCCCCAGCCCAAACTCAGGTATCTCTCTCCAACTCCTCAATGACTCCCTCTTCCTTCGTCCCCTCCTTGTCAGAAAACACTCCAGCCCTCATGGGCCGTCTGCCCCCCCCTGGGGCCCCTGTATCCTATGCGGAGTCAGAGGAAACAGGCAACCAGGCCTCAAGTAACACCAGCACCACCACACCTCTGACCTCCACATCGCCATCTAGCACGTCACAATTACAGAGTCTCACCAACATAGACCCGAAGTATGAAGAACTGATCCGCCAGTTTGAGGCTGAATTTGGGGACTCTGCCCCGGATGCACTTGCCAGTCAGCCCATGGAGGGGACTGCTACAGCCCCTCAGTGGGGGAGCCAGTCCCAGACCATTCCACAAAACCTCAGTACTACATCAACACCCAAATCCCAGTCAGATTCTTTATTTCCTACCACTCAAGCCAGCTCCACAAATCATCAAAATGATCATGAGATGAAAGCTATTAAGGATGAGACAGCGACTCCAATGGAAGAAACCTTAAACCAGGCATCCACTGAAAGCACATATGAGAAACGGCACGAGGGTACCCAACAAGTCCCTCTGGCTCAGGGTAACATTCTAGAGAAGCAGCAGCAGCAGCAGCAGCCGAGTGTATTAGAGGATATGTTCAGCATGCCAGGTTCTCCGTTGTCTAAACGCATGAAGATTGAAGCCTCTGGGGATATAACAGTACTCTCCACCACATGCTATTCTGAAGAGGACACGCCGACTAAGGACAGTCTGCCTTCCTCTCCATCTCTCAAAGGCTTCCTGGAGTCTCCTCTACGCTATCTAGACAGCCCCACCAAGACGTTACTGGATACACCATCCAAGGACCTGCAGGCAGAGTTCCCTACCTGCACCTGTGTGGGTAAGTCAAAGTGTCACAGTTCGGTGACAATTTGGTGACTGTCCATCGACATGAAGATTTCTTGGACATGATTAATTATGCTTTGACAAATAGAAAAACACTCAGAAAAAACTATCCACTCACCTGGGAGTAAAAAAAAACCATTTTATTTTCAAGTATCAGAATTTAGTAGTAGAGGTAGAAGCATTCAAAAGTCTGATGGGTTTCGTTAAAAGTGACATATTCTCCTCGTCTTCAACTAGTTTAAATAAGTCTCAGAGCTCCTCAAAACATGTGTGTGAAGTTTCTTGTTCTAAATCCACTCTGATCCTGTATTTGATCATGTCTATAAACCCCTCTATTTCAGCCCTGCTCAGAACAGGCTGTTTCTGTGTCTGTACCTTTAAATATGTAAATGAGCTGTGGCTGACCACGCCCCCTCCCTGGAAGGGCTTGGGTGTACTCGGTCTTTCTCGCTCCATGTCCTATTGTTTACAGTGAGAAGGCAGACTCAGAGGGCAGAACAAACACCTAGCTGTGGGAGTGTCACCCACCTGGGGGAGGGGCTACTGCCCTTTGTGATGTCATGAAGGGAAAATCTCCAAACGGCCTGTTTGCGCACACATTTTCTGAAAAGTGGAGCAGGCAGAAGATGGAAAGGATGGACTTTTCTCATCATTGGGGGGTTTGTAGACGGACTAGAGACACATGTTAGAGTTAGAGAAACATGGTGAAGTGGATTTTAGATAATATGTGACCTTTTTAGACTTTTTCGGAAGAACTATTTTCTAAATCTAAAGATGTTCATGTCTACCTAAGAAGCTAAAGCCATTATTGTGTCAAGGTATTGGCTTTACTGAACTTACTGAACAACGCAGCTCAACTATGAGGTTTTTCAGTCCTCGTCTGATTTAGCATCTGGCTGCATGTAAAGTGTGTCTATGAATGCGTGTGTGTGACCGGGTGTGTGGCTGTGACCATCCAGACTGTAACAGTGAGAGGCAGCGAAGGCAGCGACAGTCACAATAGCTGTGGTGGCAGAAGGAGGCTTTTGTGTTAGTTTGGGTCTGGCAGGCAAGCAGGACGTAGCCTTTGTTAGCTAGGAAGAGTTCAGTCCCGTGGTTTGAGGGGCACGCCTGCTCAGGTTATTTGTTTACAGCACAGTAGGTGGTCCTACATTAGAAATCAATAGAAATGACTGTGAGGTGAATTTGTAATGGAGGTTTTTACCATTCGATACGCCAACATTATTATCGTTTTAAAGATCTGCTTTTTATTAAAAACCGAAATCTGTCCATGAAAAGATTTCAGTATTTTAGAAACACTGCCTCAGCCTCTGTGTTGAAACACTTTTCTGGCTCGCAGCAATGCATGAATAAAGAGAAGTAACCAGCAGATTACCTCCACTGTTAACTGTAGGGCAATGAGGCTATGAAGGGGTTAACGTTTGGGGAAATCTACCCTTACTGTCCCTTAACAGTGAAATGATTGCACAGCAGGGAGAGAGCAGCTGCAGCCAAACACTTGTTACTAACAGTAACAACAGGCAGACAAACAAGGCTCTTCAGTGGGACTCGGACTTACACACTGCCCCTGTCAACTCCCCATAACAGAACTGCACTGGAATGAGACTCCCAACACACACACACACACACACACACACACACACACACACACACACACACACACACACACACACACACACACACACACACACACACACACAGGCGTAAAGAGTGTGAAACCTTAGTGTGACACACATGCACACTCAACCAGATTACACACAAGAATTTAGTAGGACTCCTCCACTTCCTGCCTCCAGCCACGCCCCGGTGCCTCCCTGCATTAACAGGGAATGTGACCTCATGTTGCCTCTGAACCAGAGATACACTCACCACTGCGTGTGTGTATCCACATCTTATGTCATTAGCTGATAGCGTCGAGCATTACCATTCAGAGCATTTCGCTAATGTTGTGATCCAGAGGGACCGTTACTCCAAGACAAAGCAGCACGGTGTACAGAAGAAGCCATGAAAAAGATCTTCAAAACAATCCAGGTTGAAAATGCGAAGCAAGCTGTGTCGCTGAGCCAGGCAATGCAAAGTTCATTACACACTGTACAGAGCACTGTAGTCATGTGACAGGCATGTTAAGGACAAAGATCAAACACGCTTTGACACTTAAAATAAGGTCATTGTGAGGGTACGTGAGTTCATGTGTGTGTGTGTGTGTGTGTGCGTGCGTGCGTGCGTGCGTGCGTGCGTGTGTGTCTAGCAATGAGTAAAACATTCTCACGCTGTTCAAATGATGACTTGGCTGAAGCTTCAAAAAGGATGTTTGTCTTTACTGATCAAAGTGAGGGTAGAACTGAAAAAATAAAAAGTCCAATGAGATATTTACTCTGTTTAAATTTTCCAACAACCTTCAGCTCCAAGTGGTACTGTTATGTTCTGAGGGACAGTCTTTATTTAAATGTCCAGAAATGATAAAGGTACCTTACTATATAATCAGACATTAAGGAAACATGCTATGTTGAAGTGCTGGCTTCTCTGACAACAATGCAGCAGCCAGTATGTCCTCCTTCTAACTTTAGATTCTGCTCCTGAATGCTCTGGATTTGTTTGGACCAGAGAAGATTAAGATTAACTTTTATTGATCCCCGCAAGGGGAAATTTCAGTTTTTACACTCTGTAAGTCATGAACACACACATAAGCTGAAATATACACACACATGCAGAAACAGGATCCCATGGACATGCACTAATGGAGAGAAGCCAGAGTGACGTAGCGGCCCACAGCGGGCGCTCCTGAGCTGGTGGTGGGGAGGGGGTTTGGTGCCTTGCTCAGGGGCACCTCGGCAGTGCTCAGGAAGTGATCTGGCACCTCTCCAGCTACCAGACCAACTTCCATATTTGGTCTGCACCGGGACTTGAACCGGCGACCCTCGTTCCCAACCCAAGTCCCTACAGACTGAGCTACTGCCGAAGGTAGGCGGTTTTAAGACACACCCCCACACGGCCGTTTTGGACGTCCCTCGGTTTGTCAGATATGAGAGCAGTTATCAGGTCAACAGGTGTTGTAGCGATGGAAGCGGTCAAGAGAAGTGGTTCAGATAGAAGTGATTGTACCCGACCTAAAAAGCCTCTGCATGTTTCTAATAAGCTCCACGAGCAGAAACGTGCTCAAACTAGGATCAATATTGGAGATGCTTTTGAAAAATGGAGAGAGGTTAGAACACAGAAAGGTTTACAGACCCATGCAGAGCTGGATAAACACTGAAGCTGCTGAACAATGATCTTTGATATGAAAGATTAGTTTCAAACTCTTCTGTGCCAATGTTTTATAAAATTCATAAACAGTTCATGATACAGTGTCTGTAACAGGGGTCCCTGCTTCTGTCATGTTGCATAAAAACATAAAAACAAGAGGAACCAGTCTTGAGACCAAGATAAATTTTGAGTACTACAACACTAAAGTGTAGATTTTATACTAATATGAGTTTGAAATACATAAAAACAAGATTTAATAATAATAATATTAAGATCTGATGTTTTCATATCGGAGTAAATAAACGACCACACCACATAAAATCACATTATTAGAATCTGCTGAATACGGTTCAAACATTTATATTTAAAAACATTTTCAGGTGCAGCTATCTCACACTGTCCGGTCTGTTGTTTTTTTTCTAGAACAAATCCTGGAGAAGGATGAAGGGCCTTACTACAACCACCTGGGATCTGGACCTACAGTGGCCTCCATACGAGACCTGATGGAGACGAGGTGAGCCTTCTGTCTTCTCTTCTCTCTCTCTCTTCCTCCTACATGCTCTCCCTCCCCCTCCTCTCTCCCCCTCCTCTCTCTCTCTCTCTCTTCTCCCTCTCTCTCTCTCTCTCTCTCTCCCTCCCCCTCTCTCTCTCCCTCTCTCTCTCTCTCTCCCTCCCCCCTCTCTCTCTCCCCACCTCCTCTCTTTCTCTCTCCCTCCTCCTTTCTCCCTCCTCTTCTCTCTCTCTCTCCCTCCCTCCCCCTCTCTCCCTCTCTCTCTCTCCCTCATCCTCTCTCTCTCCTCCTCCTGTCTCTCTCTCTCTCTCTCTCTCTCTCTCTCTCTCTCTCTCCCCCCCCCCCTCCTCCTCACTGCGTGTCCTCAGGGAATCTGTGACCCAGAATCCAGTAGGAGGAACAGAAAGTACGAGCATCATCAGCATATCAGAGGCAGAGCAGGAGGCTCATGAGTACAGGCAGACGATAGCTGAGAGTGAAAGGATTTATTGTAGGAAGGACAAACAAATAGATGATGGGATGATGACACAAGATGACAACGGAGGGCGGGAAGGAAGATAGAAATACACGTTTTAGAAGAACGTGTGATATAAACTGGGCACTAAAATCAAGTCAATTTGTTTATGCTATTTATAGACATGGCTGGTTTGCAGTTCTTGTCCCTTGTTAGGCTTTTAGGTGCGCCGAATGCAAACAAATAGTTTGGCTAGCAGGCTAGCTAGCTGTCAGCAAATGTACTAATAACTTTGATATGATGCAGTTAATGTAATTTATGTATTCAACAACACAAACTGTAACATAGTACAACATGTGTATTAACAGAATGAACACTAAAAACAACGACTAAAGTTACATTTAGGAGGAAGAGGTATCATTGGCAATGCATTGTGGGATGTGTAGTTCATTGACTCCGGAAGAAACATTAAGTACACAGTCTTGTACCTTAGCCTTTTTCTACGTTTTTAACGCTTTATTGTATATATTTTACAGTCACGAGTATTGGAGTAGCTGGTTGTCATGGTTACAGGCTTAAATCTCTTGATATAAGGAATTTGTGAAACGTCAATGGAGGATTTGAACGGTGAAAATTACTTCAGGAACCAGAGGAGCCAAAAAAGTGGGCGGTCACTGTTGAGCTTGATAGGTTAACTAATAGTTTACCCTCCTAATTACTAAATTTAGCAATGCATATTAAGATCATAATTCATGTTTAACAGCGTCCTAACTCACTATCGGGTAAGCAGTAATTAGGAGGGCAAACTCTTTGTTAATGACCTGTTAACTACAACAAGTTACTAATAAGTGCTTAACAATGACTAATAAGCAGCCAGTATGCTACTAATTAGCATGCTAATTAGCAACTACTTACTGTAATTAGGTCCTCAGCTCACAACATGTACATGACTCACTTGACAGCCGAACCAAAACAATGTAATGCTTGTGTTTGGTATTTATTCAGTGCAGCTTCACATCTGAACTTAAAAATAAAGTGCTGATTTGTGACGCTTGTAGCCGAGTGATTTGAGCATGTACCACATGTACGGAGGCTAGAGTCCTCTCGCCCCAATTTCTATCTCTATCCACTGACCTATTATGTCTAAAGAAAGACCCAAAATAAACCTTAAAATATTGCAAGAGCAATGTGCACAATGTTGTGAATTTCTAAAACCAGATCATATTATTTGCTAAGCTTTATATTTCCAGGACTGATCTTCCATCATTGTCCACCCATCAGGCAGTTACTCAATGAGGATCTGTAGACAAAGGGCCAAACTGGTCATTAGTCTGAGGAACGCTCTGGCTTACTGAGCGGGGATGTTGCACCTCCGCTCTTTGTGGTTGGAGAGATGATGTAAGAGTTAGGTCCTCAATGTCTCTGGATGACCTTTGACCCAACTCTGACCCGGACAGGCCACCCCTGTGGTGATAGAGGCTCCTCCCCTTCCCACTCTCTCTCCACCTCTGGCCGATTCCTTTTCAGACGGGGCCCTTTGTTTTCACTGTCACGCGGGATCTGCTCAGAGCTGACCTTTTTACAATGGTAGGTGTCAGGCAGGCAGGAGACCTGATATGAACCGTGAGCCGACATCTGACAAGTCCCACTGACCTGTCCCCAGATCAGTGCAACCTCCGACCCCCGCATTCTGCTCTCATGCACCCCACCACTCTCCAACAAACCTGCATGTAGAAGCTTGAGGGAAAAAACAACCAGACCTTGTGGACGTTTTTGAGGATGTTTCACTTCTCACATGAAGAGATTCTCTCCAGCATGTTTGAGTAAAAACCGTTCAAACAAGTGAATCGCTGCAAGAACTTCAAGAGTCCAGTTGCCTTTTTGGATCACGCCTTGAACGATTATGACCTCGGGACGAGGGATCACGAGAACCCTCATAGACAATAGTCCTTCTGAAATACACACCCAGACCATTAGAGCTGGAGATGCACAGATGGGGAAAAATCAGGGCAGATTGCAATATGTGCTGTTTTTTTGCATAGCGTCTTGGTAACTCTTTGCATCTTGTTTTCAAAAGTGCCAAGATATTTTAGGTATTCAAATAGTTGCTAGTCCCTCCTCTTGCAATGTCACTGGTGCATGTCTTACAAACTGCATGACTCCAAAGACACTGTGCACATTTTCTTTATCTGACCATCCAAACCAATAAGTTAGTCCAACAGGCGACCTCTTCTGCCTCCTCTCTGAAGCAGCAGTTGGGCGCACTAGCTTGCCAGCATTAAATTGATGCAACACAACAGATACACATGAGCTACTGATATCGATGCATGCCTCATTCTTTGCACACTGGTCGATGTTTGTCAACAGGCCTGATATGGACCAGTACCAGTGTTCGGCTGATGCATCGTTGTGTCTCTCTAATTAGGACTACAAGAAGAAAAAAATAATCTCCAAACACTCCATGATCTGCCAAAGCAGGTGTTTACAGACACATACAAACAAAACACCCAAAACAAATAGGAATGTGTGTACTCAACATAAGCCTGTGCATGCACCTGTGGACGCAAAACAGCAGCTCGTATAACCGAGACAGGACCCTCTCGCTGGCATTATGTGGAGGATAGTGGGATCCTGTTTACTCTACCATGATTGTGAGAATCTCAGCAGAGCCTTGTGAACACTTCTCACCAGCCAGTGCTGCTGATGTGGCTCTGTCTTTGTCCAAGTTGCCTCAAGAGTAAATAGCAAACATGAACTCCTGTGGGCACAGAGCTGGAAACGGCAAATGTATTTAGTTGGCTTAAGACATGCTCACCTTTAATGAGGTCAATTATGACCAAAAAAGAGAAAGTCATGGACTTATTTCTGAGCTGTTCTGTTGTTACGTTTCTGATGCACCAAGCTAGCGGTGTCTCTTTTTCATTAGTCCTGTGTTTCCAGAAGTTTTTGTAATGTGGAACCATTTGACACCAGTCGACCATTTGGTCATCTGAGCGGGTTTGATCTGAGCCGTTGGATCGTTGAGATCAGTAAAATAGTATTTTCCACGTGGTTGTCCTGTTGTTTGTAATGTTGAATTTAATACATTTAAACAGAGCCTACATATTCATGTTGTTTCTAATGTTTTAGGATAGTGAATATACATACAGAGAGCGCACGTCTGACTGGCTGTCAGGCGTAGTCTGGATGATGTAAAATAAGATAATCATTAATGGATCCATAAAGGGGGAACTCAAGTGTTGCAGCAGTAAAAAGACTAGAAGACGAGTGTGAAATAAAAGTAAGAATAGAAAGGAATAAACAGAAATTAAAGTACAATGTATGCTGAACTATTAAAGAAGCAGTATGTAACTCTGACCCCTAGTGTTTAAAGTGGGTACTGCAGTCTAAATTCTAAACATTGTAGAGAGCTGTTTCTCCCTCTCCTCTTTAGAGTCAATGCTCACACAGGTCACCATGTGGTGGACTCTGAAGCTTCAGTGTTTATCCAGCTCTGCATGGGTCTGTAAACCTTTCTGTGTTCTAACCTCTCTCCATTTTTCAAAAGCATCTCCAATATTGATCCTAGTTTGAGCACGTTTCTGCTCGTGGAGCTTATTAGAAACATGCAGAGGCTTTTTAGGTCGGGTACAATCACTTCTATCTGAACCACTTCTCTTGACCGCTTCCATCGCTGCAACACCTGTTGACCTGATAACTGCTCTCATATCTGACAAACCAAGGGGCGTCCAAAATGGCCGCGTGGGGGTGTGTCTTAAAAGCGCCTACCTTCTCTGGTCCAAACAAATCCAGAGCATTCAGGAGCAGAATCTAAAGTTAGAAGGAGGACATACTGGCTGCTGCATTGTTGTCAGAGAAGCCAGCACTTCAACATAGCATGTTTCCTTAATGATCATATAGTAAGATACCTTTATCATTTCACTCACTACACATCTCACTGATTGGACCTTTAAATAAACTATACACCCATTAACTGCCATGCCAAAAAAACATGAGGCCCAAAAGAATGTTGCAGAGTTTTAGCAGTCAGTCTTCTTCTGGTGCTCGTTCTTTGAGTCCACCCACATCAGTGCTACCTGATTGGAGGATAAAGTTTTCTGTTAAAGTGGATGGACCTGCAAGAGCTAAACTGTGTTTTCCTCCCTCTGCAGGTACGGAGAGAAAGGGGACGCCATCCGGATTGAGAAGGTGGTGTACACAGGCAGAGAGGGGAAGAGCTCCCGAGGATGTCCTATCGCTAAGTGGGTAAGTGGTATCACATTACATCACATCTTCTTCCATTTGGTCGAGTTTTTTTAGAGCCTTACAGTCGATACTTTTACATTTAAGTGACGGCATGGAGATAAAGAACACAATCACTGAGGTGATTTACTGCAGAAAATAAACATGACAAAAGCTACAGCCAATCAGCAACGGATTCTTTTGGTGTGTGCGTGTGTGTCCATGTGTGTTTAATGAGGGGTCTTGGGAAGAGTCCTGGCTGTGTTTGTCCTGCACAGTGAGCAAATCAGTTGGAGGTCTAAACAACTGCCCCGTCTCCCCTGTGTGTGTGTGTGTGTGTGTGTGTGTGTGTGTGTGTGTGTGTGTGTGTGTGTGTGTGTGTGTGTGTGTGTGTGTGTGTGTGTGTGTGTGTGTGTGTGAGTGTGAGTGTGTGTGTGTGTGTGTGTGTGTGTGTGTGTGTGTGTGTGTGTGTGTGTGCGTACATGCATGCATGTGTGTTGGAGAGAGTTAATAAAAGTGAAAGAGGTCGGGGCTTTCACATTTTTTTTTTCTGTTCTGGGAGAAAACGATTGTGAGGAATCAGTTATCGAGATTTAAGAAGCTTGGTCAGCTTGTGTTTTTTCATGGTTTAAGACTGTTCCTGGTTACTAGTATGACTCTCCAGCTCATTAAATATGAAATAAAGCTTCATTTAAAGATTGGTATCAGGTCAACACATGCAATGGTTTAAATGACATCACAACAATTCCCTGTATGACACAGTCTAGATGTGTCTGATCTCTAGAGAACAGATAACACATGCTGTAAACACAGAATGGATCAGAACTTCTTCTGGTTTATTCTGAATTACGATCAGCGATTGGGGAATTTATAGGTTGAAGTGGTGGTTCAATGCCGGACCTCTCCTACATGAGATAAACATCAAATAACGCTGAGCTTGCTCTTCCGTCAGGTGATCCGCCGTAGCGGCGAGAAAGAGAAGCTGCTGTGTCTGGTGCGGCATCGCGCCGGCCACCACTGTGCCAATGCTGTCATCATCATCCTCATCATGGCCTGGGAGGGCGTCCCCAAGCCCCTGGCCGACAAGCTGTACCGGGAGCTCAGCAACACCCTCACCAAATTCGGCAACCCCACCAGCCGACGCTGCGGCCTCAATGATGAGTGAGTATCTGATGATGCTGGTTTTCTCACCTACAGGTTTATGGACGATTTTTAAATCTTACACACCAGATGATTCAGCCAGAGACAACACAAATAACCCTCTTGTTTTAAAAAGTTTCACTCCTGATTCCTTTTGGACAACAGGTGATCCACATGGCATCAAACATTTTCCCTTTTCTCACTTCTAGACAGAAATCAGAGTCATAACTGTGATCAACCTAAATGTTTACGTTTTTAACTTTCAAAATTAAGAGTCCCTTTTGTTACTTGTTAACCTTAACTGGATTACCTACAGAAGCTGGAGAAGTAGAGTCGGCTTCTCTGGCGCAACTTCACCGACTATCAAAGTGCATGAAGAGTAAAAGGCTTGAAGAGGTCAAAAAGCTCCAGCAGCACTTTGTAGTATAAAGATCAACTTTATTAGACAGACGTGTTGTGGCTTCATGATGAATGCATCGGTCGAAAAAAGTTACTTACAAGAGCTGTCATATTAATTTAAATATGAAGTCCCATTATCCATCAATCCATTAGCTATACCGCTTTTCCAGTTCGTGGTCCAGGGGGTGGCCTGAGCTGATTCCAGCTGTCATTGTACGAGAGGCGGGGTTACACCCTAGACTGTTCACCAGCCAATCAGAGGGCTGACATATAGAGACAGACAACCAGTCACACTCACATTCACACCTACGGGTAATTTTAGAGTCAGCAGTTAAGCTAACGAGCATGTCTTTGGACTGTGGGAGGAAGCCGGAGTACGTGGAGAGAACCCACACATGCACAAGGAGAACATGCAGACTCCACACAGAGAGACTCCTGTTAGACGGGGATTCAAACTAGGAACCTCCTCACTGTGAGGAAACAGCGCTAACCACTGCACCACTGCGCAGCCCTCAAGAAAAAATATATTCAATCAATCTTTATTTGAAGAGCATCAATTCATAACAAATGTTATCTCAAGACACTTCATTAAAAGAGCAGGTCACCTTACTCTTTTTTTTTTATTGTATTCACCAAAATGTGCATACACACACTCACACAATAAAAAAAAGAGATACAAACAAGAGGGGAACTGTGGTACAATACAGTTTTTTAAGCAGATTTAGACAAAAACAAACAAACAAACAAAACAAAAGGAAAAGGGTCAGTATATAAAATGAATTAATTAGAAAGAGGGACAAAATAAATAAACAGGACAAAGAAAAACATGGGGACAGTATAGTAACAAAATTATGTAAAATAAAAACTGGTGGGATAGGTTGTACACATGGTGACGATTTTTTCTTTGACACTCACTTCTGCTTGAGTATGCTTGTATATGCAGTCAAGGGGTTGTTATTGGTCTTGTTAGGCCGGGGTGGGACCTGTTCTGTGCACGCTGCATATAAATAACTCGGAGACTAAAAACATGCTGCTGTGACATTAATGCTAATTTCCTAGTTGGCATTTGCTATGTTGTTTTATCGCTCTCTGCACAGATAACGAGGTGTACATAATGATGTGAAGCATCCAGGTTTACAAATCGTTCATGTATTAAACTTTGATCCTGCTCACTTTCTCCCCCTGCAGTCGAACCTGTGCATGCCAAGGCAAGGACCCTGACTCCTGTGGTGCTTCCTTCTCCTTCGGCTGCTCCTGGAGTATGTACTTCAACGGCTGCAAGTACGCCCGGAGTAAACTGCCGCGCAAGTTCAGGCTACAAGGAGATCGCCCTGAAGAGGTACACATCACATCGATATCTAACCATTGTTATACCATTGTTAACCACATGTTATTTAAGCTTCCATTTCAATGCTCTTTTCTTCTTCATCAGGAGGACAAACTCAGGGATAACTTCCAGCATCTGGCAACTGAGGTGGCTCCTTTGTACAAGCAACTGGCTCCGCAGGCTTACAGTAACCAGGTTTGTTGTACAATCAACCAATCAGTCATTATTTGTAAAGCGGCCAATTCATAACAAGCGTTATCTGGAGACGCTTTTATTTTTTTATTATTATTTTCTTCATTTTATTGCACTTAAAAAGCAAAACAAAACAAACTAACATAATAGATCAATGGAAAAACAGACAGTACATAATGATTAGTTAATTAACAAAATATACATTTTGAAAGAAATGTGATGGAGGAGCCAAATAAACCCAGAGGGGCTTGTCGAGTGGCCCTCCTAAAGAGAAACATGTAACACAGACATATTATTAATGTCGTCAAAGCAAAAACAATAAAGCTAACAAGAACACATACTCAATAAGGTGTAAAAGAAAGCAAAACAAGAGACATCTTAAAGAAGAGGGGAAAAAGGAAAATAAGCTCTTATGGCAGAGAATGGTTATGATGGTGCATTGGTTAATTGGCCAAGCAGGAAATAAATGGTTTGTTTTTTAAATAAGTTGAGGCTGGTGCTGTTTCTAATATGATTGGGTAAATTGTTCCAACAATGGTATGTAGGTTTCTGGGTATAAATAACATGTATGAGCTTTTTTTTGTATTGAGATCAGATATAAATCATTGATATAAATAAGAAAGAGTAAAGGACCAAGGATCAAGCCTTGTGGCACCCCACAAAAGAGCATATGGGATAATATGATATCTGTATGATATATAATATTTACTGTTTGAACCTTTAGACAGTGACAAACTGAAGCAGCACCAGCTACACCCGTCATCTTCATAGTCTGCTTTAAGTGCCTCACTGAAAAGCAGACTATGAAGAACTTGGCACATAACTTACAAAAAGTTCCCACCTCTTAGCAAGAGAGGAAGAGAGAATCTGAAAATACTCAAATGAGCAGGGACTTAACATGTTGTGTTGAAAAAAATAACATGTGAAGTGCTGCCTTTAAGAAGGGGGCGTATCCAAAATGAATGCATGTAAACAAAGTTATCTCTGTCCTGTTCATCAGTGTCAGTCAGAGGAGAAAGCTCCAGACTGCAGACTCGGCTTGAAGGAAGGACGGCCGTTCTCTGGAGTCACTGCTTGTATGGATTTCTGTGCCCATGCTCATAAGGATCAACACAATCTCTACAACGGCTGCACAGTGGTAAGATAACTTTAAAACTGCGTTCTGTTGTGTCATGTGCTGCCTAAGAACAGTCTTACATTACATGTTCCGCTCCCTTCCCTTCATCCACCCAGGTGTGCACTTTAACTAAGGAAGACAACCGAGCAGTGAAAGGGATCCCTGAGGACGAGCAGCTCCATGTGTTGCCTCTGTACAAGATGTCTGTGACGGATGAGTTCGGCAGCGAGGAGGCCCAGCGCCTCAAGATGCAGACGGGAGCCATTCAGGTGCTGCAGGCTTTCCGCCGTGAGGTGCGCAAGCTGCCCGAACCTGCCAAGTCCTGCAGACAGCGCCGCCTGGAGGCCAAGAAGGCGACCTCAGAGAAGAAGAAAAACAAACTCCTGCAGCAGGCGGGCGAGACTCCAGAGAAAACTGTGGTCAAGGCTGAGGTCTGCATCACGGCTTCCCCTCAACCCCAAGGCAATAAAGGTAACTTAATGTTGTGTTGTTTTGGGTCTTAAAACCGATATTATACTTTGTCTGTAACCAACACATGTCCCGACTGTTAGGCAAGGCAAGTTTATTTATACAGCTCATTTCAACAACAAGGCAATTCAAAGTGCTTCACATCATGACAGAGGAAAGAAAAGAAACATTAAAATAGAACATTTAAAAATCACTGAAATTATTAAATCTGAAAATATGTTCAAATAAAAATAATTCAAGTGAAATTAATTGAAATAAGTAAAAAGTAAAAGTAAAAATATAAAAAGAGTTAAAAGTTACAGTGCAGAGTTTAAGTTTAAAATCTTATTAAAGCTGTTTCATGAAAGGCAGCTGTAAACAGGTGTGTCTTCAACCTGGATTTAAAAGAGTTGAGAGTTTCAGCAGACCTGCAGTTTTCTGGGAGTTTGTTCCAGATATAAGGAGCATAGAAACGAACGCTGCTTCTCCGTTAGGCACATTATTTAAATTATAATCTAAAGTGCCTTTAACTAGAGCCGAAACCCTCAGCTGGTAGGTATAAGAACTTTGATAGAAGTCATAAAATATAAAAAAACTGACATGCAGTCGACGTTCACTTTCTAACAACTTTTCGTTTTGTTTCAAACACTCAGCAATTATCAAACAGGAAGTGAAGCCCAACATCAAGAAAGAGCCCTTCAACGGATCAATGGATGGATACCCCGTGCAGGCAGCAGACCCTTTCAACAATATCTATCCACACGCTGCCTACTATGCAAGGGGAGGCCACCCCCCGACCGGCCAGCCCTCTGCACCAGACCCGGTTAACGGTTACCATCACAATCTGCACTATGGCTACTACAACTACCCCCCCAACGCACTTTTCCGCCCTAAGCTAAGGACCTACGAGGGTCGAAATGGCTCTCTGCTTAAAGCCGGCATCAAGGCCGAGCAGGTGGACGTGAAGCCTGATTTTCAGAGCCTTCAGGCTAGACTCGCCCAGTCCTACCCGAGCCACCCAGAGCAAGCCAACCAGCTTAACCACAGCGCTTACACCCAGCCCGCAGACTACAACCAATCCCGTCCTTCCTCCGTCTCTTCTGAACCCTCCAACAGGGGCACTCCAGTGATCAAGCAGGAACCTATGGACATGCCGGTGTATGAAGGCAGCCAGGCCGGTGCCAACACACCCAGCACTACCCTCCAGCCCTCGGCCTGGCCAGGACACAAGCTCAATGGGAGTATCGTTCCCAACAACTGGGAAGGCCATTTGAACCCCAAACCAAGCCCTGATAGCTCATTGTTGAATCCGGATAAGCAGCAGTTTCACCAGCATTCCCAACAGAGGCAGCCCTCCCCTTACCCCCAGCAGTGGACATCGTACCATGGCTCAAACGCCATGATGACCTCACCCATCCCATCGCCCTCACTACAGGTACCTTGCTCTCTGTCTCCGTCCCCTCATCTCCAAGGATCCACACGCTCAATCACCCCACGCCCAAGCACCCCTGGTTGCTCTCACTCAGGCTCAGTCACACCACAGCCAGGCACCCCAGGCCCAGGCACCCCAAGGCACTGGGCCAGTCCCGCTCCCAGTCCCCAGCCGAACGCTTGGGGCATGGGGACCATGGCGTACAGCCCCGGTTTGAAGCACAGCCATCCCGCAGGAGCCTACCCGGACAAGATCTGGTCCAAGACGGGGGAAAGTCGTTGTTCGACTCCTCTTGGGCTCCAAGAGAAGGCGTGGAAATCTTGCGGGGGTTCAGTGGCAGGCAGTACCCCATCCCCCGCCCCTGAGGGTCGCCTCTTCCCCGACGCCCTGCAGCAGTCGGATCAGGCCTGCTGGAACCCCGGCAGAGCGGAGAGTAACGCCGAGAACCACAAGGGCCGCGAGTTGGACGATGACGAGGTGTGGTCCGACAGCGAGCACAACTTCCTGGATCCTAACATCGGTGGTGTGGCAGTTGCCCCGGCCCACGGCTCCATCCTGATCGAATGTGCACGTCGGGAACTACACGCCACCACTCCGCTCAAAAAGCCGGACCGCTCCCACCCGACCCGCATCTCCCTGGTCTTCTACCAGCACAAGAACCTCAACCAGCCCGTGCACGGCCTGGCTATTTGGGAGGCCAAGATGAAGCTGCTGGCGGAGCGAGCTCTGCAGAGGCAGCAGGAAGCGGCGCTCCTCGGGCTCTCCCAGGAGGACATCAAGGCCCTCGGCAAGAAGCGCAAGTGGGGGGCTACGGTGGCAGGTGCAAGTCCAGGACCCGGACAATCTAAAGACAAGAGGGAGGGGCCAGTGACGCGATTAGCCCCCACTTTCCATACCAACTCTACGGTTACTGTGTCTCCCTATGCCTTCACCCGCCTCACCGGGCCCTACAGCCACTTTGTCTGAGGTCACACAAACACAGACTGACAGCTACAGGGTGGTGCAGTGGAGGCCCCCGGAGAGAGCGTGGTGAGCAGGGTGAATGTTTCTCAGCCATCCAGCCGCCTGCCGCCTCTCCATCCTGCCCCCCTCCGTAGTCCACTTGGAGGGATGTTTTTATTGTTTTTACCTCATGTCAGGCAGTGGTTTGGGCTTCAAACACACTGCCTGTGGTGCTCTTCCTCTTCTCTTCCCTGGAGAGGAACTCCATTGCTTTTTTTTTTCTTGTTTATAGAATTTTAATGATTCTTAATTATTGCTATTATCAATATTATTATGATTGCTATTGTTACTGTCAATGTTGTTATTACAGGTATTATAATGAAGACTTGTTTGTTTTTATTATTGCTGTTTTCATTAATGTTATTATTAATGACGTGATTGTTTTTTTTGGTTATATATTTTTTTAAATCAATCAGTCTGCGTCTGTCAGACTCAGACATTTTGCTTTTTTTTTCCATGTTTGGAAAACGTGTACCCTGTTTTCTATTTTGATTTGAATTGTTCTTGTCAATCTTCCAGCTGTACTGCGAGGAGGAGCAAACGTCTGTCAGGCCGAACAGCTAAATCAATATTTCAGTAATCATACGGAACTTATAAAAAAAGAGCCTTTTTATTACGCTTAGATATCTATCTCTATATGAACAATATGAAGATATGTAGCTTTAATTTTTAAAGATTTAAGGCCTTCACAAAGGACTAGAGCTATTATTTTTCACCTGGGTACAAAACTAAACCTTCTCCAGTGGTCATTGGTTAGACCACTGGTTCTTTAACCTTCTCTGCCGACCCCCCTCACCCCTCAACATGCACACAGATACACTAAAACCCAGCATCAGACCCCCTTTGCAAAACAAACTCCCTCATCTTGGTGGCTATGTGCACGGTGCAGGTCTTCCATATGATGATGGTGTGACTCTTTATCCAAAGCTTGATCCAAAGGTAACTGGACTCGGTTGAAGATCAAGTCCAGGTGCCTTTGGGTCAAGCCCCTGCTGCACCCCTGCAACATAAACCCCCAGTTTGGGAACTCCTGGACTTCACCAGAAGCTCTGCTGTCTAACACACCAAAGACAGACTCACTGTACTGAGACACCCTTTTTTCAAAATCATTCTCTTTTGTCTCGAACTCACAAAAACTGTAATTTCAGATTTTTTTCCAATCGCCGATATCGAGTATAAGATACAGGTTTACTGTTCCATTTTTAAATGGTAGGAGGAAACATAAGAGCAGACATTTGATTCTACTTTCCTGTATTTCTGTGAGTGAAGGCCGAAACTGAACTTTTTAGTCATAAACAAATCATCAAGCTCCATCAGATGTGAATATGATGCCCGGTGAGAAACTAATTGTTATTGTCCTTTACTTGATACTGGGAGAAACTAATGCTGCTGTTCTGGTTGTAAGATGATGCTCCTTCTCTGATTCTGTGCACCCCCTCTCCTCCCCACCCCCACACACACACAGCTTTCGACTGGTGCTCAACTTTCAACCCTGAATGATTCTCATTCTGCTTCTCTTCATGGCACTTGATGCTGAACTTCGGTGCTTTAACTCTTTAAATCTGACTCAACTAGCATTTGCGTATATGTCTTTGTTTTGACCTGGAGTGAGTACCAGATGGTGATGATTGGATCGATTCCTTCATTAAGACGCATGAGCTGGACATTTCTCATGCAAAGAAGAGTATAATGAATTGCCGTATAGATACTCATCTTTGCCATGTATTCTCTATTTCTTAAAGTGCACACATCTGGTACTCATCAGAGGTTCAAACAAATGATACTGTCTGCAAATGTCATTTGAACTAGATCTGCAAATACCACACAGAAATGAAAAAACATGGCAACTTAACCTTCCTTTAACGTTCAAGTAGAGGTGAGCACTTCCCAAATGTGAACTCTAGAGGGCAGCAGAGACTTGGATTCCACTCTGAAGCCAGTAGAGCCTCACCTTGCTGTTTTAACCATCCACGGCCAGCAGAGGGGGGTATCAGACCCTGTTTGCTGACCAGTGATGGGCAAGGCCGTGGTTTATCCTTGTCTGTGTGAGCATAGTCTGGAGATGCTTTTGGGAAGCCTGGGTTAAAAAGGCAAAGGAAACAGTGTTAGGACAGCGGTGCTTTTGGTGCTCCTACACAAACTCTGGTGCTGTCCTTTTTACACTTGATAACCAGTGAAGGGCCCGCCTCTTCCTCTGCATGGTGCTGTCATCTTCAAGCAGAGCGGGGCGGGGGCGCCTTGACCTCCAGAGAGCCAGCCAGCCTGTAAGCGGCTGCCCTGCGGGTACAAAGCTAATTCTTTGGACTTGAGAACTGGTTAGATGTTTATGCATTTTTATTTTTATTTTTTTAAATGACAAATGCATTCAGCCTCAAAGACACACTGTCGAGGTAACGAAAGCACAGTCACTGAAACCATTTCAACCCATTCAGAAAAAAACTAAAAGTACTGAGAGTTGAGGGCAAACTTTGGGAAATGACGGATTCTGGGAGTTAGCGCCAAATGCAGATGGATCTCTCACTTTGTGTGTATGTGTGTGTACGTGTGTGTGTTTGTGTGTGTGTGAGTGAAAGAGAAGAGCCAAAGAGAGAGACTATTTGATAGCCTATTTGATAGCCTTCATTTTCACCCCATCAACTAAACAACTATTTGACTCAAACGGTTTCATGGTTTGAAGCGTTGAAAATGAAAAGTGAGTAACTCCCAGATCTGGACGCAGGCTCCCTCCTTTGATACCGGGTGGTTGTTAGGGTTTGGGGTCATGACCCCTGGTCGTCTGTGAAAGACCCTGTTACCTCTCCCCCGGGGGGGTCTCCAGCTCTCTACCTCACGCTGTAGAGACACTGGTCACAATCACAACTTGCTACTGAGGGCGGAGAATCAACACATATTATGACCCTTTGTGTGCTCAAGATCACCACACTCATTTGAACCTGTTCTCTTTTTGTTTTTTTGTTTTTTTACTCTTATTTATTACTACATGGTGATGATGATGATGATGATGATGATTGTCTTTGATGTTTGTTTTTTTTTCATCTTTTTTATATAGCTAATACAAATTGTACATAGAGAAGAAAAGATTTATAAAAGCACTTTTAATCTTGATTTTAATGACAAAAAGAAAGAGCCGATTATTGACAACTTGAAGCTTAAGGGTTTTTTATTTTGTTTGTTTGTTTTTTTATTTTCTCACAAGAGAGATAAGAAATGTAAATATTAAAATATTTAGGTAAGATTATTTAACTTGGTGAGGATAGTAACTAAACCGTGAATGACAATGGGGTATTTTGAAGTCTTTGACGACCCTCAACGACAGTCACCAACACTTGGGTCTCCACGTGTTGTGTGTACTTTGTGTGCTTAGTTACACTGCTGTTTTCGCTTTTATTGAGTACTGTAGCCCTTGACAGCATGTAACTGACCTGTCACTTTCTAACAACACATTCGTTTGCCCGGTTATGTAACATGAAGCTATACCTAACTCAACCTGTCACCCTGACCCCTGAACCCTGTATCTAACACCAGATGAATTTTACAGTTTGAGATTTTCTACTAGACAGCCATGAAGTTTCTGACTTTTTTTAAAGGCGGTTAAATCAACCTGGTTCTGTTGTACTCCAGCACAGTGAACAAAGGGACACATGTAGAAGGAGCATGTGCTGCTTGTTGCTTAAAGGGAGAAGAACACGTTTATTGACGGGTTGTCTGATGTTAGTCCGCTGAATGTGGAGCTGAAGCCAGCAGCTGGTTAGTCGAGCCAAGCATAGAGACTCTAGAAGACGAGAAGCGTCACTCCAGTGTTGTGGTACTTGAAATCGGACTTGAGACCACTTTTTGAAGGTCTTGTCTTGGGATCAAAAGCATTTTTACTCGGTTTGTCCTGGTTTCAGACTCGATGGACTCTGGATTTTAAATCAAGACCGCCACTGATCGCCTATTTATCCACATCACTCCTGTGATTAGAAGGAAAACTCCTCCGGTTACAGCCGCAACCTTCCGCCCCCTGCACTCAAGATGATGATTTTTCAGTGATATTTATGGTCTTGTCTTGTCTTGGTCTCATTCTGCCTTGGTCTTGGTCTTGGTCTTGGTCTTGGTCTTGGTCTTGACTCGGTCTCGATCCCTAAATGTCTTGGTCTTGTCTCGATCCCTAAGCCTTGCCTTGGACTTGGTCTTGGTCTTGGTCTTGGTCTTGGTCTTGGTCTTGGTCTTGGTCTTGGCCTTGCTCCCGGTGCACTCTGGTCTCAGGTCTTGGTCTTGTCTCGGTCTCGCCCTGCCTTGGTCTTGGTCTTGGTCTTGGTCTCGACCCCTAAATATCCTCTTCTTGGTCTCGGGTGTCAGTCTTATCTCGGTCTCACCTTGCCTTGGTCTTGGTCTCTTCTCGGTCTCAGAGTACTCTGGTCTCGGGTTAGTCTTGGTCTGGGTTAGTCTTGGTTTTGACTTCAACACTCCCTTGCTCCATCGACACAAACACCTGGACCTTTAAAGTGACTTTTCATATACGTCTTAGCATGTGAAGAGGTCGTTTCATCGTAGTAGTCGTGTTGCTACATTACTCCTCCCAGTTACCATAACGACCAGCAGCGATCCACAGAAAGTCACCGCGTCCAGCGAAGACATTTAACTCCCGTTGTGTGGATCTTTGGTGGGAGGATTTTGTGCCTTCGCTCGCAGCTACGCTCGACCTTCTCCCTCGTTTCAACCTCGTCGTTTTGCCGAGCTCGGCTTACTAGGTGCTGTCTCTGTTTCACATTTCCAAACTTCCAAAAACTCTTCAGTGCGATGCTCTTTGCTCAGTGTAACCACAGACCATGAGCAGGACACAAATCAAAAAGGATACTCTAGTTAAGGTTGCTCCGAGGTTTATAGCCCCGCCTACTTTTGTCAGTTGTGTTAGATTATCAGGTAAGAGACTTCCTCCCTGCTTGTTTAGACGTATCTATCATTATTATCTACTCTAGTTCTCAGAATAGTAAGAATGCACTTGGTACAAAAAGGAGGACATGTTTTAGTTTATGTTCATCATTTGATACTCAAATCACGTCCAACCCGTCGTTTGACTGGTGCAGCAACGTGGCCCGTTTGACTTTTAGACTGCACGGCCCAGGTTTCACACACACACACACACACACACACACACACACACACACACACACACACACACACACACACACACACAAGCCTACTGTAACAATGGGTGCTGAGGATACAGTGTACTTGATATCTTAATAACTCTGTAAATTCTTAAATGTCTCACTAGCTCGGTGGCTGGTTTTCTCATGAGAAGCGACGCCTCCCGAGCGGGTCGTTCAGCTGGTGCTATGAAGCTACAACCTACAAATCTCACTGTGTAAAAAATAGAAAATAAAAAAAAATGTGAGGGGATAAAAAATCGACGACCACAAATATTTTTCTGAGCTCTTGGAATGTCAAGAAGAGTCTACGCAGTTTGTCGACGGTGAAGCTGCCTCGGTGCTGACTTTGGGGAAAGTCTTTTGTTACAACGCTAAATACTAAATGATATCTCTTTTTGAGGGGGGGAGGGGGGGAGGCGCGCTCAAAAAGGTTCATTACATCCTCTCTCCCTCTCTCTCTTAATAATCATTCCATGTTGTACTTGAACTCATTAAAAACCAGGGTGAGATATGGAATCATGTAACCACAAAGACTGTTAATCTGGGTTTCCTGTTTGGCACGGTGCAAGTACCAAACGCTTCTGAAATAACCTTTTGAGTTATTTCAGATGTTCATGTTCATGGTAACTGAATGCTAAGATATTTGAACAATATGAGAAGAGCAACTGTGTACTGCCTCCCTCTTCCTCGTCCTCTCCCCCACACATGCACTTCCTTTTACTCACATCCCCCCCTTTTCTCTTATCACCTTGTACATTTAGTCTCACACACACACACTCATCACATTTGCATCTCACTGTGTATGGCCAGCTTTTTAAAACACCTTAATTTATGAACACTTTTCAAAAATTTGGGGGATGAAAGACTTAGGACCCAGGCCCATATGAGAAGAAAAAGAAATACACAAATGAACCTACACAAGTGGCAGCTACATTCCTCTTTGAGTTTTTTAGGATTGTTATTTTGGTTCTTTATTTTCATGTCAAGGATGCAGTATGTAAAAAAAAAAAAAGTGTTTTTGTTCAGTCTCTCTCTCTTGTAGCTGTATGGTGTATTATGTGAATACATAGTGTATGTGGTAAAAAAAACCCACAATATTGTTTTATGTTGCGCGATAAATAAAGACATTGAATTGAAATGTGCTTTGTGATGTGACTTTTCATTTCTTTTTACTGCCAGCACTTTGTTGCAACAGGAGACTAAGGCCCAGTGTCCACCTATAGCGTTTTTTCCGGGAGTGTTTGCATGAAGCGTTTGTGCTCTGAGAAGAAAAGCGCTGCAAGTCACTGCTCCGTTACTTTTTACTGCATGTTTTATATTTGAGGTCGTTTATTCCTTGATCGGACACGGAGCGAGGAGGATGTGGGTACAAGAGACGCGATCTCTAGGCGGCAAAAATACGGGGAATATCAAACAATTTGGAAAGAGTGCCGGTGATGTCAACAGCGGCATTCTGAAAAGTTGAAAGATTTTCAAATTTAGTGCTCAGAGCAGCCACACAAAAAAGGTGGCACGCTCTGAGGATAAGACTTAGGCGTGTTAGGCCCCGTGTCCACCTAGCATTTTTTTTTCTGAGCCCCAGCGTCTTCTTCAATTGTTTTCAGTGAGTAGAGAGCGTTTGCAGCAGAAAGCGGAAGCCTGGAGAAAAAGTGCAGTGTCCAGCGTCTTTTCTCTTCCGAGAGCTCTATCTTTTTTGTGCGGCTGCTCTGAGCGCTCAAGTTAAAAATCTTTCAAATTTTTTGCCAGCGCTCTTTTCTAAATGTATGACATTCCCCGCATCCTCCTCGCTCCGTGTCTGATTGGGGAATAAACGATCTCAAATATTAAACATGCAGTAAAAAGTAACGGAGCAGTGTAGGTCATACAGCAGATGTTGTCAGCAGACTGTTGTCATAGAGACAGGACGGACGTGCAACGCTTTTCTTTTCGGCGCACACACACTTAATACATACACTCCTGAGCGCACAGCCAGCGCTTTTCTCCCCGGAAAAAACGCTAGGTGAACACGGGTCTAATGCTGCACTATGACCTGAAAGTAAACAACAGGGCTGTGGAGGAATAGGTTCCTGCAGCGTGGCACAGTTTGGCATTTTGATCCATTTAATGGAGATCAGCTGTGTCAGAATCACTGCCGTATATCTCTGTCTCTATAAACACAGAGAATGACCTTCTCTCCAAGGTCGTGCAGAGGACTTTCAGAAGAGCAACGGCTCAAATTCACAAAATTTTCCATCCATCCATTATCTATCTATACCCAGTGGTATAGTGGTGTCTGAAGAAAAGTGTATACTATTAATTTTTACCCAAAAGTGTCCCTTCCAGCAGAGGATAAACGGCCTCTGTTATAAACAGTGACATTTAAGACTCCTCTTGCATATTTAGTTAATGTGTACTATCCATTTAGAGACAGAGTAAGGAGGGGCGACCCTCCTTTGCAGCATACTAGTAAATATTGTCAATCAATAAATGGTGTGAATCCGAGAGGATTTAGAAGTGGGTAAGCACTTTGGAGGCTGAAAATACAAGTGGGATTACATTGTATAGCTGCGTCTACCCTGCAGTAAACAACTGTATATACCACTATACGATCATCAATCTCAGCATACATGGGAGCGAATCCATCTATTATCTATTATAAGGCTTTTTCCAGTTCGGGGTTGCAGGGGCTGGAGCAGATCCCATTTGTCCTTGGCAGGAGGCGGGGTTGCAGCCTGGACTGTTCTCTAGTCAATCACAGAGCTGACATATAGAGACAGACAACCAGCCACACTCTAGACTAGAGTCAGCAATAACCTGACGAGCATGTCTTTGGACTGTGGGAGGAAGCCGGAGAGAACCCACACATGCATGGGGTGAACATGCAAACTCCACACAGAGAGGCTCCTGTCAGACGGGGAATCAAACCAGGAACCTCCTCACACTTGTATAAATGTGTCTCTGTCAATTAATGTACAGTTCATGCTGTTTGGTTTTTGCTTGTCATTGTGGTTTTATATAAATTTGTAAAAATGTGTACCACCAACACGCGAAAGGGACTACAGATAGAAAAATGAATGTGCACTGTTCTTATTTAAAATGAATGAAATGAATGAATACATATTGCTGTGAGGCAACAGCGCTAATCACTGCACCACCATGCAGCTTAAAATGTTTTTAAATTAAATCAATAAA
This sequence comes from Labrus bergylta, assembly GCF_963930695.1. Lineage (NCBI taxonomy): Eukaryota > Metazoa > Chordata > Actinopteri > Labriformes > Labridae > Labrus > Labrus bergylta. The sequence goes on along the minus strand of NC_089196.1, from coordinate 2,561,037 downwards.
CACCTGGAAGGACAAGTAAAACAATCTCATAAATGAAACTTCAAACACTGAAGCAAATCAGTTAATTACTTATACATGCAAATCATTTATCAGAGCTGTTTCTGGAGGTAAGAGTGTGTAGGATTGTCTCTTCAGTTCAGTGGTCATTTCAAATACAGTTTGAAACCCTCTTCAAGGAGACAGACAGGTGAGGAGCGCAACTCAGGTTTTTACTCACACCAGACTGTGTCGTCCCACAACCACCGCCTGACGTCCAACCAACACCATCAGACTGTGTCGTCCCACAACCACCGCCTGACGTCCAACCAACACCATCAGACTGTGTCGTCCCACAACCACCGCCTGACGTCCAACCAACACCATCAGACTGTGTCGTCCCACAACCACCGCCTGAGGTCCAACCAACACCATCAGACTGTGTTGTCCCACAACCACCGCCTGACGTCCAACCAACACCATCAGACTGTGTCGTCCCACAACCACCGCCTGACGTCCAACCAACACTATCAGACTGTGTCGTTACCACAACCACCGTCGTCCTCATTCATGCACGGCCTGCTCCGACCTCCACCTCAGCGACGAGGAAGTTTGGACAACAGGAACAGGAGAAATACAAAGGAGAAATCCTTCCTGCATATTATCCCAGATGCTCTTTTGTAAAGCATCTCAAGATAACACTTGTTATGAATTGGCGCTATACAAATAATGATTGATAGATACTGCCACATGAGGCCACACCACATCAGCTGGGTCCTGTATAGTTTTCGACACGGCCCCTCAGTGGCTTCAGGTTGAGGCTTGGCCTACAACACGTATTTTAATAAACACTCTTTACATGTAACCATCCTAACCCTCACCTCTTTGGCTGACATCTGAGTATATGTGGTAAAGATGCACTTCCTCTCTCTCACCTCACCTCTATATTCATCCTATAACACCTCGTACAGAAGGTTGAGTAAGTAATGGGAAATAAAAAGATGCTGATGTTGTACAGTGAATTCAACATGGCTATGTGGCGACAAATGAGTTAAATATAATGTCCTATACAAAAAACCTTGAGCTTGAAAAAAATCTGCTATTTAGGCCACATGTTTTTAACTCTAGCTTCAAAAAGGATGTCTTTGAGTTTTTCTTTACTGATCAAAGTGAGGGTATAACTGAAAAAATAAAAAGTCCAATGAGATATTTACTCTGTTTTAATTTGCCAACAACCTTCAGCTTCAAGCGGTACTCTCTCGATACTAATAAGTTATGTTCTAAAGCAGAGAAAGTATTTATTTAAAGGTCCAGAAACGATAAAGTTACCTTCCTGTATGATCAAACATTAAGGAAACATGCTATGTTGAAGTGCTGGCTTCTCTGACAACAATGCAGCAGCCAGTATGTCCTCCTTCTAACTTTAGATTCTGCTCCTGAATGCTCTGGATTTGTTTGGACCAGAGAAGGTAGGCGGTTTTAAGGAACCCCCCCACACGGTCGTTTTGGACGCCCCTCGGTTTGCCAGATATGAGAGCAGTTATCAGGTCAAACCAACATGTGTTGCAGTGATGGAAGTGGGCGAGAGAACTGTTTCAGATAGAAGTGATTGTACCCGACCTAAAAAGCCTCTGCATGTTTCTAATAAGCTCCACGTGCAGAAACGTGCTCAAACTAGGATCAATATTGGAGATGCTTTTGAAAAATGGAGAGAGGTTAGAACACAGAAAGGTTTACAGACCCATGCAGAGCTGGATAAACACTGAAGCTTCAGTGTCCACCACATGGACAGTCACTAACCACCTACTTTCCTGGGAGCTCTTGAGCTCTCTTAGGCTCCTCAAGATCGTTGGTTGACGGCCTGCCAGAACAACCCCCCCACACACACACCCCCTCCCCACCGGATTGTTGATGGACGGCCTGCCAGAACAACCCCCTCCCCACCAGATTGTTGATGGACGGTTCGCCTCCCCCCACCCCTTGCTCCCTATCCCTCTTCCTGCATCTTATCCCATCTCTCCCCCTATCTCCATCCAAGCCCGGCGCAGCCTAGGCCTGTGAAGGCTGTTTCGTCATGAGTCGGGGATCCGGCCAAAGGTTTCTGCCTTTTAATAAGGCAGTTTTTTCTTACCACTGTAACTTTTGCTGCTTTGCTAAAAGTTCTCATGATAACCTGCATGAGCATCGACTCTAGAGAGGAGGGGGGAGACAGTCCTCTACAATGTTTTGAATTTAGACTGCAGTACCCATTTTAAACACTAGGTGTCACAGTTACATATTGCTCCTCTAATGGTTTTTGGTGACTTTCTCTTCGACTTAAAAACTGTTTAATTGTGAAATTTCAACCAAAAAGGCATATATTTCTGTTTGTTCTGTGTCATTTTGCTTGTGTTGTATTAGTGACGTGCTGTTTTAATAACTAGTCGGAAAAAATGACAAGATGCATATTTGTATGTTTTTCATTAAATTCATGAATATATTTTAACATTATAGTTAGTAAGTTGTATTTGAGAAGAAGGCTTAGGTACAATAATGTGTACATAATTTTTCTTCTAGAGTCAAGGAACTACCCATCCCTTAATCCATTGTGAGTGGAAAGTGATAGACGACACTAGTTGCTTTAATGACTTCATTGTAATTGTACAGATTTCAAAAAGCTATCTGTGGTAACCCTTACTCAGTGCTTTTAAAATACGTTAACGTTTGTGTTCACACTGATCAAATGAACCAGACTTTTCGGTCAAGTGTACTCAGGCCCATGTCCCTAATGTGAAACTTCCCTAAGCGACCCTGGAATAATGTGAGGAATAATAAATAGAAGGAAGTCTCAAGAGATTTTTTCAAAGTTTCCATGAACTGAGACTTCCTGGAAATCATTATATAACAAACAATTCCGCAGAGATAGTGATTTAATTTTGTCTGTATTTCCAAAACTGAGAAGATCAAAGAAATCCTGAACCATTAAAGGATGCGAACATGACAAGTGTTGGCTTCCCCTGAGGTTTAGTTGCAGCATCAAAAAAAGGAATGTTGATTTGTGTTTGTTAAAGATTAAGCTTAGAGATATTTGCTGTTTTTGAAGCAGACAGAGACTTTAAAATTTCCCATGGGTCTCCACGATCTGGCTTCACTAAACTTAAAAAAGTTACTAACGCTTAGTGTTCACACGGCTCGGTTAACAACTTCATGAGTCAACCCAAGTTTGCCTCATCAAGCTGTTAGCACATTGACATCAAAGGGGCAGGATAATAAATAATAATAATAATACATTTTATTTAAAGGCGACTTTCAAAACTCTCAAGGTCACCTTACAGAGCAGAGATAAATACAACAAAGTAACAACACAACGATAAAATTAATATTAAAAACACAAAAAACACAAATAGAGTTATAAGACCGGATGGAAAATGATCAGACTGAATATGCCAGTTTAAAAAGATGTGTTTTGAGATGAGATCTGAAAATGGAGAGAGGGTTGATATTACAGATTTGTGGTGGGAGGGAGTTCCAGAGGTGGGAGGCAGAGCGGCTGAAGGCCCTGGACCCCATGGTGGACAGGCGGGCGGGTGGTGCAGTGAGTTGAATGGAAGAAGAAGACCTGAGAGTGCTGCTGGGTGTGTTGATGTGCAGGAGTTCAGAGAGGAACAGCGGAGCGAGGTTATGGACGGCCTTAGAGGTGAGGAGCAAGAATTTTGAAGTTGATGTGATATTTAACTGAGAGCCAATGAAGCTGCTGAAGGACAGGAGTGATGTGATTAACAGAGGGCGTTCTGGTGATGATGCGAGCAGCAGAGTTCTGGACCAGTTGAAGTTTGTGGATGCTGGTAAGGATGCTCTCGATGATGAAGTGGTAGAAGTTCAACGGACTCTGAGGGGACAGATGTACCTTCTTTAGTGTACTCAAGATGCAGGTGAGCCTTCTCTAACAGGGTTCAGGTACTGATGGTCCAAGAAAGGTTCTCAGAGAATAGGACACCCAGAAACTTGACATGGGAGACAAGCTTGACCTACATCTCATTTATGCTGATGACGTTGTGCGTGTCACAATAAAGTCCACAATTAGCTCTTTGGTCTTTTGGTGTTGAGAGTCAGATTGTTATTAGTGCCCCAGGCTGTGGACTGAAATGTTGTCGCAGTTGTGTCGTTGTGTGCAAACTTTTAAATAGTATTAGAGCCGTGTACTGGTTTGCAGTAGTAGGTGAAGAGGGAGTAGAGGAGAGGGCCTAGTACACAGCCCTGGGGGACACCAGTGTTGAGGGTGAGGATGGTAAGTTTTTGCCCTTACTTGCTCCATTCAGAGAGGAAACTTAGTTCTAAAAAGTGAAATTAATTTTATTTTTTCAATGTCTGGCATCAAAATAATCCCTGGGAAAGTTCCCCCCCCCCTCCTTGCTCATCGTCAATATGTGGACAAAGCAGCTCTATCAGCATGAGAGTTCAGCTCTGTGCAGAGAAAAGTCGCAGACAGCTTTTCTCCACATTCAGATGCAAAATAGGAGCAAGCTGTACGGAGCTACAACTTTTTGGGGGCGTGTTTTTCTGCCTTAACTTCATTGGTGCAATCTCCTTTGTGAATTAGACCTTGAGACGGAGCCGATAGCGGGAGGGAATTATGTGCAATTTTGAAGCTATTAATGGCTGCATCAGCCCCTTAGTATTCACTTTAGTGACGTGTGTTCTTCAAGTGTGTGTACGACATTTTTCATCATTCAAAGCAGTAAGTACACTTACTTTCATCTGTCACTGGAACAGCCAGTATATGCTATAAGGCTTTGTGCTTTCATCAGTCTCTGGTGGAATATGACTAATAATTATGTTATACAATGACCCCCTTTGTCTGAGGCCAACAGGGTAAAAAGTGATGAGAAAGACAGAAAGGGGCCCTCCCACACAGGACACGGACCTCAGCAACAATAGAGCTCGCCCCCTGATTGGAGGAGAGCAGGTACCACCGGTGGTTTTGTCGTACTCATATCTTATCTGTCTTGTATCTATTGGGTTATATTTAAATCAAATGTGTTTTCCCCTCTAAATTAATCTAGTTTTTGCAACAAACAACAAATCTGCTCAATTTATGCTCACGCGTACACAGACATAAACACCAGGAGTACACCTCGCGTTTTGAAAAGTTCCACTTGATATTCTGTTATTTATAGGAGTTCAGTACTGAATCAACAGAAAGCAGCTGTAGATCTACATTAACAGATATTCTGTTATTTATAGGGGTTCAGTACTGAAACAACAGAAAGCAGCTGTAGGTCTACATTAACAGATATTCTGTTATTTATAGGCGTTCAGTACTGAAACAACAGAAAGCAGCTGTAGGTCTACATTAACAGATATTCTGTTATTTATAGGAGTTCAGTACTGAATCGGTGGCAAGCAGCTGTAGGTCTACATTAACAGATATTCTGTTATTTATAGGAGTTTAGTACTGAATCAACAGAAAGCAGCTGTAGGTCTACATTAACAGATATTCTGTTATTTATAGGGGTTCAGTACTGAATCAACAGAAATCAAGAACCTTTCAGCCATTTCTAGTTGTTGTAGTTTACCGCCCTCCTGGCCCATATTCTGAGTTTCTATCTGAATTTGCAGAATTTTTTTTATCAAATTTAGTCCTTAGCAGTGATAGAATAATTGTTGTAGGTGACTTCAATATCCATGTGGATGTTGATAATGATAGCCTTAGCACAGCTTTCATGTCATTATTAGACTCTATTGGTTTCACCCGGGGTGTAAACGAACCTACTCATCGTTTTAACCACACCTAGATCTTGTTTTAGCTTATGGCATTGAAATACAAAACCTTACAGTTTTCCTAGAAAATCCTCTTCAATCAGACCATTTCCTTATTACTTTTGACTTTGTCTTACCAGAATTATCTCTGCTTAATAAAAATGTGCTCTCTAGAAGTTTATCTGATAGTGCTGTAGCTAGATTTAAGGAAGCTATTTCAGCTGCTTTTGATTCAGTACCGTGTTTCAACCCAGTTGGAAACTCTTATGATAGCTTTAGGCCCTCTCAGCTAGATCAGTTTGCTAGTGCAGTGGATTCGCTGAGAGTTACTCTTGATTCGATTGCTCCCCTAAAACCAAAGGTTATCAAACGGCAGAGACTAGCTCCATGGTTCAACTCAGAAACCCGTACTCTAAAACAATCGTCGCAAATTTTTTTGAAAGAATATGGTGCTCAACCAAAACGGTAGAATCTTGTTTATTCTGGCAGGATAGTCATAGAAAATATATGAAGGCTCTACGTCACGCTCGAGCTGCCTACTACGCCTCTCTAATTGAGGAAAACAAAAGCAATCCTAGATACCTTTTCAGCACTGTAGCCAGGCTGACAGAGAGTCATAGCTCCATTATGCCTTGTATTCCTTTAGCCCTCAGCAGTAATGATTTCCTGAGCTTTTTCAACAACAAAATTGGTAACCTCCTGCCCTTACCTGGTGCAGATATGTCTGATACAGCAGAGACAGTTCCAGGACCAGATATTAGTCTAGACTGTTTTTTTCCAATCGACCTTTCAGAGCTAAATTCAATTATTTCTGCGTCGAAACTGTCAACCTGTCTTTTAGACCCAATCCCAACAAAGCTGTTTAAGGAAGTATTTCCCTTAGTTAGCAACTCTATATTAGATATGATCAATATGTCTTTACTGGCAGGCTATGTACCACAGTCATTTAAAGTAGCGGTAATCAAACCTCTACTCAAAAAACCTACTCTAGATTCAGGAACTCTCGCTAACTATAGGCCTATATCCAACCTTCCTTTTATCTCAAAGGTCCTGGAGAAAGTGGTAGCTAATCAGCTGTGTGACTTTCTCCATGACAACAGTTTATTTCAGGAGTTTCAGTCAGGATTTAGAGTCCACCATAGCACTGAGACTGCACTAGTTAAAGTTACAAACGATCTACTTCTAGCTTCAGACAGGGGACTTCTCTCTGTGCTCGTCTTGTTAGTCTTAGTGCTGCTTTTGACACTATTGACCATCAGATCCTATTATATAGACTAGAACATTTACTTGGAATTACAGGGACTGCTTTAAGTTGGTTTGAATCCTACTTATCAGACCGATCTCAGTTTGTACATGTTAATGATAAGTCCTCTATGCACACCAAAGTTAGCCATGGAGTGCCACAAGGTTCAGTGCTTGGACCAATTCTCTTTACATTATATATGCTTCCTCTGGTAAATATTATGAGGAAACACTCCATACCGTTTCATTGTTATGCAGATGATACTCAGCTTTATGTAACAATGAAGAATGATGGCACCAGTCAGTTATGTAAGCTAGAAACGGGCCTTAAGGACGTTAGGACCTGGATGACCAGAAATTTTTTGCTACTTAACTCAGACAAGACTGAAGTTATTGTGCTAGGCCCTAAAAACCTCAAAGAGACTTTTTCTAGTGATTTGACTGTCCTTAATGACATCAGCCTGGCATCTAGCACCACTGTTAGGAATCTAGGAGTTCTATTTGATCAAGATATGTCCTTTAGCTCTCGCAAATTTCAAGAACAGCCTATTTTCACCTTCGTAATATATCCAAGATCAGGAATATCGTGTCGCAAAATGATGCAGAAAAACTAGTTCATGCATTTGTTACCTCCAGATTGGATTATTGTAATTCTCTTTTGTCAGGGTGCTATGGTGGATCTCTAAAGACTCTTCAACTAGTCCAGAACGCTGCGGCTCGTGTACTGACTAGAACTAGGGAAAGGGACCACATTACTCCTGTGTTGGCTTCTCTGCACTGGCTCCCTATACAGTCTAGAATAGAATTCAAGATCCTTCTTCTTACTTACAAATCTCTAAATGGTCAGGCACCATCTTATCTTAAGGAGCTACTAGTGCCGTACTGTCCCTTGAGAACATTACGGTCCCAGAATGCAGGCCTGCTAGTGGTACCTACAGTCTCTAAGTGTACTATGGGAGGTAAAGCCTTCAGTTATTGGGCTCCTCTCCTCTGGAATCGTCTTCCTGCCGGGGTCCGGGAGGCAGACACAGTCTGTATTTTTAAGAATAAACTTTCCTTTTTGGTAAATGTTATAGTTAGGACTGGTGCTGGTGTAGACCAGCTCCTAGTTATGCTGCTATAGGCTTAGACTACTGGGGGAACTAGCACCTTAGGCTCCTCGAGATCGTTGGTTGACGGCCTGCCAGAACAACCCCCCCCCCCCCACCAGATTGTTGATGGACGGCTTGCCAGAACAACCCCCCTCCCCACCGGATTGTTGATGGATGGCTTGCCTCCCCCCACCCCCTTGCTCCCTATCCCTCTTCCTGCATCTTATCCCATCTCTCCTCCTATCCCTTTCCAAGCCCGGCGCAGTCTAGGCCTGTGAAGGCTGTTTCGTCATGAGCCAGGGATCCGGCTGAAGATTTCTGCCTTTTAATAAGGCAGTTTTTTCTTACCACTGTAACTTTTGCTGCTTTGCTAAAGTGCTCATGATGGATAGGCCGGGTCTTTGTAATATAGCCTAAGTAAGGTCTTTTACCTGCTTTTTGTAACATAACAATGAGTAAGGTCTTTTTTTACCTGCTCTTTTGTAATGTTAAAAGACAAAGAGTAAGGTATTTTACCTGCTTTTGTAAAGTGTCTCGAGATAACACTTGTTAAAAATTGATTGATTGATTGATTGAAAGCAGCTGTAGGTCTACATTAACAGATATTCTGTTATTTATAGGAGTTCAGTACTGAATCAAGAGAAAGCAGCTGTAGGTCTACATTAACAAATATTCTGTTATTCATAGGAGTTCAGTACTGAAACAACAGAAAGCAGCTGTACATTAACATTTTCAAAACGAAGCCAGGAGATGCGTACATGCATCAAAAGTTGTGATGCATGTACGGACAGTCGCTCACCCTCTCTCTCTTGCTCTGAAGCTGATTTTTGTTATGTTGAACGTAGAGCCTTATAATACAAAGGCTCTGGTTGCACGGAACCTGCACTCTCTCTCTTACGCTCTCTCTCTCTCTCTCCCCCGCTCTCTCTTTCTCACTCTCTCTCTCGTGCACGCAGCAATTTTATGAAAAAAATAAAAGTTAAATCAGAACAGGCTGGAAATATACATGGGTCCAGGTATCGTCTTTGTGTGGGAAACACTGGAGATTAAATATTCTCAAACAGGTTATTGGTATAAAGTTGTCATTTTTATTGTGCTGCACTTTTTTTGATTTGGGAAAATGTCAGAGTTGTGTGGAGTTTAAGTGACAGTTCTAGCGCTAGCCCTTAGTAGGCCTACAGCGTTGCTGCCAACAGTCAATAATAAATAATATTCTTTTTATGAATATATTTGCCTCCTGTGTAAAATCTGTGTAAAAATAGGCCTACAGTGTATTTTAACATCTAACATAATGGTGGTACTTGAGAGCCAACTATTTTCGGAGGTGGTGTGCAGTCTAAAAAGTTTGAGAACCACTGATGTAAATACAACTATTTTATGTGCTATTTTATGACATCGTTGACCTCAGAGGGTTTTAAATCACCTTTCTTACATGTAAAGTATTAACAGCCAAAGACTGCATCAGGTTGTGCCTGTGTGCATATCTGCTTCCCTCCTGCACTGCAGCACAGCCACGGAAGATGTCTGTTGTGAAAACGTGTTTTAACCAATAAGAGCACAGTCCCACTAGCCAATCACAGTACATGGAGGTAACACTTGGGAAAAATTGTGCGGTTACAACTGTAATATTTACAATCTATGGGTTACATGTATTCATGTAAAACCGACTCTACCCATGTGTATGTACTGTACCAGAAAGCTATCACTCCCAACATGTGGCAAAATGGAGCCAAGACCTCAAACATCTCCAATTCAAACACAGCAGACCGTGAAGATGAAAAATGTCCACAGATAGATCTGCAGGAGAACAGGGTAAGTTTAGTTTCCTATTGTTATCTAACTGGTTATCTTAATGGACATTCATTATAGATATAACCATGCCCACTAGCTGGCTTATGTTAGCATGCTTCATCATAATGTGTCATTATAGGTGTTAAGTAAAGTTTAATGCATTTTCATTCATTTAAAATAATTGACTATGCAGGATCATAAGTTTGTGTGAACCCCATACACACACACACACACACACACACACACACACACACACACACACACACACACACACACACACACACACACACACACACACACACACACACACAAGATTTTTACATTTTGTCATGTTACATAATAATCATTTACTTACCAACAAAATTTAAACATTATGATAAAGCATGCTTTATTAAAGATGCATCAATATGTACTTCACTTTACTTATTCTTAGTCTTAGTCTTAATCTTTTCTTTTCATGTTTCATTTTCTCTAGAGCTATTACAAGTTAGAGTCGCTTCAACAGAAGTTCAAAGTTCACTCATTTTGTGCCATTTTGTGTACTGACCAATTATTATACAGACACTTTTTTATCAACCACCATTGGTGGTTTATTGACCCAGTGACAGGCAGCCACACACAACCTGGACAGAGCTGGCCTTATAGAAGGAGAAGGCATGGCGATGAAGAGGGACTTGGACAGAGGCCGTGCTAAAAGATCATCTCTCACTATTTGAGTGGACCTACTGGTTAGCAAAAGGTCACAAAGATTGTCCTTTGGGAATATTAATTAAGGACACAAGTCATAGGTACCGCTTGTAGGAACCCCACCTCACCCTCTCTTAAACCCACCTTGTCCAGGTATTCTGTTTTGGTGTTCATGTTGAAGTGAATTAGTCCTTAATCTTAGAGAGCATTCAAAAACACGTTCTATATGGTTAACTCCTCTTGGAGACTCTTTACTTTTAGTTGAAAATGTTGTTTTCAAAATAAGATGCAAGGGGCACGTCTGTGAGAAACAGTGAAATTGTTAAATCTCCTTTCTGCTAATTCTTTCAAAGAATGCTAAAATTCTTACAGTTTCTAAATAAAGAATGTTCAGCATGAAGTAAAAAGTCACTGTCTTTTTTACATTTTGAATAAGTGTGGAAAACAGATGGTTGTCATGATGATTGTATTCGATTTGTTAATGTTTCCATGAAGTTTAATAGCTCTGTGATTGTTTCAAATTTACAAGGGTCACAAGTGCATTAGAAAATGGTTAATTATGTTTAAGTCATTAACCTTAAATAAACATTAATAAAATCAGTTTTGTCTTCATGACATGACTTGCTGTGAACCTCAAGACATGCTTCTAAATGAAAATCTTTATCAAGCATTTAGTAATATTAGTTAATAGGCTTAATTAACATAACGTAAACCCTTAATTAATGTTAACAAGAGACATCTGTTAAGGGTTTCTTAATGTTTATTATTGTATTAATTTACTGTTAATTAAGGCTTATTACTGCATTAACTAATGTTAATTGCATCCTAATAAGGATTTAATATTGTATAAATTAATACCGTAGTTAACATGAACACCCTTAATAGATGATTACTAGACACATTAGTTAACTATTAGTAACCATTAGTTAAGGCTTACCTCTCATGGGAGGTGAGGTGCACATGCAGCACGCAGCAGAAAGACACATCTAGATGATGCAAAACAATGTGACTCTTGGCCTGTGACAAACGAAAATGGGACGAAAATGGCACAAAAGAAAACCATTACTGCAGTTGAAGGAGAGTTGGAAGAGATAAAAAAAATCTCTGAACTTTATGTCGGAGGAGCTCAGCAAAGTGGCTAAGCAACAAGCTATGCTACTTGAGCTGATGAATGAAGTGAAACAACTAAAGAACGCTGTCAAAGAGAAGGACAGACAAATTGAGGGCATGGAGCGAAGAATCGAAGACCTTGAACAATACACAAGGATGGATGATCTAAATATAAGCGGACTTGACACAAACATCGAACCTATGCCAGGTCTCTGTGTTCTAGTGTGTTTTGTTAGACTCTTGAGTTCTGTGTGTCTTTAGTGTTTCATGATTTATTTTGTATTGTCCTCAGTGTTTCTGGTCTTGTGTTTCTCCCTGCATTGATTGCCCTGATTGTCTTCACCTGTGTCGTTAGTCTCACCTGTGTCTGATTACCCCATGTCTATTTAGTCTCTGTGTTTCTTTCCTTCTGTGTCAGTTCATTGTTGTTGTATGTCAGATGTCAAATGTCAGTTTTCTAGTGCTTCCTTGCGGCTCCTTGTTTTCTCCTGTTGGATTTTATTTGTAAGTTTTGTTTGCCTTTTTGTTTGAAGAATAAATAGTTTTTGTTGATTCTGCATCTGGGTCCTCCTTTTGGTTTTCTCGATCCATGACAGAATGAACTGACCAACAATGGACCCAGCTGATTTTTTTTAGTTTCAACGAGCCTTCTCCCTGGGAGGGGACTCGTCTTGCCTTTTTCTCTGGCACTCGAGGTAGGAGGAGACGCAGTCAGGGTCTTCGATGCCAGGCCTCAACCCAGCTTAAACCTCAGCCTCCCTGTGCCTCAGAGCCACAGCCTCCCTGTGTTCCTGCAGAGCGCCGTCTGCCCCCTGTTCCTGTTCCAGCAGTGCGCTGTCTGCCACCAGTTCCGGCGGAGTGCCGCCTGCCCCCTGTTCCTGTTCCAGCAGAGTGCTGTCTGCCACCAATTACGGCAGAGCGCTGTCTGCCCCCCATTCCGGCCGAGCGCCGTCTGCTCCCTGTTCCAGCAGAGCGCCGTCTGACTCCCATGTCTGCGTGGGAGGTTCTGTTCACTCCTGTTTCATGGTTGGAGGTCCAGCCCACTCCTGTTTCATGGTTGGAGGTCCTGCCCACTCTCGTGTCTCCGTAGGAGGCCCCGCCCACTCCCGTGTTGCTGTAGGAGGCCCTGCCAACTCCTGTTTTCTCGTTGGAGGTCCTGCCCACTCCAGCGCACTCGCCAGAGGCCCTGCTGACTCCTGCGCCCTCGCCGGAGGCCCTGCCGACTCCTGCGCCCTCGTCGGAGGTTCTGCTAACTCCGCCCACTACTGTGTCTTCGTGGGAGGCTCGGCCTCTCACTCGTACCCTGTCATCTGGTGGGCCTCCAGGTCGCCCTCCTGATTTGCTGTCCGTGTTCAGTCGGCCTTCCGGGCGGCCCACCTGAACTGTCGTGCCTTATGGTCTTCCTCCAGGCCACCCTCCTGAACTCTCTGGGCTATGTGACCTGCATCCAGGCCGTCTGCCTGACGGCGGTTACCCTTTTCTAAAATCAAGGCTTATTTGTGTCAATTACTAAAGTTCAATGTAATTGCTGTATCTGAGACATGGCTTGACAATGACAAAGTTTCTGATGTGCAACTGGAAGGATATGAGATGATCACTATTAACAGGACTAAAAAAAAAGGAGGAGGAGTTGCCCTGTATGTTGATAACACCTTTAAATGCAGATTGGTTAAATGTATGTCTGACACTATCGAAAATGTACTGGAATGTTTAACAATTGATATTGAAAAATCCAATAACATAATCCTTAGCTGTGTATATAGAACACCGGGATCCTGTCTTGATACATTAGCTGGTATGTTTGATAAAATGAATGACAAGAAGGTCCAAATTGTGTGCGGAGATTTTAACATTCATCTGTTAAACCCAAATGGACATAACAGGACAACAGACCTTGTAAATACTATGTACAGCAATAGCTTATTCTCTCTGATTATAAAACCAACTAGAACAACAACAGATACTACAACATATTCACAAATAAAACGGAATGCGAAATACTAAGTGGACTTCTCAAATGATATAAGTGACCACCTTCCTGTTTGTGTTGTTTTTCCAAATGTTTTTAGACCACATAACGAAATCAAGTCGATCACATGCAAACTTGTTGGACTTAAAACATCAGAATCTATTGCTGCCCTCAAGGTGGACCTAGGAAAACAAAGTTGGAATGAGGTTTGTGCAAAGGATGACCCCAACAAAGCTTATGAGATGTTCATGACCATACTAAATGCAGTATATGAAAAAAACTGTCCGTTAACAAAACATACAAACAGACAAAACTATGCTGTGCCATGGATTACTAAGGGGATAGAAAACGCATGCAAAAAGAAAAAAATATTATATAAGAGATATTTAAAATATAGAACAAAAGACTTAAAACAAATATAAGACATATAAAAATAAATTAATTAGCATCACGAGATCTAGCAAGAAAGAGCTAGATATTGGAGCAGAATAAGAATAACATGCAACGAACATGGAGAGTGCTAAACAGTATCATTTAAAAGTATCATTTTACTTTGTAAAAGATCACAACACAATGATAAATACAACAAAAGAAATTGCCAACGAATTTAATCATTATTTTGTTAATGTTGGATACAATTTACCAAATGCGATAGTACAGCCGACAAATAAAGGAGTAGATGAAGATATTGTTTATACAAACTCTGACACCATCTTTATTAGTGGTGTTGATGAAAATGAAATACTTGACATCGTAAATAAATTTAAAAATAAAAAGTCCACTGATTGCTCTAATATTGATGTGTCACAAACATTATTGAATGTATTGTTAAGCCATTGACACATATCTGCAATCAATCCCTCCAAACAGGTATACTTCCCAACAAAATGAAAACAGCAAAAGTCATTCCTATCTACAAAAATGGAGATAAACATACATCTTCCAATTATAGATTAATCTCTCTGCTTTCCCAGTTCTCAAAAATTTTTGAAAAACTGTTTGTGCAAAGACTCGACAATTTCATTGAAAAACACAACATATTGAGTGACCATCAATGTGGATTTAGAACAAACAGGTCCACTTCCACGTCCACTTCTTCTGCAATTGACAATAAGGAATATAGTGTGGGGGTATTTATAGATCTAAAAAAAGCATTTGACACAATTGATCATGAATTATTATTGAAAAAACTAGAGAGATATGGTGTTAGAGGAACAGCACATGCATGGTTAAAAGGTTACCTCAACAATAGATATCAGTATGTTCAAATAAAAAATGTGGATTCAGATATGTTGAAAGTTACCTGCGGGGTCCCACAAGGTTCGGTGCTAGGCCCCAAACTGTTTATACTGTACATAAGTGATATCTCTCGAGTGTCTAAACTGTTAAAATTTGTTTTGTTTGCTGATGACACTAATTTATATTGCTCCGGAAATAGCTTGGACCAGTTGCTCAAGACAGTGGAAAGAGAAATGAAGAACATTAAGAAATGGTTTGACATCAACAAGTTGTCACTGAACCTAAGTAAAACAAAGTTCATAGTATTTGGTAATAGGCAAATCAAAAAGCAAGTACAAATGATGATTGATGATGTTGAGATAGAAAGAGTGTATGAGAATACATTTCTGGGGGTGATAATTGATCATAAATTATGTTGGAAACCACACATCAATAATGTAAAAACAAAAATATATAAAACCATTGCAATATTATGTAAAACTAAAGAATTCCTGAATCAAAACTCACTGTATATATTGTATTGTGCACTCATAGTTCCATACATTACCTACTGTGTGGAGGTATGGGGAAACACATACAAAACCAACATTCATCCTATTTCCATGCTACAGAAAAAAGCTATAAGAATTGTAAATAGATCTGATTATTACGAACCAACTAACGCACTATTTATTAACATACACGTTTTAAAATTCAGCAATCTAGTCGATCTAAAAACTGCTCAGATAATGTACAAGGCACACAATCATTTGCTTCCGAACAGTATTCAGAGGTTTTTTTAAACTAGAGAGAGCCGGTATGAACTAAGGGGAATAGGTGTGTATAAACCAAAGGTAAGGACAAACATAAAGAACAGGTGTATTTAGGTAAAAGGGGTTAATTTGTGGAATACTTGTGCCATGGAATTAAGAATGTGTAATTCACTTTCCAGATTTAAACTTTTGTTTAAAAAAATGGTGTTTATCAAATATAAAAGGTCGGTTTGATTATTTTTTGTGAGTGTGACTTCTGTTTTGTTTTTTGTTTGTTTCATTTGTTTTGTTTTGTAACCAAACTAGTAGTGTCTTAAATAATAAGATTTGTAATAAGTGTAGGTGTAATAAGCTAAAGCTTCTGCCTACACCTTTTTGGTCAAAAAAAAAAAAAAAATGTTTTTGTTTTTTCTTTTGACTGAAATAAATGATTACTACTAATACTACTACTACTACTGCTTAATAATGCCTTAACTAATGTTAATTAATGTACCCTTATTGTAAAGTGTTACCGTCATTTTTAATGTCACTGTGGGGATATCTGTCAGTTATCCAAAAAGTTAAGTAAAAAGTCTGACATGATGAGAAATGTTGTTGACATATAGCGTTGTAGTTGGATCTTAACTAGGCATAGTCAGTTTATAAAAGGTAAACACACAGTGAGCGTCACAAAATGTAATGTTTGTTAGATTTTAATAGGTCAATAACTTCCTGTTTTTGTCTTGAAACAGATTTTTATTTATTGAATGTCATAGTATTATTAAAATGTAATGAGCGAGACTGTGATATAATATTTCATTTAGTCACATTTACAATAAATAGGACCTTCTCTCACATCCTAAAAGCTGGCATGCCAACCACTTGAACTGCACAAGTAAAGCTTTTATTGATCAGAAGATTAGAAAGTTAAGAAGAGTAGAAAATGTATTTAACTGTCAAGAAGAACAACAAAGCTAAAGAAATACAGTTTTGTAAGAAATACATTTGTTCTAAACAGACAGAACATTTTGGTCTGTTTTCTCCTCATCGTCTCTTCCTCCATGGAGCTCAATTTTAAAAATGTTGTCCACATTCATACTGTCTATATGTTGGTGTCAGCGTTGGCAACTCTGCACCAGTTCACAGTGGTACAAAGCTTGCCAATGGACTTTTTTCTCAAGAAAACGTACAAAATTAAGTCTGCAAGAGGACTCAGCTTAATAAACATAACAGATAAGCCAAACACAGTTCGGTCTAATATGTTCATGTACTTGAGAAGAAGGTAAATGATCCAGGGCAGGAACAGCAGCGTGTAAATGAGCAGCACCAGGACCAACATTCCAACAATTCTACGTTTTTCTTCAGAGGGGACAGAGACGGAAGCAGAGAGCGCTTTGAAGGTCCCAACCAGGAAGAATATGAACAGTGGGAAGGGAATGATGAAGAAAATTACATAGACGCAATATATCACTTTAACAGGAACCCGGAGAAACCAAGAGAGGAGAAACGGAGGGAGCAAAATGACATGAGGAATGAGCCAGGCCACGACACTGACCACCACAGAGATCTTGATGGTTCATTTGAAGCGGTACCACAGTGGGTGGGCGATGACCAAATATCTGCAATAAAAGATGGACACGTTGTCTTTGAGGAGGTGCAGAATAAGTCCGAAATATTAAAGTCAGAAACAAACGTAGCTACAGGACGTATAGTTACCTTTCCAGTGAGACACACACCATGAAGCGAATACTGGTCACTAGGCTACTGCGGTAAATATAACGTACGATGTCATCATTCTGTTTTATCTCCTGAATGAGCAGGAAGCAGAACTGAATGACGTCAGTCATGAGAAGGTTGATGACGTAGATTGGAGCCACATGATCCTTTCTTACCTGCAGAAAAACACATGAAGACAATCAGTTGTAAACATGTTCTCATCCTTCTCCTGCCCAGCTGTTGCAGTAAGAGACAGTAATTCAACTGAATCCTTGCCCCTGAGCCTGATCCATATAGAGGGGCAGCAGATCTCTATGGGATTTGCTGAAGACGCCGCTGATGAAGCAATTAAACTGTGAGGCAGCAGAGACTTCAGACTGTGCTCTGCACTCTAGTCCATTTACCTGGCAAACGTCTACTTATGTAGCACACAAGATGGACGAGCTGCTGCTCCTGACAGCACAAATACAGACTTTAGCAGATCCACTGCCCTGTGTTTCACTGAAACCTGGCTCAGTGAACACCTCCTGGACTTTCAGTTCTTATCACCCTCCTCATGTGACATCAATATATGCACACTGCTTTAACACAGTAAGAACTGTCTACCTCTCAAAAATTGATTGTTGATCTGATTCTGATCCTGAGACTGTTCCACAAACACATGGCACAGACAGTAAATGAATAAAGTCATGTAATGTACATACCAGAAAGCAAAGAGCATAGATGACCATGAGCGTCAGAGGAAGGCCGATACTAATGATGATGCATGTTACCACGTGCCTTATGAAATCTAATTTTTGGTAATACTCATAGCTGGCATTCCAGTGGGTGACGTTATTGTAGTTTTCTGTCATTCTTCAGATTGAAACCTAGAGCTAAAGAGATCAAGACATAGGGAGTTTTTAAGAAATGGGTTGCACTGTGAAGCAATGACCAGCACTAATAAAAAAATTAAACAGGGAGTCATTAACCATGTGTTTTTTCTGCAAGTGTAAAAACTGATGATTGTTAAAAAGTTTAGTCAAACTATTTTTATTTTTATTTTATTTTATTTTTTTTATGTTTTAAATGATCCCTTTTGATTTGGACATCTAAGAGGATGATTCACTGGTCAGGACTGCTGAATACGTTAAACATGGGGCTTTCATCATAGAGAATTTACTTGAGTCAAGATCATCTAAACAGATATGAATCAAACTGTAGGAAAGCACCAGATCTTTGATTTACTCAAGTCAAATACAAGTTCAGTCACACTGAGTCAAAGTCAAAAAATGTAGTTTTTTTGTTCATTATTTCAGATTTTCTTAGTTGATGAAATGTTATAATGTTTATATTTTGAATTTCAGGTAAACACAGTGTTACCTTCAGTTAAGCAACAACCATAGCCAATCAAACATAGCGTCTCTCAACAATGTTTTTTCAGACATTTCAAATATCACAATCTGCTAATTAAAGTAAATAAATGGGTCTTGAATAATCCTCCGCTGCCCTGATTCTGCATCTGATTCATCGATGTTATTAGATCATTTAACTCTAACTCGCAGGGAGAGTTTCAAAGATAACCACAAAACTCTTCTTCACACCTCAGCTGTTGTCATTTCCTGGAAAATTAAAACATTTCTAGAAATACATCTCAGTGGGTTATGATGGTTTGGAGGAAAGGAAACAATGTGTGATTATATTAAGAGAAAAAAATCATTTGAATCTGTTAATATACGACGGAGGATTAGGGCCAATTTAAAAAAAATAAAGATTAAAGTCGTAAATTTACGAGTTCGAGACCAGCCTGCGTGAAACTGATGAAAGGAGAACCCTTAAAGTCTTTAAAGAATAAAAGAATAAAGTCTTTATTTAGTCTATATCAGAAGATCAGCAGCTTCCTGTTCTCAAATGACAAACATGGAGCATCTTGTCCTAAAGGTTTCACTAATAAGGAAATAGGATACTTCCTTGTGTAGTCGGTTAGGGTTAGGGTCAAGAGAAGTTTCACTTCAACTTGTAAGAACTTGTTTATCTGTAAAATGATGAACAGAACACAAACTGTCTCTGCACACGAGACACTTTAACAAGGCAGACCGATAACAGACACTAATAGTTGTGTTGGAGCTTTACTTATGCAGATATGAAACTACACATGCTTTTGGCACATCATCATCTTTACATTGTCATAAAATATCAGCACTCTGAAAAGATACTGCAAGAAACTGAAGAAAGAACCACACTGACTTGGAGGAAGTTGTGTCTGAAGATGAAAAGACTTTAAGAGTTCTACTTTCACAATTTTCGCACAGGCTGGTCTCGAACCCGTTAATTTACAACTTTAATCTAGTAAATTTACGAGTTTAATCTCGTAATTTTACATTTTTTTACGTGGCCCTAATCCTCCGTCGTAGTTAATAAACTCAGAGTTTATTTGTAAATACATTTTAAGAGATTTATTTCAAGCACATTTTTGGTCTTTTTTTTACTCAGACACATACTTGTGATTTTAAGAAATAACAGAGTAACCAGCCCCACCAAACAAATATAAATATATCATCAGGTTCATATTTATTCTCAGGACTGTTTGCATTTCCTTTTCTTTTCAATTGTATTTGTAATAAGACCACAACACTGACATTTTAAAGTTACCAGATCTCACCTGAATGAAGTCTCAGCACCAATGTCTGATGTTTCTCTGCAGCCGAACTGTCTAAAGTGATTCAGATAAGTGATGGAACACACTTGGTCACTGATAATATAACACACCTCTTCTAAGGAAGTGAGAAAAAAAAAGCCAGGCATGTGTATAGTGAGGGAGGAAGAAACTGCAACACAAGCAGAAGCTGTTTGAAATAAGAAAAGCCGATACCTTCTTTACATTTGAGAACTAGCAGAAGTAGCTGTGTTAGAATTAGTTTATTTTGTCATGTGTGGACCGTAATAATGTCGAGCATGTTTATGGACACTGGTAGCCCCCATTCTCATGTTTATTTTTGATATTTGTATATTAACTTGTTCAATCATTATGGCCGGCAGCCTGAGACCTCACTCCCTTTTTGATTTGTTCCCCTGTAGGTAATTACCCAATGAACATCGCCTGCTTCACCCAGCCACTGGATGATCAGCAGCTAAGAGGCTCCATATAATAACACACCAGCTCTGCAGTGGGAGATCTCTGTCAGTCTTGCTGTGGATCATTGTGTTGAAAGATTTGTGGTGAGGTTGGACAAGGTAAATTGGGGTTCCCCTACATTTGCTACACATACATAGTTGACTTTGTTAGAAACACTAGGTAAGTCTGGTTTGTGCCACCTATGTAGTTTTCTCTGTGGAGAAAGGAAAGGGCGATGGGATCCGTGGTTTCCAGTCTTCAAGACTTGTCTGGCCTCCACAAGTCCCAGGAAAAATAGCCAGGCGGGTGCCAGTCCAAGGAGACTGCTCTCACTGTTTGCCTATGGACACAGACATAGAGTCTGTTTGCTGCCAGGAATTTACAAGATGCCAATTCCTTCTGGAAGAAATCTTGGAATCAGTTGAGGACACGGCCGTATGTGTTGAAGTAAATATGTCTGTAAATAGAGCATCTTAGTGGGAGTGGCCTGCGGTGCTGTGCATTTTGGGAGTTGTTGTCTTTTATTCACGTCCAAAGATTTTAAGTTGCTGCCGTCAGGCCTCAGATTCAGTCTGCCAGCATGCAGGACAAAGAGGATGGGAAACTCATTTGTTCCTGCTGCCAGATTCATGTTTCAACAGGGGAAGTATCCCTTTAAGAATGCATTGTCTTAGCTATAACATGTTCTCTTTATTATTTTTTTATATTTTTATTGCCACTTTTTCAAAATAACAGGCAAACAGTTAGACTTAGACTTAGACTTAGACTTTCTTTATTGTCATTCAAACTTGTACTTTACAGTGCAGATAAGAACAAAATTTCGTTGCATTTGGCCCGTTGTAGTGCAGGATAAAAACAGCAGCATGTATTTACGTATAAAAAATAAAAATAAGGTGCAGATATAAATAGATATAAAAAGAAAAACTATGAGTAAAAATACTATACAGATAAATATATTGCACGTTATATTGTGTTTTACAGTCCAGTGAGGTAGTCCTGTGTGGGGGTTTGAGGGGGAATGGAGGGATTCTTTTTTCCTGTTCAAAAGTCTTATGGCCTGTGGGAAGAAGCTGTTACAGAACCTGGAAGTTCCACTTCGGAGGCTGCGGAACCTCTTTCCAGAGTCCAGCAGCGAAAACAGTCCTTGGTGGGGGTGGGAGGTGTCTCTGCTGATTTTCTGAGCCCTGGTCAGACAGCGGATCTTTGCGATCTCCTGGATGGGAGGAAGTGGAGTCTTAATGATCTTTTCCGCCGTCCTCACCACTCTCTGCAGGGACTTCCAGTCAGAGGCACTGCAGGCTCCGGACCAGACAGAGATGCAGTTTGTTATAATGCTCTCTATAGTGCCTCTGTAGAAGTATATTGTACTTGTGATTGAAATTGTATTTAAAACCAAGAATCGTTATAAAAATCCGCTCACAGATGCGGTTCATTGACTGTACAGTTATTTTACAGCAAAAATAAATAGTCTGGTAAGGTCTCAAAAGTATCTAGGGCAAAAACAAAGTCACATAATTTAAATCTGGCCTGCATCATTACTAATGTGTACATGTTTACAGTCTGAGTGATAAGTGGGCTATACCGAGAGTAACAGGTTTTACTTTCACCGTGCAGGCTGAAATTCATAGTACTATATGTGAGGGTAGAATATTTCTCTATGTATCCAGATAAAACTAAAGGTAAGATCTGATTTAATATAACTGTTACTGATTTAAGAGACTAACCGAAACGTGAACGCAAACATCAACAACCGGCGGCGGTGTAATGTAATATTAACCGAGCATCATGCTGCTTAAACGTTATAAATATTCTGCATTGTCTTCCACACACGACCAATTCAACAGTCACAAGTTGATCATATTGTAAATTTAATGACGCTCATTGAGGATTAGTTCTAAAAATGGACAAAACCTGACAAACATTGCGGTGATTGTGACTGTGTCTGTATTTAACACCTTTGAAAGGAAGGTGTTAATGCAGGAGACCAGTGTTACACACAACATGCTGCTGTTATGTTAGTTAGGAGGAGACAGAGGCACAATAAAAGAAGGCATAAAGATCGCGTTTTTCCCCACACATGTTAATATGTTTTAAATGTCATGCATTTATTTTTTATTTCACTTCAATAATCGTTAACAAAGAGAAACACCATGATTAAACTACAGGCTATTGTTGCCTTTTTATAGCCAAAGAAAACTGAACATCCACAGCCTCTGCATTCAAAAGAATTTCAACATTGACATTTATGTCTTCCTATTTCCCTCTTTTCACCAACATTATATTTTAAACAGGGATTTCCTTTTTCTCTAGTCTCTGGTCTCTCCCCCAGCTCGCCCCCTCCGGTGCGGAGGAACAATCTGTACTCTCAAATAACAAAGCAGTCTCAAATCTTTTTGAGAAATTACAGCTAAAAAAAATCTACTTTGCATACAGTACATCCTCTGATAAATAAAGTGAAGTACTTTGATTGTATTTCTGTGGTGTTCCTGTAGGAGACCATGATGCAGCCAGGCTGAAGCAGCAGGTTGTGAAGGTGGACGCCATCATCTTGTCTTTGCAGTGTTGATTCTGAAGAGCATGTCTTCACATAGGACTCAAAGGTAAAATGATCTCTCATATGATTGGACCGTGTTATTGTAACTGCTATCAGCATGAAAGTAATTTTAGTAACAATTTATAATCCTTCCTAAAATGTAAGGAAGACTAGCAGAAGATTTTAACAGCCTCTATGGTTCTGCAAGAAGTCTAGTTCATGTTTAAATTGTTCTTCTTTCTGTCTTCAAGGAAATCAATGCCCAAAGGAAACAGCAGTCCAGACTCTGATTCCAGCTCCGGTGAGGTTCTGCACACAAATTGGCTGTCTGATTATATGAGAATATTTAACATCAGTTTAATTTATCAGGCTGGCCCATGTGATGACAGTTTAAAATAATCTTCAATAGAAAGTGGCAGGAACACTTTTGTCTTAAAACATAAATTCATAAAGCTGATCATATTATTGGATTCATCTTGTCTTATTATATATTTAGTTTTTCCTCATAAATAGTTCTCCTGTCTTAAAAACAAACTTTAGAACCTGAAGTTTAGCAGAACCTGAGGACAGATCTGATTTCAGGTCTGAGGCATAAACATCACAGTAAAATTCATTATACTTTACATTTAACTCCATGATTGTTTTTCTTAATTACAGAAGATGCTCTCAGATTCAGATCCATCAGCAACCCCTGACAACATGGAGGACTCGTCCCCTGAACGTTTCCTGTCCTCTCTCGATGGTCTTCTTCTCTTCAGTTATTAACTCTTGAAAACAGCAGCACAATAATGTAAATGGAATCTCATACGTATCTTGCTATGCTTATTGGCTTTAAATGTTTAATATTGAATAAGTTTGAAGGCCATTTCTCTCAGACGAGACCAGCTGAGCTCGTCTGTTAGCTTTGCTGTTGTCTTAGCTGTTGTTGGTCAAGAAGAAATGAATGTCAGTTCAAGGCCTTTTCAAAAGTGAGCTATAAACTTAACTGCTAAATTATTTTACTGTGACCAACACTTTGTTGTACTCCAGTTAATCAGAGACAGTCATATCAGATTTTTAAAAAGTTTATTTAAACATTTTATGAAAAAAAAAACTTCAATAAACGACCCCTGGCTTTATTAACCATGTGGAAAATAAGTAAGAGAGACCATCAGGTTGAACTGCTGGGACATAAGAGAAAGTATAAAAAATAATTTAACAAAGAAATCCCAAGAAAAATCTAATAAAGTATAGAGATCCTGGATGATTGTTTGACTGTTAAAATATGATTGAAAAGCAAATCCAACACAACCCTCCAGCATTTGGCCTTTCAAACACAGGGCAACAGACGTCGATCAGCTCCTCTGGGTGATGGCAGAGAGGACTCTTCATCTGGGAGAGCTGCTGGTGTAAGGTCATTTCTACCACAGTGGATGAGCAGGGCATCTGGCACAGGTGAAAAAAGGAGGACGTGACCCCAGCCTGACCTCTGTAACAGGTGTGCAGATGAAGGTAGAAATGAGTCATTTTTAGGTTCTGTTGATTGTAAAATGGAAAAGAAAACATCACCTTTCTATTTAACATTTAGCTGGTGTATGACTCAGTGTGATTTATATTTAAGAAGACTGTATTGTTAACAATAACTTGTTTTGACAATCCTCTTATGAAACTTAAATAATAATCACAGGACAGATATATAACTTTAAACAGATGATTTTAACTTACACTTCACCTTTGTGGAAGATGTCAGACCAGCTGCTTTTATCTCTTCTTTTCCTAAATGAAGACATAAAAAACAATTGATTTACTGTTCACTTAAATATATTAGAGAAGCAGACATGAATCACATTGCAGACTATCAGTTTCTAACAAAATACAACATATCTTACCACCTGTAGTCTACGGTCTGTGGTGCTAACCTAGCTTAAATATAGAACGATTTCGGCAAAAACAGAGATCCCAGCAGCCCACGTATTTTCAATAATGATCAAAATAACTGGATTTTTTAAAACATAGTGTGTTTAAATATTAGACATTGAATACGGTGGTTTGTTGTACTTACACATTTCTTCATCGTAGACCGGCAGAGCGCTTTCGGCGTAGCTGGGCTGCGTAAGTCATCAGGGCAGTACGCTAAGTGGGCGGGGTGTGTTACCAGGGCTCCTGCCCCCGGACCCTACTGCGCAGACTCTGGCTCCAAATGACGTCAAAATCGCAATCGCAAATCCTCGATAAGACATCGATAAGCTAAAGTCAGGACAAGTCTGGGTCAAACTACCGAAAGCTAGAGTCACAATAAGTCTGAGTCAAATCACTGATAAGATCTAGAAAAGCCAGAGTCACAACATGTCTGAGTCAAAGAAGGGGTAAGACCAAGAGGTAAGACCAAGTAAAACATTCACAAGACTGTGATGAGTCAGAGTTAAGACCAATCCAACCCAAACCAACCACCAGAATAAGATCAGTCAGAGTCAATATTATTCCAAGTTACAACAACCACAAACAAGGACGGAGTCAAGTCATGTCAAAGTTAAATCTTTCAGTGAGACATGTAAGAGCCTAAACAAGTCCAGGTCAAAAGAATAACAAGACATAGTCAAAGTCAATGTCAAATTACTCACAAGACTGGCAAGTCATATTACAAGCAAGGCTTCAAGAACGTTGAGTGGGAACAGCTACAGTGCGCGCCCACTGGCGTGCACGTGTAGGGGTAGGGTGTCCCAAGTCTTGTTGCAGCGGAGGGATAGGGTGAAGTGTTAGGGCTACTTGGCCCTTTAAAACAAGATTCCTTGGAGGCGCACTCCAAACAGAGTAATTTCCCAGAATGCACTGCGCATCATCAACGGCAAAATGACAACTGCAAAAGAGACGCACAAATGTAAGTTTTTCCTTCGTTTATGAGATCTGAAAATTATGACAACATTAACATCATCTTAGTTAAATAATGTTCCAATGTACTATGGTCCGTTTCTTTAGAAAAGATGGGAAGAAAATTGTTCGAAGTATGCTGGTGTTTCGATCGCTAACTAGCTAGCTCCGCTCAGCTGACTAACGTTACATTGTTGCATCTCAGTTTGTGCATGACAGTTCAGTATTTTGATACATTCCCATGGCAAAACCCCCCAAGTTTGAAGTTATATGACGCCCGAAATGTAACTGAAGCTAGCAACGACGTTTCTCCATTTATTACTGCCACATTAATAGCAGTAGGCTACAGACGAGCCGAAAGTGTCTAATGTTAGCCCACAGAGCACCGTTATGAACTGTTGTGTTACCGGCACCATTATGCTTTCTATTTGTTTGATCGATTGAATACCATCATTACCATAGTAGGGTTACGGTCTGAACAATGTTACAAGGACATATCGTTTTCATTATTCCAGGGACTCCTCAGCTAACCAGACAGCTCATAAGGTTTCGGTCTGCAAATGAGCAATGTTTCCTGAGGTCGAAGAGTGCTGCTAGACCACTTTGGGAGTGAGTCATTTGTTTTAAAATGTGTTTAACAGCATACAAACGTCTGTGTTGTGTTTATATTGTTTGATTCTGCTAACATAACTCTGTATTTTGTTATGATATAGGACATTGATCAAAGAACTGGCCATTGAGGGCAAGATCACACCCCAACAGGTGTCAAAGAAGTGGGAAAACCTCAAGAAAAAGTACAAGGTAAGCAGAACGACAAGTAGTGCAAAATATGCTGAAACATACATGAGTAAACCATGTAATCATGGAACACACAGGTGTATTCACATGAGTGGGATAGTTTCTAAAATATTTACATGCAGGGTGCATTGATTTTCACATGATGGAGATAACATGTGAAGTGTCTGATGTAACTAGGACAGAGATAATATAAGTTTACAACGGGTGCGTCTTGTGATAGTATTTGAAGGAGATTTAGGAGTCCCCTCAGGTGGAATGTTTAAATTGAGGTATTGTATAGGAGTATTGCCACATGTGGTTGTGTAACGTGATGGTTTATGACCCATGACGAAAAGCGGATGTTTGGATGCATATAAGCAATTGTCTCTGTGTGTTCGAGAGAGATCATTATTGGCTTCTTGATCCTCCTGGTCAGACGTGACCAGTGATTCTGTTTCTTGCTTAAATAAAATTATACTCTTTGAAAGCAAGTCAGTCTCAACGGCGAATTTCTTCATCATCAAACATATCAACAACAAGGAAATCCACATCAATTTTGGCGTCACGGAACAGGATCGGTTGGGGCCTTCTGCAGGGGACCACAGCTTGTTTATTATTTCCATCACTTCGTAAGTGTTTCTTTCTTTTTTTTCTGCACATATTGCGGAGCTGTTTCTGTCGTCTATCGGCAATTTTGGCCGCACTGTCAAAGAACTGAAGTGCAATGATGTGTTGATGTTGGAGTAATTCTCTGTCTAAATTGGGGTTTATTGAGTTAAAAAGTATATAGATAAAGGGGAATAAAATAAAGAAGAGATAAATAAGAGAAGAAGAGATAAAAAGTTGAAAGGTAATGATAGCATAAGCGCAACTAGTAACGAGACCAGTTAGCTAAAAAACTATGCAAGTTTAACAAGGACAGGGCCCGTATCCTCTTAACAGTAAGTCATGTGTAAATTAGACACTGAAGTGAAAGTTGGCTTTAAGAAGTAGTCAAATTTGAGTAAAAATAAAACAAAGGGGATCCCTGGCCAGGGTATTTGAATAGATGATAAACGTATAATGTAGGAAAATAAAAGAGAAGAAATAAAGATGAGAAGTGTAAAGATGAGAAGTAAAAAGATGAAAAGTGAAGATAAGGAATAAAGAGAGAGTTTTGAGAAAAGTGGGAAAAAAGCGCTGAGTAAAGGAAAAAGTGTGCATTGAAGCATGCAGTGTGAAGTAATTTGTTAAAAGACAATTTGTTAAAAGTTTGACAGAAGTAAAATTTGATAGAGGAAAATTATAAATGAGTCGACTTCAAAATCTGAACTGAAGTGTGTGTGGCTGTTGAAGGGCTCTGTCTATGTCTGTGTCTTGTCTCTTGTGTTGTGATTTGGATGGTTTTGAGAGGTCTGTGTGGTGTGGAGATGTGTATTTGATCCGGAAATGTTCTTGTATATGTGTGATTGATAAATAGAATAGATGTATTATTAAATAGGCATATGTAGCAGGTGATTGGTTAAAAGGCGATTTAGTAACTTATAAGAGGGGACATTTTTGCTTCATCAGTGATAAAAAATATGAGCCTTTGTTTCAGAGGACTTTTACTTATCTGATCTTCATCAGTGTTAAAAACCTATGAGCCCTTTGTTTCAGGGGACTTTATATATTAAATTTGATAAAAATCTATGAGCCCCTCAGAGGATGTTTGTTTAATCTGATAAATACACATGAGCCTAATAAAGGACGTTTATACATAGCATAAGTGTATATAGTATCTGTTTTTAACAGAAGTGGAGAGACAAGCGAGGATAGTCTGTACCCATTCAGGTAGCAAGATTAGAGAAAAGAACAGAAAAATTCCTCATAAAGTTTAGAACTGCTGGCTGATTGGAGTGTGAACTTCTCTTTCTGTCTGTTTGTGCGTATGTGTGTGTTCACATTAAAATAGGTGGAGAGAATATATTTTCTATTTGGCTGTTGATTGGGAGGATATTGTGCTGATTTCTGTGTGTGCATAGACTCTGTGCACAGGGGTGGAGCAGTGATCTTAAAAGTGTGTGTGTTCTGTGCTAGTATATTACCACCCTCTAGGAAATCAACACATTCTGTTTCATTTAATGTCCAATAACTAAGTTTAGCTGAAACATCATATAACAAGACAAAGTTACAAAAGATAATTAGACACTAACTTTATGAACATCCATTGTGAGTAACCCAGTCAGCTCTAGAAACCAGATTCAAAACGGTTCTTTGTGATGCCATTATTTTGCTTTTCTTATTGCCTTACGCCTTAGTCTCTTTATTTCCGGTCTTCACATAAAATGTGCTTTTATTTAGAAAAACTGCAAAGGGGACTTCTGCTACATCGTAAAGTTATGGGAGTAAATACATACAGCTAAAATAACAACCAAGAGGAGAAAATGTTACACTTACGCTGTTTTGTGAGGTGGATTTATCTTAAAAACCTCGGTTTGGGTGACTTACTCTCTTTTAGAAGGATGCTACATGCAGCATGTTTCCATGTATGAGCTCTGAGCTCTGACTCAGTGATGAGTGACAGGAGGATTAAATGCAAATGTAACCTTACCGTGCTTCAACTGTAATCAAATAGATATGATTGGCTTAGTTGTCACTTAATAAATCTTACTTGACCGATAAGTTTTCTTTTAATGACTCCACTAGTAAAAAGTGTACATTTTAGTGAAAGTAGGGGTGTCACAGCACCCACAACACCCACGGGTGAGATGCGCCTGTCTGTGCATTAAATGCACTAGGTTTGGACCATAGGGTTTGGAGACGATGTTAAC
Source organism: Labrus bergylta (assembly GCF_963930695.1). Classification (NCBI taxonomy): domain Eukaryota; kingdom Metazoa; phylum Chordata; class Actinopteri; order Labriformes; family Labridae; genus Labrus; species Labrus bergylta. Next base: position 2,531,703 of record NC_089196.1, on the reverse strand, counting down.
CCTTTGACAGCCAGGTTAGACTGGAAGCCCTTGCTAAAATTAGGAGGCGGGTCCAAGAGGCGTTGCCTCACATAGAAAGCCAATTAGATTACTCCTTTTGAAGAGGAGTGGAGAGAGAGCCCTTCCTCCTCTCTCTTCTCTCTGTGGGACACAGAGGGAAGGAAAACACACCCCCAGTAGGGAGACAGCCTTTGCAATAGATAAAAAAAAAAATAGATAAAGATTACAGATAATGTGTGCATATTTTACTGAATTGTTATTGCATTGTCTATATGGATTCAGAGTGATTAAACTTTTGTTTTGTTTTCTTTCTGTTTTCTCTGTTTCTCTCTACTATGCTGTGTGAGAGCTAAAGGGAAGACAGACAGATGGATTGAGTCTGAACTGGATCAGTACAAAAGGCAGATGAGAGGATACCTGGGGGTACTTCACAGACACTGGAAGCTTGCGGATGACAGCATGTAGGGATCCTGAATCCAGCTTGATCAAGGCCAGTGCGGTTTTATCCACAAACTCTTTCAACAAACACCTGAACTTTTCTATCTGTGTATACACATTTTTTATAGTCAACATCTTTGATACATGTTTAGTCTGTTTTCGCATAGAGGCTTACATTGTTTCTTCTATGTATCACATTACAATTATATAGGAGGAAGTCTTGGCAACGGACTGACTAATTGAAGCATTTGGTCAATAATGGAGTATTTTTGATTTGATTGATCATTTATGGAAAAGTTGATTTGATTCAAATGCAGTTGAGTGCTGTGAATGCTGGTTTCATTGTCTGAGTATGGTCTAGCTTGACCTGGGCTATTTTGAGATGGAACATTGACATTATTTCCTTAATTTTAAAGATAAATAAGTGTGATTAGATGCACTAGGTGATAAAGAAGTGCTTTTGCTTTTATAGTAAGAAGGCTTTGGTCTCCTTTGGGGTTGGCAAATTCATTCACTTTAAAGTGTGGTAACAGTACTTTCTAAATAGTTTGACTAATTTCAGTTTGACTTACAATACGAGGAACTAAGAGGGTCATTGTAATGTCAAAGATGGACACCAAAATTACAAAATCAATCACTCCTGTTGATGTAGTAAAGAAGACTAATCCTCTTGTTAAAGATATTCCAAAAATATCAGAAAAATGGAGTAAGCGTTGGCCTGACATTGACCAGCCTTGGCCAGTGGAGGGGACTTTGAACCCGGATGTGATCAAAACAATACAGGTACTTGTGTCTATATACAAGGTAAAGCAGAAGAAGGGGAAAAAAGGAAAAAGGCGTATGGAGAAAAGACAAACTGAGCTTGGAGTTCTGCAGTTGTTTGAAAATGAAGGACAGAAACTGTTAGAAGCTGCAAATGAAGAAAGAGGCCGCGGTATGCAAGAAATACAGAAAAATGATAAGGCAGTGGGTAAGTTAATGGAGAAGGTTAACACACCCTTCTCACATACTGCCTTAGTAAAGAAACCCCCGCCTTATGAGAAGGAAGTGAAGTTTACTAATGTTTACCCCCAGCTCCCAATGATTATACAGAAGGGCAACTATCACATCACAGACGAGGATGAACAAATAATCGAGAAGGGAAAGGCTACAACGACCATAGAAATGTACCCAAGCTCCGACAGCAAACACAAAAAGAGCCGTTTGAGAAGTTGGAGCGGTCAGCAGTTCAGACGACTGGACATAGAGGATGACAGTGAGAGTGATTCGGATGAAGCTGTTGGTGGATATGACCCAGCAGTAAGACGGATGTTGGCTAAAGCGTAGAAAAAAGGAGACAAGCCAATAAGAAGAGTGGATCCAGGAAAGGACGACACAGATGTGAGCAATGATGATGAAGACTCAGAGAGAGAAGGTCCTTCATATCTTCACCCATTAGCAGCCGGTTCAGGGGTGGAAGATGATGGATGCAGCGCTTTAAGAAAGGTGGAGAGAACTATAGATAGATGCCTTGTGAAAATGAATGAATCTACCAGTCCAGCAACCCAGCATGTCTTGGAAAGGCAACTAGAGGAACTGGAAAAAACACGGAAGAAAATAAAGAAGTCTCAAAGGTCTGACACTTTGAGGTATGAATTACGTCCAAGAAATGAAAAGAGATTCGATAAAATGTGTCCAGTAATTGTGCGAGGTCAAAATTTAGAGTATAAACCTTGGCAAAGTACAGACATGTCAAACATACTTGAAAAATTACCCACTCTTCAAGATGGAGCGCATCCTTGGATTTCGAAGTTGGAAGAGGTTTTGGTGGGAACACAGCCTGCCATGGGAGACATTAAGAGACTCTTGGCTAGCCTCATTGGGGTCCCAGCGATGGAGGAAATCCTACAGGCGGCAGGCCTTAATAGATATGTGGCGACTGCAGTATATGATCCGGAATTGTTGGCTGCCAGTAGAGGTCGGATGTGGAGAGCATTGAGAGATACATTTCCAACCAACGTACACCCTGATAATATTCTCATTGAACCATTGGGCCCACAGGAAAACCCAAGAGCTTATGTGTCAAGGGCTCATCAAGTGTGGAGAAATGTCACAGGAAATGACCCGGATTTGAATCAAATGGAGCAATCAATTTTGAGAGCTAGGATACAGAAAGGATTGCCCCTACCAGTGCGGAGCAAGCTGGCGGAGGTGGTAGGTCTTGGAAGCATGGCAAAAGGTGTGTATACAGATCACATAGCACATCAAGTTGATCTGTATCGGAAAAAAGAGCATGACCAGAAGGAACAGGACCAGGAAACTCTTAGAAAGCTTAACCAACTACAGCTGGTGGATAATAAGAAGAAGGAGAAGAAACAAGCTGTGGTTATGCAGAGTCAGCCTCAATCAACTCAATTACCACCACAACTGCAGCATGACCAGATCCAGTATCAGCCACCCCAGCCGTTATCCATGATCCCCAATGCTCCTTTTCCGCAGCCAGGGTTTGGCCAACCACAGATATGGAGAGGAAGAGGTCAAGGAAGTTTAGGAAGAGGAAGAGGAGGAAATTTTCAACAATCTTGGGAAGCATGTCATAATTGTGGTCAGATAGGCCACTTTGCTCGTAACTGTGATAAAACAGGAGGAGGTTTCAGAAGAGGCTTCAGAGGAGGCTTCAGAGGAGGTTTCAGAGGAAAACCAAGGGAACTCATGGGACCGGTGAACCCTTACAGGGGCCCGGAGCCAGGGTTCTAGGGGTGCCCAGAAGACTCGAAAGGGGGGTGTCAGCTGGTAGTGTCAGGGCCAGAGCAAGATCCAACAATAGTGGTGAAAGTCAATGATCAACCATTGGAAGTAATGGCGGATTGCGGAGCAGCTTTTACCTGTGTTCGGCCTGGAGATGCTATACATCTCCCCATGTCTGACCAATTGGTACGGACGATCGGGTTTGAGGGTGTGAAACAGCTGATTCCTCTCACAAAACCAATTGAGCTCTGCTATAAACATCGGAAAATCACAATACCTATATTGGTGTCAAAACATACGCCCATTGCACTCTTGGGAAGAGATGCTTTATGCAAACTGAATTGTACAATACGGTGTACACCGGACGGCTGTCTGGTGGATGTGCCGAGTGATGTTTATCACCAACTATTTATGACACCGGAGACTGACACTTCTTCAGTGTACTGGATTGGAAATCTTAGTCCAGAGCTATTGGAGCCGGCCAAGCTGTGGGAGAAGTTCATTGTGGCAAATATGCCTAATGCTAAGCTCCCTGAGTATCCACACCACTGCACACTTAAATATTTTAAGAACGCTGGTCAAATAAATCCGGAGGAGTGGTTGAGTAGTCAACCTAAACAGGTTCACCTTAACTCATGTTGCATGATTTTGGGGCCACAAGGAGCAGCGATGAAGATAAACAGTGATGATTATCTTAACAAGGAGCACGACATCAAGGAAAGTGTTCCACATGTGACTTTGCTGGTTGCTGAAGGATTTGAACAGAAGCATATAGGGGCAATGATGGCAGAAGCTGAGAAAATACAGTTTGCACCAACAAAGGAGAATCCTGCTATCTGGATGAGTGAAGATCAGCAGTTCATGAAAATCATGATCTCAGCTCAAGGACAAGGACGACCACAGGTGGTGATAATGACTCATGAGTCAATTTTCAGTGCTAAATTAGACTCAGATAGTATGACAGAGGGGATGTTACAACAAGTTCCAGAATGTTTGTGGTCACGGCATAGTACTGATATTGGCCTTGTGAAGTCAGCCCAACCGGTGAGAGTTGAACTTCGTCCAGGAAGCAAACCTCCTTGGAAGAACCAATATCCACTGAAAGAGGAGGCAATCAAAGGGATTGAACCACAAATCGAAGGTCTGTTGCAAGCAGGTGTGTTGGAGAAATGTTCAGATCCACAGAGTAACACACCTATATTGCCTTTAAAGAAGCCAGATGAATCGTATCGCTTGGTACATGATTTAAGAGAGGTAAATGAAGTGGTGACTGACTTTTCGGCGGATGTGCCCGATCCTCATACTATGTTGGCCCAAATTCCCCCAGACGCTACACATTTCACAGTGTTAGATTTGTGTGGAGCATTTTTTAGTGTTCCACTAAGTGAAGAAAGTCAAGGGTTGTTTGGATTTACATATAAAGGACAGGCTTTCAAATATAAGAGGCTCCCTCAAGGATTCAAACATAGCCCTCATATTTTCAATAAAGTGTTGAAGGATGATTTGGCAGGGTTAAATCAGATTTTGAAAAGTACTGTTATTCAGTATGTAGATGACATTGTCATCTGTTCACCAGATAAGGAAACGTGCCAAAAAGATTCAATTAAATTGTTGCAGTTATTGGCAGAAAAAGGACACAAGGCTTCTCGGAAGAAGTTGCAATTCTGTCAGGAGAAGGTGGTGTATCTGGGTCAAACAATAACTCAGGGACACAGAGGCATCTCTGACAACCATTTGGAAGCCATTCGAAAGGCGCCGAAGCCCAGAACAGTCAGAGAGATGATGACATTTCTTGGAATTGCGGGATATTCTTCAGCATGGGTGGAGGACTATGCCACTCTAACAGGGCCTTTGAGGGCTATGATCAAAGAAACCGGGAATGCTCAACTCCATTGCAATCTCACCTGGACGCAGGAAAGTCTTGTGGCATTTGAGACGATTAAACAGAGGTTACAGGAAGCACCAGCGCTAGCATTGCCAGATTATTCTAAGAACTTTTTGCTGTATGTGTCTACATCCACTGGGGGTAAATATGCATGTGCAGTTCTTTGTCAGCCCACAGGTACGGGGACAAGTCCTCAACCTGTTTCTTATTATTCTACTGGCTATTCTGAAGTGGAGATGGGGTTACCACTGTGCTACAGAGCAATGGCAGGAGTTTATCTAATGTATGATAAAGCATCATCAGTAACTATGGGTTACCCTGTAACAATTCTTACCCACCATAGTCTCAGAAATCTTCTGAATTTTGGTAAATATACTTTGACTATGCCTAGGCTTAGAGACTATCATAGGCTTTTAGAACAGGAAGATGTCACCTTGGTAAGGTGTGTCACAGTAAATCCAGCTGAGAACTTGCCGACTCCAGAGGATGGGGAGCCACATGATTGTGTTCAGGAAGTGGAGAGATATTCGAAGCTCCGGTCAGATTTACAAGCTCTTCCACTGCATGAGTCGGATGTGGAGTATTGGACTGATGGGTCCTGCTATCGTGTGGATGATGCATTGAGTGCTGGTTATGCAGTAGTCAAAGCCCAGGGGACGGAGTTTGTTGTTGAAAAAGCAGAAGAAATACCACAACCTGCATCTGCACAGCTTGCTGAGCTAGTGGGGCTGACTGAAGCATGTCTGTTGGCTGAAGGCAAACGGGTGACGATATATACAGATTCGGCATATGCACATAATGTGTGCCACCTATTTGGATCGGTGTGGAAGAATCGGGGGTTTAAGAAAACAGATGGTTCTCCGATACAGCATCATGCCCAGATAATGAAATTGTTGCATGCGATGATGAAGCCGAAGGAAATCTCAGTGACTAAGTGTGCAGCACACAAAAAGGACATGTCAAGGGTCACACAAGGTAACAAAGTAGCTGATGAGGCTGCAAAGGCGATAACAGGAGCAAACAAATTGGGCAAAGTTCTTCTGGTCACCCATGAAGTGGACTTGGAGGATAACATTACGCTCAGGGATGTTGTCTCAATGCAAGAAGCTGCTTCTGCGATGGATAAACAATTATGGAGAGACAGAGGAGCCACTCAAGATTCCACTGGCCTGTGGAGAAATCATGAAGGATTGCTGGTAGCGCCCCCAGACCTGCTGGGTCTGATGATCCAGGAGGCACATGGTTTAGCCCATGTTGCAAGGGGGGAGGTTAGGAGAAAGATCACGAAAGAATATGGTTTTTGGGCACCGTACTTGCTTGAACAGATTGATTATGTCATAGGCAGGTGTACTATCTGTCTAAAAAACAACGTTCGTAGGGGTGTGATGGTTCCTCCCGGTTACATTCCAACGCCAACAGGTCCTATGCGTGAGTTAGTTGTGGATTTTGTTGACATGATAAGACCGGTAGGAGGTAAAAGATACATGTTAGTTGTTGTGGATAGATTTTCAAGGTGGCCTGAGGCCTGTCCAACTAAGCGGAAAGATGCTCAGTCTGTTGCCAAGTTTTTGTGTCATGAGGTTATAAGCAGGTGGGGACTCCCAGATCGCATATCCTCAGATAATGGGAAAGAGTTCGTGGATAAAACAGTAAGACTAATTCTGCAAAAATTGGGAATTAAACAACGTTTAGGAGCTGTTTATCATCCGCAAAGCCAAGGTGCTTGTGAAAAAATGAATGGTGTTTTAAAAAACCGCATTGTTAAAATCTGCCAACACACAGGTTTGAATTGGGTGGAAGCGCTTCCACTGGCGTTAATGGTGTGTCGTTCAAGTGGGCTCCGTGATTTGCGCATGACACCCCATGAGTTGGCAATGGGCAGACGGATGCCGACACCTTGTTTGCGTACAAGTGGCAAGGGTCCAAGTTTAGCCCTTTTAGAAGATGAAATGCGAGTGTATGTTAATTACATGGCTGCTTTACATAAGAGAATATACACATATGTCTCTGACAGGCAAAAACGAGAGGAGGTGCAAGAGAGACTCGATGAGCAAAAGACGAATGCAGTGCAACCTGGAGACAAGGTATTCGTGAAGGTATTTAGGAGGAAGTGGTTTAATGAACGCCGCGAAGGACCATTTGAAGTAGTCCGCAGTACGGGAACTGCAGTCCAGGTTAAAGGGTCTCCTACCTGGTATCATTTATCACATTGTGTTAAAGCGCCAACAGAAGAGGTTCCACGATCACAGAACCGAGATGTTGAAAGCGCAAGAGAGCCAACAGAAGCTGCAGAAGCAGCAGAGGTTCATGCAGACCCCCAAGGTCAAGATCCGGAAGAAGGGATTGACCATGTTGGGGCTATGCATGATGATTTTGATTACACTTTTGATGATGTCAGGGATGACTTGTCAGTCCATGAGCAAGAAAGACGATTTGGTGACATTGATTTACAACTTGTCCCAGAAACAACAGAGTCTATTTCTCAAGAGCATGAGTCAAAGACTCCAGAGGACTGTGATGCCTCTACAGGAAAATCCACAGACCCAGTTGGGCCAAGGAGTCCAAGGCCAACCCGAAGAAAGGTTAGACCAAAACGTTACGAGGACTAGAGTAGAAGTGACTTTGGGAAAGTCAGTTCAGCTCCCATGTCAGTGTACAAAGGAAAATAATGGGAAAGGGAAATTCCGAGTCAAGTGGGAAGATAGCCATGGTAAGGATATTGATTTATTGGGGACATCACCACTAGAAAAGTATGTGTTGCTTAATGATCGAAGAAGGTCAAAGATTGAGGGAGACTGTAGTCTTTATTTACGTAGATCTCAGATTGAAGATCAAGGTGACTATAAGTGTACATATTATGACCCAAAATTAGTAAATATGGGAGAGCATAGTGTCCAATCGGGGTTAGGTTACAGAAACAGTATTGTGACTTTAGTGGTACTAAATGAAACTAGAATTGCAAAACCCCCGGTTGTTGAAGTAGGAAAACTGTCAACTACCATATCAACTCTCCCGCTGATTGAGAAAATAAAGCAGACATCCACCTTTTCAAAACTGAAGGTTACTGACGTCATAGAGATATTGCGTCTAAATACAGCTGAGCCTCAAATGATTTCTACAACTCAAAATCCTGTAAACATTGTGATTAAAGCTACGTTACGGAATTCAGCACGCCTTCCATGTAAATGTGGAAAATGGAATAATGATGATAATAATCCCCCTAATTGGAAAAATGCCCGTGGTGAAGAAATAGTGCTAACAGGACCTGAAATTAATAGTGTGCCTCATGATCAAAGAAAGTATATTTTGTACAATCACATAAGGTTGTTTAGGGTTGTAGACGACTGTACACTTGTCCTAATCAATGTAACAGGGGAAGATCAGGGAGAATATACATGCACTTATTTGGATCCAGAGTTTAAATTTGTACCATATCACAATTATTGGGTAAAAGGGTATAGAACTCGTAAGATAATGCTTGTGGTAGAAGGCCTAGATCCTATTGAAGTAGTTACGGTGGCTAAAGAGGTTCAAAAGCAACTAGTCACTCCAAGGGTGACTGATGAACAGATGATGTCTACTACTGTAGCTCAGAGAATAACTAGTAGTATTAACGTATCAACTTTGGTTACTACTCTAGCTGCGAGTAATTTTACAAGTGAGGTTGTAAAGATGGGATCTACTATCAGCGAAACAATGATGAGTTCTTCGGTGTCTACAGAGTCTGTAGGTATGATGTTGGCATCTGTTGCTACATCTACATTAGTTAAGGCAGCTGAAACAATTCAGATGACTATGTCGAATCTGATTGGTGATTTTGTAGATGCTGACGGGATATCAGAAGTCATGACTAAACATCTTCATGCATTAGAGAAGCGTGAAACCCAATGGAAAGCTTATGGGTTTGATTCCTCGGTGTTGCAAATTGCAGACCCGTGGGCAAGTAGAAATATGTGGTACCAACAGTTGACTCACTCTGTTAGATTGGCTAGTAATTTGAGTGGTCCATGTGTCGTGAGAGTTCCAGCACCAGGCACATGGCCTTCAATTCTAGAGACGGTACCAGAACCTTTAACTTCTAAATGTCAAAATTATGCGCTATCGTGGTTGGTATTTAAGCAACAAGCACCAAAGGATTATTGGATGGCCGTGTCGGTGCATCTATTTACACCTCAACGGAATTGTGCTTGGTTGAAGAAGTTATCATATATAAATCTCCTTGATCAGTATGAAGATATTACGACAGCAGTCCCTGATCCTATGGAAGTGACACCTGTGAAGGTTAAATTTTGTTTTTGTTCAAATGGTACTCATGGTGGAGATGGTATGTTTATGGGAATATCAGAATGTGATAACTATATGATGCAATTTGGACGACGTGATCAAAGGGCTATTGATGACATGTATACAGTGACCTTTCATGCACCACATCGCCGACTGAGTAAAACTCTAAGTGTAAAGAATCAAACTTTACCGGGTAATTTTACCATAGGAACATTTAAAGATATCTGGTGGATTTGTGGCGATAAGGCATACTTATTTTTACCTTATGGTTGGATTGGATGTTGTTATATGGCACAGTTGAAACTTCCGTATGATGTTTTTGTTATTCAGAAGGGAAAAGGGTCTGATGAGGATAACTCTACGACAATCTCTAGCAGTAGAAAGAAAAGAGATTTGGCACAATTTCACAACTTGGAGTCTTATCATTGGAGGATAAGTTTGGGAGAGAAATGGGGAATAGGATTGTTTCCATGGTATGGTGTTACATACTTAGCTGATCATATTGATAATATTACATATACCCTGCAAGGTTTTGCAAACGAGACCATAAAAGGTTTTGAATATTTGTCAAATACTCAGAGGAGTCATCGATTGACGTTGCTGAAACATGACATGGCTCTTGATTACATTTTGGCCAAACAAGGTGGCCTCTGTGTAGCTTTGAATCTAACTGGAGAAGCCTGTTACACTTTGATTCCTGATGCTACTGACAATATGACTAGTGTCATAGATGCTTTGAAACTAATTAGGGATTCATTTGGTCCATCAGAAAGAGCGGGATGGTCTGCGAATGCCTGGTTACAAGACCAATTAGGACCAGTAGGAGCTATAGTGGTTCAGATTTTGGTGGCTACCCTTCTATCACTGTGTGTGATGTTTTGTTTTTGTACGCTGTTGTTGACCTTTGCTAAGGCTATGATATTGAGATGGGTAGGAGTTGTGATGCCAGGAGAAAACATTCAGATGCCGCTACTGAGTGGTAATGACCTAAGTGAAGGTGAGGAGGTCATAGAGATTGGAGAGAAATATCCATTTTTGAATATCTGAATTCAACATTGACTCACTATTATTTTGAACTGGAAGTGAATTGATAAAAGGGGGGAATTGAATATTTTAATCATGTATATTAATCATGTATATGTTAATCATGTAGTGGAATAATGTGAAAGTATGATACAAAAATGAATATCTTTGATGTTTTTGTATGTACAAAGATACTGGCTGTTGATTTTTCTTCCCAGGATGATATTTGGGAGACCAATGTGAGGGTGGCTGATTGTCCAGAGATCCTTCCAGATTAATGGAGTTGAAACAACTAAACTTAAGAAAATGGAGGATGGAAATGGACAACGGAAACCTGAATGAAGACATCATGATGAGGGGTTTCGATTGAAAAATCATTGAGGGTTTATTACAATGTAACTTGTAATATTGATAAATGTTTTTGTATGTTTTACTTTATAGTAGATATTTTTAGCAAGACATATTTTTCTGGAACTGTATAAGATGCATATATTGGGACCTCAGGTGTTTTCTTTCTTTATCGATCCTTAGGGAAAGTGGTGTTAGGTAGGGAGAGGTCCATTGGAAGGTGCGATGGGTCGACCAGCCTGACTTTGGACAATTTTTAGATTTTATTTCTGAGGTTTTGAATGTGTGCATTTATATATCATCCTAAAAAGTTTTCATAACCCTTTTCTTTTTAATTGGTGTGGAGTACTATAGGTGGTTGCCTGGGGCAGAGGGACCGTGAGAGAGTTTTCCTGTCTAGATTGTTTGATGGATAATAAAGAAAGATAGCTGCTTGATGGGTTTTTCGCTCTCACACTCCACAAATAAAATTTTACTATATTACTAAGGTTAAGCATGAACAGAAGTGATTCGTATGAGGCTAATTAACATCATAATTGTATAATTTATCTCGTTTGCGAGACTATAGTCTCGCTAGGGGGGACTATGAAGTGTCTGATGTAACTAGGACAGAGATAATATAAGTTTACAACGGGTGCGTCTTGTGATAGTATTTGAAGGAGATTTAGGAGTCCCCTCAGGTGGAATGTTTAAATTGAGGTATTGTATAGGAGTATTGCCACATGTGGTTGTGTAACGTGATGGTTTATGACCCATGATGAAAAGCGGATGTTTGGATGCATATAAGCAATTGTCTCTGTGTGTTCGAGAGAGATCATTATTGGCTTCTTGATCCTCCTGGTCAGACGTGACCAGTGATTCTGTTTCTTGCTTAAATAAAATTATACTCTTTGAAAGCAAGTCAGTCTCAACGGCGAATTTCTTCATCATCAAACATATCAACAACAAGGAAATCCACATCACATGTAAATAGTTAAGTGTGTGACCATAAAATATGGATAAATAATCTTATAAACAATCACAGTGGGTTTTTTGTGACAGGTTTTTGCACGGTGATAGTTACAACAATGTGTGCATATGTTTGTGTTCATTGCAGGAGCTAAAAATCCCAAGAACAGGATCAGGAACGGATGCGGGCGAGGTAACGGCTGCCACCTGGCAGTTCTTTGGCGACATGCATGAGGTTTTGGGTGCAAGGCCTTCAATGGATCCTCCTGTAGTGGTTGCATCTTTCGGTGATGCTGATCCAACAGCAATTCTCCTGGTAAGGTTTTAAGATTGGCTACAATTACTGCTCCAATTTAATAGATATATGTTTTTAAATCTGTAGCATGGAATTATATTTCTTAATCAGGAGGGATACATGGTTAGTCATGGTGATCTTGTAATTGATAAAGCTATCTTATTTCTTGTGTGTTTTGTCGCATACATATATTGTAAACACTGTTATGATATATTTTACTTGAACACCCCTGGTCGTAATAGCCATTTCTGGTACATAACTCTTGTTTTGTTGTCTTCCAGGAGATGGTTGAGTCCACATGCAGCGACACCTCAGGCACATCAGACTCAGCAGCCTTTCCCATGGCTAGCCCGAGTCCCCCAACACATTCCCCCCCCAAAAAATAAGAACTCCTTGTTGAATTTCCTCAGAGGAGAGCGCAAAAGAGCAGAAGCGCCATGAGGAGAGTGAAGCCAAAACTGAACGATTTTTAGGCCTAATGCATAAGATTATTTAAATGTCATATATTTTTTTTACTGTGACCACATGATTTGCTGTAATATGTTTTTTTTATAGAATGAAATCTTGTAAATATACTTGACTGTAATTGGCCTAATAAAGTGCAGTATGTGATACCAAAAGATTCTGAGTATAAATAGCCTTTTATAAACACACCACCAATTCCTGATTCACACTTAAAAGTAATTTTCCAGTCAGATATTTGATCATGAAATGTTTTAACATGAAAAATGCCAAATAAACCATTTCAGACATTTTCAAAATATGTTAAACTATATACAACATCTCTTTGTAGCAGAGAACTCCACAAATTGATTCAAACATTTTCAACATATATAAAAAACTAATTAAAAACTGTAGCAGAGAAATCATCTTAATGGGGTCGGCACATGGCCGGAGACCAGGGCAGCCAGTCTGTCCCTTGTAGCACTCCCAGAGCTTTGATTGTTCACCAGTGGCTCACGGGGAGGTTGGGGGTCAATGAAGTCCTGTGCAACATCAGCATCTGGCTCTAGAATGTCCCCATTATCCAGACACACATTGTGGAGAAAGGCACAGGATGCAATAACAAGGGGTGCAAATGTGTGTTGAACCTCCAAGGCACGGAATTGTGTAGACCTCCATCTTGTCTTCATCATTCCAAAAGCCAGTTCAATCACGCTGCGGCCTTTTGAATGGAAATCATTAAAGCGACCCTGTATTTGGCCATTGATCGGCTCCTTGTAAGGTGTGATCAACGTAATGGGTGTGTCCAAACATGGATAGCCACCATCGCCAAGAAGGATGTAGCCTGTGGGAGGGTACTGTACCGCCCTGTAGAAGCTGCTATTCTTCATGATTCTTGTGTCGTGAACCGACCCTGGATAGCTAACAAAGATGTCAAGAAACCTTGCATCTGAATCACAAATCGCCTGCATGTTAATAGAAAAAAAGCCGTTGTAATTTAAATAGTCGATAGTAGTCGATAATAGTCGCTGTAGAGGGGGTTTAATTCTGATATGGCTATGTTGGGGTTGTATCAAGTCAACTTTGGTTTTATATATATATCTATATATATGTACTCATTTACAGGGCAATAAAGCTGGTTTATTGAAGGCCTCACACGGGCTGCACCATTTGTTGGGGTTGTATCAAGTCAACTTTGGTTATATTCTTTAATAATTATATTTAATTATTAATAATATAAATAAAATATCATTAAACTATGTTTAATCTCGTTTGGGGCACCACCCTGTAATCAGGGAAATATAACCAAAATATCACTCAAATCAGTCTCAAATGAGTTACTTAATTAATAATATTATTAATAACTATATTTAATAAATTGAAGGCGTGAAATCCGTACACAAAGCCTTCACACCCAGCTTATATCACAATGCAAATACACCAGTAATCACAAACAACTGCTCTCTTAAAATTACAACAGAATTTATTTAAACAAAGCAACATCAATCCAAAATCAATGAACTTAATCAAACAAATAACTATTATAAACTAACCTAAGCAACAAACATTATCAAGCAAGGCTTGTGGATGAGGTGTAAGTGTGTGTGTGTGTGTGTGTGTGTGTGTGTGCAGATGAGAGAGAGAGAGAGAGAGAGAGAGAGAGAGAGAGAGAGAGAGAAAACAAGATGGTGGAGAGAGACAATGCACCATGTGGCTTCGTCACATGGTAACAAAATGGTGGACAACAAAGGAAGCCGTGTGGCTGCCTTTTGAAATAGTTTGAGCTCTCTGAGCTGAGTTCAGTAACTCTTACTTAAACACCAGACAGCCAATGGCCGGACTTCGATTCAACGGCGGGTACACTGGTCTTTCTGATTGTGAAAGCCGTTGACTGAAGGTAAACTAGCATAGCATTACATACATAGGCGAACACAGCGCTTCATCACAATAAAACAAATGCAGCAGCTTACAACAGATAATAAACAGAATGTGATGTGTCGTCAACAATGACGACACGTCATTGTGGTTAATTTGGACGTTAAGCTTCCTGTCATTTACGTCTTGTAACCTGCTACTGGATGCTTTGAATTTCCCTCGGGATCAATAAAGTATCTATCTATCTATCTATCTATCTATCTATCTATCTATCTTATTTCACAAAGACGTTACATACATACAATACAGTCCGTTACTAAAGCACAACCAAACCTGCGCACAATCATCACACACATCAATACTATCAACATACATTTGTTGTACATTACGTGTGTATCACAAACACAGACGTATGTCCAATGTTAATGTTTATCTTATATCATTTTCCGCACTAACGTTTGTCTAACGGTTCACAGCTATCTCGCTAGCTTGTTGTGTAGCTATGCTAACAACAACAACAACAGTTATTTGCGGTTTATCCTAATTAAAGTTTACAAAGTTTATCGAACATACCATAACCTGATCCACTGCCGCGGCCAGGTGTCGTAGACGTCTTCTCATCCGATTTCTCCGAGATGTTGCTGACAAATTCATGAAGTTGCCCATAGCCCACGTAAGGGACAGTAACACAGCTAACATCGGCATTTTCGGGAAAGACCAGTTACTTCGTCGCGTGTTATTAAGTTATTGCAGTCGACAACTACTGATGACGTATGAGGCTCTGGAAGGGTTGTCTCATTTCGTAGGGGAAGGATTTCACCACTAGCCCTTGCAACTCTGTTCTAAGGGGTTCAGTGGCACTCCAAAACGAGGGGTAGGGCTAAGTGGTAGGGCTACGTGGTAGGGCTAAGAGGTAGGGCTAAGTGGTAGGGCTAAGGGGTAGGGCTAAGTGGTAGGGCTAAGAGGTAGGGCTAATGGGTAGGGCTAAGTGGTAGGGCTAAGGGGTAGGGCTAAGTGGTAGGGCTAAGTGGTAGGGTTAAGGAGTGAAATGGGACTGGGCCTAATACTGTAGATTAGCCATTAGCGTTAGCATCCCGCGCTAGCATTAGCAATCTTTTTTTAAGCATATAACAATGACATAAAGTGCACCAAAGTACAGTGGTAACATAGGAAAACCATCTCATAAATCCGTTTGTTTTTTTAGTAAAAGTATCTGAACTTAAATAGCTTATATGAAGTTATCTTCCTCAGGCTCACAACTTATGTTCTGCCACAAGAGTGAACTTATTAACATCAAAACATTCTTTTGACTGGATTAATCAAGGTTTTTAAACTATTTTATGGCAATTCATACTGGGAAAAGTTCTGTCTGCTCGTGGCTGTGAACCTCACGTCTGCAGGGTGATTGACAGGTCACGAAGCTGCAGACTTCACTTTTCTACTGCTGCTGCTCTGCGGCATATATGGGTTTAGTAGCCCTATATTTCATATGGGTTACACTTCCTACACGTGAGTAGATGATGTAAATGATGACTTTTTTGTAAACACGTGCTTACAACCACTTACTGGACATGACACAGACCTGCCCAATATGATCATTTAAAGTCCCTGTAATACCAAAAAAAAAAAAAAAAAATGTTTTTTTAGTATTTTATACAAAAGAAGAATGTATTATTAACCACCAGGCCAAATTTCAGCAATGAAAAAAACGTGCAAGTTTATAAAATTAGGCTTCAAAATCATGTAGCTGTTCTCTCTCCTCTGGGATGATGTGGGCTTGTCCATGGAATGCGCCGAAACCACACCCACTCGCAGAGAGACGTTCCCTTCTCAACTGTCAAAAATGTAAACGACCTTACAATGGAGGCCTCAGCTCCTCTATCTGACCTGTCTGTCCATCATCTTTGTTTAGTCTAGTAATGTGTAATGGAAGCCTGTTTCTCAATAGCATAGCTAGCCAAATTAAATAAGTGTAGCTAACCACAATAAAATAACATGTAACTTTACCACTTTTTGCTTTGCATTCATTTATTAACCAGGCAGCCATTCTCACACTATAATTGCCTTTGATATTTATTACTATTTGGTAAAGTTTAACATTTTTATGATCAATAATAAGGGAAAACTAGTGCTCCATTTACAGCCTTCTGTTGTACCTGTTTTTTTATTTACACAATAAAGGTAAAATAACCCCACCGTTATCAATATCACCTAGCTAATAAAAAAAAGGTCTGTTGTCAGTTTTATCTACATACCTGCAGGTCCTCATGCTTGATGTGTGAACTGCTGATTTTCATAATTACAACACACAAGCTATGTAACTGGATATAC
This sequence comes from Labrus bergylta, assembly GCF_963930695.1. NCBI lineage: Eukaryota > Metazoa > Chordata > Actinopteri > Labriformes > Labridae > Labrus > Labrus bergylta. The sequence goes on along the minus strand of NC_089196.1, from coordinate 2,515,105 downwards.
TCAGTAGTATTGAGATAAATGTAGTTTAACACATAATATTTCCGATATCATAGTCACTGTTAATTAAACCATATTTGAACAGGTGCACCTGTGGAGAGTGCAGGATGATAACCACAGAGGTGGAAAGTGTGTGCTGCAAGCAGCTTAACGCTGTATGTAAAGACAATTTATATATATAGTTTCCCTGTACAAAATAATCATTCAAAGTATGAATACACAAGATGAATACTGGATCATCAGAACTGAAACACCTTCTAACACATACTCCAACAGGTTTAGAATAAATGTCTGGAGCTTCCAGAGGAGCCACACTGCATGACTCTTCATCCAGGCCTTGAGCCTGTCTGCCTGAACCCCTACTCCCTGCAGAATGCTCTGTACATTTATCAGACAGACCATGGACTGCTGGAGATGAATGACAGAGCTGTGTAAGTCTGAAAAAAAAACATTTTTATTTAGGAATGTCAAAATAACAGTTATGTTAGTCAAATGTAATGCATTTCTTAAAAATAAGCTGAGAGTTTTAGGAAATACAGAGTTGGTTTAGTGTTAGTTTAACTCAGTTTTGGTATTGTCAGGATCAATGCACAGCCAAACAGTTAGAAAGTAAAGTATCTCTGAGCTATAAATAAAAAGCCTGCACTCGTGAACTTAGTGAACATCCAAAAATGACTAGAGAATATACTCAGTAGAGAGCAGTCATCCACCAAGGGCAAACCAATCAGAAAAAAGTGGTCCGTCAACCCCAGTATGACATCTCATCATCCAGAGCCAACTGGATTATTAGTCAAAACTAAAAATGTATGGTTGTGGATAATTAATGTAACTTAAAGCAAACAAAGAAAAAAAAACAGATGTCCAGGCCAATCCATACAGCCAAATAGATTTCAGGCACGCTGCAGGTTGATCCATCTTTCATCTTCTAGGGATCATGATGTGCTGTATAAGACAGACAAAATGAGAAAACAAGACTATAAGACCACTTAACCCAAAATAAATCTTTTAGAATATATAATCGCATTACTTTTTTACGTTTGTCATTATAGGCGTGCTCGTTACCTGGCATCCTTTGTTTCCTGGTGCTGGGGATACCTGGGAAAGCACAACCGGGTAGTGATACCTTCCTGCGTTGTTGTCCGTATCCACCAGGAGTACCCTGATGAAGAGGAAGAGTATACCGGTTTTAGGCCTCCAATTTAAATTATTTTCAAGTTAATGTATTGTTATGTTTGGACCAAGGGGCAACCTCCGGTCTCGAAAAATGAAGCCTATGCGGAAGTACAAAAAACTGCAGTTCCTCGAGGTTCCGCTTGAGGCTGGCTGCAGAAGCGCCGGAAGTGCCATAAGCCCACAGCCAAAAAAAGCCTGTTTTTACCACAGGAATCAACATGTTTACAGCCTGGTTCAAAAAACGAGATATATCTGAGAAGTTGACGGCCCCTTCTCCTCACACTGTGGGGGGGGGGGGTGAATTTTTTTATAACTCATCGGATTTTATTCTATTAAGGAAAACGACTATGCCCATATTTGGGTGTGTCAGATTTGATTGACAGCTCTGCGTGCTGCATCTGTCTGTCAGGTCAGCAGGTCAGGAGGCTAACAGCTTGATCCGTCTGATTTCTCCTCTTTTTTACTTCGTTTGGAGAGTTTGTTTAACACATATTTGACAACATACACGGCTTGCTGTGCGGTTAACAGACCATCCAAGAAGTTGATGCTTCAGTTTTTTTCGGTAAGTGATATAGTAGTGTTATATTTACTGTATACTCATGTGTTTATATTTACGGACCTAGCTTGTTTAGCGTTAGCTTGTAAACCAGTCGGCTAACTGTGTAGCTCATTATTTACGGTCAATGGTTTAGAAATGTTTGCTGTTAAGATGTTGTTGTTGAAAATAGTGAGTTAGTGTGATGTTAGAAGCTAAAGGTTCACCTCGGTGGTTAACCACAGACTGTAAATATGGTTCTCTGACGTTATGATGAATGTTTTACTCCACGTAAATGTGGACATTAAAAAACAAACTTTGTGTAGTAATTATCCGTCAGTAACATAAACTGAACCTAATGTGCTGTGTAGGTTATAGAGGATGACATTAAAGTTACATGGTTGATGTAGTGTCTTAAGATTTGAGCAAACTGTTAACAAAAAAACTATATTAACTATATTAATTTTCACTGAACTCATACACAGAATATAGCAGTAGAAATATAAAATATAAATAACATATGGAATGAAAATAAGATTTAAAGCACATAGATATAAAGTATAAGAAATAGTTTGAAGAATACAGCCATGTACTGAGCTCATGTTAATAATAAATGAGTTACTGTATGTTCTGTACTAAAGCACAGAGAGTTGGGACCTGTTAATGATTTAAATAATTCAGGTTATATTTGTTTCATGTTAAGATGAAGTACTATCCACAATAAACTGCTTAATTCTTCCTCACACAAAATCTGAGACAATTTGATGTGGAATATCATTGTGTGAGTGAGAGAGCTGAAAACAGCATGATTACAATAAGGTTTATCTTCTTAACTTTGAATAGATGTTGATTACCTGAATACTGTACCTTTGTTGTCTGGGTAGTACACTGTTGAATTTATAAATGTGCTCTTACACACAGATGAATACAGAAAAATAGATGAGAACAAAAAAATGATTTAATGAATAACTGATATTTTCTCTCTTTCTTTGCCATCCTGAAGACCTCTCACTAAAAGTCCATGTTCTCCTGGATCCATGTCACATGCTCGAACTTCTTCTGAATGACTTTTCAACAGTTGAAGTTCTGGTGAGAGAAGATGGCCAGCAGATAAGACAGCAGTACATGAAGGAGCTCCACAAGCTTCAGGAGGAGGAGGAGGGTTTGCACCTTGGAAGACTTTATTCATGCTGTTCAAATAAAACTAGATCTCCTCCAAACAACTTGCAATCAAACCATTTTCTTCCCATTTTAAAACCCTTTGTCCAGTTTAGATGGGAGAAGTTGATATTATGTGATATTGATCTGGGAAGACTACATTTCTAAATCATTTTTAACTGTGTTTTTATTCACAAGTTATTGATCTTATTTACTCTCCATGTATCTTGATTTAAGAATGGGGCTGTGTTTAAGGGCATATTTTTGCCATGACTCTGTTCCAGCCCACTTTCAGAAATGAACTACATTAGTATTTGGTAAAAAAAAATGTCTGAAGAATAAAAAGTTGTGTAAAAGTAGACTTCCTTCCCTAAGCTATTGAGTTGAGCATTAATGCACATTTTAGTCTTGTCCTTTTAAAATCTGAAATGTATACACATAAGTAGACATAAAGGAGTGCATTTATATAGAAATATTTATTTAATCTGAAAAACAACATTAAAAAAAGTCTGTTTTTATAGCAGAGATGAACATGTTTACAGCTTGGTACAAAACAAACAAATAGATCTGATTAGCTCATGTCTCGATGGACACACACTGTACGGGGGGTGAATGTTTTGATGACTCATCAGTTTTGATTTGATGAAGAATAAGAGTTATTCACAATAAGGCGTGTAGCTGACCAGCTTGACAGGTGGGCGCGGTGTAACGATTTGTCAAGAGGCTTAAAACACGCCTCAGCTCCAGCTCTCAGCCTGTGGGTGTCATCACTCAGGCCATCCGGGGGAGACCTCCCTCACAGCGAGTTGTTGAAGAGAAGCAACCGAAGTCCACCCCAGAAGAACCAACAAATACAGATGTTGTTGAGGCTCAGGTTTCTTCCTCTGTCTCTGCAGCTCTCTGGGCACCTCGATGGACCAGTCACCAATAATCCACACTGTGTCTATAGGAGAAATACAAAGGTGTTCAATTAATGCCTCAGACAAGACAAAATGTACAGTTAACTACATGTGACAGCTCAGGGTGTTTTTTTGTTATGAGCTACATCTGCAGGAATAATATTGAACAAGGTAGCTGCAACTCATAATAATAGATGCCAGTCTTAAACACTATTTTTTCTAATACTTAAAGTTTTTGGTGTGAAGCTGACACTGTCCACAGACTCCATGACTTCACAGGGTTCAATAGAAAACAAATATCTTATAATAAATACTAAATAATTATTTTTCAATTGTCATGTTCACCTCATCGCTGTTGACATCAGTAAATATAAGACACAGACATTCCTCTTTTTGTCAGAACAGTAACATGAACTGTATGTTTTGTAATATTGATTTCTTCTGGATGTCTCATTTATTTACAGTTTATGGATAAAACTTTGTTAATGTATTTCTCTGCTAACACTGACAAAGTCTAACTGCTCTGACAAATAACTAATAACCATAGTTGTATATTTAACAAAGTGTAGTTTTAAGACTTTAATTACATATTTGGGTTGAATATAATTAGTTTTAACTGTGTTGTAGAAAAGTTAAATGTTAACTTACTGTTTGTAGAGTTTTCTCAGGACGAGCAGGAATAGGAGATGATAGCAGCCTAGCTGTTAGCTATGCTGTCAAGTGGACTGCTGACATCGAGCTGAATGGGCGGAGTTAAGTCCCGCCGGTCCCGCCTTACTGCTGTTGCTAAGTTGATCCGAAGTTAGGTTGAGACTGCAAATCCAATATGGATGCGTGAGTCTTGAGGAAGAGACACATGTGTAGAGGCACTTCTGTGTTACAGAGAGGAATGTTCCTTTAACAAACATGTCAACTTCACAGTCTGGAGCAGGTGGGGTAGATTTTAAAAAGTCCTCATACACTAAGTACTTCAGCATGTCCTGCACTGCCTTGGATGGTGCTCTGTTGAGAAAGGGAAAAAGTCCTAATATGTTACGTTCATACTTCAATTACATGGCAGAGAAATTTCAGTCATGACAGGCAAATTAATGGAATAAATTAACCCATTAGTTCTTTTTTTCCAATATCTACAAATATCTAACAAACAAAGTGAACTAACTGTTCAGTGATGGTGTCAACAAGTTCAGAAATACTGGGGAGGTAGGTGGTGTCATCAGGATCTGCAAAGTTGGAACTGTTGTAACAGAAACTCCAAGAGAGGGTGTTTTGTAGGTGGGCTGTCAGGTGATGCAGTTTTCCACTTGAGTGGAGTAGACGAGAAGAGCAGAAGAACTCAGGATGCTGTGCTTCCCACAGCAACGCTCCTGTTGGCTACCTGGAGAATACATGTGCAAATAACAATACAATTGTTTGTGTGCACTGTATACAGAGTTGCAGCTATGAAGTTAGAAAATAAATCTTGAAATTTTTAGCTGCACTTTGACTTTCAATGTTGCAATATCTTGTACAGCCCGTATGGTCTTCTCTCTTGCATGAAAACATTAGTAAACTGTATGTCAGTAAAATGTGTAAAATACTGTATTTATTCAGTCACAATTTTTTTTAGGTTTTTACCACAGCAGTAACATCAGCATGGTGCTCATAAAATAACTGTGACAGACTCAACATGATGAATATTACAGATAATTTCTTCCTATGTGTTGTACTCATTCAAATCTTTGAAGAATATAATTTAAGCAGTGTTTTCTCTGATGTACTTATAGTGCATATCTAGAAAGTTTGCCTTAACGTCATAGACATTCACAAAGAACAAATAAGACCTTTATATCTCAACATACCTGTAGTTTTTCTGTTGCCTAGTGTTCTTCAAGACAATTGAGTGGCCCCTGTCCTCTTACCCACAGAGACGTCTGTCCTCTCTGGTGACTTTCGGTGCGTTGTCTCACTGGCACCCCGTCTCTCTTGTTGTTGGAGGAGACTATGTGAAAACAGATAATAGTTTAATTTGCTTGCTAATGAAATATACTGTTACTGATAATAGTGACACGTATAATAATCTCTAAACTGCAGTAAAATAACGTGCAGTACTCGGTCAGAGACCGCGTAAAGGCGGTCAGGGACGTGCGTAAAGGCAGCCAGACACCGGTGCGGTGGCGGTCGAAGACGCGCCGTTTCAATAGCCGTGCTAATAGCGGAAATCCCCGGCTGTTGCAGCGTGGCCATTTATCTTCCTCCAAAATAACGTTACCCGTTGATATGACCGATTATTATTATTATTATTATTATTATTATTATCTTACACACAGATGAAAGTTCTCTATCATATTTGATTGGAGCTGGATGCTAACTTTAATCTTACACCACACATTCCCTCTCTCTCTCCCAACCAAGAAATGTGAGGCATCCCTTTACCTAAAAATCATAAACTTTACCACATTAGATATGAAAATCATGCTAGGCTACACAATAAAATCACGTTATATTATTTCACTTGCCAACAAAAACTTTGATATAAATTAACTATTAACATGCAGCAAAAAAGGGCAACTTACACTGACATGCATGCAGGCCGTGAAGGAGCCAGGTGCCTGCGAGGTGGGCAGGTGACGGTCAGGGGGGGAGACAGACGTTTCGGCCCCACTAAACAGCCAAAGGCGGTTAACCAAAAAACATGGGCATTGCAGAGGCGGGTGATATTAGTGAACACCAGCTCTCCATCGTGGTACCGCTTCACAAAGTTAATCCACCTGTTCTTCATCCGGGGAATTTGAACAAACAGACCGAGCTGTCCCTGGCATCCAGGGAAGATACACGGCCGAGGGCATAGCTAGCTAGAAGATGCTACAGCGCGCAGTGTTTTTAGCATGAAACGTTGAGATGAAGGCCCGATCTACGTAGATAGGCCCAGATTTAGCTCCGCCCATTAAAACCTAGAACTGAAACTTGAGAAAACCATAATAATGGTCAAAAATCGGAAATCAATCAAACATAGTTCTCAAACTTTTCACATGTTTAAAGCTATCTTCTTGCAACATATTTAGCGTGCTTGAAGACGTATTGCTGATTTTGGTTTACAGGGACTTTAAGTGAGACATTAGCTCTTTCACCGTGTGAAAATGGAGGGCACATAATGAAACTGTGCATTTTAAATCCACAACAACAGCTTTAGGAGCATCTTGTGGTGCAGGTGCATTGTGCGAACGATAAAAATGCCCCTTGAAAGCTGAGTAAGTGGTAAATGTTTGACTACAGTTGGCGCCAACACATTTGAAAAGACAACGAGACTCATTCCTATGCACTCTGCAATGTAGTACATAACCTCTTGATGTAACCAATATCTTTCTACAAAAGACGCAGGTGATCATTTTTAGGATTTCAAGTGTTTGCCTGTGCTTTTCAGCTGAACTAAGTTATCAAGCATTGATCTACTGGTCTTAGCCTGCTAAATATCAACTGGTGCTAGCTTACACCATGTGCTTTCAGCACACATTTACTTTTGGTCTCGAAAAAAAGTAGCCTAAATATGAAGCTTACCGTGCAAACTTTCAACTATCCGATGGAACAGCCACAGATTCTCCCAAAAACTTGTGTTAAAATTGTAAAATCCTGTATTCTCCACTCTGCAGACGGCACTGCTCTGGCTCGCTCGTTAGTGATGTCCGCTGCAGCCGTGAACGAGGAGCTTGTGCTTCCCTCACATCATTATCCAATCAGAGACGAGCTTCAACTCAGTGCACAATGAGAGAGTACACGTACAAGTCTGTGGTTAGAGAGGAGGCACTGTTAGGTTGTTTAGCCTGTGATAATGATACAATGCTAAAACATTTTTTTTTTATAGATATAAATAGAAAACCAGTAGGCTAAGTATTACATTAAAATTTACATCAATAATTAAAATTTCTTATACTCTACAATAGGCTATAAATCGCCTAAATGATAAAAAAAACAAAAACAAACAATGTTATTATAATTGTCTGTTTTTATATAGGCAACCTCTCAGGTTCACAATGACATTTTTTGTGGAAACATTTTTATTAGGCCAACATATCATGTTAAAAGTAGGCCTACAGCATAAACTGTAAAGTGACTTACATATATTTCTTGTATTTTTAAAAACAACTGACTAAAACTATAGTCTATAGTTTACAATATTTGCATGTCAAATTAACAACATTGTTTTGTTACAGTATTTCTCTATTTTTGTTACCAATATTTGTAGTTTTAACAAATAAATTTGATTATAATCACATATTGTTGTTGTAAATACAACAAAAACATTCTTATTAATAGTTTACAAAAGTTCACTGTGATCTAAACAAAAAATATATGTTTTTGGGTTTACAATACTTTTCTGTAGGGATTTTACATAGTTTTAATGTAAATTTCACGGCCATTTTTTACAGTGTACCCATCCAGCGCCCCTGTACCTTGTGACCTTCTGGAATTCACTGAGGAGAAGAAATCATCTTCATCTGATGAATGTTGCCCAACTTTCTCCACCCCAGCCTCTGCCATCTGGTCAAGGTGTTATCTCACATAGCCCAGACCTGTTGAGTGACAAACAAACAACAACACATATTGAATATTTTCATCATAATGCAGAAATTACAATGACTACAACTTGTGTAGAAAGACCCATGTTATTGCACTTATCACATGTCGATAGAAATATAGTGAATAGAACTGGGATGAATAATTAACAACGGATTGATATTAAATAATTAGATCATACCTGCTTCTATGGTATCAGCACTCTCAGTCCAGGTGGTCTTGAACTTTGGCAGAAGGATTGCTGCAGCAATCAGTTCAGGGTCTTCCGTCATCCCACCAAAGCACTTTTGGACACCAACCTGAATGGCTTTGATGAAGGGCAGACACATCTTGGAGGATGTCTCCTGTCTGCTGAGTTTTGCTTGTAGCTGTAAGATCACTGGTAGAAGCCACAAGTGTGTGTTGGTCTCAGACTGAAGAATGTTTAAAGCCTTCCCCAAAGGCTTCATCACAGTGCAGTACTCAGTCAGGAAAGCAATTTCAGTTGAACATATACAACTTTTAACAAACTTCCTGAAGGAATAGGTGTGGAATGCGTATGGAAATGTGTTTTGACAATTTCATATATTATGGAAAACACAGAAATATGCAAGGTAGCGTCGGGCATCATTTATCATTTGTGTCATTAACATTTAATACTTTTGAAAATCTGAATTAAAACTCACATTTTCACTTTGAATTCTTCACAGACATTCCTGATAGCGTCCTCCCCTTTCTCTTGTAAGATCCGTATGATTCTCTCTACAGCCATGTATGTTGAGTTCCACCGAGTTTGATTGGGCCAGATGAGCTGGAGCTTGCATTTATCTTGAACAATTTCTGCTGCCATGTATGACTGATCTGACTTGTTCCACATTGCTTGGCATTTTCCAGAGGCTGCGCGTGATAGACGTTTGTATGTGTCATTCTTCTCTTCTGCCATGGCAGCATCTCTTGTGGCTACTAAGTTTAACAGGTGGCATGCACACCTTTGGTGTGGAGGAAGCTGGTACTCAAGACCATTACCTTGCTCCAGGATGCTGAATGTGTCCAGGTAGTCAGTTTTGGGCTCTTCAGAAGAGTCTGACTCTGACTCTGAATCCTCAGACTGGCTTTGCTCACCAAATACACTAAATACTTTAATAAAGTTTGAGCCACTGTCCGTTGTGGTTCTTACCACTTTCCCCCCTTATTCTGTATTAACAGTGAATGTTATCAAGGGCACCTGCTAGGACATGAAAGGTGTGGGACCCTTTCAACCTCTGGCAAGCAAGTGCAGCGGATCTCCTCTCCAAGGTTTCTTCATCTATCCAATGCGCTGTGACACCTATGAAACTTTGCTGGTGTGCTGTCCAACAATCTGTGGTGGTGGAAACATAGCTGACTTTACTGAGATGCAACATCAAAGTCTTCTTCATCTGGTTGGCAGCTCCCTCTATTCTGGCCTGGAGAGTGGGTCTGGAAATGACCTTACATTGGGGATTCAGTGTCAATAAAAGTTATTTGAAAGCAGGTTGTTCAACCAAAGAAAATGGATGAAGACCCTCACAAATGAGGTTTATCATGAGCTTGTCAACCTTTGCCTGTGGCACACATCTGTTTGCACCTACTGCCATCACGTCACTTTTTTTTTTTTGCTTGTTTGGGGTATCTGGCGGTTCTAGGGTTCCCTTCCGTGTTTGCACGAAGCTACTGAAGTCTTTCAACTTTGATGGATGTTTCCTCTGTGAACAAAATGTTTACATAATTATCAATGTTGTGTTCATTTAACGGACTGAATTGGAAATATTTACATTTATAGATGAAAGGTTTTCTACATGCATCGCATTTTGTCTTTTTACATTTCATAATGCACAATTCTTGCTCACAGAGACACCTGAAGATATGAACAAATCATGATCCCCCCCATTCCCTGGCTCAGAATGGGCCTTTGGGGGGGTGAGTATACACGCTGTAGTAAACGTTCGACCCGCGTATTACAGTATAGACTGAGTCTGTATTACCTTATTTGACAGAAATCTGTGCATTTCTTGTTATTTCTGACCATTTTATAAATAATATTATCATTATGCGTAAGTTACTGAAACCCCCATTAAATCTGGTATAATAATAATAATATTTTTTCCTTTGACTTCCTACAAAATAATAAAATGTGTCACAGATTTAAGTCACAGATAATTTGGATAATTTGATCAGATCAGGAAATTGAAAATAATAAAAATATATTTGCTGGCTATAACGCAGTGCTGTTTGACAGTCTGTGTGGAGAAGTTCACAGACTACAGATGGCTGACGTTACGGTCGTTAAGTTATTGATTGTTGATAAAAGCAGACACGGAGGAAGTGGATGGAGAAAAGTTGAATGCAGCTTTAGCTCCGTCATAAAGGGTTGGTATCCCGCATTCTCAACAACCGAGTATGATCGTAAATCCGCTGCCATAAAAACGGCAATGGCATTTGTTACTGCTTTGGCCCGTTCAGAATTACTGACAAAAGGCTGTTTAAATGCAAAGCAGTTATGTTTACATTCGTGTGGTGCCTTTTCAAGTGCTTAACCAAGTTGGACGTTTGGCCAGTGAGGTACCCGATGTCCGCTGATAAACATCGGCACACTACCCTCATCTTGTCAACGTCTCTTTGTCCATTGTTGTATTTAAGTGGGAAACCAAAATGTTCCTACACAGGAGACCTCAAAGATAGCGGGGGATCTTCCAGCTCGAGCTACTTGTTTGTTGTGGCTGCCATGCCGCTTGCTGTCTATGGTGTGCTCCCACTTTGTGGTCCATGAGGGAACAAAGATTAAAACACTTTTGTTCCGCATGTACTCGGATTGCGGACCGAAAGCCCTGTATCGAAACGGTCTGGTCCGAGAACATGTACTTTTACACCCCTACTCACAGGTATATGGATATTTGAATTAAACTATTTACATGGATTGAACTCATAACAAAAATATTGTGCCAATGGGGTTTTAACTTCTTATTAATCCTGAAGAGCTAGAGCACATATGTCAGACTCAGTTTAAAAGGCATATTGTTAGCCTCATAGCATAATTGCCTAAGTCATATTTTAAGGTTTTCAGAAAAGACAAAAAAACACACTTTTCAGCACAAGTAAGAACTTTTTATTTATACTGTAATAGTAAGTTTGACCAGATGAGTGAAGTTTGCAACAACAAAAAAAGACACAACAACGATTGCATAACAAATAAAAGTGACTTTTTTTCTCTTGCATACATATACACAAACAAACAAACATAACCAGGTTGTTTTACTTGTCTAACCTTAACCAAAGTCCCACTCAGGTGCTGCATGAACTCATTTTCACACTGTTGATGAGGGAGGTTGTCATGGTAGTGATGGGACACTATTGGTAGTACCGGCTTCATTTCCTGCAAGTTATTTAATTTCCTGAGACTAATTGGTAATTGGCCAGGAAAGAGTTGGACCCAGTGGAATGGTTCTTTGGGGATGCTGAGTCGCAGAGGCAGGTCCTCCCAGTCAGACTCAAACTCTAACTTATACAGAGTTCTACCATCTGCCAACTACTGGAGAGCCCGAAGTTCATGGAATGCAGGGTCGCCAAATTTACCACCTGGTCGGATGTTGGTGACATTAGCCCCAGATAACTTCATGAAATCGTTGTGGTATACCTGGGTGACCTTGTATGGGGATGGATGCAAACGTGCAGTCTCAAAGATGACAATGTAATCAGGTGGAGAGTGAATATCTTTCATGATACGGCGTTCAATGAGGCTGTGTGCCCTGCAACCAGAAATGTTTGTTCTATGGTGACACCATGCTTTATGGCCAGGTCTAGGTACGCATTTGTAGGTTTGTAGGTTACAACACCAATTTTGATAGCTGAAGCCATCACTCCAGACTGACTTTTCCTACATTTAAGTTCGCTAACCATGATCTGATGATGCGATGGTTCTAGGGACAATGCCAAGAGTTGAACAGAAAAGATTTTTACACACAGTTACTTTACATCTATCTGCCAGTTGCAAGTGGTTTGATTGAGACTTTGTTCTCCTTGATTCGTCTTTATGATTGTCTTAAAATAAAAAGTACATGATGCTTTATAGCATACAGTAACCATAAACTACATCTCCCACAATGCATGCCGATTTTGTCACCCTCAAAATGACGGCATCCTGCGGGTAGATTGCAGTGTTTAACTAAAGCGGTGTGATGGACTAAAATAGTGATGGAGTTAAAAAAGATCCACGAAAAACGTCAAATTGTCCAAGAATTAAAAGGGAGACTGCAATCGCAGCAGAATGTTGACAAAAGCTACAGCCAAAAACAATGCAGCATTGAAAGCTTTATTGTGGCTGAAGAAATCGTCCAAGCTTCCAAGTGTTTTTCAGAGGGCGCGTTTGTGAAGCAGTGCATGCTAAATGTATGTGACCAGGTGTGCCCAGACAAGATAAAGACTTGTAAAAATGTCAGTTTGTCAAGAAACACCATCGCAGACCCAGTTAAGGAACTAGCAGCTAATCTGACAACACAGCAGGCCGAAGAGACGCGCAGTCTTCAGTGATCAATCAGTGACACTGATTCAGTGGTGGCCTGTTGAAGAGGAAACAGCTCAGCCCAGCATGAATAGTAATCGACAAAGACAAGCAGATAGACATTGCCAGCCGAACTCTGAGGAAATGGCCCCATAATGTCCACTGCCAGTATTTCCCATAGCCAACTCAATGTGGCTTGTTGCAATTTTCCAGGCCGTCTTTGATTCTCAGGTTTTTAAACCGTACCATTGCTCCCATGCCAAACTCCAAGAACTGAGAAGTCACATTGAGGAAATGTTAGCTGATGGAGTCATCACACCTTCCACCTCAAAGTATGCTGCTCCAGTGGTCCTGGTACCTAGAAAGAATAGGACTGGGTAAAAACAATTGATTCTCAAAATAAAATCGATTGTCATTTTAAAAATTTGATATTGATTCATAACGTCCACAGATCGATTTTTTAATTAAAAAAATATTCCCTTTCCCGGCGACCCCTCATCTCGCGTGAGGACTCTTTACTGGATGAGATTTGGTCACGGACATCATGGCGAAACACGGTGCTGCTCAACTGAAGGCACCCCCCAACTTAAAAGCAGATGTATGGCTGCACTTTCGATTTAAAAAACTATGAAGACAGAGAGGAGCTGGACAAAAGCAAGGCCATATGCAAGATATGCAGCATGGAGGTAAAATACTGCGGAAATACTACAAATCTCCGTAACCATTTAGCAAGACATCACCGAAGAAGCTAGCAAAGATCCGAAACAAAACCCACTGGAGAAGGCGTCCGCGTTAAGTCACCATCAAGTTCTCCAAAAATGTCACAAGCTGTCGCAACTTTCATATGTAAGGATATACGACCATACAGCGTTGTAGAAAATGATGGCTTTCAAAACCTCATTAATATACTCGAGCCGCGCTACATACCAAAACTCTGTAAAGAGGTGAAAAACACCGTTGCAGCTTCACGTAAGTTGGCAGAGAGAGTCGCCCTGACTTGTGACAGCTGGACATCCAGGGCAACGGATTTATACCTGACAGTAACTTCTCACTACATCGACAATGAGTGGAGACTGACTTCGCATATTTTTACAAACCAAGCATATTCAAACTGGCCACACAGCAAGGACTGTAGCTGAACTGTTGTTCGAGGTGATGCAAGAGTGGGGAATAACAAACAAAGACCCAGCCATTGTAACAGACAACGCTGCTAATATGGTTCGTGCGGTGGAGTTGATGGCACTGTTGCACATCGGCTGTTTCGCACATACATTAAACTTAGCCTCACAAGCGGCTCTCAGAAACCAAGCTGTTGCACGCTTGCTTGGCCGAGTGAGGCACATTTTTCCATCGTAGTGCTATGGCCAGCCACAAGCTCAAAGAGAAGCAATAGATGCTGAACTTGCCCAAACATAAGGTGGTGATAGACGTGGTTACCCGGTGGAACAGCGCACTGGAGCACTTCCTGAAGCAAGCAGCCAGCGACATCTGCAGCTCTGCTGTCACCTGAAGTGTGCGCAGGAAGGAGAGCAATCTTTGTACTTTGACAGAGCATGACATAACGGTCGCGGAAGATGTGGTGAAAGCTCTTGAACCACTGAAAGCAGCCACACTTGACTGCTAGACTGCTGCATGCAACAACAATGTCTGTGTCTGTAGTGTATGTGTGGTACTGTTACGACCAGTGAATTTAGGACCCAGATGCAGGACACATGAACAGAGGGGTTGATTGGTAATGAGGTTTATTGTGGCAAATGGAGATGAAGATGGGTTGAAGATTCCGGAGGTTAGCAGAGTGAAGGGGACGAAGGCTGACCAGACCAGAGTAGGGGTGTGAGTGTGGCTGAGCAGTTTTGAGTCCAGAGAGCAGGTTGAGGCAGATGGCTGAGCAGGAAGGCAGGTGGGTGAATGGTGATCCTGAAGCAAAGGAAAAACAGGGTGAGACTCAAAAAACCAAAACAAGCACAAAAAGATTAATTTCAAAGGTTTTTTCAAAATCTTAATTTAGCCGGAGCCGTAGTCTACCGCAGTAGTTGAAACAACGATCTGGCGATGAGTGGATACTGCTGAGTTGATGAGGAGATGGCGAGCTGGTGTGCAGATGAGAACAGGTGAAAGGAATGAACCTCAATCAGGAGGGAGCCAGAGTGAGAGAGCCATGACAGTACCCCCCCCCCCCCCCCCCCCCCCCCAACGAGAGCCTCCAGGCTTATCCGGATGATCTCAATGGAAGTCACGGACAAGGGAGGGGTCCAGAATCAACTTTCTGGATATCCAGCGACGTTCCTCCGGGCCATAGCCCAGTCGACTAGATACTTGTAGCCGCGACCCCGACTCCAGTAACTGCTGGACAGTATAGGCAGGATGGTCATCAATGATGCGGGGCTGAGGTGGAGGGGTATCCGGGGGAGCGAGGGAGCTGGTGAAAACAGGCTTTAGCTGCGACACATGGAAAGTGGGGTGAATCCTCATATGTGGAGGTAATCTGAGTTTAACAACAGTAGGATTGATGACAGCTGCTATTTCATAAGGTCCCACTAAACGAGGAGAGAGTTTCCTTGAGTCAGTCCTTAAAGGGAGATCTTTGGAAGAGAGCCAAACTTTCTGACCTGGTTGGTAGTTCAGTGCTGGGGTCCGGTGACGGTCAGCAATGCGACGGTTGCGATCAGCTGAGCGAAGCAGGGCAGCCCGAGCATCTCTCCAAACCTTATGGCAACGGCGAAGGTGGGCCTGGACCGACGGCACCGCGACCTCATCCTCCTGTGCAGGGAACAGGGGTGGCTGGTAGCCCATAGCACACTCAAATGGTGACATACCTAAGGCAGAGCTTGATAGAGAGTTGGTCGCATACTCAATCCATGTCAAATGGGTGCTCCAGGAGGTCGGGTTTCTGGCGGAAACTTGTTCTCCAGGAGTCTTTGAAGCACTTGCCTTACGTGCCTGATGTGTTCCTCCATGTTACGGGAAAAGATCAGGATATCATCCAGGTATACAAAAATGGACTGGTTCAGGAAGTCACGGAGGACATCATTTACCAGAGCAGGGGTGTTTGTTAATTCAAATGGCATGACCTGGTACTCGAAATGACCAAGTGGCGTGTTGAAGGCCGTTTTCCACTCATCTCCTTTCCTGATTCTGACCAGATGGTAGGCGTTCCTGAGATCCAGTTTGGTGAAGACAGTTGCTCCATGGAGAGGTTCGAAGGCAGAGTTCATCAGTGGAAGGGGTATTTGTTCTTAACTGTTATGTTATTAAGACCCCGGTAGTCAATGCAGGGACGCAGGGAGCCATCCTTCTTGCTTACAAAGAAGAATCCTGCGCCCACGGGAGATGATGATGGTCGGATGAGGCCCGCAGCTAATGACTCTTGAATGTATCTCTCCATGTTTTCTCTTTCCGGACGGGACAGGTTGAACAACTGACTGCAGGGTAAGGGCCAGGTAGCTCCAGGTAGCAAGTCTATGGTGCAGTCATAGGGACGGTGTGGAGGCAGAGAGATCGCATGCTGCTTACTGAAAACTTCCCCGAGGTCATGATAGGTGGGAGGAACGGTTGACTTGAACAGATCCGAGAGGAGACATGTGCAGCACCATACAATCCAAAAAGGCTGATGAAGGAGATAAAGCAGTTTATACAATCCTATGAATAGCCACATAGAGCTTTGTTCCTAAAGTGCATGTTTGTTTTGTTATTGTTATATAAATCTTTAGAACAGCCAATGCAATGTGCTTCCAGACCTACAAAATGTTTGTGTAGCACCTTTTGGTTTATTAAAAGAACATGTTTGACACCTCTGATGCCTCAGGTGACCAACTGAATGTATGTTATGTTATTTATTATTGAAAACAATGTGTTTAGTTCCTGCCATAAATATGAAATCTAGCACTTTATTGTTCTCAGGTAATGAATTTGTTTGAGCTTTGAGCCAGGTTTAAATGTACTGCATTCAGTCATTAAATTGATGGATTTCCAGCAGTGCAGTTTACAGTAATTTAAATAAAAATGTACTTAATGATTAAGTAACTCGAGTGTCCAGAAGAGATCGTTGACCCTATGTGTCAATTTCACAGCTACAGTTTACAAAAGAATGCACATCGAAACCATAAATACTAGGTGTTGGATGGAAGAATATAACATGATGTAGAAAAGGTACACAAGATAATGCTCGCTTTAAAGAGAACATGTTATCCTCCTTCTCCACCTTTTCAAACAGTCCCCTGTGGTCTAAATGAAACATCTGTGCTGTGCTTTGGTCAAAATATAACATGAATCAAGCACCAGAGGAGGTTTGTGACCCTGTATAAACCAGCTCTCTCAGAACGCTCCGTTTTGGTGTGTGTGTCTCTTTAAATGTAATGACCCCCCTGAGTTTTCCCAGTAGACATCACTCCTCTGTAGCAAGAATAAAAAATGGCGGACCTGCGCAAAAGTTTTGTTCTAGGCTGGGGGTGGAGTCCATCGGTGGAGATACCAGGGGAAGGGAGGGGATTTTATTTTTTACCAGAATCCCACTGTTACATCACAAGGAGAGCAAATTAGGAACAGAGCATTTTTCTCTGTGTTGTAAGACTTATGCAGACCACAAACAAAGGACTGGATGGGTTAATTTGACATTTTGTGGGTCAGTAGACACTCAGGTTACCCAACTATATGGTCAATAACACTGTACAAGTGGATTCATAATATGTCCCCTTTAACATGAACTCTTCCACCAAGTTGACATTTCAACGTTCAGCTCTTTTTCAGACAGTGGGGCCAATTTGGACCAGGTTCTGTCAGGTGAGCTGAAGGTGTTTCTTTGTAATTATTATCTGTCTGAAGAAGAACATCATGTTTAAAACAATCCCCTTAGTGATAAGATAAAGATATTCATGAGCGCATTATCTTGTGTGCATACTAACTCCGTTCTTTAGAGATGTGAGCACTAAAAAAAACAAGAAACACTGTATATACAACCTAATGTAGTGTATCGTTGAAAGCATCAATCTGTTAAACACATTAGAGTCAATAATTTCTTTTTTTTTTTTTAAGATTTATTTTTGGGCTTTTTGTGTCTTTAATGCAGAGATAGGACAGTGGATAGAGTCGGAAACCAGGGAGAAAGAGTGGGGAATGACATGCGGAAAGAGGCGGGTGGAAGTGAACCCGGGCCTCCCGCTCGAGACGAGAGCCTCAATACATGGGACGCGCGACCTAACCATTGCGCCACCAGCGCTCCCCTAGAGTCAATAATTTCAATAAAAAAAAATCTAAATTCTCTTTTCTGGTGTCTTTCCCCCTCTCACATTAAACTTCATATCTCTGAGCTGTGGACAAAAGACACTTGAGGACAGAATACTGAATATTCTTATATATGCCACTCAATAAATCTGACTTCATCAATGACTCCCTCAGTAAATAAGTGTGGGGGATGTCATGGCATTTCAGTAAAAGTAACACCCATGGCTGCTGGCTGAGGAGCACATGAATGCAGCGACAGTGGCAGAGTTTATAAATGAACAGATTTCATAGGTGTTTTAGAAAAAGTGTGATGCTTGTATGTTTAGTTCTACAAATCTGGGCTGACATGTTGCTCCTTGTGTGTCGAGTTTTCAATTACTGTGCATCTGTAAAAAAAAAAAAAAAAACTGCACGACTTCACAGTGATGTTGATCTTTAACCTTTATGTATTAGATTTATTTTGTACCTTTGTGTGAAATTATCTCAATCAGTAGAAGGCATTAATCCACTCAACTATACAATGTATTGATCTTCTGACTAACAAGCGCAATGTTTGCTAAGGTGCAATCATTACATCACTCAATCAGGTTTTATTGCCAAGTACATTTAGACATACATGGAATTTGACTTTAACAAGGAAATAAAGCAGAACTACCAACAACTTAAATAATACAGTATAAGAAGCTATTACAATATATAAAATAGTATTTAAATATGTAAAATATAAAAAATAAAAGTGTACAAAAGGTGTAATGTAGGAGCTGTGCAGTGGACTATGAGAAAAAACAAATCTTGTATATAACCTACTCACAGAGTGCATGTAAAGAAAATAAATTCAAAGTCCAGTGGGCGTTAATGTAACGCATAGAGAACAGTTTCAGCATTCACATGTGAATTCACACTCAGACGTAGCCTTGTGTCCTTCCTCTTCCTGTGGACCCGGTAATTATCACACCTCCACCTTCATGGAGGATCTCAGTTCCTTTGTTTGACCTCAAGGACATGAGGAGCAGACGGAAAATGTAAAGCAGAAGAGAGTTGCCTGACTGGACATTATGGCAAATGCTTGAGTTCTGCTGATTTATTTTCCAGCTCTGTCTCAACCTCTTTCAGTTCTGTGACTTTTTCTTTTCCTGAGTATGTTGGACTTGGTGATTCACTGCTGTTTGGGCTACTCTGGAGTTAAAAACAGGAAGGGTGGAGGAGGGGGTGTAAGACTGACTAAATGTTTAAAGCAAAAAATAATAAAAAATTCCGATAGCCTAACACCACAAATAAATCAAGACACCACAACTAAATCAAGACACCACAACCAAATCAAGACACCACAACTAAATCAAGACACCACAACTAAATCAAGACAACACAATTAAATCTAGACACCACAACCAAAGACACCACAACTAAATCATTGTGTTTGCTACATTTGGCTGTGTACCATTTAAAGTACAATATACAGTTTTGTGGTCTGTATTTGTTTGTGGTATCTTTTAATTTAGTTGTGGTGTCTTGATTTAGTTGTGGTGTCTTGATTTGGTTGTGGTGTCTTGACTTGGTTATGTTGTCTTGATTTAGTTGTGGTGTCTTGATTTAGTTGTGGTGTCTTGATTTGGTTGTGGTGTCTTGATTTAGTTGTGGTGTCTTGATTTGGTTGTGGTGTCTTTGGTTGTGGTGTCTTGATTTGGTTGTGGTGTCTTGATTTGGTTGTGGTGTCTTGATTTGGTTGTGTTGTCTTTGGTTGTGGTGTGGTGTGGTGTCTTGATTTGGTTGTGGTGTCTTTGGTTGTGGTGTGGTGTCTTGATTTGGTTGTGGTGTCTTGATTTAGTTGTGGTGTCTTGATTTGGTTGTGTTGTCTTTGGTTGTGGTGTCTTGATTTAGTTTTGGTGTCTTGATTTAGTTGTGTTGTCTTTGGTTGTGGTGTCTTGATTTAGTTGTGGTGTCTTGATTTGGTTGTGGTGTCTTGATTTGGTTGTGGTGTATTGATCTAGTTGTGGTGTCTTGATTTGGTTGTGTTGTCTTGATTTAGTTGTGGTGTCTTGATTTGGTTGTGGTGTCTTGATTTGGTTGTGTTGTCTTTGGTTGTGGTGTCTTGAGTTGGTTGTGTTGTCTTGATTTAGTGGTGGTGTCTTGATTTAGTGGTGGTGTCTTGATTTAGTTGTGGTGTCTTGATTTGTTTGTGGTATCTTTTGATTTAGTTGTGGTGTCTTGATTTAGTTGTGGTGTCTTGATTTGGTTGTGGTGTCTTGACTTGGTTATGTTGTCTTGATTTAGTTGTGGTGTCTTGATTTGGTTGTGGTGTCTTGATTTAGTTGTGGTGTCTTGATTTGGTTGTGGTGTCTTTGGTTGTGGTGTCTTGATTTGGTTGTGGTGTCTTGATTTGGTTGTGGTGTCTTGATTTGGTTGTGTTGTCTGTGGTTGTGGTGTGGTGTGGTGTCTTGATTTGGTTGTGGTGTCTTTGGTTGTGGTGTGGTGTCTTGATTTGGTTGTGGTGTCTTGATTTAGTTGTGGTGTCTTGATTTGGTTGTGTTGTCTTTGGTTGTGGTATCTTTTAATTTAGTTGTGGTGTCTTGATTTAGTTGTGGTGTCTTGACTTGGTTATGTTGTCTTGATTTAGTTGTGGTGTCTTGATTTAGTTGTGGTGTCTTGATTTGGTTGTGGTGTCTTGATTTAGTTGTGGTGTCTTGATTTGGTTGTGGTGTCTTTGGTTGTGGTGTCTTGATTTGGTTGTGGTGTCTTGATTTGGTTGTGGTGTCTTGATTTGGTTGTGTTGTCTTTGGTTGTGGTGTGGTGTGGTGTCTTGATTTGGTTGTGGTGTCTTTGGTTGTGGTGTGGTGTCTTGATTTGGTTGTGGTGTCTTGATTTAGTTGTGGTGTCTTGATTTGGTTGTGTTGTCTTTGGTTGTGGTGTCTTGATTTAGTTTTGGTGTCTTGATTTAGTTGTGTTGTCTTTGGTTGTGGTGTCTTGATTTAGTTGTGGTGTCTTGATTTGGTTGTGGTGTCTTGATTTGGTTGTGGTGTATTGATCTAGTTGTGGTGTCTTGATTTGGTTGTGTTGTCTTGATTTAGTTGTGGTGTCTTGATTTGGTTGTGGTGTCTTGATTTGGTTGTGTTGTCTTTGGTTGTGGTGTCTTGAGTTGGTTGTGTTGTCTTGATTTAGTGGTGGTGTCTTGATTTAGTGGTGGTGTCTTGATTTAGTTGTGGTGTCTTGATTTGTTTGTGGTATCTTTTGATTTAGTTGTGGTGTCTTGATTTAGTTGTGGTGTCTTGATTTGGTTGTGGTGTCTTGACTTGGTTATGTTGTCTTGATTTAGTTGTGGTGTCTTGATTTGGTTGTGGTGTCTTGATTTAGTTGTGGTGTCTTGATTTGGTTGTGGTGTCTTTGGTTGTGGTGTCTTGATTTGGTTGTGGTGTCTTGATTTGGTTGTGGTGTCTTGATTTGGTTGTGTTGTCTGTGGTTGTGGTGTGGTGTGGTGTCTTGATTTGGTTGTGGTGTCTTTGGTTGTGGTGTGGTGTCTTGATTTGGTTGTGGTGTCTTGATTTAGTTGTGGTGTCTTGATTTGGTTGTGTTGTCTTTGGTTGTGGTGTCTTGATTTAGTTTTGGTGTCTTGATTTGGTTGTGGTGTCTTGATTTAGTTGTGATGTCTTGATTTAGTTGTGGTGTCTTGATTTAGTTGTGGTGTCTTGATTTGGTTGGGGTGTCTTGATTTAGTTGTGGTGTCTTGATTTAGTTGTGTTGTCTTTGGTTGTGGTGTCTTGATTTAGTTGTGGTGTCTTGATTTGGTTGTGGTGTCTTGATTTAGTTGTGGTGTCTTGATTTGGTTGTGGTGTCTTGATTTGGTTGTGTTGTCTTTGGTTGTGTTGTCTTTGGTTGTGGTGTCTTGATTTAGTTGTGGTGTCTTGATTTGGTTGTGGTGTATTGATCTAGTTGTGGTGTCTTGATTTGGTTGTGTTGTCTTGATTGAGTTGTGGTGTCTTGATTTGGTTGTGTTGTCTTGATTTAGTTGTGGCGTCTTGATTTGGTTGTGGTGTCTTGATTTAGTTGTGGTGTCTTGATTTAGTTGTGGTGTCTTGACTTGGTTATGTTGTCTTGATTTAGTTGTGGTGTCTTGATTTGGTTGTGGTGTCTTGATTTAGTTGTGGTGTCTTGATTTGGTTGTGGTGTCTTGATTTGGTTGTATTGTCTTTGGTTGTGGTGTCTTGATTTGGTTGTGGTGTCTTGATTTGGTTGTGTTGTCTTTGGTTGTGGTGTGGTGTGGTGTCTTGATTTGGTTGTGGTGTCTTTGGTTGTGGTGTGGTGTCTTGATTTGGTTGTGGTGTCTTGATTTAGTTGTGGTGTCTTGATTTGGTTGTGTTGTCTTTGGTTGTGGTGTCTTGATTTAGTTTTGGTGTCTTGATTTGGTTGTGGTGTCTTGATTTAGTTGTGGTGTCTTGATTTAGTTGTGGTCTCTCGATTTGGTTGTGGTGTCTTGATTTAGTTGTGGTGTCTTGATTTAGTTGTGGTGTCTTGATTTAGTTGTGGTGTCTTGATTTGGTTGTGTTGTCTTTGGTTGTGTTGTCTTTGGTTGTGGTGTCTTGATTTAGTTGTGGTGTCTTGATTTGGTTGTGGTGTCTTGATTTGGTTGTGGTGTATTGATCTAGTTGTGGTGTCTTGATTTGGTTGTGTTGTCTTGATTTAGTTGTGGTGTCTTGATTTGGTTGTGTTGTCTTGATTTAGTTGTGGCGTCTTGATTTGGTTGTGGTGTCTTGATTTGGTTGTGTTGTCTTTGGTTGTGGTGTCTTGAGTTGGTTGTGGTCTGTTGATTTGGTTGTGGTGTCTTGATTTAGTGGTGGTGTCTTGATTTAGTGGTGGTGTCTTGATTTGTTTGTGGTGTCTTGATTTGGTTGTGGTGTCTTGATTTGGTTGTGGTGTATTGATCTAGTTGTGGTGTCTTGATTTGGTTGTGGTGTCTTGATTTAGTTGTGGTGTCTTGATTTGGTTGTATTGTCTTTGGTTGTGGTGTCTTGATTTGGTTGTGGTGTCTTGATTTGGTTGTGGTCTCTTGATTTGGTGGTGGTGTCTTGATTTAGTTGTGATGTCTTGATTTAGTTGTGGTGTCTTGATTTAGTCGTGGTGTCTTGATTTGTTTGTGGTGTCTTGATTTAGTCGTGGTGTCTTGATTTGTTTGTGGTGTCTTGATTTAGTTGTGGTGTCTTGATTTGGTTGTGTTGTCTTGATTTAGTTGTGGTGTCTTGATTTAGTTGTGGTGTCTTGATTTAGTTGTGGTGTCTTGATTTGGTTGTGTTGTCTTGATTTGGTTGTGGTGTCTTGATTTGGTTGTGTTATCTTTGTTTGGTTGGTTGACTTTGTTGATGGTTATTTTCTGCAGCAGTTGTTTTCTTAAAGCTCCTGGGAGGATTGTTTTAGTTAGTTATGAAGCTCACTTAAACTTAGACTAATATCTTTAAATGGTTTACAAAAGCAAACAAGACCTTAAGATAGAAGATAGATTTTTTTCTGTAAAGTTATTCTTATGTGTTACTGCTTTCAGCGGGTTGGTGTCATTTTCTACAGCCAAGATTCAGAGTTAGGGATACATATGACGGTTCAAACTTGGCAGAAGAAGATTTTTCATCAGTAAACACAACTTACACAAGTACAGGACAAGATCAACGAAGAGATAAGAGGCCAAACTTTGTCTCCAGGGGATGCTTAGTGTGACACAAAGGTTTTTAGTTGCAAGGTGTTAAGCTCTCAGGTTCACAGTCATTTTGTCTAAAAGTGGAAATCATCCTTTGTAATTAGCATTTAAAATCAAATGTCATTATATATAATGAAGTAAAATAAGTACAAGTGTATAAACATGTCTGCATGATTACTTTCCTAATTCACCTCACACACATTTACACCATCATAAGAATTGTTTTGTATCCCAGCTCCATTGGTTGCCTGATAAATCATACAACAAAAATAGCTATTGTAGTTTTTTTAACACTTTATTATACTTACGGTATTATAAAAACTATCCCTTCATCCAGTGTATCCCCTGAAGTAACTAGGGTTCTTCTAAAAAGCAGGAGATATGGTGACTACACGCCATCTTTATATGAAATATATTAAGACCTTCAGGACGGCCTCTGCTCCTAAGCCGATGTCCACATCCTTAAGATTAACCCTTGATTTCTTATCAGTCGTGTCCAGTCCGACCATCTGCAGTGTGGTGATGTCATTCAAGATCTCTGAGAACATATACATGTACATATACAGTACAAAATAAACAACAATACAAACAAAACAGTGTTAGATTTAGTGCTATACCTTTCATTGAAGGTGGGGGGTTATTGAATTCAAATGGAAATACAAACTATTCATGGCATGTTATTCATTAGACCTGGACAACTAATCTAAATATTATCTAAATTGCTGCCATATTTTGCCATCTCAACAAACCAGCAACTTCCAGTGGTTGTTGTTGACTAGTACAAATGACAGAAGTGCATCATAGTCTCCAAAGTTTACCTACAGTAGCATTTAAAAAAGATGGAAACAAACATGCAGACCATAGTAAAAAAAACATTGAAAGACTTAAAACAAAAAAAATCACATTTGAACTCTGACTATCAGTTATTGGGCCTTTTTCCTTGCTAGGAGTGTCATTAGAGTGTAATTGTGGCCAATAATTAATTAGATTTTTATTTCCATGAAAAGATTCTTCAGTGGATCTAACTGATAAGCACACTTTGTAACAGCAGAGAACAAATAAATATTATCTCAGCTAATTTATTACTTGTTTAAAAACATGTGGTTTAGGAGCCCTTCCAGCCAATACCCGACTTTAAATTCCCATCTTAACAGACCCCACATCATCACCATAGACAAAAACACACAGCATACATTACCCTTGGTAAACTGTGAAGGGGCAGCCTTGTTCTGTCACCAAAGAAAATCACACCTGCAGAGTAGTGGTTTAGCAAGTAGATTTTGTTCACAACACCAAATCTCTGGACTTCAACATGAAACAGGCCCTCCATCACCTGACAAAAACAACATGGAAATTGACGAATCAATGGAGAATCCACATTTATTAAGGTTATTTTTGGGCTTTAGCCTTTATACAGGAAAGCTGAAGAAAAACAGGAAATATGGGGATAGTGTGATGAAGACTGTAGCCTCTGTACATTGGGCTAATCCAGCACCCAAAAACTCCAAATTTTAATGAACTTTCACTTACTACAACTTATATTGTATAGTGCCTAGAGCAGTAGTTAATGTGCAGAGTGCGATTACAGACACTTGAAACATGCAGAGACTTACCTCCCCGTTTCACCACTGGTGTGGTCGAAGTGAGCATAGCTCACAGTGGCGGATGTGAATACTGCGACCTTTAATTTGTGAAGGGAGCACTGCAACGACCACCTCAGAGTACTTTTTTTTTTCCAAAGAAAGGTTAACTGCAAATCAGGATTACAAGGAAATCAATGCATGCTGCTTATTATGCTCACATGAGAAATACAATTAAATTCAATGTATTTATAAAGCGGTATTGGTAAAATCAAACACTCACTACATGATGAACTGTATTTTTGTCCCTGCAAATTGCTTAGCTCAACCCTTATATTTGTCCATTTCCTGTATTCCCCTTCATCTTTATCTTTTCCACTCCCAACATTTAATAATAATGTTTCTGTATACTGTGTAATGAAACCCTAACCCTACGCCTGTCTTTTAACGATTTAAACACAGAACATATTGATTAATACAGAAAACCACATTTACCTTTGTGTCATCATTTTTATCGACTGTTTCTTTCTTCACTTTTGCGAAGTGTTTGCTCTTGGGGTTTGGGAGTTTTCTGGGTGGATTGAAATACTTTGACTTGGATTTTAGCTGACTGGTGGAGCTGTCCCGCTTGTTCCATTTTTTCCTCGAGGTCATCATCAGGTCTGCAAGGTTGTGTAACAGTTTTTGTCCAGTATCTGAATTGGAAGAGCATGTTGCCCAATGTGCTCCACATATCTTCCTTGTAGAGAAGCAAACATTTTAGATATGAACTGGGCTGGTCTCAGGTATTTCTATTTCAACAGAATATTGTGTTTAAAACCAAATGAAACCAGAGGTCAACATGGCAGTTGGTATCCCTCGTTTTTTGTCGTACATCTGTATTTCTGGCTGTACTTTCATGTCTTGAAAGATCGCCTAGCAGCAAACTGCTCCACAATGGAAAGTCCCCATATAGTTTCTCAGTAGCACATCAGAGGTAGGGGTTTTTTACACAAACTGCATCCTCAGACAGAAAATCGACTTCTGCCTGGTCTCGTCTCTGCTGGAATGCATATGTGAATGGGGACTTACTGCACATACTGTGAGCAGTTTTTCTTCTTCTATTAGATAGGCAATCTCCTCATTCTTCTTTTCCTGAGTTTTTAAAACGCAGTTGTCCAGGTATGTTTTACTGTGTTTTAAAACACATCAATGGCTTTCTGCATACATGTGTGTAACCCAGGTTAATTGAATTGAATTGATTTAGCCCTCTATTTTTTTTCTTTGAGAGGGGAGTGACCTCAGTGAACCTCCATAAATTATGATTAATCATTTTTTATTTTATTTTGTATTTATTTATTTCCCTATTTGTTTTCTTAACATTCCATAATCTCACCTGAACTCTAAACTCTATCAGCCAATCAGAGCTCATACCACTTATCATAAACATCTGGTTCACGGGGTCACTTCCTCTCATCTCATCTCATGCTTGCACAGCACGACAGAATTGTTTGTCTTTGTATGCAACTACTCCGTGAAGATGGCAAGCTAACCTCTGAGATCTACTCACCCCCTGCTACAAGTTGGTAGGATTTAGAAAAAGACATTCTGGAATACGGACCGAAAGACATTGACTTTTTTTTTTTAATGGACCCAAGGAGAGCCTTTTCAATTAAGAAAGAGGACATTTACCTTGTTTGTGTTTGAACTTATTGTTTCGTTATATTGAAAGTATTTTTGTAAAATACAATAATTATTATTTAAACTTACCTGTGTTTGGATTTTGTTGATATACACACACCTAAGCTCCTAGAGACCTACCTTATTTCTTCTTTAGTTAAATTTGGCTTAAATGCTTATTTAAAATTAGCCCACATGCTACATGTGCTGTTCAAAAGACAAGCAAAACTAAATGTTGCATACTCCTTTATGCCTGTCTGATGTCTTTTGGCCAAAACCCTGTGTCACAGCCTTAATAATGTGGGGAGAGCACAAATGCAGCACAGTGAATCTTGGCATTGCATTTCCTGACACTATTTCAAATGCCCTGTCAAGACAAACAGAGATGCTTTCCTTGTTAAAGGGTAATAGCACACTATTTATCAGTACCCAACTAAAATTTGTTAGATTTGTCTTTTGCTTATGTAAGACAAATTTCTTTTAAATTCCATGAGCCAATAGGAGAGCAATGGTATGGAATGACAGGTTGAGATCAGTTCTGTGACAGGTAAGGGTGACCTAGGGCATAGTAAAGAACTTTTTTTGTCTTGGTCTGGGATTTTTTGTATCACCCCACCTGTTGCATCAAGATAGAGGGTAATGTGTGTATTTCTTTTGAAATGTTCTGCCAATATCTTCAACCCTGTTTCAGTGTACACATGTACAGCGAAAGGATCTATTTGCAGATGTTGAAGATACCCTTTCGATGTCGGCTTACTGCTGCTTTCTTTCATTATTTTTTGAGTCAACATAAGCTCCAGCATTACATCATTGTGGACCCTTGTACTTTTTTTTTTTTTTTTTTTTTTACTTCAGATGAGATTTTCTTCAAAACATCCTTGGTAAGGCTTTGGGTTATATTTCCTGTCATAATCTGCTCCATGGTGTCTTCCTTAACATGGTGTAGTAATAATTACTGACACCATCAGCCAGTGCTTTTGCAATCTTTCCTCTTCTTAGGTATTTTGCTGGCTGAAATCATTTAAGATTTTTACAGTGTAAAACTTCCCCACAGTGCAATACTTGCAATAATGTTACATTTTCATCATTTAATTTTTTAAAGAGTTAACTGCCCTGTATCCATTAAAAGTGCATTGTGCTGAGGCACGGAAATATTGAGAAAAGTTTTTTCCGGCTATCAGTGGCTTTTACATGCTGGTACTTAAAAGTCAGAGTACAGCATATTTTTTTGGGGGGGTGGGGGAGGGGATTCATTATAAAATGTATCGGTCCGGGGGGGGGGGGGGGGGGGCGTAGATTTTTCTTATCTTTTTTAGGTTTCATTTTATTCTATTATTTTCTTTTAATCATAATTCTGAATATTTTTGGCCCTGCTGCAGTTTTTCAGAATCCACTGTGGTCATAGTGATTACCTTTTATTGTTGACAACAATCATGCCTGTTTTATCTTTATTTTATTTTGAGGAATTAATTTAGCTGTCACTCTTTTTCCAGATTTCCTTTTATTTTTTCCAACTCTTTTTACATAGTCCTGTATATCTGAAACTCTGTCATCTTGGTTTTTTTGTTTTCCTCTTCACTGAATTCTCATCCTTTCCCTCATTATCTTTACCATTCCTTTCTGTCTGAAACTGTTGCTTTGTGTCCCTGTCCTTTTTACCTTTTTTGTCACTGCTATCAATGTTTTGCTGGAAAAGCACTGCGCTTTCATCTGCGTTTTTACTCTCCAAATGTATTACTGCTTTTCTGCATTCTTTCAGCATCAAAACTCTCCTGATGATCTGTAAAGGCTGACTCATCAAGTCTCCCTCTGTTACTGTCATCATTTCCTAAACAGAGATAAAATCTCATTTCAATAATGAAAACTATGTTTTGATAGTTGTCTGTTGCTGTAATTTAGAATTACAATTAGCATCATGTCATGGAAAATTCAACTTGAGTATAACTAAAATGATTTAACAGGGCTGAACAAATTTTACAACAGTATACCTGAATGAAGCACTTCTGTTCTTACAACTCATCTGTCTTCATTCCAGATTACCCTTAGCCATTTCATATTAGCTTTGTTTTGAAACAAATCCAGAGACAGTGCAGACAACTGCTCAGGTGAAATATTTAAACTTCGAAAACCATGAATAATTAAAGACGTAATTATTTTTTCTCTTCCTCCTGCTGTTTCCCAGAGGTCTGCACACTTCTATTTTGTTCCTTTCCTGAAATGTCCCATTTTTGTAGTACTGAATCTTCAACATGCATGTGCCTTCCTTTTCCAAAATGGCTGCTACAAGCCTCTTCTTCTGTGGTATTCTGTGTCCAAACTGGGAACTACATTTTAAATCAGATGCTACACAAAAACTAAAAATACATCAAAGTCAATATTTTGGGTAATCGTTGACATATCCAAGACTGATTTAAAAAAAAATCCCCCAGCCACCAAATGTTTGTTTTATGGAAAATAACTCATTCTTTCCATAAATAACAACAGTGACATCAAGTAATCAAACTGGCATTTAAAGGGTTAAATTCCTAAAAAATGATTGAATGTTTGGTAGTTTTGAGCAGGGCTGGAGTTGTTTAAGAGATTTATGCACAAAAAAGTAGAAAAAAATGTCAATCTGTTCTATTTTTAAAACAGTTTTTTGGAAGTGGACATGTTTGTCCTTAGTGACTTAAGAGGGTAGTAAACATGTTTCACAGTGTTCTATTGATCTATTAAAAAAATAAAATGTGCATTCCAAAATGTGTCAATTGTGATTTGAGGGCAGTCGGTCATAAAATATGGCAGTTATTGAAGAAATATGATTAAAATGTTGATTTTGCTCCTATGAAACAATAATTTGTTGATGGTCCCTAAAATCGGTCTCCGTCGGTTAGGGCGAGCCTTGGGAGAGGAGGTTACCGTCCTCCTACCATCTCTCATGGACACAAGTGACAGCTTTACGTAGCTGGCTCCAGCGTGAATGTCTGTTGAATATCCAACTTAAAACTAACTTCACCACAGTCAAGTGCGCTAGGTCAAGACGCAGTTTCCGAACTCGCTCTTTAATTCAAACATTACCACCGCACCAAAAGAAGACGAGGGCATGTGTGAGTGCATATACAGCACACAAGAATAGCGAAATTGCTTATTTTTTTATTTAGTCTTGAATGTATCAAAGTGGAAAACCTTAAAACTCGAAACCTAGCTTAAATTCGCTGACAAATACGTTAAATGCTAATGCAGTTTCAAATGCTAATATCGTCTATAATAATATAATACGCTAACCCCTGAAACACAACAATTAAAGTGCATATACAGCACACAAAAATGGCAAAATTGCTTATTTAGTCTTGAATGTATATGCATAAGCACCTAGTATGTTGGTAATATATCACGTGAATTCAATTGCATGATTTCCGGAGCTTTATTTTGAAAATTAAAAAGCTCAGGGGGCGCAGCTTCAGGCCACCAGGTGGGAGCATCCAGGGCTGCAGACATACACTCTGGGACAATGTCGAAGTAAAGTCTGTGGACTTTGTTCATGAGGCGATTGAGAGGACTCCTACGAGTTAGGACACTCCAATAGGACATAATAGCATTAAGCTAATTGTGTTGCTAACACACACTGTAAGGCACTAGAGCGACTGAACTAATTTTAGAAATGCGGTTTTCCACTCTTTCTCTGTAGAGGAAGTAGCTTTAAGTTGTCTCTGAATCTCCTGATAATGTGCATCTATTTCTAATATGACAAAGGAAACCCCTCCATCTTCCTGCGACTGACACGTCTGCTCACAATGTGCGTCACATTATCAGCTCTCTTTATATTCTCCCCTTTTGTTAAGGGTTCCGGTGAACACCATTTTGAGTGTCTGAAAATATGTGCCGAGAGTCGACCTTCTATATTGAAGCTGTATCTGAATGGGGAGTATTGTGTGGTTGATAAGGTTTTATGAGATTCTCATTGTCACTGTGGGGACGATGAGTATTAAAAGCCTCCTGAGAGACGGGGGGAGTTAGATGGATTAGATGGATACTTTATTGATTCAGAGGGGAATTAAAAGCATCCAGTAGCAGCTTCCAAGACGCACATAACACATGTGTTACATCTAACACCCACTGTCCTCCCCACATTATGTATATTCAACTGAACAAATATTTAAAGAAACCCAAACAGAGAAAAAAACGAGACCTGTACCAAGAAAATGTCAATAACCCATGTAGGGATGTCCTCACAACCGGCTTCATCGCCTGGTTTGGAAATCTCTCAATAGGAGACAAAAAGAGTTTTCAACACATTATTAAAGCTGCCAATAAGATCATAGGGGTTAAATCACCTGCGGCCTCATGTATAACCATCGCAAAGTCTGTGATCTATAAAAACAAAGCTGGCGGTAAAATGTGCCCACCGGTGAGCAAACTCTGACCCAGGCGTACGTACATTCTGGAGGCATGGGGAATTGGCAAGTGTTGAATTGAAGCCTGCAGAATGTACATTGATGTCTCTTACACATTTTCTTTCACTAAAGGTCAAACTTTACTGACAGATACACGTCATCATGTGATCATTCAAACCAGCAGTTTACTGTCCAGGACACATTTTACTCACAGAAATGTAATAATAATTTAAAAGTTATATTGTTGACTTCCGGTAATGGCGGCGTTCTAGATAGTCCTGTTTTTCTCTCCTCCACTATACTTCAGTAAATTCTGTTACAAATGTATTTTGAAACCAAATCAAAGCCATCAAAATCATTTCAGAAAAATATCCTGATGTCAGCTGCTCCAAGAAAGTCGGTTAAAACTCATACAAAAAGTCTGCTGTCTAAAATATCAGACTTTGGCTTGGATAAGGAGGGTGGGGAAACTAAAGCTATTCCAGGCGAAGCGGCTGAAAATAATGAAGAGGGAATGAAGAGCAAGGAGATTCTTTAAGCTATTCAAGGTTTAAAGACTGACTTTTCAGCCAGATTTGAAAGAATACTGGTCGCAATTGAAGGAGTAAGGAAGGACATTGGCGAGTGTACGGAGCGTATTACTGATGCAGAGGCCCGAATTGCCAATATGAAGGATGAGGTGACGAGTCTCCAGGCTAAAGTCTGTACCCTTGAGGGTAAGAAAGCAGAGCTAGAAGACAAAGTGACAGATCTCGAGGCATGGTCCCGGCGCTCAAACTTGAGGTTGGTTAACCTCCCAGAGGGGGCAGAGGGGGGCGACGCCTGCTCTTTTCTCGAGAATTGGATTCCGGCGACACTGGGCATCACAACACTGAGTTCTAAAGTTATGCTGGAAAGAGCCCACCGCGTCGGTCAAAGACGGGAACCCACTGCACCTCCGAGAACGATGATTATGAAATTCCTGAATGATAGGAATTCGACTCTGTGAGACAGAAGCTCCGTAATATCGGAATAAGACACGGCATCCTTATTCCTACCAGGCTGCTGGTGACAGAACACAAACTTTGACTCTTTTATATATACCATATGACAGGGGAGGGCTTAAGTGCCCAAACCTGTTGTCGTATTACTGGGCAACCCAAATAAGAACTGAGGTTTTACTACTCAACAGAAAATGCACCCACTCTGTCAAGCTCCAGCTGCCATCATACATATATTCTGATAATCCTAAATACCTTAAAAAGGGAACATCAAACCCTATAGTAAAAAACATGATCTCTGTGTGGTATGAGGTACAAAAATATGGGATAAGGCATGCAATAAAGCACAGACTCAAACAGCTAACACTCATTTAAAACTGCTTCAATACAAATGTTTAAAGGGATACTTCAACCATTTGCATTAAGCTTTGTATCATTTTTGAATGGTCGTGCATCCCGCCTTCATTTTCCCGAGATGGGAAATCTTTGTATTTCTAAGTCTGAAAAGGAGCTTCCAGTAATTTTGCGTCACTGGAAGCTGTTGCGGATAGCGGGGTGAAACTACAACGCTATAGTTCCTCATATTTTCGACCAATGAAGCTACAGACCAATAACAAATCAGTGGGTGGGAACTCACTCCCAGAATCGAAACTTAATTACCGCCAAGCTGATAATGGGGAAAAAAAAAAATATATATATATAAATATAGCAGCGAGACTGCTGCAGACAGGCCGGTCTTGTGTTTTGGCTGCCGCGGTCGCTGGGCGCTACCGTCGGGCGCCGGCTGCCGGGAGCTGGCTGCGGCACAAGACCGGCCAGTGAGTTCCCACCCACTTATATATTGCCGCCGCCGGCCGCTGCCAGCTCAGCAGTTGAGACATAATGCCTGCCTGTCGGCGGCGGTGAGGACGAGGAGCCGGAGCCAGTTTGAGCTGGGGCAGACTGGTAGTATCGTTGCTCTCATTGTTTGTCTGACAGGAATTTCCAAGATCAATTCTGGAAGAAATGTCTGAATCAGTTGAGGAAATGGCCTCGTGTTGAAGTAAATATGTCTGTAAATGTTTCTATTTCTATATTTCTACTGCTATACTGTATATTTTGGAGAAACTGCAACCATCGAATTTCCCTCTGGGATTAATAAAGTATTTCTGATTCTGAACTAGAGGACCTTAGTGGGAGTGGCCTGCGGTGCTGTACATTCTGGGATTTGGTGTCTTTCATCAACATGAGCCAAACAGATACTTTCTGCTTTTTTTCGGCAAAGAAGGCACCAACTTTAAAATGTATTTCACATTTCTACTACATGACCCAATGTCAATACAGATTCATGTTTCAACGGGTGAAGTATCCCTTTAATGAGAGTCTATATAACACCAGAGAAGCTCCACAAATTTAACCCCAACATCCCAGAACTATGTAACAGTGTGGAGAGGACAAAGGTACATTTTACCATTGCATATGGAAATGTCCAAAAATTAAGTCAGACGTGTAATGCAGGAATTTTTATCATTTCAATTAGTTGTAGAACCAAAGTTTTTTCTTCTTGGTATCTACCCAAAGAGGACGTAATATGACCTGGGGTCCTTGTAGACCTCTGCATATTGCAGGCTAAAAGAACAATAGCATTAACATGGAAAAACAGTGGTAGGCTAAGTATTACACGATGGTT
The DNA here is from genome assembly GCF_963930695.1 of Labrus bergylta. Taxonomy (NCBI): domain Eukaryota; kingdom Metazoa; phylum Chordata; class Actinopteri; order Labriformes; family Labridae; genus Labrus; species Labrus bergylta. The sequence goes on along the minus strand of NC_089196.1, from coordinate 2,481,139 downwards.
TAATGAAATGTCTCTGTGCTTGGCTCTGGAAAAGATAACATATACACTTAAAGACAAACGAGAATTATTTGACGATATCTGGGGCCTATTTATTAATTTTCTTCGGGATAAAGATCTGTCACATATTTTTAGCTAGGCTGGTAAAGAGTTGATAATGTCTGTAATTGTGGTCATTTTTGCAGAAACTGTTCTAGGGCAGAATATTTGTGATTAACAAATCATCTATGGCAATGTACTCCATCTGGTTATTTTTATTTAATACGGACAGTAATAATGTTGCAACATTTTGCTATTAAAGTTTTAATTATTATATTTTTTCCCCCCCTTATTTTATAAATGTGTATTTTTGTGCATGTGTATAGCTTTTTTTCTTTTTCCTTTTTCCTTAGAATTTATTTGATTGTAATTGTGTCTTGGAAAAATGTTTAAAACTCAATAAACATATTGTCAACAAAAAAAAGTTATATTCTTATTTTGTCTATACCCAGGATGAAGGTTTCTCACAGAGCAAAATATCAAAGACACCCAGACTTTAAGTTTCCTTGAAATTGTGTGACGTGTTGAAATGTATTTAATATTTATGACTGACTGTATCAACTCTCCTTATATAGACATGAAGGTTTTCCTGTGAACCATGTATAAACCCTAACATATTGGGAAGCACAAGTCTGGCATTCATCAATATATTCTTACTTGAACTTATTCTTACCAGTGTTGCCAACTTAGCAACTTTTTTTGACTTTTTTTGTCAACAGCTACTAGCGACTTATTTAGCGACTTTTCTGGTGTCATTGTTGACTTTTCTGGTGTTTTGGAGACTCTGACGTGGAAGCACGTATCGCTCTGCAGTTACTGTTCTCAACAAAGCACTCACAGGCGGTTAGTCTGACTACAGAGAGGAGACCCACACCACTCCGCATCCAGACTGCAAATGAATTTGCTATTCCCGCCCTGGCTTACAGAGCAAGATGTAAATGTTTCTTCACTGTCACACTAAAATAAAACACTGCATTTGACTAACACAACCTCAGTCACTTACTCACCTCGTCTGTGTGTGTGCCTCTCTGTGACATAAGTTGAATATCTAGCTAGCTAGCTCATCATGTCTCAGTCTAAACTGTACACCCAAAAGTACAGAAAGGAATGGGAATCAAAGCCTGAATACAAAGGCTGGTTAAAACCATTTATTGGCGATGACACAAGGGCATACTGCTTATATTGTAAGGCTGATTTTTGCGCAAAACTGTGTGACATAAAAAAACACAGGAACACCCAAAAACATATTCAAAAGGCAAAGCCTTACAGTTCCACCCAAAGCAAGCTGAGCCTGCTATTAATGAGTAAACAAAATGACTGTGCAAAAAAGGCTGAAGCCACAATTGCTCTGGCTATTGCTGAACACTGTTCCTTGCTGGCATGTGACCACATTGGGGAAGCATGTAAATCCGCTTTCTCAGACTCCACTGCTGCTACTAAATTCAATATGCATAGGACAAAGTGCACTGAGATGATAAATGGTTGTCTTAGCACCATACTTTCTTACAAAGTTTACTACAGATGTGGCTGACCAGAGTTTCAGCCTCCTCCTAGATGAATCCACAGATGCAAGTATGTCTAAGTACCTGGGGGTTGTGATAAGGTACTTTAGTGAGACCAAATGCACAATCGTGTCAACATATCGGGCTTGTTGAGTTGGAGGGAGGAGATGCCAGATCTATAGCCCGAGCTGTTGTGGCTTTCCTGGAGAAATATAGTCTTAAAAAAGAGAAACTCCTGGGGATACGGACTGACAATGCCTCCGTTATAACGGGGATTAACAATGGGGTCCATAAAGTGCTGAAGAGGAGTATGGCCTCAAAGATTCAGTTCTTATTCGTTGTGTGGGTCACTCTCTGCAGCTTGCTGTAAGTCATGCTTCAAATGACACCATCCCCCGTAGTGTGGAGTACTTGGTAAGGGAGACATAAAATTGGTTTTCAGTGTCTCCAAAGCGCAGGGAGGCCTAGAAGGCTGTATACGAAACTATAAACTGTGGGGAGAAGCCTTTACGAATAACCAAAGTGTGTGCCACACTTGGCGGTATCACACATTTTAGACCAGTGGGAGGTGCTTAAATTACATTTTGCGTTACCAAATCCAGTGAACACGTACAATGATCCTCAAAAACATCTTGTATCCGATTTTTTAAAGTCAGTGCTGGGTGAGGTACAGTTGGCCATCAAGACTTTTGAGGGAGAGCAGGTAGATCCTCTTAAACTTCTTGAAAGCTTGGTTAGCCTGATAAAGTCTGTGAGTAGCAGGGTGTTGAATCCACTTGCAAATATTGATGTACTCAGAGAGCCAATTGATGGATACATCAGTCCCCAACCGTACCTTGGTTACCCCATTGAGTCAAAGGCAGCTGAGCTCCACCTTGCGCCTGAGGACAAGAACAATGTGTAGCCTTCACCGTCTCCCTCACTACTGAATTGAGGGTGAGACTGCCACACAACATTGAAGCATTGCAGTACATGTCAGTTTTCAATGTAGAGGAAACTCTGAAGCTTTGTTCCTTTTACTTTAGACATTAATTGACTGATGATCTTTTGTTTTGCAGTGTTAACAGAAATTTCCAGCACAACACCTTTATTACATATCAGTCACTGCACTAACTGTTTATTTGTTTATACACTAATTCAGCACTATAACAGTTTATTTATTGACAGAGTCATTGCAAAAAAATGGTTATTTATGTCTGCTTATCTATAGCTACTGCCTCTCAATCTACAACAACATTTATTGTATGTACATAACTTTGCATATACACTACCGTTCAAAAGTTTGGGTTCACTTTGAAATGTCCTTATTTTTGAAAGAAAAGCACTGTTTTTTTCAATGTAGATTAATCAAAAATACAGTCTAGACATTGTTAATGTGGAAAATGACTATTCTAGCTGGAAACGGCTGATCTTTAATGGAATATAATAGGTGTACAGAGGCCCATTTCCAGCAACCATCACTCCTGTGTTCTAATGGTACATTGTGTTAGTTAATCGTGTTAAAAGGCTTGTGCAATTATGTTAGCAAAGCTGAAAATTGTTGTGCTGATTAGAGAAGCTATAAAACTGGCCTTCCTTTGAGCTAGTTGAGTATCTGGAGCATCAGCATTTGTGGGTTTCCATTATACTCTCAAAATGGCCAGAAAAAGAGAGCTTTCTTCTGAAACTTGACAGTCTATTCTTGTTCTGAGAAATTAAGGTTATTCCATGAGAGAAATTGCCAAGAAACTGAAGATTTCCTACAACGGTGTGTACTACTCCCTTCAGAGAACAGCACAAACGGGCTCTAACCAGAATAGAAAGTCAAGTGGGAGGCCCCGGTGGACAACTAAGCAAGAGGACAAGTACATTAGAGTCTCTAGTTTGAGAAACAGACGCCTCACAGGTCCTCAACTGGCAGCTTGACTAAATGGTACCCGCAAAACGCCAGTCTCAACGTTCACAGTGAAGAGGCGACTGCAGGATGCTGGCCTTCTAGGCAGAGTGGCAAAGAAAAAGCCATATCTGTGACTTGCCAAAAAAGGAAAATATTAAGATGGGCGAAAAAAACACTGACATTGGACAGAGGAAGATTGGAAAAAAAGTCTTAAGAACAGACAAATCTAAGGTTGAGGTGATCAAAAAGAAGAAATTTTATGAGACGCAGACCAAGTGAAAAGATGCTGGAGGAGTGCCTGACGCATATGTCAGGCATGGTGGAGATGATGTGAAGGTCTGGGTCTGCTTTGGTGCTGGTAAAGTGGGAGATTTGTACATGGTAAAGGGGATTTGAATAAGGAAGGCTATCACTCCATTTTGCAATTTTGCCATACCCTGTGGACAGCGCTTGATGGGAGCCAAATTCCTCATGCAACAGGACAATGACCCAAAGCACACCTCCAAACTATGCAAGAACTATTTAGTTAAGAAGCAGTCAGCTGGTATTAGTCTGTAATTGAGTGGCCAGCGCAGTCACCAGACCTCAACCCTACTGAGCTGTTGTGGGAGCAGCTTGACCGTATGGTACGTAAGTAGTGCCCATCAAGCCAAACAAACTTGTGTTCATTCCTGCCTCTGTGTGTCTCCAGTGTGATTGCCCTCATTGTCTTCACCTGTGTCTGATTACCCCTGTATCTATTTAGTCTCTGTGTTTTGTCCCTTCTGTGTCAGTTCATTGACGTTTGTCATATGTGTATGTTAGTTTTCCTCATGCTCCCTATTGATTCCTCGTGGCTTCCTGTTTTGACCCTTTTTGGGATTTTTCAGTCTGGAGATTTTCATTTCAAGGTTTGGTGGCCTTTTTGTTTTAATTAAATAGTCTTTTGTTATTCTGCACTTGGGTCCACCTCTCCATGTTTTCTGACAACCTTGACAGAATGAACTGACCACATTATGAACCCAGCAGGTTTTAGTTAAAATTATGAGCCGTCTCCCTGGGAGGGGATACGTCTAGCCCTTTTTCCTGGCACCCTAGGTAGAAGGAGAAGATGTCCGGCGGAATCTATATCCTTAAGCTCTCTGATAGGATAGAATTACTTTATTGATCCCAAACTGGGAAATTGTGGTGTGGACTTCCTGCTGGACCTGTACTCGGAGCCAGAATGCTCCACAAAGCCTCAGCCAAAGCAGCCGGTGTACCAGCCCAGGCCTCAGCCTCCCTGTGCTTCAGAGCCCCCTATTCCAGTTCCTGCAGAGCACGGTCTGCCACCAGTTCCGGCAGAGTGTCGTCTGACTCCTTTGTCTGCGTGGGAGGCCCTACCCACTCCTATGACCCCTGTGTCTCCGAGGGAGGTTATGCCCACTCCTGTTTCCTTGTTGGAGGCCATGGCCACTCCTGTGATTTCATGGGAGGTCCTGCTGACTCCTGCACCCTCAGAGGTCCTGTGGTCTTCAGTGTCCCTGTCTGAGGCCAGACCGAGACCTCCTGGCCTCCCCTCTGAACTGGTCTGCCTATTTGGTTGGCCACCCATCTGAACTACTGTGTTTGGTCGGCCTCCTGAACTTTCCGGGCTATGTGCCCTGCCTCCGGCAGTTCTTTATCCTTGTGTTTCTTTGTTCTAGTGGTTATGTTACATTCTTAAGTTCTCTGTGTATCTTAGTGTTTCTTGATTTATGTTGTAGTTCTCTGTGTGTTTCCCCTCATTGTCTTCACTTGTGTTTGATTACCCGTGTCTATTTAGTCCAGTGGGCGCGCACTGTAGCTCTTCCCACTCAACAGGGAAAAATTCAATGGCGTCTCTGCTTTCCTTCATTACATAACTTGTGCTATTCACAAAGAGAGCTACGCAAGACCGGCGGCTGTCAATCATTGTCAAATATGACGTAAAATCCCATTTTTCTACCTCAAATAACTTATCTAAAACAAACTTCACAGAAAAATGAGCACTTGAACACAATGTAGGGTGATAATAACTAATGATCACAGCAGAGTTTAGGTTTGGAAAAAAATTACGTGACGAGTATTTTAGCTTTACAGTTTGACCCACATCCCATCTGTTATCATTGAGGAGGCGGGGTTTATGACCTATACTGCAGCCAGTCAGTAGGGGGAGCTCTAAAAATAAAAGCTTCACTAGACCGGGGACCTTGTCCCGTCCATTATTTTTACAGTCTATGATTTAGTCTGTGCTTCTTCCCTTCTGTGTCAGTTCATTGACCTTTGTCATATGTTAGTTTTCCTCGTGCTCCCTATTGATTCCTAGTGGCTTCCTGTTTTGACCCTTTTTAGGATTTATCAGTCTGGACATTTTCATTGTAAGTTTTGGTTGCCTTTTTGTTTTAATTAAAACAAAGTATTTTATTATTCTGCATTTGGGTCCACCTCTCCTTGTTTTCCGACAACCTTGACAACGCTGACTGACTGTCCTCTCTGACAATACATGAAGAAATCTGTGTGGATCCCGAAAACATTGCAGATATACTTGTGCGTAATGATGAACGCTGGATGTTTTGGTGCTGTAGGAGGACAGCGTGAATGCAGCAGTGATGTGGTGTCACTCTCTGATTTTTCTTCAGTTTGTGATCCTCCTGCTGCAGTAAACTACTGATATGTCCATTTTATCTTTCACTTCATTGACAAGCTCCTCCAGTTCTGAATCAAAAGGTTTATTTTCTTTGTCTAAACTTCTGGGTTCAGAGCTGGAAGCTGCTTTGCGTTGACTGTTTATTGTTGAATGTGGGTGTGTAGAGGGCAGAACATGGGAATAATCTACATGCATTTCCAGATGGATCGTGATTTATAAAGGGAACATTGCGTGCAGGTGTACGTACGCAATTTCCGGGTTTTTGGCGAACGTACATTTTTACTATGGATCCTACGCACTCTTTCATAAATGAGACCCCTGATGTTTGTCTCACATTCAGAGAGAACCCTGCAGCTAAGTCTCAAAATGTCTGACAGTCCTCCTCCACTTCCTGTTTAATGAGTTTGAGCTTCTGAGAAATTGGCGGAGCGCAGCATCTCGACAGCGGCGGAGACTGAATATAAATGTGAGTCCCATTTATACCAAACCCTATTTGTCATATTTTGCTTTTGTTTCATTTTAATAACGTACATTTTTCATTTGGTAAACATTATAATTTTGGCCCGTAACGACCGTCAAGCTGGTGTGACATGAAGTTATGCATGCTAACGTAATGCTAATTATCACAATGACGGCAACGCTAGCTAGCCGTCAAAACACCGTATATATGCAGCCAAATTTAAAGAGGACATATTATCCCCCTTTTCAAACAGTCCCCTGTGGTCTAAATGAAACAGCTGTGCTGTGCTTTGGTCAAAATATAACATGAATCAAGCTCCAGAGGAGGTTTGTGACCCTGTATAAACCAGCTCTCTCGCCCCTTATCCGTCGGTGGACCGCCAATAAAAGCCTGGAACGCAGCCCATAAGGGATCTGAGTAAGTGAATCTTAAGTTATTATTAATATGATCAAAAGTGAGCTTAGCTGCTTGATTAGTCTAGAGAAAGTAGTGTTCTCGTACAAATAACCTTTTACTGTTACAGAGTTTGTGAAAGAGTTCCCTGGTGGGGAAAGTGGATGCTGGGAAGATAAAGCGCAAGTGGGAGAAGCGTAAACAAAAAAAACAAGGTAGGGATAAGTAAGCTGCTGCCTTCCAAAGGTGGGAGATCACCTGCAATGACTTTCATTTTACTTTGACACAAGCTGTGAAAGGTGTGTGTGCGTGTGGACAAACAGGATTGAGCAGAGGGAGGAGAGGCCATCGCTGCATCCTGGAAATGGTACACCCTGACGGACGAGACACGGGGCTGGAGGCCTTCAATATCACCTCCGGTCACCATTGACTCTTCAGGCAGATGACTCTTCCTGTTCCAGCACGGAGCAGAAGAGAGCCGGAATGGATTAAGATACTGAGGCAGTTGAACGAGAGGGATGAAGAAAGGGAGAAGCATTTGATGGAGCAAGAGCAAAGGAGAGAGAGAGAGGCACTGGACTCAAAAGTTCAGAAAGGGAGGAAAGGAGACAAAGGGAATTGATGGCAATTGTTAAAAATATGTTTATAATAAAGGAATGTGTGGAGGAATGATTAAAATTTAAATAAGTTCCATATTTTTGTAGTGTCACTACTTAGGTCACATAAGCTTAAACTACATTCTGAAACTATCAAAACTGCTAAATATGCTATACTTATTATTTATGAAATCTGCCTGTATTCATCTCTGAAAAAACATATTTTCTGCCCTAATAAGGTTGGATGAGCCAAACAATCCTGGGTGTAAACTTACAAGAAAATATAATGCAAGAGGATGGACATTCAAAACATTTAATTTAACTATCATTGGTTATCAAAATAACTGTTAGTACCAATGTTCATGAATTAATTCATCTTGGTAATTTTGTGGATATACAATTTAATCTGTCAACCATATTAGGGTCATTCTTTTAGGTGTGTGTGACTGTAATACAAAGGCTTTGTGTAAGACATCTCTAAGATGATTAGTAAAAGAAAACAAAGTTATAAACATTAAATATTGTGTTTTATCTACATTTTAAGATTAAGACACTGGCCCTTTAAGGGAGGCGCAGTGAAGACGACAAAGAGGTGTGTGTAGGCTGAAAAAGGAAGCTTGTGTAAAGCTGTGGGTATTTCTTTAATAAAAGTTGCTAAAAGTGAAGGTGGACGAGTTCTGACCGGTTCATTTCAAGGGTGCAACATTTACATGAAAAGTTTGTCAGCCGTGTGTTGCTGTTGGCTCGCCTCAGCTGCATAAATCCTAAAATAATCCAGTTTGTTTCTCCAGTTCCTCATTCCACATTTAATACAGAAACTCCCCACCCAACAATAACACCCTCTTTTGTTACGTAATTACACTACTGTGCGATAATTAATGGAATCAGTCATCCACGTACATGATATATAAAGGCTATGTCACACACACACACAGCACTGTCCGTTGTTCTGAAACAACAGCTTAAAATAGCCACATTGGGGCAAATGAGTTTGTTTTTTATATTCCTCAAGCTATTTTTTATTTTTTCTCTGGTGGGCGGGACTAAGACGCAGGTGGAGGAGGCAAGTGAAGGAAACGTGGATGCAATTTTATAGACACAAGAAGTACCCCTGGTCCTCAGTGTTTCTTGTCTTTATTCCTCCCTCTGTGTGTTTCCCTCCAGTGTGATTGCCCTCATTGTCCTCACCTGTGTCTGTTTAGTCTGTGGCCCTTTTTCAAACCAACCTCTACACCCTCCCCCTCCGTGATGGAGTGCACTCTGTTAGAAGTCACACTCTCAGCTGAATGAAGTCTCCTTCATCAAGGTGTAGGGTAGAAATACAGCGGCAGACTTTGAGAAAAACTTCCCTCTCTCAGGTGGAAACAGGAACTGTATGTTACCATGGTTACTCAGCGATATCTTGCGGAACAGCTTTTTTTTGTAGTTAATGCATTCTGTAAAAATCTTCATGTAGCCTAGATTATTCTTCTTCTTTAGTAAGTTATATTAGTGTAAACTTATAACAAAACTATTAGATTGAGCCTACATTGCTTATTGTAATTTATAATTTCAGTTAATTTATTGTAATTCTTAGATCAGGTTGTCCTAAATTAATGCAAAGACAAGTATAATAATATGTGGTTTAAAACGTCGGACCATGTTTTTTCTTGTGAGTCAGCTTTTCACTCTCATTTCTTTTGTCTGATGTGTAAAAGATCAAAGACATCGGGTTTTATGAATTTCATAACAAATAATAATTTTTTTTGTCCCTTTCAGGAAGTTGGCTGCTGTTGGGAGTCCCACCAGCTGCTGTTAGCTGAGTTAATTGACATGATTTCATTTAAAGTTTAAGGACATGTTTTCTCTGCTGGAGCGAGCACATACCACATATCTACGACAAACAAAGACAGACTGTGTGTATATTAATTATATGTGCTCATTGTTTCCTTTTACAGAGAGAGCTCATACAAGACCAACAAAAGGAATGAAAGATCAACGTTGATGGAAAAATGGAAAATAAAGGAAACAGTAGGAATGGAAAATGTATCGTTTTTTGAAAGCTTCTCATCTTTTACTGTCCAAACTTGGAACTAAAAACCCAATGATCCGTTTCTGGAACATGAGCACTGCCATGATTAGCCGTACTCACATCACAGGAGAACTGAATAAACACGTTGGTTTGTCTTTCTGAAGATATTTAGTTGTTCGTTTGGTGCCTGTTTTGACGTAATGTTGGAAAAGTGATGAAAAATACGATCGTGAGTCCGTATATTGTGTTTTATTTTGAAATTGACCGGATGCTCTGTGCCTTCCTTTGTCTGACTTCCTGTCCGGGTTGATCTATTCTGTCCAGCTTGAAGCTGAGCGTAGTGGCGCTGTGGAAAAACAATGATTGACGAGAGTGGCAGTGAACTATGACGTAGTGCGCGGCACTGACGAACCGCAGCGAGCACGGATTATGTGCAAATTTGGGGTTAGGCCAGGCATGCGCATGACATAAAAATGTATTTGGCTTTGGACTGTGGTTGTTTTAAATGTCTAATATTAACTCTGACTTGGCTGTTAAAAACAGGGTTTTTTTTTTGCTGCCTACATGTTGCACGATATTTTCGCAGTGACGTCATTGCTCACTGTAAATGTCTTCTCTGACCCAGAACTTCCACCAGATACGTGTGCACTGCGTGTCCGTTACGGCTCCGTGCTCCCTCGTTTGTCAGCAACCAAAAACTACATTCTCCCTGCGGAAATTACAGATTACACTTACGACAGCGTGCGATAATACGACGTATGTGGTATGAAACTGAATAAAATCCTGATAAACACAAACACACATTAAGTCGTTTTTCTGAACCGTCAAAACAGAGAGTTTTATTCTGAAAATTAACCGGATGTTTTAATATTGTTTCGGTGTCTGACTTCCTGTCCCACTCGATCTTTTCTGAGCCAAATTGACGCTTCGTTCTCCGACATCCGGCAAAAATAGAAGCCTTGCATAACTGATACAGAGGACTCCGGACTGCCTGAGCTGAGACCCAGCACAGGCAGAGCGAGAAGAAAACACACGGAATTAAGCAGTAATCTTTAATGTACATATCTGAAGATGTTCATACGTCAATACAACATAAATAAATCCTCTGGAAAGCCTGCACTGCTAAACATTATTAAAACTACTTTAATGATAATCACCCTCTGAGAGCAAGGCACAGTATGAAGACTCACAGATGACAGAGTTAAAGGGGAAAACTCCACTTGAACAGTGTTTTTATTTGTAGTAGTAATCATTTATTTCGGTCACAAGAAAAAACAAAAACATTATGACCGAAAAGGTGAAGGCTGAAGCTTTAGCTTATAACACCTACCCTTGTTACAAATCTTATTATTTAAGACACTACTAGTTTGGTTACAAAAAACAAAACATATCAGAACAAACTTTGTTCCAAGAATTTCTTTCTTGGAACAAAGAAAGAAATGTCCTACAGCCCAGACAGCTGGACTGCTTTGACAAAGGAATTCCCGCGGTATTTTAAAGATTCACTCACCACAGCGCGGGTTAATACGATTTATGTGGTGTAAAACACATCAACAAACATAATTGATGAACTGTCAAAACGGAGTGTTTTATTCTGAAAATAAACCAGATATTTTAATGTTGTATCAGTGTCTGACTTCCCGTCCTGCTTGTTCTATTCTGTGCTAAATTGATGCGTTGTGCACCAACATCCGGCAAAAATAGAAGCCCTGCGTATCTGCTGCAGAGGGCAGCAGGACTGTTAGAGCTGAGACGCAGCGGAGCCAGTGAAAAACACACATTGAATAAAGTGAAAACAGTTTGTGTTCCTAAGCGCTAACTTTACGGGATAGTTGGATTTGCGAACACCTCCTTTAAAATAAGGTAATATTTTTGTGAATATTTTTTTTAACTTATATTTAGATATTTTAACCAAGTGCTCAATTTGTATTCAAAATTTAACATTTAGCAGTTTACAACAAACACTGCACAGTTGAAATGAAAGTAGAAAACAATCTGCCTGTTAGTGTTTATATCCAGGTGTTAATTTAGAAAAAGTCTTTATTGTGTCGACACTGAAAGGTTTTCCCAATAGTCTTTCACCCTCCGTGTGAACACTCCAGCTGAGGGTGGGATGTCCTATTTTTCCCTGGGGATCCCTCCAACTGCAGTGTTTTCAGATGCAAAGTCAAAAAGGAGTGTTTGTGGTGACCCGTTTTTGAGGTAGAGAATTCAACCCATGCTCCGTTAGCTCTGTTCAGAGAGGCCATTACCCAGTCAAGGGCCCTCCAAAAGGCCGAGGGCCGAGTGGTCATTGTTGAGACTGCACTTGATTACATTACACATCAAAGTATGTAAAGATGAACGTAACGCTGATTCTCATGCAGACAGAACCTGCAACATTAAATAGTTTTATTCAAACGTGGACCAGGATTTATGTTTTAGACGGGTCTTTGTGTTGGACCCACTCTACATTTAAAAATCTGACATGTGGACCCCCTCATAAACTCTTCACCCTGTGCTATTTTCAGAGTGCTTGGCTTGTGCCTGAACTCATTTAACATGCTTTTTTTAAACTCCAAAACAGATGCCGTATGAGCCTCGAAATCATCCTCAGAAAGAAAAATGCAACAAGTCATTTACACATTTTTATCTTTATTCTCGAGTGATCTCAAAGTTATCCTGTGATCTCGAGATATCACAGGACCAGAGGAGGAGGGCTGTGCATTTATATTAACAAAGCTTGGTGCACAGACTCTGTCATTATTGGGAGACACTGCTCAGCTAACATTGAGTTTCTCATGGTTAAATGTAGACCTTTCTATCAGCCAAGGGAGCTCAGCTCCACTATTGTAACTGCAGCCTACATCCCCCCTGATGCCGATGCTAAAGCTGCTATGAAGGAACTTTACACCGCTATCAGTAAACAACAGACTGCTCACCCGGAGGCTGCATTTATAGTTGCAGGTGATTTTAATCACTCAAACTTAAAGACAGTGCTCCCTAAATTTCACCAGCATGTTTCCTGCAATACAAGAGGAAACAAAACTTTGGACCATGTTTACACAAACATCGCAGGGGCCTACACCACGACCCCCCTCCCCCACCTGGGACAGTCAGACCACCTTTCTTTGTTCCTCATCCCCAAGTACTCCCCACTCATCCAACGTGTGAAGCCATCAGTAACAACGATTAAAGTGTGGCCAGCGGGGACAGACTCTGTACTTCAGGACAAGTTCCATCACACAGACTGGAGTATGTTTGCTTCGCAGGCTACCTTGGGCTCTCACACAGACATTGACACCTACACTTCTTCTGTGCTGGATTATATCAATACCACCATCGACAGTGTTACAACATGGAAGCAGATCACCACGTACCCAAATCAGAAGCCATGGATGAACAAGGAGGTGCGTCTCCTGCTGAAGGCCCGCAACACCGCCTTCAGATCAGATGATGCAATGGCCTACAGCGTATCCAGGGCAAACCTGAGGAGGGGCATCATCAAGGCCAAGCACTGCTACAAGCTGAAGGTAGAGGAACACTTCTCCAACTCCGACCCCAGACGCATGTGGCAGGGCATCCAGGCCATCAGTGACTATAAACCCAGAAACTCCACCCCGATAACCACAGATGTCTCCTTCCTGAACGAGCTAAATCACTTTTATGCTCGTTTCGATAGAGACAACAGAGAGACACAGACCACGACCAGACCTCCTGCAGACAACCAGCCCCTCTCACTCACCTCCACAGACGTCCACGCTGCACTGAGCCGGATCAACGCTCGAAAGGCTGCTGGTCCAGACGGCACCCCCGGGCGCGTGCTTAGGGCATGTGCGAAGCAGCTCACTGGGGTTTTTACGGACATCTTCAACCTGTCCCTCGCCCAAGCAGCTGTGCCAGCATGCTTCAAAGCCACCTCCATTGTCCCAGTGCCGAAACACTCCAGCCCGACAGGCCTGAACAACTACCGCCCTGTGGCACTCACACCCATCATAATGAAGTACTTTGAGTGACTGGTCCTAGCACACCTGAAAAACTGCCTCCCACCCACACTGGACCCATTCCAGTTTGCCTACCGCAGCAATAGGAGTACAGAGGATGCAGTCTCCACTGCGCTGCACTCTGTGCTCACACATCTGGACAATAACAACACATACGCACGAATGCTGTTTGTTGATTTTAGCTCAGCATTCAACTCTGTCATCCCCTCCAAGTTGAACACTAAACTCGGAGACCTGGGCTTCAACTCCTCCCTCCGTCACTGGATAATGGACTTTCTGACCAACAGACCCCAGTATGTTAGGTCAGGACACACCTCCATCACACTCAACACAGGCGTACCACAGGGCTGTGTGCTGAGCCCATTCCTCTACTCCCTCTTCACCCACGACTGCAGACCTGTACATGGATCCAACACCATCATCAAGTTTGCGGACGATACAGCGGTGATTGGCCTCATCAGCAACAACGATGACACAGCCTACAGGGAGGAGGTACAGCATCTGGCCGCCTGGTGTGCTGACAACAACCTGCTCCTCAACACCAGCAAGACGAAGGAGATCATCGTGGACTTCAGGAGAGAAAGAGGAAGCACGCACAATCCCATTCACATCAACGGGATGGCTGTTGAACGTGTCTCCAGCTTCAAGTTCCTGGGGACCCACATCACAGAGGACCTCTCCTGGTCCACTAACACCTCCAGTCTGGTTAAGAAGGCTCATCAACGCCTCTTTTTCCTGAGGACACTGAAGAGACACCACCTGTCTTCAGCTGTACTGATGAACTTCTACCGCTGTGTGATCGAGAGCATCCTGACCAGCAGTGTCTCAGTCTGGTACGAAAACTGCTCTGTCGCAGACCGTAAGGCGCTACAGCGGGTGGTAAAAACCGCCCAGCGCATCACAAGGTGTCCACTTCCTGCCATTGAGGATGTCCAAAGAAAACGCTGTCTGCGGCGAGCTCATGGCATCCTTAAAGACTCCTCCCACCCTGCCCACAGACTGTTTACCCTCCTGCCCTCCGGCAGGGGCTTCAGAAGCCTCCGGACCAGAACCAGCAGACTGAGGAACAGCTTTTTCCCCAGAGCTGTTTCTCTACTGAACTCTACCCCCCGAACTCTGAACTCTGTCTCTCTCTCTCTCTCCCTCTCTCTCTCCGCACCCTGCTGACCCCCCTTTCCCCTCCATATCACCTCACACCCCGAACTCTGTATTCTGTCTCTCTCTCTCTCTCTCCCTCTCTCTCTCCGCACCCTGCTGACCCCCCTTTCCCCTCCATATCACCTCACACCCATCATCCCCCCACCACTCCTCCTGGTCACACACACACTCATCTCTCATCCATCTGTATTATTATTGTATTATAGTATGTTCATATTCTTTAAATTATCTGTACACTTGTATAACATGCTCACTGCATCTTATTCTGTATATTATTAGTATAGCATGCTCACTGCATCTTAATCTGTATATTATTAGTATAGCATGCTCACTGCATCTTAATCTGTATATTATAATCCTAAGAACACACTTATTTTGTAGCATTACTTATTTATAGCATTTATTTATATTTATTGCATCCCATTAATCCAGCCATCCAGATTTACCTAATAATTCACTTTTTTTGGCTACATCTGTAAATTTTGCAATTACTGTACATAGCACAGAATTACTGTACATAGCACAGACTCTTGCACTCAATTACTGTACATAGCACAGACTATTGCACTTTCTGCTTATTTGCACTTCTGGTGAGATGCCAAACCTCATTTCGTTACTCTATACTTGTATATGTGTAATGACAATAAAGCTGAATCTCATCTCATCTCTCATCTCATATGAATTTGCACTATTCAAATAAAGCTCAGAAACAGATCCAGTGAGACAGGGAGCGCGTCAAACTGTGACGATTTTAGTGGCAAGACTTTTAATTTAATTTGTTTTTTTTCTGGGGTGCCAGCCAGGCTGTCCCTGGCAAAAGTCGTTTTATTTTGTTATTTTAAGTCACCACACTTACTGTCAAAAAACCAACACAAAGGATGTAAAAGTATTCAACTAAACCACCTTATAAATAAATAAGAAGAATGAAACAGAAACGGCCACACAAGTTCACTTGCATAAATAATTATTGTATTAGGACCATAAAACAAAAAAAAAACAACAACACAAAACTATATTCCCAGCAACCAACCAATTTTCAGTCTCTCACTCTTTAAACAAACAATCAACAAAAATATAATTTTTCAGGCCCTTAATGTTCAGTGTACAAAAAAAAAAAATTTAGTCTTTCTGGGGTCAAAAAATAAAAAGAGTCTAAAAGAAATAATAGTCCTGTAGCATATCTACTTTTAATATCTAATATATATAACTTGGGGCACCATCCTTTTTAAGTAAGGAAACTAATATTACTTGTAGTAATTAATGAATCTATAAATCTGTCTCATATCATTGGGATGAATTCTCAAGTAGTAAAAACCATAAAATTACACAGACAAAGTACTGAAATTTTATATGAAAGTTTAATAAAGAAAAATGATGAACAGAATAATTTAAAGGAAATGCAAAGGTAATATCAGTATAATTACGACAGTGATATAATTTGAAATTATATAAGTTTAAGTTTAGATTGTCATGGTGAGATCCTTATGTCAAGTTTGGAGTTTAACTATATTGTTTGAGGGATTTAACGAAGTGGGATTTTGAGGAAGAAAAATAAAAAGGGAACTTAATAAATTTGATGAAGTGGACTCTGAGGCTTTGATTCGGATACCACAAGCTTGACTCAACACCCCAATCTCATAATCAGAATGCTTCTTTACTTATGCGTAGTGTTCAATTGAACTCCGTTGAATGGTACCAAGACTTCCCGTCGAGTTCTTTCGGATCAGGAATGCCGGTGGCCCACGATAACCGCCGTAGCAGGTCTGGTCGGAGTCGACAATGAGATGGGTTTGAAGAAAAACACAGCGGTCCAAGCAGTTGTCCGTGGGTCCTTCTCTCTGCGGCTCAAATTGTCTTAATTAACGTTCATCAGGATTGACGCTCGTTGATTCTCACTTGACTTGAATGGTCACTTGTTAACAAGGGTGAGAATAGAGAAAATAATGTTCTGGGGAATGAATGAGCAATACTTCAAAAAGAAAAGAAAGCGGCGCTCAATCTTAAGCTGTAAGAAAAAGCCTTAGAATGCGTGTGTGAAGAATCGGGGTTGGTTTAAGTTGGATTCGAGTTCTGCAGGTCCTACGAATCCGGACTTAAATTCAAAGAGTTTCGCGTCGGCAAAACTTGAAGGAACAACATGGTTCGAGAAAAGAATTAGCGAGAGACGTCTAGAGAGGGAAGAAAGAGTTTCAGAATAAAATTTGCAAGAAGAGAAAAAAAACAAAAGAGAAAAAAGGCAAAAGCACTGAGCTCCTGAGAGACAAGCTACTTATCCTGAGGATGACTTTACGAGGAGGCGGGGCCTAATATCTAACCCGCCTCCGATGTTTAACTTTTATAATAATCCACTCCGAGTTCTTTACTTATTAATAGCATAAATAAGAACTTTGATCATATGAACATCACCATGTCAATATTCGTATGTAGGATTATTTCCAACATTAAACATTTAAGACAATTATGCAATGAAATAGACATTACGTCCAACCTGAAGACAGTTAGACGATTTCCGCCTGTATGGGAATGAAATCAGCATTATACCATTCAACATTCAAAACAAAACACATTAATATAATATGAAGGGTATAGAATCATATCTTACAATACTACATTTATAACTAGGACAAAATCACATAGTAACTATCGTACTTCCTCCGTCCTGAAACTGGCTGACTGGCTGCAGTATAGGTCATAAACCCCGCCTCCTCAATGATAACAGATTGGATGTGGGTCAAACTGTAAAGCTAAAATACTCGTCACATAATTTTTTTTCCAAACCTAAACTCTGCTGTGATCATTAGTTATTATCACCCTACATTGTGTTCAAGTGCCGCCGATTTTGCGTAGCTGTCTTTGTGAATAGCACAGTTATGTAGTGAAGGAAAGCCGAGACGACATTGAATTTTTCCGTACAGTTTTTTCATCTTTTTTGAGCTGGAAAAATTAGTTGTTCTGCAGTAAACTGTTCTAACCGACCTGTGGGATCAAAGGGATCTTTGCAGTTTTTTCGCTAAGTAAAAAAGTGTGATTTATGTGTCATTAGTTGTTTAAAGTCGTTATCTAGCGAGCTAACACATAAGCAGTCTAAGATTAGAAATGTTGTAAAGCTAGGTTACTTATCCGGCATGATTTATCTTTCTATTTTATTGCTATGTTTCTTGATATTGTTATATCGTTATTGTGATTAAAATTTGTATTAAAAATTGTATTTAAAACCAAGAATTATAATTAAAAACCCGCTCATAGATGCGGTTCATTGACTGTACAGTTATTTTACGGCAAAAATAAATACATCTGGTAAGGTCTCAAAAGAGTATCTAGGGCAAAAACAAAGCCAAATAATTTTAATCTGGCCTGTATCATTACTAATGTGTACATTTTTACAGTCCGAGTGATAAGTGGGCTATACCGAGAGTAACAGGTTTTACTTTCATCCGCTCACCGTGCGGGCTGAAATTCATAGTACTATATACGAGGGTAGAATATTGTATCCAGATAAACCTAAAGGTAAGCTCTGATTCAGTATAATTGTTACTGATTTAAGAGACTAACCGAAACGTGAACGCAAACATCAACAACCGGCGGCGGTGTAACGTAATATTAACCGAGCAACATGCTGCTTAAACTGATAAATATTCTGCATTGTCTTCCACACACTACCAATTCAACAGTCACAAGTTGATCATATTGTAAATTTAATGACGCTCATTGAGAAATTGTTCTAAAAACTGACAAAACCTGACAAACATTGCGGTGATTGTGACTGTGTCTGTATATAACACCTTTGAAAGGAAGGTGTTAATGCAGGAGACCAGTGTTACACACAAGATGCTGCTGTTATGGTAGTTAGGAGGAGACATAGGCACAATCAAAGAAGGCAAAAAGATCGAGTTTTTCCCCACACATGTTAATATGTTTTAAATGTCATGCAGAGAAACACCATGATTAAACTACAGGCTATTGTTGCCTTTTTATAGCCAAAGGAAGCTGAACATCCACTGCCTCTGCATTCAAAAGAATTTCAACATTGACATTTATGGCTTCCTATTTCCCTCTTTTCGCCAACATTATATTTTAAACTGGGGATTTCCTTTTTTTCGGGTCGCGCCTCGACAATGGTGCGCTCCTCTCAATAATGCGCTCGTCTCCTCCCTCTACAGCCCGCTGCTGCTACTCTGTAGGATGCTTTGATTGGGGCACCTCACCAATAAATACTATTTTATATTTTATAAGCAGTTTGCCACCACACTGCACTTTTACTCTCCAAAAGCATAGGAGTATGTGCGTGACAACCTTGTGCGAGGGCCTCATAAAACCTGTTTGCTGTGTCCATGTCATGGCACATCTCATCACATACTGTTTTGCATTCAGGTTATGAGATGATCATGAAAATCCTTTTGGTCATTTAAAGTAAATAACATTCACATGACATTTCAGTTCACATACATTCATTAGTTTTATTCCATCCTATGCGTCTTTTCTTTGTGTTCCTGTGTAAACATTCCTCACACTGCTGAATTAAACGGTGTGTTTCCTGCTGACTTCCTGCAGTAGAACCGCCACTTCAGGAAACTGCTTAAGTTCCTTCTCTGTTAGGAGACAGGTGCTCCTCTAACGCCGTTTTCAGCGCTCCGTCAGGCATCTCCACAACCTTGTTTTTTTTTTGCTACCAACATGTGTCTGCAGAGCCCTGCCCTTATGCCCTTTTATGGGCATGAATGGGTGGTTACCTAAACTGATTGGGAACAACAGGTAGGAGATAAGAACACAGCTGCGAACAATTCAGACATTTAACAAGACGTTGATGAGTCTGACTGAGTGTTTTCTTCTCAAGAAAAACTTTAAAGAACAGAAGATATTGGTGAATGAGGCCCAGTATTGTAGTACTTCAGGGGTGGTGTAGGAACATTCCCACACAAATTTGTACTTTAACTTAGAAACGTGTAAATACAAGCAAAGCACTGAGCATGCTTACGCACAGAATCTAGCAGAACATTGAAACTACAAATTAAAAGCACCACGAGTGTCACAGCACGCCTTAATCAATCTCAATGTAGATGCATGTTCAGAGTTTTCTAAAAAAACATATAATTTTGTCTAGTTTGAAACAGTTGCCTGAATGCTTAAAAAACGTGAACTCTAGAACACTAACGCTGTGTGCGATTGTGGTCATGTGATCTTCATCGTGTTGCTGCTGTCTGAGTTGCGAGGGTCCTTGGGTAGCTTCAGTCTGCTCCCTGACATCACTGAAGGAAGGTGGTTTTCCCTGCTCCCATCCCTGGTTTTGGTTTGGGTGATTTTCACCACTCAGAGATGCAGGGAGAGACTTTACCTTCACTGGAAAACACTCACATTTTCCAGGAACAAGTGGACTGAAGAACAAGTTCCTGCTCCATTATTTATTTATTTATTTATTTTAGGAATTTTTCATGAACGATTCCCTAATTTTTCACTCATTTTAGAGCCCTTTCATAGGGTGATACCTTTTTTTTCTGTTTAATGAGATGTATAGAGGGAAATAAAAGAAGAGTACTTCAAATACCACGTGTTGTTGTGGGAAGTATGTTTTATCAGGTAAAATATACCCAACGTTAGTGGTGGTGTTAGTGTTCTAAAGAGCAGTGCTGTGACGGGTATTTGAAATGTTACATCATGGCTCATTTTGCATTATTAGTTGATTTGGCGAACCGTGCTGTGTTCTGTGAGTGTGTTTCAACGTAGCGCACTGATCCGTTCAGTCCATCTTGTTCTGTCAGGAGATCGTCACTGCTTGATTATTGTCCCAGAGAGAGCTGTGCACCGGGCTGTAGGAGATGATCTGTCCAAGGGTGGAACTGTGTGGTCTTCTGTTATCCTCCAGCTGTAGATACTTCTCACTCTTAAGTCTTTTATTTTGCACAAAGCCTAATCTCAAACCTCTTCTTGATTTTGCTTTGTGTTTTCTCCTCTGACAAACATGATTTACAGCTATTGTTACCTTCTCTCATGCAGCATGTTTTCTTTTGTTAGTACCTACCTCATCCACTTCCATTTCTGTTGTTATGACGCTCCTTTTCTTTGCCGTCCTTGTCATTATTCTGGAGGTATTCATGTGGTTTTTAAAGCGATGTGTTGTTACCACATGTGGTTATTTGAAAGCCTTTCTGATAGCAAATGTCCCCAAACGAGCCGGCTGGTTAAGAATACTGATTACTTACTGATGTGTGTAGGAGGATCTCCATCAGAATTTTTTATAAATACAAATTGTTTCGTTTCGACAGACTTCAGAGCATTTTCTACGTACTGTCGATAAATGAGGGCTGTGGACTCTGAGGGAATCTTCTGATTGTGTTCATGTTTTATTATTATTTTTTTTTATACCCCAAAGATGCATTTAGTTTCAAGCAAAGCCTGACACGTGTGTTCAACTGCACCTCGGGTACACGTGCAGGATTGACGTCTTTAAAGTATGGATAGGGGAATCAGCGTCATGACATTTAAAGTTCTGATTAATAACTGGTTTGTTTCAGGTATTTTTAAGTTCATGAGAAACCTGCAGTGATACCAAACCAAGCAGAGGTGCACACACGACGCACAGCGCTGTGGCTTAATTCATAATTTAAAGCTCCAGACATGCAGACAGGAAACCTTATATTTCATTGCTTTAGATGATGAAGTATATCAGTCCTCTCTGCAGTTTCCTCTGTCCTTTCAATTTATAAAGACCTCAAAACGGACTTTTACTTACTTTTAATATTGTTTTTGAAAACAGCCTCTCTACTCATTTCAAGTAAATAGTTTAAGACGACATTCATACCTCAATAACAATCATCATCAGATGTTGATTTGCCAACTAAAGCTTCAGGACACAGAAACAGTTCAATATGTCAGCCAGGCAGATGAAAGAAAGCAGACTTAGGAATGTGCCTAACACATTCTTTGGTTCAGTGAAGTGTCCATGAAATAACACAGCTCCTTTATCATGATGACAGTTTACCTATACATGCTCTTTCAGTTTCCCCCTGCCCGTCTGTTCAGTGTACGATAATGGTGAAAGTTTCCAACAGCAGGAACTTAAGAGAGGCTGTGAGATTAAAGCAACTTCCAAAACATAAAATCTTTGTCAATAAATAACTATGATCTTAGTTTTTGCTTCATTCTTTATAGTGAGGGAATTTGATCATATTTGGGCAAGCGTGTTCATAAAGGTGTCGTAAATCAAAATTGAATTTAATTCCTGCAGGAAAATCCGTGAGAGCTGTTCAAAGTTTGGGGTACCCAGAACCTTACTGATGAAAGTTCATGTTATACTCCGAGTGCCTTAGGTAGCTGATCTTCAGTTCTTACATGATTGGTTGAAAAATAATCATTTGACTATCAATGTAAAGAAAATTGTATGTACTTTCACTCCCCCAGAAAATGTATGACATTCACTGATCCTATCACCTTTGCAAGCCAAGGTCTTGTCATCACAAAGACCTACAAATATCTTGGTGTGCTACTTGATTCACATCTTACATACCGTGAACACACCTCTAAACAGGTCAGGATTCTGAATCCATTGCAAGCATGTGTTTTGCACAAACGGCCACGGCCACTTTAACATGAAAATATCTCAAATACTAGGTAAAAACAATACTGATCCACATAGTTGTCTCAGGGGTCCAGGTATGAGTCTTCTCCCAACTCAGCAGTGGGTCCCAAAGTACATTGCCGTGAACATACTCCATGACCAATAACGTTAGTGAAGAAGCGTGACACTCTCGTCGCCACCCTTGCGTCAGAGAATGGATGCGAGGAGCCACGGGAGAAGCTAGCTGACGTCTGCTAGGTGTCGTCTGCAGTACATTTATTTAGCCTTATGGCCTGCTGGCCCGACATGAGACATTTTGGGAAGACGGTGTATTGAAATATATTTTAAAGAGATTTTTTATCAAATATTAAATATTTTTTAAACAGATTTTCCCCGGATTGTAATAATAAAACATGTATAATGAGCAACGTAAAGGGTAATAGGATGATACTACATTTACTTAAAGGTCCCAGATTATGCTTTTTCTGGTTTTACATGCCCTTTAGTGTGTTTTCCAAGTGTCCTGTGCATGTTTAGGCACATCTATGTGCAAAAATTCAAAGTCTGCGGAAACGCGGCTTCTCCTACGTCCTCCTGTTAGCTGTAGCATTAGCTGCATGTAATGCTCGGGTCTAGCCCCCCTCGATAAAAATTTGTCAGTGCGGCGTCATTGTCAGTGTGAGCTCACTGATCTAAGCCCATTGGCTCGTTGTGGCAAGCCCTGCAGCTCATGTTAAAATTTCCGAGAAGCGTGCTGAGCAACTGACCAATAACGACAGAGCGGATCGGCCGACCAGTCAGAGCAGACTCAGCCCACATGGGGTCTAACAGTGTGGGCACAGCAGAGCGTAGCTGACGGACTCAGAGCGTAGAGGGAGCAAGGAGGAGCAGTACATGAAAACAGACACAAACTTTAGCTATTGTGAACGCACAAAAGTAGGTACATAGATTAAATATACGAACCCCAAAAAGGGCATAATATGGGCTCTTTAAACGAGGAACTTTGAACAGTGGTCTTCTCAGGGAGTAACATGAAAAAGAGTGGATGGGCGTATGAGCTGCCCCTGTTGTACGTTAATTGCAATCAGGCTGAATAAAAAGAGAGAGGTGACATAGAATGCAGGTTTTGAACAGAGATAGAAGGAGCGACATTTCTTTCTAATTTTATTTGCTCACAAGTTGCCAGAGTTCTATCAGACTACCGGACTTAACCACAGCTCGACATCACTTCTAAATGCTGTTGTGCCATCATCAGCAGCTTGGTCTCATCCGCTACGCAATCTCGTGACGGGCTATCTCATCGGCAGTCAGCTTCACCATCGCATGAGGTGCCACCGGTCCAGGCGCACCACCAGCAGGTCCCACTCCCCAAACATGGCTGAGACCTGTAGGAAACAGAGCGTTTGGCTGTCAACCTGAATCCACAAACCAGTCAAAGGTCCTGCTTCCCTGTAACGCCGCCATGGGCAAGAGCCCACCCTTCAAGTCGGTGGGGACGGACATCAGCACCTGCCCACATTGGTCGCCCAGGCGCTGATCCGTGCAGCCTCCCGCAAGCGTCTTGATGATTTGTGGGAAAAATACAGACGGACACAAACGGTCACACAACGCCCACCGTGTCCACATTTCCCTTTACCGTTTTTTATTATCACAGCTTGCTTTCTTGGTGGATTCCATCTTGAGGATATCCCCAAAAACCAACGTGATCCTGGCCTTTGTCACGTCTAGTTGTGGGAGGGCCTCCCTGACGTAGATGGACAGCAGCCAGTGTCGGGTGCATAGGCGTAGTATGGACAGGTAGTCGGTGGTGCGCGCAGCACTTCGAGCTGTGGGCAGAGGCGAGACGCACTGTTGCCAAGAGTGCGCTCCTTCATCATGCAAATGACTGACTTTTTGCAGGACAGCCTGTGGATAGAAGCGGAGAAACACCAACAGCTGTCAAACACACACAAACAGTCACCATCAACAAAGTGTGCGTGGCTGTCATTTATCGCGTGAAAATCTAGATATAATATCACAAATAGACAATGCATTCATTTCATTACATTTATTATACAGGAAAGTTTTAAAGTAACATTAAGTTACAGTTTAACAGGCCTGACTCAGTTTAAAAACTGTTTTCCACCAGGTTCCTGTTCTGCGGAACATGAAACATAAACCACAGTCATGACACATCAAGACAAACACATTTACAGGACATTAGCATGAGCTAGGCAAATATAGACAAATAGAAACAAACAGTACAGGTACTGCGAACAGTACATGAACAATTAATGAGTGCAGGTGTAAGTGTGGAGAAGGTGTCGTTTGTATGTATTTTTTAAATATGAGGTAGATGGTAAAGTTCTAATGTGATCGGGAATGTCATTCCAAATTTTGGTGTATGTGTAAAAGAAGGACTTCCGACCATAGTTGTTTTTGTATGCAGGGACTGGGATGAGTGCCTGTGAGACTGACCTAGTGAGGCGCACTTGTCTCATTATGTGTCGGTAGAAGTGCAGCAAGTGTTGATGAAGTGCTGTTTTTAATCTGAAAATAGTATGTAATAGCGTGGCTGTGTATGTAATTCTGGAAAGTCAAGGCATTGGAGCGTGTGAGTGCAGAGCAATGGTGTGACCACTTTGGGAGGTTACTGTGGATCTTAAGAGCTCGATAGTACAGTCGTGCTTATTGGTTCAGTAATCTCCTTAGTGGTAAGTGACCAGATTGGAAGACAGTAGGAAATTGATGAAAACACAATTGCATGTAGGTACATTTCAGAAACAGAAGGAGAGATATGGTCTGATCTTATTATACACATAAAGTTTCTGACTCAGCTTAGTAGTTAGTTTAGAGGTGTGTTCATGGTATGTAAGATGTGAATCAAGTAGCACACCAAGATATTTGTAGGTCTTTGTGATGACAAGACCTTGGCTTGCAAAGGTGATAGGATCAGTGAATGTCATACATTTTCTGGGGGAGTGAAAGTACATACAATTTTCTTTACATTGATAGTCAAATGATTATTTTTCAACCAATCATGTAAGAACTGAAGATCAGACGATAATTTGGAATTTATGACATTAGGATTTGAGTCAGAGAGAAAAATAACAGTACCATCAGCATACAGTAAGCATTTTGAATATTTGCACACTTGAGGAAGTGATGTATAAAAGAAAAAGTAAGGGTCCAAGAATGCTGCCTTGTGGAACAACAATATCACAGACTAAAGGTTGGAATGTTGCACGATCAATTTTGACAACTTACGACCTGTTTCCCAGATAAGAAGAAATCATTTCAATCACAGATGGAGACAGTTTAAATGAGTGAAGTTTGTGAAGCAGGATTTGATGGTTCACGGTGTCAAAAGCTTTATGAAAATCAATAAAAATAGCTCCAGTGATGTGACCTTTGTTAAGAGAGTCACATACTTGTTCAGTGAGAAGTCGTATGCCGACATGGTTGATCGTTTAGCTCGAAAACCATGTTGGCAGTCACTGAGCCAGTTGTTAGCTTCAAAGTAAGAACTTAACTGGTTATATAAGGCTTTATCAAGTAACTTAGACATAACTGGAAGTATTGCTATAATATATATATATATTATAATATATAATGAGTGCAGTATTTCTGTCACCTCATTCTGAGTGATCTCAGAAAATGAGAACTGATCAGGTGTTAAAGAAAGAACAGGTGATAGGGGGGAGGACATGGCAAAATTGGTTGCCAGTTCTTTGACAGATGATACAAAATAGTCATTGAAGGCATTTGCAGTCTTTTCTGAGTCTGAGATTAAAGTACCCTGTAGGGAAATCTGCATATTGAAATTATTTTTCTTTATATTTTTGCCAGTGATGACCTTAAGGGTCTGCCATAATGCCTTTGGGTTGGTAGCAGATTGGGTAATTTGCTGTTGGAAATAGACCGCTTTAGCCTTACGCAGTTCGGTAGTACATTTATTTTTAATTTGTATGAAATTGTTTTTGCTCTCAGGTGTTTGACTTAACCTATACATTTTGAGGAGAGTGGCTTTCTTTTTTAGGTGTTGAGATAATTCAGAATTTATCTATGGTAATTTACTCTGCCTAGGTCGAACCTTGCTGGCAATGGTATATTTATTCTGTATCGTCTGAAGTTTAGTGTGGAATTGTGTTAGAATTTGTTCTGGATTTTCCAGTGACAGTTCATCATTCCACTCAATAGCACTAAATTCAGCATTGAATTCAGGTAGTTTTGAAATTAGTATTTTTGATACAGAGTGGGTTTTTGTAGATTTTAGAGTTTTCCTTATTGCTTAGATAAGCGGGTGATCAGAAATAGCCGTATCTATTACACCAGACATTAAATATTTTGAGGGTTGATTTGTTAGGATAAGATCCAGTAGTGAGCTGCGTGTTTTGCCAATTCTTAGATCTTTGATTAATTGATTAAGTTCAAGTGTCATTGCAGTGGCTTTCAACGATTTTGATGAGCCATCATTCCAGCCAATGTTGATATCACCCAAAATTACAAGCTCCTTTGATGTAACAGATTTAATTACGTCAGGAAGCTGAGATAGACAGGCACTTTCATTGACGTTAGGAGGCTTATAGGTGAGAATAATAGTGATTGCGTGTTGGGGTGTAAAATGTATTACCTGTAATGTTTCAGTTTCAGTTTCAATTTTAGATATTGAGTGTGCATATTTCTGATTCACATAGATGGCCCTCCGCTGCCGATCCTATCAGTGCGGTCTTTGCGATATAGTTGATAATTTTCGATGGAGAGAAACGAATCACGAATAGTGGGGGTTAACCATGATTCTGAGATTGCCATTACATGTGCTTTTGACTGCGCAAGCAGAATTTTAATTTCGTCTAGTTTTGGGACGAGGCTTCGGGTGTTTAATTGGCAGATTTTAAAGCCTCCGATTTTACCAAGTTGACATAAATTAGTTGGGCTTTTTCTTAGATTAAATGTTTTTTTGTTTGCTTTAATTGTTTTCACTTTGGCGGCAGGAAAAGATATTTCGGGGGATGGAGTAGGAATAGAGAAGGGAGCGATAGTAGGAGATGGATTTCTGCCCTGCCACAGCGCAGCCCTGGAACCATCCGCAGCCCCCCGCCGCTTCAGCTCCAATGGGGCGCAGCCTCCAGGCTGTCTGCTCCGGAGCTTCCCCCTCGACACAGCCGACGGCGCTGCAAACCACTTGTCCAGCCGGCCTGAGCAACTCGGCTCCACACCTCCCAGGTAGCCAGGCAGGTAGCATGGAAGGTTGCAAAGGTGATAATCGCAGTGAGGAGCAGGAACTCCAACAGCATGCAGGACCACAGAGAGGACAGAAATGGCACCGACAAGAACACCGGAGAAGGTTGGCGATGACCCAGACTTTGATGGAGTTTGCGTTGACGTGCGAGAGGATATTCTGGGACTGGTGAATTGTTTGTTTGTTGTCCATGACCATTTGTTTATTGTCCATGGCAGACGGCTTTGGTGTGCGGCCAGATAGCTCAATCGGAACATGTAGAATATCAATATTGCAGCATACTTGACAAATATCACACCCGCAGATGCCTGAATTGTTGCGTATATGATGCAAATTAATTCAGTAATTTTTTTACATATTTAGGCCAACACAGAGTCACGGCCGAGATACGCTAGCAAAGAAAACTTCATTTTAGCCTCTTTTCTTTTCGGAAAAAGAGGCTAAAATAAAATATACTGGTAGTAATAATGAACTAATAAGTACATTGCAATAAGGAGACGTATAAGGTCACATCTGTAATAAGGCACTCATTTTGTTCCTGAAATAATCGCAAGGGAGAATCTGTGGAGAATTTGTCGGTCCCGACAGTGACCAGATGTAGAATGAGCTGCCTGACCGCTGCAGCAGTCGAAGGGGCAACCAGGAGCAGACAGCCAATCAGAGGAGCGGAAAGGCTAAGTAGAACTGTCGAATTGAACGTTCGATTCGAAGTAGATGTGATGTGATGTGTTTCCACCACATGAAGGGAGTGGAGCAAGGTCAATAACAAGGATGCATGTGTCATCAATTCAATCATTCAATCTTTATTTGTATAGCGTCAACTTATAACAAGTGTTATCTCGAGACACTTTACAAAAAGCAGGTAAAAGACCTTACTCATTGTTATATTACAAAAAGCAGGTAAAAGACCATACTTATTGTTATGTTACAAAAAGCAGGTAAACGACCATACTCATTGTTATGTTACAAAAAGCAGGTAAAAGACCTTACTCTCTGTCTTTTAACATTACAAAAGAGCAGGTAAAAGACCTTACTCGTTATGTTACAAAAAGTAGGTAAAAGACCATACTCATTTTTATGTTACAAAAAGCAGGTAAAATACCTTACTCATTATTATGTTACAAAAAGCAGGTAAATATACATAATGAATAAATAATCAAGGATTATATGTTCAAGTAATCAGCTGTTTTATGAAGGGAAATGTTTAAAGGCTTTATATGTGATTTTTTTGATCCAGCAGATGTTGCCCTTGAGCACCAGCATGAAACCAAAACAACTCGTGCTGCATTGTTGTGTTAGCATGCTAATGCCAGCGATCTTTATTATGCTCGTATCTTCACACTGCATGTAAATTTACCAGAAATGAGCGTGATCTAGAAACGCAGTTGAGCAGTGAGTACAGTATGTTATTCTTCTTTTCTCTAGTCCCTCAATTAAACAACTTTTATACGCGAGGAGATTCAGCCGAGTCAGCCGGCCGTCCCGGCGATGTAAACAAACTGAAGATAGGACTCGGAAAGCATCACAGACAGTGGGACTCGGGTGTTACACCCATTGTAGACAGTCATGACTCACAGTTATTTTCAGAGGATATACTTTTCAGAGGATGTACTATTACATTTAAGTGCGAAAATCGCATATTAAGCCTTTAAACTATTTAAGAAAATACTAAAAGGATCTTTGTCTCAATCATAAAAAGTGTAATGAGTATTTTAGTGTTTTTAGTTTTATTATTCTGAGGCTGGTTAGTCTCAAAGACAGCCTCAAAGGCTGATTAACCTGAGATGAAAGACAATCCATGTATTGTTTTAAAATGAGCCTTTATGAGCTTAAATATTAGATGTTTAGTCACTGTTTGATTACCTATTAGCTACTGAAGCTTCTAACTGAGTCTGTTTGGTTTGAAGTATTTATTTTCACACATCTGAGATGTGTTAAGTTGCAGCAGCTTATAACACCCAACTTCCTGATACGTGTGCTTCAAAATAAAAGCACATCACAGATGACAATTTGGGACTTTTATTGTGAAAAACTTTCCGGAACTAAATGTGTTTATCGCTCGGAGCTTTCGCGGAGATGCAGTGGCGATTGTAGTCGTGAACGCGAACATGAGAAAAAGCATCCTCAGCCACTTCTTTGCCCAAGAGTAAGAACCACAGCCAACTAATCATCTTGGACTTTAGAAAATGAGACTTCAGTTTATAAACACCTTCAGCAGGTAGACCCACTGTAGTGGAGGTGCTTATCCGTGCTTCACTAGCTGAAGTGGCACCGAGCCAAGACAAGGGTCTCTCTCTCTCTCTCTCTCTCTCTCTCTCTCTCTCTCTGTCTGCCTCTCGTCGCTCCGGTGCGATGAGGGAAATCATTCACAGCAGGTCTATTTTTTTACTCAGTAACAGTAACGTGAGTAAATGTAATTCATTATTTACACCTCTGGAAAAAACTGCCTTATTAAAAGGCAGAAATCTTCGGCCGGATCCCTGGCTCATGACGAAACAGCCTTCCCAGGCCTAGACTGCGCCGGGCTTGGAAGGGGATAGGGGGAGAGATGGGATAAAATGCAGGAAGAGGGATAAGGAGCAAGGGGTGGGGGGTGTTGTTCAGGCAAGCCGTCCATCAACGGTCCGAAGAGCCTAAGAGAGCTCAAGAGCTGTGTGAACCCTTTTGAGTTGCAGGAACATACATACATGCTGAATGTTTGACCTACTTATCACCTGGTGGAAAGGCATGTTCAGTGAAGTGTAATTGCATTTCTAACAATCACCAGCAGCCCCCTTCACATAACCTGTTCAGGATACAAGACTGTAACACCTGTTTACCTCTCACTGTCGGAGCGAGAGTGCAGTGCTGGCAATGAAAGAGCAGTGGGAGAGAACAGAAATCTTGCAACTTAAATTGACCGCTAATAGGGAGGAAGTGTTGTGGTTGTGGATAATGACACATGTCAAATGTGAAATCAGTGCAGCTCCAGTTGACTGCCTTGACTAGCTCGCAAAGCCATGCTCGTTAAAAGAGAATCTTTTGTTATGTAGGTGCCCTGATCTTGCCTTCACATATTAAAGAGGACATATCATCCCCCTTCTCCACCTTTTCAAACAGTCCCCCTGTGGTCTAAATGAAACATCTGTGCTGTGCTTTGGTCAAAATATAACATGAATCAAGCAGCAGAGGAGGTTTGTGACCCTGTATAAACCAGCTCTCTCAGAACGCTCCGTTTTGGTGTGTGTGTCTCTTTAAATGTAATGAGCCCCCCCCCCCCCCTGAGTTTTCCTGGTAGACATCACTACTCTGTAGTGAGAATAAAAATGGCAGACCTGCGGAAAAGTTTTGCTCGAGGCTGGGGGTAGAGTCCATGAGTGGAGATACCAGGGGAGGGGAGAGGATTTTTTTTACCAGAATCCCACTGTGACATCACAAGGAGAGCACATTTGAAACAGAGCCTTTTTCTCTGTGTTGTAAGACTTATGCAGACCACAAACAAAGGACTGGATGGGTTTATTTCACATTTTGTGGGTCAGTAGACACTCAGGTTACCCAAATATAGCTAAAGAAACGCTGTACAAGTGGGTTCTTCATAATATGTCCCCTTTAAACTGTGCCACTTTGCATAACAATTGTCTGTCTTAATATATTTTATTTTTATTTATTTATTTAACCAGGAAAAAGTCTCATTGAGATTAAAAATCTATTTTACAAGAGCGTCCTGGCCAAGACAGGCAGCAGCATAATTACAGGGTTTCAGACATAAAACACTGAACAACAATGAACATAAATACAGGAATCACAAAAAGAACCATTCATCAGAATCTGTCATAAGTCATCAGCAACAAAGCGATCAAAAATCGCAATACGAGTTAGCTAAAACATCAACAGTCAGATATTTCTGCCTCCAGATCATTAAGACGACCTTTAAAAACATTCAAGGAAACCAGCTCCCGAAGATTTAAAGTATGATATTGCTAGGTTACTTCACTTAAGGCAATTAACTGATGTTGCATGCAGAGTGAAGCAATATACTTAGAAGGATGGTTGACCATGGTGATAACACGTCAGAGTGCTCATCACACAGAGTAGATGTGAAGGATGTAAAACCGGTGATGTCATGAGGTCAAATGAAGCCATATAGCTGTACTTAATTGCTGTGAATTAGTGTTTCTTTAATGCAGGTGTTGAAGGAAATGTGGCATGTATGTGGCATGAATGAGTAATGCTTTGTGTCGGGGTTTATATGAATCCTCGCTGAGTTACCATGGTAACTTATGCTGGGGAACAATTCTGCTCCGGACCAGGCTAACTGGTCAAGATTACTGTAGTCATGTGTCAAAGAATATCTAATGGGGAGAAACAGACTCCCAAAAGAAACTCTCCAACAGGGTGAATTTCTGCTAA
This sequence comes from Labrus bergylta, assembly GCF_963930695.1. Lineage (NCBI taxonomy): Eukaryota > Metazoa > Chordata > Actinopteri > Labriformes > Labridae > Labrus > Labrus bergylta. The sequence continues at coordinate 2,449,336 of NC_089196.1, read as the reverse complement.
ATAGAAAGAGACAGAGAAAGTGACCGAGTGAGAGAATCTAATAAATAGACTGACAGAAAGAGGAACGGAAAACTCCACTAGTCTCAACGGTCATTGATGGCTTGTCCTTTTATTGAAGACCCTGTGGAGGAAGGTGCAGTGATATCTCAAAGGGAATTTAGACCACCAACCCCAAGGGTCTTCAGGGACAGGATAAACCCACTCACTTATCCTAATGTATCTGTGGGAGAGATGCAGGTTCAGCAGGCCTGGCATAGTTTACCTATTTACTCTATTGGAACCACACCTCAGTAAAACCAAACCTGACCACAGGGCCTGTGGGACATTCCTATACATGTCAGTGATGCCGAGAGTCCTTCAAAGGCAACTCTATGCAGGGAGATGAGGTAGGTGTACCATGCTCTGAAGCTCTTCCCAAACATCTTGGTCACCTTTCCTGGCCGTCATCCCACACAAGCTCTTTTTCCACTGAGCCAGTTCCAGAGCTGGTTCTGAGCCAGTGCCTAAGCTAGCAACAGTTCTTTGTGTTTCGACAAGAAAACCAGTTCAAGAGCATCAACTCCTTGCTGGGCTACAAGGAAGCACCAGTCCGGGGCTGCGCGCTTACGCCATCGACAGGGAGTGGGATTGCAATAAATTAAAAAGACAAGACCAGAAAGAGCGCCATTTTTAAATAACTACAGATCAGAACATTCAATTTAATTCTAACCTTGACCTTCTGCTCTGTGAGTGTATACTGACATCCTTCTCCAGTTCTTAATCTTCAACTTTGTTTCCTTTATTTGAAGCCTTCTATACCGAAAGGTGAGTTTCTCCCTATCAATGACAAGCAGCATTTTCCTTTTATGTATGTTACAAACGTCCTGTGACAGAGATAACATAACAAAGAACAAAGAAGTCAAATATTGAATTGTTAATAATGAGTAGTTACTGACCTCGCTCCTTGCTAAAGTGGATCTTGTTCTGCAGTAAGCTTTGTGGTTAAATATATGTAATTATTGAAGACACATCAAATGCATTTCATATTTGAATTTACCTGTGGCATGTCGTCTGACACTGTTCGATGTACTGGAGCGATCAAACTGAAAAAAACAGGAACATTAAAAATTGTATGATATGCAGGGGCATGTCGAGATTTTTTGGACTTGGTGGGTGGGGGGGCTGATTTGTGCAGGGGGTGGCCAGAAGTTTGTGTGCACACTCATGATTGTAGAGCATTTATTAACCCCTTCCGTCTGCACTATTACATCAACTTTTAAATAACATAGGAAAATGGCAACATGTACATCTTCTAAACCTCAGTCTTCAAGTCACAATATCTGAAGTGTTTTAAATACTGCAAACAAACACCTGCACACTGAAAACTATGAGCTGCCTGTTGCAACACAACTTGAATGGTGGATTTCAAAAGAAGTCCCACCTCTAGCAAGGCAAATAGCCAATCATAGTCAAGGATTTTGGGGTGGCCAATAAGATTTCAAGGGGGCCCATGCCCCCCCCAAAAAATAGAACCTTACTTACACATGGGTCAGAAATGCCTTGAGCTGCTGTGCTTTGGAGATCCAGCAGAAATAACGCATCTCCATAGTTATTATAATTGAGAAATGGAGACCTGTAACTTCTCCAGGGCACCTGGGGGAATAATATATGTAGCTATCCCCCCCCCCCCATTCCTTCAACCTGGGGCCGTCCTTGATGGAAGCTCAGTGCCAGCTCGTCTGCTGGTGTGAGCTCCTCAGGTGGAGGCCCCCCACCATTAGCAGCACTGGCCTTGGAGATTTCCCACTGTGGAAGATATTTTTACATTTTATTAATACTTGTTGCCAAGCTCCCTTTTGCCTGCTGAGATCGCTTCTGGTAAGATTGAATAGGGAATAATGAATAAGTTGGTCAGTGGGGTACATACATCTAACCCCAAAGGCCTAATTACCAACCATAAATGTCACACAGCCTGTTTGTCTGAAAGTTCATTTGTCATTAAATGGCGAGTTAGGTTTACATTATTGGTGCAGCACATTTCACAAAGAGGCAATTCAAAGTACTTAACTTGCTTTAATTTAGTCTCAGAATGTTTTGGCCATGCCATGTCCCTGGCCTAATTGTGGCAGTATTGCATCTCCTCATACAGCTCCATCAGCAGCGTTTGTTCTGCTGCTGAAAAAAAAACGGCGCTCTAGCTTTCCCCTCTTGGTGACTCATTTAATCATCTTTTCATTCATCCGTTCATTTTGGCTTCTTATAAACCTTGGATGCGTCGAAAAGCGAGGCTATGCGAAGCCGTATGTCAGCTTTGATTAAACGAGGCTGATCTGTGTAAGTGGAACGACTTGAGGCTTAATTGGGAGGCGTTAGTTTCATTTTCAGATTATATTCAAGTGAGCTTTAGCTATGTTAATGGAATACCCCCCAAGGACTAGAGAAAAAAAGAACAGACTCACTGCTTATTTTCAGTGTTCTTAAATCATTAAGTCATTCTGTGTTAATTGATGTGCTATGTGAAGCTACGAGCTAACTGACATGTGCTAACATAGCATGCTAACACAACAATGCATCTTCTAAAGACTGACTGCTGCTCTGATATAAGCATGAGGCACAGCAGACCAAGGTGTGCCTCATCTCCTGATTATCTGCAGCCCTGGAGACAAAAAGCGTTCCAGTAAACGAGTAACGAGGTGCCGTCACCTATGACTGATGATGGTCAGGTTGATTCGGTTCTTAGTTGTTTGAAGCATTTTAGACCAAAAAGAGTATTTTGGCGGTTTGAAGTCTGTTGGTTTTCCTTGAATTGTACTCGTTCAAAGATACTACGCCATTACACCTCTGCTAACAGCGTACCTGAGTGGGCGGGGCCGTGACAAGAACATGTTTGAGTGAAATATAAACAAGCTGAAGCGCCGTCCTGTCCCATGTGAACACACAGCTAAAAACTATGAGCACAGATGGAGCTTCAAAAGGCACAGGGCTCAATAGTGTGGTTCAGGGAGTAAAAATCTCGTTCATTTTCTCCATAGCGGATTTGATTATTAGCCATGATGTCATAACCATCACAGGTAGACTGACCACGAGCGACCTAAGTGTAAAACGATGGTTCACGCTCCTGTAGGAGACACAAGTTCATCTTATATCAACCTCGTTTTAAGAAAAACAAGACTAATTTGCGATATCAGGGTAAAGAACTAAACTACCCACGAATCAGAGAGTTTCTCTGATTGGTTGAGTTTGCAGTTACCATGGCAATTTTTCCGGCCCCTCTGCGGCGTATGCTAACCAGATACATTTTGCTAGCAGCCTAGCTAGTTAGTTAGCTAACAGTAAATGTACTAATAACCTTCTTATGCTGCAGTGAATGTAATTTATATTTTCCACAACAAAAACTACAACATCGAACAACACTTTTATTAACAGTATAAACACGATAACAATGACTAAAGTTACATTTAAGAAACAATATCATTCGCAATGGATTGTGGGATGAGTAGTTACTTGACTCTGGACGAAAACTATGTACACAGTCTTGTACCTTTGCCTTCTTTTTAGTTTTTTTAATGCCGTTTTGGCGCAGAATGAAATGCATTAGTCACAAGTATTGGGTTAGCTGGTTGTCATGGTTCAAGGCGCCAATCTCTTGATATAAGGATTTTGTGAAAAATTGATGGAGGATTTGAATGGGGATGTTTACTCCCGGAACAAGAGCCCCCAAAAAAAGTGGGCGGTCACTGTTGAGCTCTGTTGGGGCGGCAGTAGCTCAGTCTGTAGTGACTTGTGTTGGGAACTGGAGGGTCGCTGGTTCCAGTTTCAGTACGGAACAAGTCGTGAAGTTGGTCTGGTAGCTGGACAGGGGCCAGTTTACTTCCTAAGCACTGCCGAGGTGCCCTTGAGCAAAGCACCAAAACCCCTACCTGCTTAGGAGGGCTCGCTGTGTGCAGGCCCCTCACTCTGAGACCTCTCCATCAGTACATGTCCACAGGATACTGTTTGTGTGGGTTTGTGTGTTTCAGCCTGTGTGTGTGTAGTTCAACAACAGAGTGTTACAATAGAGGAATTAATAAAGCATCTCTTCTTCTTACATTATATTTAACTGCTATTTACAGTCTCCATGCTGGCATTTATGAATGACATCCGTTCCTTTCAGAGAATAAACAAGTGGGCACCCTGACTCATTCTGCTCCTTCATACTGTGTGTCTCATGTATAGAGTATATAGAGTATATATACATCATGGGGCTATGTGCTGAAAGTCTTCCTGGAAGGCTGCTCTTGTGCATTAGAGGTCTGCAACCCGACCCGGCTAGGGCCGGGTAGGCCTTTGTTTACAATTACATAATTCGGGCTTGCGTCGGGCCGGGCTCTGTGTGTGTATTTCTTTCCATTTGAAGTGCTGACTGACCCAAGTCCCCCTCACCCCTCATCACTCCTGAGCCTTCAATCAGCGAACGTTCTAAAACAGTGACGCGTGCATACACACACGCGTTGTTTGAATTTGAAATAAATATTGCAGTTCGGCGGGAAAAGTTAGGGAAAAATCAGTGCAAGGCAAGCTATGGAGGAACTGAGGCACAAGATCGAGAAAGGTGAGCTTATTAAAATCCCAAACGAGAATGGGAAGGCTGATTTGTGGGAGTACTTTGATTTGATTGTGGAGAGTGAAACAAGAGAATACACAGGGAATGTACATTGTCGCCGTTGCAAGATCATTTTAAGATATGATAGCAAGAAGACCGGGTCATCCTCCCTCCTTCGGCATGTACAAGGCAGTGGCTGCGGTGGTGGCCGTTTTGGTGTCACTAGTCAATCAAGACAATTGCCAGTGAAAGCCTACACTAAACCAGTACTGCCAGGCAACAAAGTGCCAGCTAAGGTGAAATCTGGAGTTTTGGATAAGTGTGTCAACTACTGTTGTCAGGATATCAGGTCCTTTAAATCCGTTACTGGAGCGTGCTTTCTATCTCTTGCTCAAGAGCTCATCAATGTTGGCGCAAGCTATGGCCGTCTCCCAGCAAAATAAGTTTTACCATATCCTACCACCATCTCTCGAAAATGTGCTGATGTTGCAGCCACTAAAAGAGAAGATGCTGTCAGGGAAATATCAGAGGTCATGTCCAAAACAAATGTAGGAATGACCACGATATGTGGACCGACGATTACCGTAAGGTCAGTTACATGTGCATCATATGCCATTATGTAACGCCTACATTCCAGCTTAGGAGGTATTGACCATCTCGATTGTCAAGCTCATGTTTATAACACTGTGCTCAAACACGCCCTTGACAATACCGAGCTTAGCGAAGTCGCCCCAGAGACTTTGCGGGCAGCTAAGGCCCTTGTGAAATACACAAAAAAGTCCGGTCTTGCAAGCCAGCTGAAGAAAACAGGTTCAGCAGTGTTTTTCTCACCTTGGAATCAATCAAGGAGGTATACGCTGAGCTGAAGGAGAAGCTCGACAGTCACGGGGAAAGCCACCGGATTGATGACGTATCACCTGGTATGCAGGTATGGAGAGCCTGAGAGATTTAAGTGAATACATGAATGTAAAATGTCTCTCCGGCTCGTGTGCTGCTGTGCAGGTATACGCAAATATATAAATAAAGATCAGCTGAACTGAATCAAAGGTAAATATTTCCCACAGATTTGATTTTGTGTCATTGTCAGAGAATCTGTAGGGCTTGAGCTCTACGGGGAGATGGAGTGATAAAAGATGGCCGCCCTGAGTGGCATCTGCATTGACTCTTCAATAATATATTTGTTAAATATGTTATTTTTGAAAATGTCTTTTAAAATTTCCGAATGTTTCACCGATTTTTATTTCATCACTGCAGCTGTTCCATAAATTAAAACCCTTTGTTGTGATACAGTGTAGTTTCATGTTGGTCCTAATGGCTGGTTTTCTCAACTCAATTTAAGAATAAATACTCTCTCCTCTTGATAATGGGTGGAGAAGGAAGGTGAAATGAGGTCAAAACTCATTTCAGTCTGTCAAAAAGTCCAGTCCAGTTAGTCCGGAATCCAGTGCTGGATTTGGCTGCTGTGTTGAGGGATGTGACCGACTTCCGTGGATGACAGGTGAAGAGCGAATGAGAACGATCCGTGAGTGTTATGGAGATGAGGGTGATCGGAGTTGTTGATGACGGTGGAAAATGAGAGAAGGGATTAACTGCCTTACTGATTTTCTAACATGCTTTTTAGCGTGTTTTTCCGACGATCTTTGTGTTACTCTCAGCTCTCCTCTCCTGCTGTTCTATTTCGTATAGGCTTCGCCCTCTAAGGCTATCGTTATTGGGTTTATCCTTCGCGCACCTGCGCAGCACTGATGAGGTGGACTCCACCCACGGTCCTCCCCTAGGTATATATGCGGCTGAGACCGTGTGTTCTGTCCCCTCTTTTCTTCTTCAGCGCTCTTGCGGGCACTGTTGTGAGTTGTAAGGAAGAAGGAAAATTGCACAAGCAGTTCATTGTTATCACTGCTTATGTCCTTTCACTCTTTAGGTCTGTGTTTTCATCAACCCTTTATATACCAGCTAAAGTAATGTGTGCAGTTGCACCATATTAATTTGAAAAAATATTGTACAAAAACATACAATTTCTGTGTTAAAGTCTTACCAGGAACAGTCTACTGCATTTAAGGTTGTAAAAAATTAGTTACATTGTGCATGTTTTTGTATGTGAGAAGCATGTCGCTCAATAACAGAGTAAAAAACAGAGTTTCCCTCAGGGATAAATAAAGTATATACCATTCTCTTTTTTTAATTCAAATTTTATTGCATGTGCATGTCTATAATTTTATCGTGCCCATATGTCTAAATTTACATAAAGACTGGAAGTTTCCTGGATCATTTCTCAAAATAATACTTTTCTACACTTGCTTACCAATGAAGAATCTTTATCCTCTCATTTAATCTCATCTATAGATGCAATAGCCTAGCACTTATGTTGTGTGCTCCATGTATTGAGGCTATTAGTCCTCATCACAGCGACTTTGGGTTGGAATCCGACCTCGGCCCTTTGCTGCATGTCATCCCCCTCTCTCTCCTCCAAACATTTCCTGTCTCTCTTCACCTGTCCTATCTAATAAAGGAAAAAAAAACAACAACAACAGACAGGTGTCATAATGAGGGAGAACAGGAATCCAAGAAGTCTAAAAATAAACCCAATTTCCACTCTCGATATTATTCAATGCCATGAAACATTCTGAGGGACTGAGCAACACGTTTAATGTTTGTCTTGCAATTTGGTTTTTATCTTTAATCAAAAACACTCAATTATTTTCGACAGCCATTTTTTAGAAAAGGTTCTATGGGCATATCGGCATGCCATCTGCCCCCTGGTGGATTATCTCGTTGCTGCATGTATCTGGTGGTATTCATCTGGTTTTTAAGGATACAAATGATCTCACTGATAATGTAAAACTTATATTTCAAAAATGGTTCACTTAGCATTATAGGGTTAAGATTATCCACTTGATTAGCATAACTAAGACTGATGAAGCCTTATTAACTGAAGTTTAACATTACAGTTTAATTAAACAGAAAATAGGATTGGATTTAGTCCTTAATTGCTTCCATTGTAGTTGTGTGAAGTTATCTCTGCTTTATTTTAGACAGTAGGAATGGTTTCATAGTAGTTTACTTATTTGCCGTTTTTTTGTATGTTGCTTCCACTTGCATATTAAAATCTGATAGGGGTTACAAATCTGTTAGTTTAGTTATTCTTAAATTTTTCCTTACACAAACTAATTACATATTTCTTCCCCAGGACGAGTTTGAGGTGTCCCAGGAGGAAGCTGTGGCTTTGGTGGCAGTGGTCGCTGAAGATGAGGGGCTGACAGGAGTTCCTTTTGACACGCAGCATGTGTCCATCATCCTGGAAGGCCAGTTTGTGATGTCTACAAGAACATGGACTGACTCACTTGTTGTTTTGTTTGGTTTGATTTATGCTCTACATTTGAGCTATCCTGAAAAGCGAAGTGGCTTCTTTGAGTTCATCCAGGTTGTCCTCCTTAATCTTGATGAAGGCCGAAAGCAGCTCAAACCAAAGTTGTAGGCATTGAGAAATGAGCTGGAGTAAATGATCAGCATCTTTGTTGTTTTTCATGTTCCTGATAATTAGTTCCTTGAAAAGAAAAAATCCTGCACACTACTCTTGCTAAGTGTCAACAATTTATTACAGAAAAATCACAAAAGGTCAGTCGTGGTTCAGAGGGATGAAGCTTTGTGATTTTTTTCTAATAAATTGGTGATACTTAGCAAGAGTAGTGCCCAGGATTTTTACTTTTCAAGCGATTTTTATGTTCTCCTATTCACATACTTCACGGGATAGTTGGATGTGGGAACACCTTAGAAAACTGATAATTAGTTCCAAAATCAAAGTTGTGTCAGGACTTGTGTCTCTGGAGGAGAGCGGAGGCTTCAGTGTGTCGGAGGTGCCTCCAAACAGCAGTTTGTTTTAGTTTAATGCTGGTGCTCAAGAGTGAGTAAGGGCTATGTGTTTAGTTGCTGTTGAAATTATTGTGCCTGGGTGTTTCTGGTGTTTAAAAAAAAAAAAAGTAAAGCTGTGTAAATGACTACTTGAAATGAACATTGAAATGTTTAGTAGTTATTGATATTCAGCATTCAGCTTAATAAACGATTTAAGTTGGATCAGATATTGGTCATTTATATTGTGTTCATGCAACTTGATTGGTTCAAGGCAATCGGTTTCCTCAAATGAATTGAGTTGACAAAATGTAATTTTAAGTTATCACAACTAGAATGTAATAAGTTATTTCAGTTGGAAGACAAAGTTGATTAAACTTAAGTAAAAAGATTTTGCAATACAAGATGCATTTAAGTTAGTATTACTTAAATGTTATAACACATGTTATATAAGCTATATATTGCTGCATTTAAGTGTAAAAAGCGAATTCTTAACATTTCACTTCACCAAATGGAACAAGTACTGCTAACTCATTATACACACTCCACATTAACTTAAGATATACAAGCTATCTTTACTTACATAAAATATTTGTTTCACCTTAATTTATTTGAGTTAGTAAACTTAAATGGTTCAAGGCAATCGGTTTCCTCAAACAGTTTAAGTTGAACTAACTTGTCAGGTTTTACAGTGTAGGGGTCTCATGGTGCCGGTGGCCCGGGAGTCCGCACCTCAGGATGAGATGGCGGGGGAGGGGAAACTCAGACAGACAGGATCCAGTGTGGCCACGGTTCCCGGCTCTGATCCCTTATCAGGAGGGTGCAGCAGCGGACCCGAAATCGTTGAGAGCTCTGGTCGCCACCTATGCTTCAATTACGAAGGTGGAGGGCTTCACAGAAAGGGGGTGTGGCAAGCCGCGAGCTGAAGGAGCCGCTTCACAGCCGATTTCGGCCCGGCAAGCGCAGCCTCCTCTGGGGCCACCTCCTCCATTGCAGGCAGCTGCGACATGGAGGGGTGGAAAACGTCCTGCCACTTCCCCTGCAGGCCGTCCAGCGAAACAAAACTGGCGGCGCTGAACACCTCCTCACTCATCTCTTCACCGGGGTGTGAGCATTACTCTGCAAGGGTTTTTTCCTCCTCCCCACACATCTGAAGAGCAGGCCACGTCTCACCTTCTGTGCCCAGTGCGCGCACTGGCATGTTATGTGGCGCATACTGCTGCCTTGCGCCGTTCTCAGCAGTTGTTTGTGCACTACAGAGAACAGTCTGTGGGACTCGCCCTGTCAACACAGCGGTTGTCACATTGGCTATGTGACGCCATCACCCAGGCGTATATCGCATCAGGAGCTGAACCTCCGGCGGGCATTTGAGCGCACTCCACCAGGGGAATTGCTTCTTCGGCTGCCCTGCATGGGGGTGTGCAAATAATAATAATAATAATAATAATAACTTTATTTATATAGCACCTTTTAAAAACACAGGTTTACAAAGTGCTTTGACAAACAGCAAGAACAAAGCAAACTAAACCTAACACAGAAAAACATTAACAACAGTAAGAATATAACAGATGCAAAATACCAAAAATAATTAAATACAATTCAACAGAAAAGAACCCATAGTGCACGATACCCAACAGACATATATAACCCGACCATCACAAGAACCATCATAAGAACCATCATAAGAACCATCATAAGAACCCAGGAAACACAAGAACCCAACAACACGAGCTGAGACTAAGAGGACCAAAGATTTAGAAAGATGTAAGAAACTAAGAGATAAAAGCAAATAAAAAGCAATAAGAAGGTAAGAGCAGTAAAAGAAATAAAAACAAGTGGTTAAAGGATCAAAAAACCCAAAACTATAATATTAATAAAAATAAAAATTAACTATAAATACGAAACATAAATAGACAAAGTAAGTAAGATAAGAAATTACCAAGTTAAAACACAAGAGGAGATTAAGATATGAGCATAAATACGAGATAAGACCATAAATAAAAGACAGTAAGAAGTAAAAGAAGATAAAAATAGTAAAACCAGTAAGAAAAGACATTAAGAAGACGACATCACATAAAAGAAAGTCTGTAAAAGTATGTTTTAAGAAGGCATTTAAAAGAATTGAGGGAATCTGCGAGGCTTATCTCCTCAGGGAGGTCGTTCCAAAGTCGAGGGGCCCTGACTGAAAAGGCCCGGTCACCTTTAGTTTTAAGTCTCGACTTTGGAACGACCAGGAGGCCCCCACCTGAGGATCTAAGACTGCGGGCTCATATGGTGTCAGTAGCTCTGTTATATAGCTTGGAGCCAGCCCCGTCCAGGCTTTAAAAGTAATGAGTAAAATCTTAAAATCGAAATCTGAACTGCAGCTTCATGGTCTTCCCCGTACTCCTTCATGCGTTTTTACACGAACAGGATGTCTCCTGTTTTTCCGTTTCTCACTCTGTGCTCAGCACCGTCTGTATAGAGTGAGGCTTATCTGCTTCCTCCTGCTGTGGGCAGTTGAGAGCAACATTGTGGGGTGTATTTTGTGCTTGTGGTACCTTCCGGACCCAGTGTGGCATAGACTACATCCTGCTTCGCCTCTAACCCAATAACGATAGCCTTAGAGGGCGAAGCCTATATGAAGTAGAATGATAGTGACATACTGTAACTCCAGATTTTGAGTATAGGCGCAGCCCTCTAAGATAATAGCCCCACTGACTCCGGGAATGGCTGAAGAAAAGCCATTTTTGGGGGGGAACAGAACACACAGTCTCAGCCTCATATATACCTGGGGGTTGACCGTGGGTGGGTGTGGACTACAATTCTTTCAGTGCTGCGCGAGGGGCAAACCCAATAGCGATAGCCTTAGAGGGCGAAGCCTATACTCAGAATCTGGAGTTACAGTATGTAACTATCGCTCTCTCTACTGCTCAGCCCGAGTGAATGAAATACAGGGGAGAATTGAATGGGGGCGCGAATCAGTGAGCAGACAGAGGGAAGTGGGTGTGAATGTAGGCCATTTGGGGTGAAAACAACAGAGTTTCCATGTTGTCACACTACACAGAATGATTTCACAAAGCTGCACGATGCTGTCAGAGTTCACTGTGGATGAAATTGATCAAAAGAATCATTACGCGAAGATCTCCGCTAAAGCTTGTCAGGATTTTTTTTATCTGATTATGAAACAGGCTGAAATCGATATCCATGGCTTTATATGTTTTTCAAAGGTCACTCAACACCTTCAGGGACAAGATTGATCATCTCTGTTATCAATATGTAACCGAGCGGCTAATAACACCCCTAGGCTACAGGTGCCTGACAATGCCACTCTGGGAATTTAACCCAGAGAACATCCCCAAATAAAAAAAAAATGAAAGTGAAGGGAAAAAGGTTCCTTCGTGCTTCACCACCACCAGTGTTCACAAGATGCAAAACAAAGAACACACAGGGGGTTAGGACACAGCAAAATCACATGCAACAAAAATAACATGTACACAGAAGAAGCCAAGCCCAGAGAAGCCTCCACCCAGTGACCACCTCCTGTAAGGTATGGCAACCCAACTATACCCCTACTGGCAAAGTATCAATCGACCACCACGATAATAACATCCTTTGTCCTCATGTTTGGTTCAAAAGAACAACAGACAAAAAACCCTTCTTTACAATTAAGTTGCACACTATGACTCAGACCACTTTATACCCAAAAACAGAAACAAAGAGAAGTGGTCAACAAAGAGAAATGGTCACAGCATCATGCTCATGGGGCTTTACTGAACCTGAGAGAGCTGGAGAGAAATGAAACCTCCCAACAGCCAATCAGAGAGATTCCTCTCATCGACCGCCAGTGCTGACCGACGGCGATTCAACATGTTGGGTAGCGATGGAGCCGGACACACCGCTAAAACTAGGGCGATGACCACTCACCGACGGTCCAACTAGGACCGGTGTGTCAAGGCCTTTATTTCCGAGCTCTCTACCATTTTTTTTCTGTGATAAAATATTTATTGAGTATTATTCAATATGGGGAGGCAGAAAAAAAACAATTACACGAGTTCCATTAAACAGAACAAGTCATAGTGATACCGCAGTAGCTGTCCCCACCACACCACCCCGTAGCACACACCAGACAAAGATTTTGAGAAAACAAGGACCAAAGTACTAACAAAAAGAGACAACAATAATAATAATAAAAAGACAAAACACAACAAAACACAACAAAAATGGAGAGACTCGACCTCCCATCCCCACTGCCCCACCGCCCAGGGATCCCCTGAGAAATCCAGACATAAACAACTCGTATAAATAATGAATTACAGCCAAGCACAGATGTTTTGTCGTAGCTTTGACCAACAGGTAATATTTAGGGTTTTGGGCTGTGGAGCGCTCCAGTTGGGCCATATCTCTGGAAGTGTATTCAAAATGTGGTCTTGAGACCAGGAGCGATCGGGTCTTCCCCATTCATCCTTTTTTGTACGCTGACTCACGTTTCCGCTGTCATTCTCGAGCTGTCATTTTTTGGGCTAGTCTCATTAGATGTACTCATCTAACCAATGGCATGGCGTTCCACCCTCATTTTCAACCTGTCGTCGTTCTGCTCCACTTTTTTTTTTTTAAGATTTATTTTTGGGCTTTTTGGGCCTTTATTGTAGAGATAGGACAGTGGATAGAGTTGGAAATCAGGGAGGGAGAGAGAGAGTGGGTAATGACATGCGGGAAAGGAGGTGTCAAACCTGAGCCGCCCGCTTGGAAGACTACAGCCTCCATACATGGGGCGCGCGCACTAACCAATGCGCCACCAGCGCCCCTTGCTCCGCTTTTAAATATGATTCTTTCTCTGCCTTTAGTTCCTTCATGCTGATGTTTTGTACGCCCCTCCACCTCCCCAACACCACCCGTCTTCACAGACTCATCATCCATCAATTCTTCACCCATCCGGTCTCATCAAGTCCTCAGCTTCACCACCACCAGGGACTGGACTCCATGGGGGGGGGGGGGGGGGGGGGCTCATTCTGCCGACACTCAGAATTTTCATTCTCCAAACACAACAACCCCATTGAGCCCAGGCGCCACAGTATTTCTGTCAAAACATATTTCCATGTTATTCATTGTAATAAATAATAATTCTCTTGTCTCTCCTGATTGAAGTGAGGGTAGGAGCAGAATGAACTCAGTAGAAAACTGAAGTGTTTGTCGTCCGTTACTTTTCAGTATCGTGATAAATTATATCTTTGATGATGTAGAACATGGTATAGCCTCGAGAAAGCCCTTTACGCAGATGATTGGGCCCTCTGGTGTTGATGTCATAATGTCAAATACATTCATAAGAAAGTGCAGACACCAATTAAGACAGTCAGCGGCCAAAGATGGATGGGGATTTTAACCACCACGAGCAAAGTCCTGGGTGATGCACAGAGCACAAATCTTATCTCATTAAAACTGTTTTCGGCCAGACACAAGAACAAGTGAAGGAGATCACATTTCTTGGAGTTTTGTTTGATGAGCTTACTTGGAAAAACACAAAGATGAGTGAGGGGAAGATAAACAACATATTGTGTTGGTTGGCAGGACAGCAGTGTGTGTGTGTGTGTGTGTGTGGGGGGGGCAACAAAAGCAGCCTTAGAGAATATTTACTGGGATCTTCTGAGTAGTAGGTACTAAACAGTATACAGCACCGTAGTTTAAGGTATGTATCAGTAGCTGAGAGTAATCTCAAGAAATCAGAGGTAGAACAAGCCATGAGAATATGCAGCCGTGCTTTTAGGACTTTTTGTCTTCTCCATGTTCAGATAATAGAACAGTTAATTTTTCACGTGTTTCAGTATAGTAGGAGAAGTAGATTTCCAATGTTGTAGGAATATTTTCTGAAATATAATTAAGGAAAGAAGAATATTCTAACTAAGTAGATATCGCATTATTGTTTGTGACATCCTGAGTGCTGGATTAAAATTGATTTGTATTTCCAAAACCTCAGATACCCAACGCTCTATTCCAGAACAAACTTTCTGTCCCAAAAAGCATGAATCAATGAATCTGTTACACCACATTTCAGACAATTCCTTGAGACATTCTTCATATTTATCAATTTGATCTCTTGTACAGTATGTTCTGTACATTATTTTATATTGGATTAGTCTCATATTATTATAATCTTTAGTTATATTTCGAGATCAATCCAGGATATACATTTATTTTCAGTCATCAAATCACCCACATATTATGAAAAATCCACTTCTACAGTGTTTTTGAACATATATTTGGGTAACTTGAGTGTCTACTGACCCACAAAATGTGAAATAAACCCATCCAGTCCTTTGTTTGTGGTCTGCATAAGTCTTACAACACAGAGAAAAATGCTCCGTTTCAAATTTGCTCTCCTTGTGATGTCACAGTGGGATTCTGGTAAAAAAAAAAAAACTCCCCTCCCCTGGTATCTCCACCCATGGACTCCACCCCCACCCTAGAACAAAACTTTTGCTCAGGTCCACCATTTTTATTTCCTCTAGTGAAGGGCCCTTTTTCAAACCGGCCACTACACCCTACCCCTACCCACTACCCCTCCGTTTGCGTGTCCTCGCAGAGGGTCCGCCATATTAAGTCTGTCCCAAACCAATTAGCGGGAAGTGGTAGTGGGTTATAAAACCCTCCACCAGCAAGTGTGCACCTATGCCGACTTTCGGATCACGTGCAACGCCTATTGTGTCCGGTCGTCATGGATGAAGCAACCTGTGAGTTCAAGTGCCTATAAACACTGCTCCAACTAAGATAGACATTTAATATCATCATACAGACGTTAACAACTTCAAATGTGTATCTGCACTGAGGATCAAATATATGTTTTTTTATTGTAAAGTGTTTTATATTTACAGGGACTGTTGCAAAAACAAAAAAATATTAAATCATGTCAAGTTTTCGCTGTTAATATTTATTTATTATTTTTCTACTTTTGATGTCTTTGTGAAATCTCAGTTCAACAACAAAAAATACACTTTTTGCTTCTCTGATGTTCAACGATATTGTCTTTGCATTAATTTAGGACACCCTGATCTATGAAATTATAATAAATTAACTGAAATTATAAATTACAGTAAACAATGTAGGCTCAATCTAATAGTTTTGTTATAAGTCTACACTAATATAACTTACTAAAGAAGAAGAATAATCTAGGCTACATAAAGAGTTTTACAGAATACATTAGCTACAAAAAAAAGCTGTTCCCGCAAGATACCACTGAGTAACCAGGGTAACTGTTACGAGCTAGCACCGGCTACACATATACATACAACAAAACTAGCCCTAACCTGAAGTGTGACAGAGAAGTCAAGAGATGACAGGTATGGAAAGGACTGATTCTCACACAGGGAAAACATAAGGTTAGGTCAGCTCACCTACACGCGGGTCTGCCGGGGCACCGGTGGCCTGATCGCACCGGACAGCTTTTAGAGTGACGAGCCCAAGCTTCCTGTATGAGTTCAGGTTTGTTTGTTGTAGTTGGATCACACAAGATACGGCTGGTTTCTAAACAAGTTCATGGGTCATCTGTTAGGTCCGACAGCTTCCGAGTTGGCGTCCATACGGGTCCTCCGTCAGCTGCCACTTCACCTGTCGTATTACGTCATTTAAAGCGACAGAGCACCGCTCTGAGCGCACCTCAGGAATGGTGCGTTCAAGACTATCGGACAAACCAGTAAACACAGCTTAAACCCATTCTCTATTCTCCCCATGAAAACCAGTCCAAAGTAATTAACAAAACAGACAGATAAGGATGAAGAAGAAGAACCTTACTGATTCCTAACATTCCTCCCCCCTCATAACAAAAAAAACTTTTTTTTTTTTTTTTTTTTTGATCCCACCTTTTTTTTTAATTTTTTTTATCATTTTTATATTAATATTTTTTTTCCCCTTTTCTTAAAACTGAGACCTTTGCATGATGTCTACTTTGGAGTTCAGATTGACTATTCATTTCCATTTTAGAATGAAAAATGCACAATCCTAGTTTTCGCATCACTCAACTCAAGTCTGTAGAATACTATTATAATAATGTCAACATCTAAACACTTCCAAAAATACAAAACACACTCAGGCTTTTGACAGGGCGTCGGCTATCACATTTTCTTTACCCGGTAAATGCCGGACTGTCAGGTTATATGGTTGGAGAATCAGACTCCACCGGAAAACTCTCTGACTTGAGGTTTTGAACTTTGCAAGAAAAGTAAGTGGATTATGATCTGTCAGAACCTCCAGATCATAAACCTCAAAGTGTTGGACTGCCAGAACAAGAGCTAGGGCCTCCTTCTCTATGGTGGAATAACGCTTTTGATGGCGATTCAGTTTCTTAGAGAAGTAGGCAACAGGCCTGTGTATTCCTGACCCATCAGTCTGCAACAGCACCGCCCCCACTCTTACATCACAAGCATCAACAGCCAACAGGTCTGTCAGAAACTCCCTGCCTACCAATTTTTCCTTTCCAAGGCCCATCTTTATGTGTTAACTCATAGGAATCTGCAGCCATAGCAGCTTTCCTCAATTCACTAACTCCCAACTCATTTAGGTGTACCTCCATATGCCGTGGTAAGCTAGTTTTAAACTGTTCGACCAACATCAGTTGTCGCAACTCTTGAAAGTTAAATGTTTTAGTGCCGGCCAACCACCGGTCAAACACAACCTCCTGTTGTCTAGCCAAATCGAGGAAAGTCTCTCCAGGTTTCCTCCGCAGCGATCTGAAAGTCTGCCTGTACGCCTCAGGCACCACTTCATGCGCCCCTAAAACCACTTTTCTCACAGACTCATAGTCTCTGCTGTCATTAGCATCCAAGCTTCTCATAAGCTTCTTGAGCTTTTCCTTCCAACACACTGAACAAGCAGCGCCCACTTATCCTGAGGCCAGTCGAGCTCCTTGGCAATTTTCTCAAAAGCTTCAAAGAAAGAACCAACTTCATCACGATTAAATCTCGGCATGAGCTTCAGACAGCTTGAAATATGAAAACGAGCTTCGTGTTTACGTTGTAAGGCATTATTGTTAGCTTGTAGCTTCTCCTTCTCTAATGCCAACTTTGCTAATTCAAGCTTTTGCTCCTGCTCTCTTGCTTTCACCTTTGCAAATTCAAGTTGAAGCATCCGATCCCTCTCTTCAGCCATTGCCTTCTCCCTTGTCAACTCAAGCTGACGCTCCTGCTCCCTCTTGTTCTCCTGTACAGGATCATGCAAACGCAGCTCTTTAATGAGAGTCTCCACAATCGCTAACTTCTTAGCTTCGGGATCAATTTCCACTTCGAAAGGATCAGCAACTGCAAGTAAGCTCACCTTTCTTAGCTTACGCAACTCACTGTGTCCAAAGTCGCTGTCACAAAACTCTTCTACTCTGAAAGTGGTCATGGTTACATTCAGTAACTTCACAAAAATGGTAGGCTAAACAAAAACGGGCAAAACCGTAAACCAAATTACCTCTAAGGTAATCAGTACAAAATAGCTTTACCTACACAACAAATGACCAGCTAACAGGTAGTTTACTGGACCAACGAGACAGACACAGAGATCCACAACACGACTCGGCAAGACGCTTAACCGAAGCGCACAGCCTTCACAGGGTTAATGCTTATGTTAACAAACAAAGCACAACCGACAACTTTGAAGCAACGAGTACTTCCAAAACCAGTATCCGCAAAGCAAAGCCAAACAACACAAATAAATATCCTTCCCGTGTAAGTCACAACACGTGAAGTTTGCTTACTTTACCCTATAGCTAGCTTCGTTTTACATACATACACAAACATTTGTATTGGTGAGAAGGTAGCACCGTGCAGCTAACCTGCCCATAGCTACGCGCCCAAACCTATTTCCTATTCCTATTTCATATTTCCTATTTCTAAACCTAGCGTTCTGAGAGAGCTGGTTTATACAGGGTCACAAACCTCCTCTGGTGCTTGATTCATGTTATATTTTGAACAAAGCACAGCACAGAGGTTTCATTTAGACCACAGGGGACTGTTTGAAAAGATGGAGAAGGAGAATAACATGTCCTCTTTAATACCGCTCTCCTTCCATGTTGACCAGCTTAGTATTGAGTTTTGAAGAGTTATCCCAGAATGGTTCCATATGGAAGTTTACTTCGGAGTTGATATTGTTTCATTATACAATGAGAATACTCTTCATTTTTCTCCAAGATGCTACCAACTTTCTTACCAGAAAGTTAATCGAAGGTGTTTTTTCAATGTTTGAAAATGTATTTAAGATCATTGTGTCCTGTGTGGCTCTCCATAACATTGGTGCTGTTAGGTAGGGAAAGGTCCATTGGAAGGTGCGATGGGTCGACCAGCCTGACTTTGGACAATTTTTAGATTTTATTTCTGAGGTTTTAAATGTGTGTATTTATATATCATCCTAAAAAGTTTTCATAACCCTTTTCTTTTTAATTGGTTTGGAGTACTATAGGTGGTTGCCTGGGGCAGAGGGACCGTGAGAGAGTTTTCCTGTCTAGATTGTTTGATGGATAATAAAGAAAGATAGCTGCCTGATGGGTTTTTCGCTCTCACACTCCACAAATAAAATTTTTACTATATTGCTAAGGTTAAGCATGGACAGAAGTGATTCTTATGAGGCTAATTAACATCATAATTGTATAATTTTTCTCGTTTGCGAGACTATAGTCTCGCTAGGGGGGACTATGAAGTGTCTGACGTAACTAGGACAGAGATAATGTACTGCTCCTTTAAGTTTATAACGTGCACATCTGGAGATAGTTTGTATCTGAAGGAGATTTAGGAGTCCCCTTAAGTTTAATGTTTACATTGAGGTGTTGTGTAGGAGTATTGCCATATATGGATGTGTTACATGATGTTTTTATGACGAAAAGCAGATGTTTAGATGCATATAGGCGATTGTCTCTGTATGTTCAGGAGAGATCATTATTGGCTTCTTGATCCTCCTGGTCAGACGTGACCAGTGACTCTGTTTTTTGCTTAAATAAAATTATACTCTTTGAAAGCAAGTCAGTCTCAACGGCGAATTTCTTCATCATCAAACATATCAACAACAAGGAAATCCACATCAAAAGAAAAACATGCAAACAACATGTTGCTTTGTCTTTCTGAGGATGCATTGTTGTTAATTCGGATCCTGTTTTGACGTAATGTTGATAAAGTGATGAAAAATACGATCGTGAGTCCGTATATTGTGTTTTATTTTGAAATTGACCGGATGTTCTGTGCGTTTCCTTGTCTGACTTCCTGTCCGGGCTGTCATATTCTGTCCAGCTTTACGTGTGCCTGCAGTGTACTCCGGCGAAAATAGACTCACTGCGTTTTTGAAACGGAGCAGAGCGCAGTGCCGTCGGTGGCACGTGCCGGAGACGGACCGCAGCACGCCCTGTGTAAACACAATGATTCACTAGAGTGACAGCTAAGTACAACGTAGTGCGCGGCGCTGACGGACCGCGGCACGCACAGTATGTGTGAATTGGGGGTAAGACTTCTCACACAAGATGGCACCAGTGCTGTGTGTGTTTATGCCATTTGTCTCACTGCCATTTGCTCTGGCTGTTGACTCTCTACTGGTGTATGATCGCCAAACAGTGCTGGATCTTAGACTTTCTGCTGAAGATCTAGTAAAATTGGATCATGGTGGACGTGGATCTTTGCCCCCGCTCCTGGCAAGGGTCCCGGCTCACCTTTGTTACGCCCCGGCTCCTCCTCCTCGGCGTAAGCACCTCTGTTGCCGGGGAAAATGCAGCGGTCCGCTGGTAAGGTTGAAGGCCAGTCTGGCGCCTTATTGGACTGAATTTGGAGCGATGCATAGTCTCTCTATTGACCGGGGCTCACTGGACCCTGTCGACACCTGGCTGATACCTGTCGTCGGCCTGAGAAAGGTGTGTCAGCCCCGTGGCCCCTGCTCTCCCCGTCCCCGCCGGGTGAATCAACTCAACTTGCGGCCTCTGTGTCGGGCTCCCCGGACAGCTAATGTATCGGCCCGGCCGGTTCCTGCCAGGATTGGCCTGGTAAATGCTAGATCGCTAGCGAACAAGACTTTTGTCTTAGAGGATTTCTTCACATCCCGAGGACTGGAGTTCCTCTGTGTGACTGAGACGTGGCTGATTGTTGGTGAGTCCAGCTCTTTCACTGAACTTGTACCCCATGATTGAGGAGGAGGAATAGCGACTGTCTATAAGAGTCATTATAAATGTAAGCAGCTATTGCTGTCATCCTCTTTCACCAGCTTTGAATTGAGCTTATTTGAGCTGGGTCGCTCTCACAGTGCTATGTGCTGTGGTCTATCGGCCTCCCAAGTACAATAAGGACTTTTAAAATGACTTTTCTGACTTCCTGGCAGAAATCATGCCTAAATATGACCATGTTCTTATTGTTGGGGATTTTAATGTTTATGTGTGTTGTCCTGATAAGCCAATGGCAAAAGACTTTTTGAACCTCATTGATTCTTTTAATCTTGTGCGGTCTGTGTCTGGTCCCACACAAGAACATGGACACACACTTGATCTCTTCTTATCATATGGTTTGCCTGTTTCTAACCTCGAGATTTGTGATGCAGTGTTTTCTGACCATATGCCTGTATTATTTGATGCTGTTGTTGCCTGCAATACAGTTAAAACTCCCGCTGCTCCTTGGCGCTGTCGTATTATTAACCCTTCCACTGCTGTTCAGTTCTCTGCCGCTTTTAATCCAAACTGTGTCATACCCGAGTCTGTGTGTAATACGGAGGAGCTTAGCTCATGGTTTCACTCAACCTGCCAAACTGTTTTAGACACTGTGGCCCCATTAAAAACCAGGCAGCCCAAAACTAAATCTGAGCCTTGGCTAAACGACACGACTCATGCTGTTAGACGCGAGTGCCGTAGAGCTGAGCTCAAGTGGAAAAAGGACAAACTGCAGGTGTCATTTCAAATGTTAAGGGACTGTTGGCGTCATTATCAGACAATTGTGAAGGATGCTAAAAGAAGACATTTCTCTGATATTATTCTGTCAAACTGTCACAAGCCTCGTGTTTTGTTTAATACTATTGATTCGGTTCTTAATGCCCCGCAGACTGTCTGCATGGAGGCCTCTCCTGCTGTTTGTGAAAGCTTTCTTTTTATTGATAAGGTTACTTGTGCTAGGGCCCAAATCTCACTGTCCGCTTATGACCCCTCAATCTCTGTCCCCTGCTCTGCTGTCTTTGACCAGTTTGAGCCTGTGACTGTCCTATTTACAAGAGATTGTTGGTCATTTAAAGCCCTCAGGTTCTCCAAATGATACTGTCCCTCCTCATCTATTTAAAGAGGTTTTCCCCACTATAGGACCATCTGTTATTGCAGTCATTAATAGCAGTCTGTCCTCAGGTGTGGTGCCTGAACTGTTTAAACATGCAGTAGTGCAACCTCTGATTAAAAAACCTGGTCTGGATTCTGCAGTTCTTGTTAATTTCAGGCCAATCTCCAAACTGCCTTTTCTTTCTAAAGCCCTGTAAAAGATACTTCACAATCAATTAATGGCCTTTCTGGAAGAGCATAATGTTTTTGAGGTTTTCCAATCAGGTTTTAAAACCCTGCACAACACCGAATCAGCTCTTATAAGAGTTTTTAATGATATATTTTTAGCTACCGACTCTGGTGACTGTGTTGTCCTTGTTCTTTTAGATTTAACTGCTGCATTTGATCCTGTGGATCATGATATCTTGACCTCTCGTTTGGAGCATTGGGTGGGCATCAGGGGCATAGCACTGGATTGGTTCAGGTCGTACAAGGCTGATCGAACTTCCTGTGTCAGCCTTGGTGACTTTTTATCCTCCTCTGCTCCTCTCTCGTGCGGAGTCGAGAATTGAGCCCACAGGGCTCAATTCTAGGCCCTCTCCTTTTCTCTCTCTATTTGCTCCCGCTAGCGTGCCTATTCATTTTTACTTATGTTTTATGTCTTTTAACTTGATTCTGTATTTCACATGTAGTTTTCTTTTATCTCTTGTTACGTATTTTATTTATTCTTCTGTACAGCACTTTGGTCAACTGTGGTTGTTTTAAAGTGCTTAACAAATAAAGTTGGATTGGATTGGATTCTCACGGCACTCCAGCTGTCCGGCTGTGCACTGTGCTGCGCACGAAATACGCAGCCTGTGGGTGTTGACAGATGAGGGTGCACAGAGCCCGCTTAAGATATTATTATTTATGTATGAAAACATATTTTAAAATGATGAAAAAGCCGCCATGTTGTTTTTGTTTTGGATGCCGGGGAAAATAGCCTTTCCTGTCGATCACGGGAGAATCCAGGTTATCCAATCAAAATCACACTCATTTGAATATTGTTAACTGAAGTAGAACTTTCATCCCAAACCCTTTTCTCGCGTCCCGTCTCTGCGCCTGCTCGCCAAGCATCCTATAATCCTTTGCCCTACCTGCTTGTTGTCCAATACAAAGTGAATGGGGCATGAGAATTGTCGAGTGTTAATGGGGCGTCGCACTTCTTCATGTCGCAGTTAAGACACTCAAATAGGAAACAATAGAATCAGGCTGATTTTGTTGCTGACGCTCGCTCGCATCATGTGCAGTTAGGACACGCTGTTAGAAGAGCAACACAACTCAAAGTAACTTAATAGTTTAACACGTCTCTAGGTGTAACTTCTATATATATATATATATGATCATTATTGGTGTAGTAGGAGCTCTTCTGCCACAAACCAGACTTTTTATGTATTTCATGTGATTAAAAAAAAAACTAATTCACTATCACATTCATTTGAAATGTTTATACGGATCTATTCCATTACGGGATGAATCAAAACATTCAGCACTCATGCCAACGTCCACTTGGAGGGCGGCATCCTGGGCGACCGCCAATACCCTGAGCGCCCTTGGGACATGAGACCCCAGGAAGATTGCTCCCTTTGTTTAACAGTAAAACCACCAATGGACACAGCTCTAATCACAGAATATGCAGGAGTAACTCTATGATCATATCGATGTGTGATAAGAAGTCTGGTTATTTTACATCGGTCATTTTACAGACGTTGCTATGGGCAACCTGAGGCAGAGGCAGAGGCTGGAGTGAAAGAAGAGAGACACTGAACCTCAGGCGTCAGAAAGTGTGCAGGGAAACAGAAGCTCAGGAAAGAAGACTAAAGCCAGAGAGATGTGATAATATCTGACCCTGCCAACAAGTACTGCAATCTCCAGAGAATGTGAGAAGAGGTGTGAGAAGAGTCCATGGTAAGAGCATTCTCCCAGTGCTCATGCCGTGTTTTGTTTCAGCTGCCGCTTTTTTTTAAATGATAAAAAACACTCGAGCCTCAATATCTGTTAAACTGAAGGTGTACATTGGTGGAGAGTGGTCTTGGAAAAGATTGAAGCGCACATTGCCTCAGAGTCTCACATGTGTGCTATGGTGAGGTGGAACACATTTAAGAAAAGAAAAATGTTTTTGCTTCTGAAAAAGTTCATCTTGAGTTGTAAGCTGCAAACGAGAGAGGAGAAGAGAGAAACGTTGTTAGATAACCATTACTCTTTACCTTGTAAAACAGGAGACAATGAGACCTAATCCAGACAAAATCGAGGGACTTTTTTAAAGTTTGTCAGGTTGTTTAGCACGCATGACATGATGCCATAAAAGAGAAGCAGGGAACTCAGAACAGACCCTTTGAGTGTGTAACTCTTTTAAAACAGGACCCAGATTTATTCCATCAAAGCTTTGGTCAAGTGAGTGAAACGTGCCGTCCAAGAAATCCAATCAAAGAAAAGTTACATCCTGTCCATATCAGTGGATGAAACCAAAGATGTTGTAAGGGAAACTTCATGTTGTGTTTTGAATTGTTTCCTGGACTGTCTCCATGTGACTTGGACTTAATGCCCTGACGCACCAAGGAGACCGTTGGGTGTCGGTGAGCTGTCGCTGCCCTAGTCTTTGCGGTGTGTCCAACTTCGCCGTTACCCATCGGCCCCAGTTGGCCTTTATTTCGGCCAATTCTACGTGTTGAATTGGTGTGAGCCGGCTCGGTTAGGAATCTCTCTGAGTAGCTGTTCAGCTAAGCTAAACAGGAGAGCCAGTGCACGGGAAGAAATACGGAAGCGCCTCTTCTATTCTTGTTCTACTAATAAAAGACCAAGGGCTAACAATGCCAGCGCCATTTTCAACTTTTTATCAGACATTATTCTCCATTTGAAGTATCTATATTACGAGTGTTGAGCAACAGCGGTTAGAAAATTGTGTTCTCGTATCACAAAAATGGTTTATTTAGCCATGTTCTTCCTTGTCCTCTTCCGGTTTCCCCCTTTTTGGAATGACGATTACAGACTACTGCCGCCTGCTGGCATGGAGAGTTATTTCCTCTTTCTAATGCGCCGTCGGCTGTAGTCTCTACGGTGTGTGTGTATTTCTTTAGAGAACGTGCAATTCTCCTGTTTTTCGAAGAAATTTCTCTCACAATGTTTCACACATTGAACAGGTGCCTTTAGTGTTTAGATATGTGCATTAAGTGAAAATTAAGGAGCGCTCCATTCAGGTGTGAAATGTGCATTTGAAAGTTGAGATGCTCTTAAGAACAGCGATGGCCATTCTGGAAGAAAATCAGCATTGCCAGGTCCACGGTTTTCCCTTTGCATTGGGCTTCTTTCTAGTTTTCATTTTTTTTGCATCCGCAGGTTGAGTGGACCTATTTTTTATATTAATTTTGGATATAAACGAAGCGTTTTGATTGGGCTTGTTTTGTCACACAGACCTGGCAACCCTGAAGAAAATGCTCTAAAACTATATAGCATTCAGGGTGAAGGTTACGATGGGGCTGCAAATATGAGTGGGCGTTATAATAGACTGCATGAAAGAATCCAAAGGCCTCCTCTGTGCGTTGTCAGGCACATTAATCTGTTGTTGGTGGAAAGTGCAAAGTCAAACATTTGTGTAGTGAGTTTTTTCCAAATATTTTTACTTTTGTCAAAACTTAGCAAAACAACACTCTGCTTTTATTGAACTGCAGAAAAGAAGAAGTTGTAGATGGAGTTTTGCAGAGGCCGGCCCACAACAGAACAGAAGAAGAGTTTGCCAACATTCACAACAAGTCTGTAGAAAAGGCTGCATCAGCTCCTGCAGCCACATGTCCGATGTGTCCTAGACTCTTAACCCCCAAGTTGCTCCCACTGCTTTATCAGCAGTGTATGAATGTGTATGAATGGGATGAGTTACTTATGATGGACTCTTTACTCAGCAGTCTCTACGATCACAGGCTTACAGTCAACGACAGTATATCCTTTAATCCACCTGAACTTGACAAAAATAATAATGTGTCCTGATAATAACTTTTCTCACCTAACATTGCCCTACTTTTTAGAATATTCTGATGAATTTAAAATAAATTCCTTTGAAATTGAAATTCCTTTGCAGTCTCCCTGACAATTACGATCATCTTTATTCTTTGGGTAGATTTTGGGCTGCAGTGGTCAGCGTCGTTGCCTCACTTGTGTTAGAAGCCCAGGAGGCAGTAGCTCCCCCTAACCTTCAGCAAGGTGATCGGGCAACTACTACCACCTGACGTCCCTGGCACCCAGCCTCCACCATCATTATTTTATTCTGGGAATAACATATCACAGATGTTGGATGTGGTCAAAAATGAATTGAAGAAAATAAAAGAATGGTTTATTATAAATAAATTATCACTGAATCTTGAATAAACTAATTTCATGATATTCAGTAATAGAGAGGGAAGCATTGATGCTTCAATTAATGTAGAAGGTATGGAAATTTAAAGAGTAAAGGAAATTAAGTTCTTAGGTGTCATGATTGATGAAAATTTGAACTGGAAGTCACAAATTATATAAAAACAAAAATATCAAAAGCACTTGCTCTGGTACACAAAGTGAAGGATTCATTAGATAATAAAGCATTGTACATTTTATATAACTCATTGATTCTTCCATATCTCGCATACTGTGTTGAAGTATGGGGAAGTACGTGTAAAACATTCACCCATTAAATTTTCACACACACATTAAAGAATCATCAGTAGAAGTCGGTATAGAGATCCATCAAACCCACTCTTCATTCAGTTAAAGTTGCTGAAATTTCATGAATTAGTTGATTACAGTATTCTGCAAATTATGTTTAAAGCTAATCAGAAAACATTGCCAAAAAACATCCAAAACAAATTTGAAAAAAGGGAAAGCCGTTATAATTTAAAAGGAACCGAGATCTTTAATAAACCGAGATTCAGAACCAAATCGAGGGAACGTTGTTTTACTGTAAAAGGAATCGGTTTATGGAACAATTTCAACAGAGAAACTAAAGAATCAAAATCAAACATGATATTTAAAAGAAAAATTAAAGCCAGTTTGTTGAAGAAATATGTGGAAATATGTCAATGAGATGTATTGTGATATGCTTTGTATGTTGTAAAATAAATTGTTTAGGAGGACCTACGATGGTGCTGCCAGTGGCTGTGTTTTTAAGTGTTTAAGTGTTTTTTTTGTTTTAATGAATGCTTTGTGAACGAGGGGCAGATGTTATAAGATTAGTCTTCTTTCTGTTCCTTTCTTTCAAAATTTGAGATTTTATGTTTTTTTGTTTTTTTTTTACTTTATTGTTTGTTTGAATGAAATACAATTTACAAATAGATAAAATAAATGAATCACACAGTCCAAAGACATTCTCGTCAGGTTAACTGCTGATTCTGAATGTGAGTGTGGCTGGTTGTCTGTCTCTGTATGTCAGCATTGTGATTTTAATCATTCTACTCAGTTAATGTCCACCTAGCGTTTTTTTTCTGACGCTAGGTGGACATGGGGCCTGCCTATTTGACAGTCCGTTATAAACTGGAACGGGGTGGAGAATCTGAGTGCCACGGCAGAGAAGAAGAACAAAAAGTGGAGCGCCAGAAGGAAGAGTCTGCAGCTGCTGTGTTGATGACGGGTCTGACACACCGGACTACTCATCCTTCTGGATCCTCTTGTAGTCTGAAAGATCGAAACTTAACAGAGACAGTTCTGCAGCAACAGGACATGGACTAGCTGTAGTCTGACCTTCAGATTCAGCAAAATCACAAGATCTTGTTTTGATATTTACACTATTATGGAATCATCATAACCTGCTCAGATAAAGTTCTTTATTTAACATGCTGTGAATGTGAGTCCCACGTCATTGCTGGGTGGTTTGACTGCCCTAAACAGATGATGATGATGATGATGATGATGGTTTACAAGAACTGCTCCAAATGAATCAAACAGATCCTCCATTCACAAGTCATACGTCTCTGTCTGATTGTTTAAGACAATCCTTTTTTAGATTGTTTCTTTTTTTAATCCTTAAGCCAGTGATCGATCCCCTGAGCTTCATAGACTTCGACAACTTTATTTATCCCAGAGGGCAATTCGATTCCACAGTCCACCCAGACGATGCATACATTTACAAACAAACAAACAACAGCAGGAGATTAATCAGACACAACAAGCAAATCAGTATTTGACAAAGGTGAGTGTTTGCACGCTGATAACCTTGTGTGGACTCTTTGGGCAATGACACCCACAAGGCGGTGGCGGCAGTAGCTCAGTCCGTAGGGACCGGAGGCTCAAGTCCCGGTGAGGTTGGTCTGGTAGCTGGAGAGGTGCCAGGGCACTTCCCGAGCACTGTCGAGGTGCCCTTGAGTAAGGCACCGAAACCCCAACTGCTCTGTACACAGGTCCTGTTTGTGCATGTGTGTGAGAAGTATGTCTCCAAAATAACAGAGTGTAAACCGACTTTCCCTCAGGGATTAATAAAGGATATCAAAAAAAAAAAGAAAAGGGCCAGACAAGAAGCAAAGCGCAAGAACAACAGTGATAAATAAGTCACTAAATACAGAAACAAGACATTCAAGGATGCTCCACAGTCACATTGTGGACTGCATTCAAGTAATGTACAAACATACAGGCCGCTGGAGCAGATTCACAGGAATAAACCACTTATCGGTAAAGATCAAGGAACATGATAAGAATGATATGAACACAAGGACGTCAGCCTGATGGCGGAGGGAACAAAAGATTTCTAATAGCAGGTTGTTTTCCTTCCACTCCACTAGTACACAGAGGTAAGCTGGTCTCCACTTTCATTCTTCTATTTGTCCCCGCTACGGCGCACCTGTTATTACCAAACATTACCCAACATATTGAGCACGCCATTCCATGTTTAAGTGAAACTCAGGGCTCAAATATTCTTGCTTTTGAACATATACAACCGGCTGCTTCGTGAATGTAAATGCGTGTTACTGAAGGATTCCTCTAGAGAGAGCACCACATAAATCAGACGGCGTAAAAAACCAGAGTATAGATGATCGGTCGCCAGCTATTGTGGCATGCATGTTTGTTGCTATGCAACGGCAATGACACATCATCGTGCAGGTAGCTGCGGACACATCATCGGTAGCGGCTCCAATGATGTGACATCCGCCCTCATCACCATGACAACTATACACTGCTCCTAGTGGTTACATGCATATTTGCATCTTGTGGACGTGCACAACCAATGCTCCAAAGCACCGCAGGATACGCAGGGCTGATGTCATGTGTTTGCATACGTGTAGTTTAAAGCAACATATACTCAGGGCGCTGGTGGCACAGTGGTTAATTTGTGCGTCTCATGTATGGAAGTTGAAGTCCTCCAAACAGGCGGCCCAGGTTCAAATCCAGCCTGTGGCTCCTTTCCCACATGTCATCCCCACTCTCTCTCTCGTCCTGATTTCCAGCTCTATCCACTGTTCCATCTCTACAATAAAAGGCACAAAAAGCCCCAAAATAAATCTTTAGCAAGTATACTCAGGAGCTTCAGTCTGTTCGCTCCTTAGTGTTACACCTAGTCCTTGTGAAGCATGTTTGCTGCTCATTTGCATAAATGTAATAAAACACTGTTCAATAAAACGTACATTGGTCCTCCATGTGGAGCCTGAAAGTGGATGTTGGATTCATTCTCATTCACAGCTGTGTTCAAAACGAGCTTCAAACGGCTGAATAAACTGTGATAATGTGTCACCTTAACAGCCATCAGCTGGTAACTCTCATCATCAGCTGGTCCATGAGCTGGATAATAATTAGAGGCTACAGGTACCTGATGCACCAGCTGAGGCACTGAGCGGGGTGAGACGTCATCGACTAATGGACAATAGCTTATCCTAAACACTATTCAAACCTCCTGTCGTGTCTTAGCGTATGTTTTAATTCCTACTTAAACAAATCAATAATTATTTGTAAAGCGCCAAATCATCACAAGTGTTATCTGGACACGCTTTAAAAAGAGCAGAGGTGGAGGTCTTGTATTATCTCCCGTTCTATTTTGAGTTGCTAACCTCTCCTCTCATTTCAGATGCTCCACTTCCTGCCCTCATGTGTGATTGTCTGCCTCGCCCTGATTGTTTCCAGCTGCGTCTCATCGTCGCCCCCTCACTTTAGTATTTACCCGGTGGCTTCCCCTCCTTCTGTCGGTGTTCATCTTTGACCCCTTGACTCAACTTTTAAGCCTTTTTGCTTCTTGTGAATTACTATTTTGGCGTCGATCTCTTCTGTTTCTTTGACTACGACTGTGCTCTTCCCTTTGTTGATTCTGTTTGCCTGCTTCTTATAAGTAAAGACATTTTTTTTCTCCTACAGAATACTGTGTTGTGTGAGTCCAATCACCTGTGGTTTTGTGTTGTTACACCTCCTCTATCCACAGGGTGTCATGGATGTGGGAAAACAAGGAAGGTGGACCCAAGTGTAGAATAACCGAAACGATTTATTTTAACAAAAAGGCTAGAGGCAAAATGCAAAACAAAAACTTAAAAGAACAAAATCCAAAAAGGGAAAACGAGGAAACACTAGAAACTCTTACATTGACAGACAACTACTCTGAACTTACAAACAACTCTGAACATCTGACAACACGAGGGAAGGAACACAGAGACTAAATAGACACAGGGGTAATCAAACATAAGTTAGACTAATGACACAGGTAAAGACAATGAGGGCAATCAAGGCAGGGAGAAAACACAAGACCAGAAACACTGAGGACAATACAAAATAAATCATGAAACACTAAAGACACACAGAACTCGAGAATGTAACAAAAACACACTAGAACAAAGAACGCTAGGATGTGAAGATACAAAATAACACTAAAGACTAAACTATGAATCATTAAGACAAAAACATAAAAAGGGGAACACTAAAGGCACGATTCACAGAGGGAAAAATACACTACGAAATATAACTGGAAACACTAAAGACAGAGAACTCAATTTACCAAGAATACACACTAGGACAAAGAAACACAGGTATAGGAAATACAAAGACCAAATCATGACACAGGGTTAATAATCACAGTGCTTACTTTAGTGCTGTGTAAATGTTAACACAGGGGTGTCAACATCCTATTGAGTCGGGGGCCGGATTTGTTCAAAGAGACCTCCTAGGGGGGGCCGAGCTATTTTTTACCAACATCGCTGTGAATCAACACGTGGACATGTTGACACCTTTCTGAATATTTAAAAAAAAAAAAGGGAAATGAACAAATTGCAGAACTAAAAAAAAGGTAAAACAAAGCTCATTTGTTCAGGAGTTTAAAAAATAAAT
This sequence comes from Labrus bergylta, assembly GCF_963930695.1. Classification (NCBI taxonomy): domain Eukaryota; kingdom Metazoa; phylum Chordata; class Actinopteri; order Labriformes; family Labridae; genus Labrus; species Labrus bergylta. The sequence goes on along the minus strand of NC_089196.1, from coordinate 2,418,416 downwards.
AAATCCATAAAAGTCCAATAAAAACCTCAGTTGGTAGAGTCGGTCGTCTCTCAACGGGAAGGTTGGTGGTTTGATCCCCAGTTCCTGCAGCCACATGTTGATGTGTCCTTGGGCAAGACACTTAACCCTGAGTTGCTCCCACTGCTTTGTCAGCGACTTATGAATGGATTAGTTCATGTTTACTCAGCAGCTTCTACCATCAGTGTGTGAATGTGTAGGTGTGACCTGAGGTGTAAAAGTGCTTTGAGTAGTCAAAAAGATTAGAAAAGATATATAGAAGCTTAAGTCCATTTAGCATTTGATTCTGTTCAGGGACAGACGACGATGTGGCCGAGCTGACCCGGCTGAGGAGGGAAAGGGACCACCTCTTCCTGCTTCTGCAGGACGCGACTGAGACTCCTGAAAATATTATGAAAAGGTTTCTCATTGTGATGTGTTCTTGGTTTAGTTATTAATGATTTTGATAAATGTATGTCTTTTGTGTAATATATGGGTTTTTACATTTTGAAGAGTCAAAAAAGTGGGAGGACCTGAAGAAGACCTACAAGGTTCGTATTTAACTGTAAACCTGGATAACGAATAGATGAAAAATAACACTTCATGTTTTCTTTTAGTATCGTCTCATGCTGTTTCTGGCTTCTGAAATGGACATTAACATTTAAATTTGTGCATAGCTCATTGTTGATATGTATTGGATTGTGTGAAGGAGTCAGCGACAGGTGAGGCTCTGAATCAGGAAGTGGTGACGTCCTGGAGCTGCTAGAGAGGGCAGAGGAGAGAGAGAGAGAGATAGGTGAGATGAGGCCAGGGAGGAGAAACTCATTTACTTCAAAATTTTGGGGAAAAAAAAAAAAAGATTGTTATATTCAAATAAATGTTTGTGTTGTGTCTTAAAAACCTGATTCTAAAGTAACAGCTATAATATCTAGTCGCTACATATTTATAATTATTAAGACACTCACCTGTAGGGGTGTAACTGTACACACAAATTACGGTTTGGTATGGGTCTCAGTTTTGAAGATTTGGCTCCGTATATTTTTGGTACAGTAACTTCCCTTTTACACATTGTCTTGTCTAAATTAAACATTTAAAAAAAAAAAAAAAACACAAAGTAAAATATATTTATGCTGCAACCGTCAACAAAAAGAGTCTCCAATAAATAAATAAAATGAATGAGATAAAGTATTTTACAATTAAAAAGCAATAAAGTACCTCTCCAGCATGTCATAACTGGAGTTCCAGTGGGTGCTGACATCATGTATAAGGGTGTGCGTTAGTATATTGAGCATCTCCTGTTTGCAGAGGTGTAAAGAGTACTACAGTATTCTACTCAAGTAAAAGTACTGTTACTTTGATGAAATTTTACTTAAGTACAAGTAAAAGTACCAGTTTAAAAATATACTCAAGTAAAAGTAAAAAGTAGCTGGTTAAAAATGTACTTTAAGTAAAAGTTACTTAGTTACTTTTTTTTTTAACAACGGATCTCTCCAGTGAAGTGCAATAAGGACGAGAGGATTTAAATCTCAAAGTTGTTTTTAATTAAGAGAAATCTTTACAAATAAAGTGTATTAACAACATAAAACATGTCAACACATGACAGAATATTCTCTTCCTGTCGATAAACAAAACATGTCAAATGAACCACGTGGCTGTATCTCTTAATTAAAGGTCCTATATTTGTAGTTTCTTCTTTTGAACATTACTCACTAAACTTCCTGTTTAGTTTGAGCAGAAGCTGGTTTTCAAAGTTAGTAGAGCTCATCCTTGCTCGCTTTGCAGTGAACAGGAGTCTAGCACAGCTGAAGAGACGCTCACAGGTGGCTGAGGCAGGCAATCCAGTGTTGAGCTTGAGAGAAAGTTTTTTGATTTGCGGAAATTAGTTCAGCAGATCCATATTGTTTGAGACACAAGCTAGGTGTAAAAAAAAACCTGTTGTTTTTACAGGAAAACGCTGGCAGCTGTGGTTACCAGAGAATTCCTGTAAAAAATACAGTGGCACAGTAGATAACTTTACAGACGAAATATGTAAATTGATTTACAGTGAATGAAATCACAGCTGACTCACATTAAAAAACTGTTAAGTCTACAAAAAAATGTGTTTATTTCGTATAATGGTGTTGTATATAAATAGACTATTTCCTGTATTTTTTACATGTAGTAATTGCTTATTGTGCATCAATAAATGGTCAAATTAACAGGGAAATATCAAACAAAAAACTAATTTAAACTGGTAGAACAACAGTAAAACTTTGCATTTTAAGTGGTGCTGTTCTGTATGTTATACATAAAATCTATTCATAATATGCTGTATTTTTAAGTTTTAATAATCAAGTTTCAATGTAAAATTTACTTACCTGCAAAATGATTACTACTACGCCTACACCAAAACATGCAAAAATACATCTTGAGAAAAGACAAGAGAGGAAAATATCACTTTTGGGAAATGTATTTAACAGCCATCGTCAATAAACAATTGAAAACAATTGGATGCATTATTTTCCCAACGTATACAACATGCAAAGATGCTGCATGTAATGGTTATTTTAACTACGACTGAATCTAAGTTGAAATACTCCAGAAGATTAGCCTCTTTAAATCTGGACATTTTTCAGTCACTTTAACAAAGTTTAAGTGCCAGGTGCACAACAACAACCCAATTCAATCAAAAATTTGTTTACATGCTTAGGCGTTATCTTAAGGTGCACCATGTAACTTTTCTGGTGGAGGGTCTGCCATCTACTTGTCTGGAATGTTCCACAGTATGGCATAAAACGTATCTATCTCCATGGAGACTATCAGGTGATGCCAACAGGCCAAGTTACAGGTCAGATCTGTGGAGAGGTGAGCCCCCTCACAGTAAGAATGCACGTTTGTTAAGGTATTTTTTTTTCAATAAAAACAATTCTAATTGAATAAATGCAAGATAGATACGTTTTATACCATACTGTGGAACGTTCCTGCAAAGCAAGAACATCTTCATGAAACAAGCAGGTGGCGGACCCTCTACCAGAAAAAGTTACATAGTGTGCCTTGATTACCATAATACACAATTTTACAATTTAACAAAGCGAAAACTAAAAGTACCGCTTCTCAAACAAACAGTCAGAGTCCACAGAAAGAGTCCATATTTAGGCTTAACGCCACTCGTGATCGGAGAGCTCCTGTATCAGGGTGAGGACTCGAGTGGAGACGACGCTTCAAGTTTTTATTCTCTACTTTGGTTCCTTTTTCTGGGTTTATCGAGAAGAAACGCAAAAAAGTACAAGAAAATATATGTATATATATATTTTTTTAAAAACAGTCTGAATCTGGGTCCGAGCCCGGCCGAGACTCAGAGCCGGACCAAGACCAACAGACTTACTTACCACGGACAACAATAGTGGGTGTCAGAGGCACTTGCTCCAGTTGGACCTCATCTGCCAGACATGTATCTTCTACATGGAAGAACATGGACTCCTCCTTCTCATCAAAGTAGCTGAGCAGAAGCAGGAGCATCTCTTTCACATCATCTGAGCAGCCACTCTGCTGTCCCCGCATTCTCTGAAGCCTTGCATAAGTCTGAAGGAACTTCTTGCTCTTGCTGACACAAACTGTGGTCATGTAGTTGAGAAGCTTTTTCCCTTCAAATCCAAATTTTCTGTGAATGTCTCTTTGAGGTCAATCCCAGTGAGTTCCTTGAAGTGGACTGACATGCCAAGTTCATCAAACCAAAACGGCCACTCCTCTCTAAGGCATTTGATACTTTTTCCTTGGTTGACATGTTGACGCTGTGTGTAAAAAGTGGACTTCATTAGCCATTTTACCTCCTCTGGATTGGCATCAGAGTGTTGGAACATCACCTTGAGTTTTTCCATCTTTTGCTGCTGGCTCTCTTGAGTTTCTTCACGGGGCAGAAATTCTACATTCCATTTAATGCATTCATAAGTGTCCTGCATTGCTGCTCTCTCTTTTAATGGGATCTCGTCTGTGTGGTCTGAGTCATCAGTCTGATGTTTTCTTTTTCTTATTTTGGGTGTTGAAGTGCGCCTCTCATTTTCAATTCTGTTTTGCAACTGTTTGACAAGGGAAAGGTAGCCTGTTCCAACACTATTGCCCTCTATTACATCTTGCAGAGAACTGGGATATTTTGCCACCATTTTTTTTGCAACGTCAGTTGAATGCTTTTTACCTACATGAAGGCATTTTTCCATCATCTCAGTCACAACAATCCGGACCGTTTGCCTCCTCAGTTTTGGGCCTGGCCTTTTTCCCCTCTCAAGAGAATGCATCACTGCCGCAGGAAATATACTCCATGGAATTTCAAAGTTGTCGTCCCACTGTGTGTCAAGTCCTGGGCTGCTGGAGGAGGTTGACAATGGACTTTGGGGTGAAACAGAAAGCAATGACAGCGATTGGGTAGGTGAGGCTTCCACAGATGATAGTGAGCTGTTCTCGGGAGTTTGGTCTTTAAATGACAAAAAAATAAGATTATGATTCACACTCTATGTCTGTCCATGACCATGTCTGCTTTTGATTTTGAATAGTTGTGTGTTGTGTTTGGACATTACATTTCCGTTTCCAAGCAGAAAGAAGCTTTCTGGCTTGTGCAGGTCTTAATGCTGTCATCAAATCAGCCTCCGTTACGAAGCGTAGCTCATCATCCGTCTCGACTCCAATGGACTGCAAGTGCTCTTCCAGGATATTTTTGTTTACTGCTTGAAGTTCTGGTAGGACTTCCATGATGGCGACATCTAGGAATGTTTGCTCTGAGTCACTCATAGTTGCACTGAAGAAGAAATGCCACCTTCAAACAGTTCAGAATAAAATATACAGTACATACACTTAACAGAGCAGGGACATGCATCAGGTAACACTTATATTAATGTCAAACTATTTACAGTGAGAAGCAAGTGAGCTTTAATTGGACTTTATTTTGCCACAATACTGTGTTTTAGTGGAATGACTTGGTATCCATCAAGAATGTATGATACCAAAGGATAGAAATCGGGCAGGTCATTAATGTTGATACACTGTAACCCAAGACTATCCTTTGTCACAGAATACAGATGGTATTCTGAGAGGAAGATGCCTTTGTGGATATCCATCAAAAGATACACAGATGTGTCATTTTGAATCAAGATGAGTAGAAGTTCACCAAACTCCATATACTCATAATTTCTGTACACAAGAAACTCTCCTTTTTTATATGCAGTGCCCTTGTACTGAATGTCTGTGGTAACTGTGGTATTGCTTTCTGAAAAGGCTAACTCCCTGACTGCATGTTTAATAGTGTCACTGTAGAGGTTGGGATAAAACGCACAGCTCTCCTTCACTTGCAGTAGTTTACTGCATTCTTGCCCAGCTAAAAGATATGCCTGATACATCTGATGATCCTCTGACAAAGTTTGACAAATGTTTTTGAAGTTTTTCTGTCTGGTACATCTTTTAAAATAACTGTGTTTACCTTCAAACCTAAGCGTCCATAACCTCATCAATGGACCAAATTTCAACAACAGTGCTGAATAATGGCGCAAATAGTGGTGCTTGGGTTTTAGTTGAATTTCAGGAAACAACATCTTTCTCATCTCCAAATATTCTTGGATCAAAATGGCAACATATGCTATCTGGGACAAGGAAATGTTCTGAGCACAAATAAGATCCGCAATGTCTTTTAACTGAACTGCCATACTTCATCCTCATGGTTTTGCACTTTGTCACCAATCAAAACTGGTAGCAATCTCAAAAGGTTCCAGTTTTGAACGGCTTGCCCTGTTAACTTGGCTCCGTCAGGTTTGACAGTACATGGCTTTGTGAGTGCTTCAGATCCTTTATACTTAAACTGCTTGATGCACCTGTTTAAGAGGGAGTATGTGAACCATTTTTTTTATTTTTTATAATGTTCTTCAGGTACAGTGCTAGATCACAAAAGATCACTAGATCGCTAGATCACTAGATGACCTTCAAAAAGGTCACACTGTAAAAAGGAAAACTTAAAATTGTTGGCCTTAAAGGAATTTTTCAGTGCACTAAACAAACATTATTTAATTGTGTTGTTAACTTTATTAAAGCATTAATCTCAACTATCTTTAATAAGTTTATTGTGAAATTCTGGTCTAATTCCATAATATAAGGTGCCTTAACTCAAAATTATGGATTTGAGGTCAGACTAAGTTCTGTGAGCATGCTTCGAGCAAAGTACGGGGTCTCCAACGCAAATATCCAAGGCTCTTCAGCCACACTTTTGCTTTCTCACATGTGCTGCCATCTCTCCTGTCCTTCTCAAGTGGAGCATCGACCTAACGGTAAGTAGGCCTACGTTGTGTGACTATTGCAATGATATGCGGGCTTTACAGTTATCACATACAAATGATACTTTGTCGGCCGTGTTTTGTATATCCTGCCGGGTTAATGTGGCTGTAAGTGGACAACTCCAGCCGTTACCGTTACAAATGCCTCCTCAAACATTAGCTTGCTAACGGGAACAAGGCATCATTATGTTGCCCGTTAGACTCTGGAGATGTTTCTCCGTCATGTATATGAAGGTGAGTTTTTTGTGCGCATAAAATCGTGTGTGAATTATCATTATTGAACGGTAAATTAAACTATTTTACGTGGTGAAATTAGCCAGTAACATGGCTGGTTGTTTGTTTAGATGGTCTATACAGTATTAGTCTCAGGAAGATTTAGCTAAATGTTTGGGGCTTTGATTATTGCTCTTGGTTGCATTCCCCGGGCCTGCATGTGCCAACCTTTTGCCTACAGTGTTGCGCATCTCGGACTGCCGCAGATGCGGGTCTCCATGTGAGTGCATGCCCGACACTGCGTAAAATGTCCGCACATTTTTACGTTCTTGTGTTTCCAGCATGTAAACTTCAGTTGTTCACGTCTTAACTCCCGTCTCTTTCTGCAGCGCTGCTGTGAAATGGAGGTTCCACTGTGTCGCGGGTCACCAGGTGCGCTCCACTGACGCTGCACCGGCTGCAGCCCTCTGTCATCGCGCATACGCAGGTAGGTTTACATGTGAAAATATGCATTTACCTTTATTAGATACACTTCCAGATTTGCAATGCACACCTAGATGAACGAATTAGGTATAAAACAAACACCCTGGAGTAAAATCCCACCTTTATAATGAATATTTTGTTCTGATATTACTGATTTAGTCAGAGAGAGGTTTTAATATACTTTCATGGTCATTTTGGAGGCTATCATAACTTTGTCTACCTTTTGAACTGTATAGGTTTATAGTGAAAAGTGTATTTCATATTCTGTCCATCCCATTATTTAGGATATGGTTAATATGAACAATGTATCACGATAACCCAGTACATTTAAACAATACCACAAAATAATTACATAATCCTTAAAGACAATGAAAATAAATCAACACCTCTCAGAGAGCTTCAACAATAACAAAATTGTATTCATCATGAAGGTATGGCTTTTTTTACTGCATTAGTTTTTATCAGTGTACCTAATTAATTGGCAAGTGACTATGTATGTATGTATAGCCTGCATAGAATGCAAAATAAAAGTTAACTAGTGGTCTTATGTACAGCACTCTGTTCATGTGTATAAGTATATTTTGTTGTTGGATTTTATTAATTATTATTATGGATTATTGTTAGTGATTGTTATTATTGTTTATGGATTATTGTTTATGGATTATTGTTTGATGACCATGTTTGTGTAACATACATGCATGCACTTAACACCCTGATATTTTGGGGCTGACATTTTTTCTTAAATTTGACAATGCACATTTCAGCAAATAACTTTTAACTGTTTTGTGACTTTGGACCTAGAGAATGTCCGCAGAGTTTATCCACAATCACACTAATCTTTTGTGAATGCCAGTACATACTGAATTGATTTTTCATCATGTTGGTTCTCTTTTAACCTCTGATTAAATTTTTGCAGTTAAGGCTGTAGTAACTTCTCATACCGTTAATCATTTGAGATTGTTGACTGACAGCCCTGCATAACTTGTGTTTGTCTTTGTCTTTACAGGCTGTGTTGCCGCGCGTAAACGTAAACCCAAAACTCATCCGGAAAGTTCAGCTGACTGAGCCTCCAGAATCTGTCGAGCAACTTCAAGATCAACTATGAGAAAAACTTGGACTTAAAGGTATTTTCTCTGTACAATATGAAGACCCAGATTTCAGTAACAGGCTTTGCAACTTGATGGACATTGCAGAGTTGCCTGCAGAAAGGGCCGTCTTGCACATTATTTGGAATGACAACTCACAAATACCACCCCAAGCATCCCCCATCTCTTCGCTTGATACAGCCAGTGTCAGTTCGCCAGCCTCTTCCCACAGCTCATCTTCGATTGGTAAAACCTTCATGCGAAGCATTTCAGAGTGGCCGTCTCCATTTCTGGTCCCCTCTTTTTCATATGATGTTGAGTTAAAGCTGTGTAAGGGCAATGATGTATATGAAAAAACTGGTAAAGGCCTAAGTGTAACAAGAGACATGAAAATGGAAATTCTGGATAAGCTGGCTCAAGAAGTGTTTTCTCTGAAAGCATATCCTGACAAATATCAAATTGAATCTGTTGCTTCTGAACTTGTCAGCAAATATCCATGTCTTAGGGAGCCTGGTAGTGGCACAGGTTATGATGGCTGGACGACAAGCATAAAGTACAAGCTTGGAAACTACAGATCAAAGCTGTACCAGGCTGGCTGTAATGAGGTCAATGTAAACAAGAAAAGAAGAAGAAGAGATGAAGATCTTGATGGGGGTAGGTTTTCCTTGAAAAAAACAAAGCGAGGTGAAGTGAATCATATGCCTGATCATCCGGAAAACTATGATGATGATACACTTGAAGACCAAAGATTTGTCCTGGTGGATAAAATAAAAAGAAGGGGAAAGACATGGAACTCATAAGACAGAAGATGGACCTCACGTTCTCCCTGAGGAGAAAGGAGATTGTCGAGGTGCAGCCTTTGGTAATGGAAATCCAGGAGAGATGGCCTGCTCTGTTTCTTGAAGAACAGGCAAGACAGGTTTTCTTTTAAATATAATAATAATAAATATTAAGTAGTCTGTTTCTGAGTGCTTTTCACAGCAAGAAGGATGCACAGTGTCATCCATTGGATTATTCAGAGTGGAAGCAGTAGTTTTATGACATCGAAAGTTTAGCTGTTTTTGCTGAAACATTTTCATACTTGTGTAAAGTAGCCTGTATTTTTTGCTGCAAGTGTTCTCAAATGAACTAGATCTTGAACTTACTATCAACTCAATTATTAATTATATCTGTGCTTTTGCTGTTATGCTTTTGTTTTCCACAGATTTGCAGGGAGTTCTACCGTGTCACTATGAAGGACCTGTTGGGGAACTTTAGAGAAGCCTTAGACGAGTACTGTCCTCGACTGCTAAAACTGTATCGTGCCAGGAAAGGAGCCTTTGGACAAGACATGGAAAGCCTCTTGGATAGGCTCGATGAACAGGTAAATTCATCTACTAAACATCAGATTTGTTTATGGATATTCACATTGCCATGGCTACTTATTTTGTGTTTGGTGTAAGGTGAAACATTATATTAACATTTTGATAGTTCTGAGAATTTACAGTGTCCATTGCCAAATACAATAATTATAGCTGATTTTGTCAGGTATGAAAAACTTTCAACTTATTATACTGTAGAACTATATGGTGCATTTGAGCTGATGATGTCACTGTGGCCTTATCTAATTTCAAGAAAGCTTAACAAAGTCATGCTTTATAATTTTATTTACCTATCCCTGCCCAATAAAATTCAAACAGAGTCTGACTTTTAATTGGCAAGTTTCTTAATTCTGACATTAGGCAAAGTTTTTGTATTAGCCAAGACACACCATCGTAAGAAAGTAAAAAATAAATCCTAACTTAAAACATGCCATTTACTAGAATGTATTAGATATATTTTTTTGTAGGGTTTATGCATTAATTGTAGAGGACAACAGATCAAGTCGGAGATTAGAGAATAGAGAATGACGTGCAGTTAATTTGAGGACTGCAGCCTCTGTAGAACATAACCACCAGGCCGTCTGACATCCTGGCCTTTCACTTTAACCAAAAGTCCTATTTCTTTATTTTTTTCTGATTTCAAGACATCAGACATTGCATCACATCGAAGGAGAGTGTGTCTCGAAGGTCTGCCCATATTTGTCCGTGACAGTTCAGAGAAACTTTTCCTGAAATGCTTGGTGAGTACAGTCAATAATGAGTGCACATTAAATGTAATGTGAATGATGTGTATAGTCTTCTATGCATTTAATCTTGGATAAGTAAATTTGCTTTAAAATATAACCACAATCTCAAGATAAACAATAGACCTGCTACCAAACTATTGATGGGAGAACTGAAAGGTTTACTCATGTTCTTCCCAATATTTATTGGGATTGATGGCTTACAATAAAACCAATGTTTTCCGAGTTACAAGTTATTATTTCCTTTGCAGAGGTCATATTTAATTTTGTTTAATTCGTGGTTTCAACAGGACACTGATCCAGAAGACAGGCAGATCGAAGGTGTCCAGATGGGTATCCTGACTGTTATCGTAGATGATGGTGCACCTACCTCATTTCCAACAGTCAACAGTGTTGCTGTTGTGTTGGAAGAGGCAATTGTACTCACAGATCTGCCAGACCTTCCTACTGCGTTTGCCTACCTTTTTGGCCTGCTATATGCCTTAAACATTGAGTTTCCAAAAGATCTCAGGTACACTTTTGAAACTATTCAGCACATCTTCATGGGACTTTCCACTAGTTGCTCACAGCGTGTCAGGAGCTTGAAAACCAAGCTCTTACTAACACCACTTTCCCTAAGGATCGATAAAGAAAGAAAACACCTGAGGTCCCAATATATGCATCTTATACAGTTCCAGAAAAATATGTCTTGCTAAAAATATCTACTATAAAGTAAAACGTGCATAATATTTATCAATATTACAAGGTACATTGTAATAAAGAAAATCCAATACTATAAAAACATACGTATATATCAAACTGTTGCCTTTTAGCAGCATCAGCTTCTACTGTAATAAACCTTCAATGATTTTTCAATCGAAACCCCTCATCATGATGTCTTCATTCAGGTTTCCGTTGTCCATTTCCATCCTCTATTTTCTTAAGTTTGGTTGTTTCAATTCCATTAAGCTGGAAGGATCTCTGGACAATCAGCCACCCTCACATTGGTCTCCCAAATATCATCCTGGGAAGAAAAATCAACAACCAGTATCTTTGTACATACAAAAACATCAAAAATATTAATTTTTGTGTCATACTTTCACATTATTCCACTACATGATTAACATATACATGATTAATATGCATGATTAACATATTCAATTCCCCCCTTTTATCAATTCACTTCCAGTTCAAAATAATAGTGAGTCAATGATGAATTCAGATATTCAAAAATGGATATTTCTCTCCAATCTCTATGACCTCCTCATCTTCACTTAGGTCATTACCACTCAGTAGCGGCATCTGAATGTTTTCTCCTGGCATCACAACTCCTACCCATCTCAATATCATAGCCTTAGCAAAGGTCAACAACAGCTTACAAAAACAAAACATCACACACAGTGATAGAAGGGTAGCCACCAAAATCTGAACCACTATAGCTCCTACTGGTCCTAATTGGTCTTGTAACCAGGCATTCGCAGACCATCCCGCTCTTTCTGATGGACCAAATGAATCCCTAATTAGTTTCAAAGCATCTATGACACTAGTCATATTGTCAGCGGCATCAGGAATCAAAGTGTAACAGGCGTCTCCGGTTAGATTCAAGGCTACACAGAGGCCACCTTGGTTGGCCAAAATGTAATCAAGAGCCATGTCATGTTTCAGCAACGTCAATCAATGACTCCTCTGAGTATTTGACAAATATTCAAAACCTTTTATGGTCTCGTTTGCAAAACCTTGCAGGGTATATGTAATATCAATATGATCAGCTAAGTATGTAACACCATACCATGGAAACAATCCTATACCCCATTTCTCTCCCAAACTTATCCTCCAATGATAAGACTCCAAGGTGTGAAATTGTGCCAAATCTCTTTTCTTTCTACTGCCAGAGATTGTCGTAGAGTTATCCTCATCAGACCCTTGTCCCTTCTGAATAACAAAAACATCATACGGAAGTTTCAACTGTGCCATATAACAACATCCAACCCAACCATAAGGTAAAAATAAGTATGCCTTATCGCCACAAATCCACCAGATATCTTTAAATGTTCCTATGGTAAAATTACCCAGTAAAGTTTGATTCTTTACACTTAAAGTTTTACGCAGTCGGCGATGTGGTGCATGAAAGGTCACTGTATACGTGTCATCAATAGCCCTTTGATCACGTCGTCCAAATTGCATCATATAGTTATCACATTCTGATATTCCCATAAACATACCATCTCCACCATGAGTACCATTTGAACAAAAACAAGATTTAACCTTCACAGGTGTCACTTCCATAGGATCAGGGACTGCTGTCGTAATATCTTCATACTGATAAAGGAGATTTATATATGATAAGTTCTTCAACCAAGCACAATGACGTTGAGGTGTAAATAGGTGCACCGACAAGGCCATCCAATGATCACTTGGTGCTTGTTGCTTAAATACCAACCACGATAGCGCATAATTTTAACATTTAGAAGTTAAAGGTTCTGGTACCGTCTCTAGAATTGAAGGCCATGTGCCTGGTGCTGGAACTCTCACGACACATGGACCACTCAAATTACTAGCCAATCTAACAGAGTGAGTCAACTGTTGGTACCACATATTTCTACTTGCCCACGGGTCTGCAATTTGCAACACCGAGGAATTAAACCCATAAGCTCTCCATTGGGTTTCACGCTTCTCTAATGCATGAAGATGTTTAGTCATGCCTTCTGATGTCCCGTCAGCATCTACAAAATCATCAATCAGATTCGACATAGTCATCTGAATTGTTTCAGCTGCCTTAACTAATGTAGATGTAGCAACAGATGTCAACATCATACCTACAGACTTTGTAGACACCGAAGAACTCATCATTGTTTCGTTGATAGTAGATCCCATCTTTACAACCTCACTTGTAAAATTACTAGGAGTAACAGAAGTAGAAATTGTCATCATCGCTGTTGTAACATCCTTTTTTACCAAAGTCGCAGCTAGAGTAGTAACCAACGTTGATACGTTAATACTACTAATTATTCTCTGAGCTACAGTAGTAGACGTCATCTGTTCATCAGTCACCCTTGGAGTGACTAGTTGCTTTTGAACCTCTTTAGCCACCATAATTACTTCAATAGGATCTAGGCCTTCTACCACAAGCATTATCTTACGAGTTCTATACCCTTTTACCCAATAATTATGATATGGTACAAATTTAAACTCTGGATCCAAATAAGTGCATGTATATTCTCCCTGATCTTCCCCTGTTACATTGATTAGGACAAGTGTACAGTCGTCTACAACCCTAAACAACCTTATGTGATTATACAAAATATACTTTCTTTGATCATGAGGCACACTATTAACGTCAGCGGAAGCGCTTCCACCCAATTCAAACCTGTGTGTTGGCAGATTTTAACAATGCGGTTTTTTAACACACCATTAATTTTTTCACAAGCACCTTGGCTTTGCGGATGATAAACAGCTCCTAGACGTTGTTTAATTCCCAATTTTTGCAGAATTAGTCTTACTGTTTTATCCACGAACTCTTTCCCATTATCTGAGGATATGCGGTCTGGGAGTCCCCACCTGCCTATGACCTCAGACTGAGCATCTTTCCGCTTGGTTGGACAGGCCTCGGGCCACCTTGAAAATCTGTCCACAACGACTAGCATGTATCTTTTACCTCCTACCGGTCTTATCATGTCAACAAAATCCACAACTAACTCACGCATAGGACCTATTGGTGTCCTAACATTGTTTTTTTAGACAAATAGTACACCTGCTTATGACATAATCATGGGTTATGTACATTTCTTGCATAAGTCTATTTTTAATTACACAGTTTAAGTTTGATTCATCTAGGGGAATTCTTTAAATCTTTTTTCGGGTTAATATATATGTATGAGAGAGGGGGTCGGTTTTGTGGTTAATTTGTAACAAATGTTTCATGTCATGTACGTCTTTGTAACCTGCTACTGGATGCTTTGAATTTCCTTTGGGATCAATAAAGTATCTATCTATCTATCTATCTATCTGCTCAAGCAATATAGTAACCAAAAACCATATTCTTTCGTAATCTTTCTCCTAACTCCCCCCTTGCACATGGGCTAAACCATGTGCTTCCTGAATCATCAGACCTAGCAGGTCTAACAATTTCCTTATCTGAGCATTCACTTATCTCTCTACTTCCTGAACCTTCACTATTCTACCTTACAATTCCTTCAACATAAATCTAACTCCTTGACCTTTCCTGTAAACAACAGAAAAGTCCTCTCCAACCTCAACATCTATCTATACTCCTCTGGCACCTCCTCTGTTCTGTAACATTCACAAGCAAAATGGCTTAGCTGTCCACAATCATGACACATTCCTGAAGACTGCTGGAAATTTCCTCCTCAACCTCTTCCTAAACTTCCTATCTGTGGTTGGTCAAAAACTGACTGTGGAAAAGGTGCAGTGGGGATCATGGATAACAGCTGAGGTAGCTGAAACTAGATCTAGTTATGCTGCGGTTGTGGTGGTAATTGAGTTGATTGAGGCTGACTCTGCATAACCACAGCTTGTTTATTCTCTTTCTTATTGTCCACCAGCTGTAGTTGGTTAAGTTTTCTAAGAGTTTCCTGGTCCTGTTCCTTCTTAGAAGGAGGGGGCTTCTTTGCTGATGCGGTATGTGAAAAGGGTGTGTTAACCTTCTCCATTAACTTACCCGCTGCCTTATCATTTTTCTGTATTTCTTGCATACTTTTATACACTTTTTTCTTTTGAAGCTTCTAACAATTTCTGTCCCTCATTTTCAAACAACTGCAGAATGCCAAGCTCAGTTTGTCTTTTCTCCATACGCCTTTTTCCCTTTTTCCCCTTCTTCTGCTTTACCTTATATGTAGACACAAGTACCTGTATTGTTTTGATCACATCCGGGTTCAAAGTCCCTTCCACTGGCCAAGGCTGGTCAATGTCAGGCCAACGCTTACTCCATTTTTCTGATATTTTTGGAATATTTTTAACAAGAGGATTAGTCTTCTGTAATACATCAACCGGAGTGATTGCTTTTGTAATTTTGGTGTCCATCTTTGACATTACAATGACCCTCTTAGTTCCTCGTATTGTAAGTCAAACTGAAATTAGTCAAACTATTTAGAAAGTACTGTTACCACACTTGAAAGTGAATGAATTTGCCAACCCCAAAGGAGACCAAAGCCTTCTTACTATGAAAGCAAAAGCACTTCTTTATCACCTAATGCATCTAATCACACTTATTTATCTTAAAATTATGAAAATAATGTCAATGTTCCATCTCAAAATAGCCCAGGTCAAGCTAGACCATACTCAGACAATGAAACCAGCATTCACAGCACTCAACCGCATTTGAATCAAATCAACTTTTCCATAAATGATCAATCAAATCAAAAATACTCCATTATTGACCAAATGCTTCAATTAGTCAGTCTGTTGCCAAGACTTCCTCCTATATAATTGTAATGTGATACATAGAAGAAACAATGTAAGCCTCTATGTGAAAACAGACTAAGCATGTATCAAAGATGTTGACTATAAAAAAATGTGTATACACAGATAGAAAAGTTCAGGTGTTTGTTGAAAGAGTTTGTGAATAAAACCGCACTGGCCTTGATCAAGCTGGATTCAGGATCCCTACATGCTGTCATCCGCAAGCTTCCAGTGTTTGTGAAGTACCCGCCAGGTCTCTCCTCATCTGCCCTTTTGGACTGATCCAGTTCAGACACAATCCATCTGTCTGTCTTCCCTTTATCTCTCACACAGCATAGTAGAGAGAAACAGAGAAATCAGAAAGAAAACAAAACAAAAGTTTAATCACTCTGAATTCATATAGACAATGCAATATCAATTCAGTAAAATATGCACACATAACTGTCATTTTTATCTGTTGCAAAAGCTGTCTCCCTTCCTGGGGTGTGTGTGTTTTTTATTTTTATTTTTTTCCCTTCCCTCTGTGTCCCACAGAGAGAAGAAGGAGAAGAGGGGGCTACCTCTCCACTCCCCTTAACAGGAGGAGTAAGCTAATTGGCTTTCTATGTGAGGCAACGCCTCTTGGACCCGCCTCCTAATTTTAGCAAGGGCTTCCAGTCTAACCTGGCTGTCAAAGGGTTAACATCGTCTCCAAACCCTATGGTCCAAACCTAGTGCATTTAATGCACAGACAGGCGCATCTCACCCGTGGGTGTTGTGGGTGCTGTGACACCCATACTTTCACTGAAATGTACACTTTTTACTAGTGGAGTCATTAAAAGAAAACTTATTGGTCAAGTAAGATTTATTAAGTGACAACTAAGCCAATCATAGCTGTTTGATTACAGTTGAAGCACAGTAAAGTTACATTTGCATTTAATCCTCCTGTCACTCATCACTGAGTCAGAGCTCAGAGCTAACAAATGGAAACATGCTACATGTAGCATCCTTCTGAAAGGAGGAAGTCACCCAAACAGATATTTTTAAGATAAATCCACCTCACAAAACAACGTAATTTTCTCCTCTTGGTTGTTATTTTAGCTGTATGTATTTACTCCCGTAACTTTACGATGTAGCAGAAGTCCCCTTTGCAGTTTTTCTAAATAAAAGCACATTTTATGTGAAGACCGGAAATAAAGAGACTGAGGTGTAAGGCAATAAGAAAAGCAAAATAATGGCATCACAAAGAATCGTTTTGAATCTGGTTTCTAGAGCTGACTGGGTTACTCACAATGGATGTTCATAAAGTTAGTGTCTAATTATCTTTTGTAACTTTGTCTTGTTATATGATGTTTCAGCTAAACTTAGTTATTGGACATTAAATGAAACAGAATGTGTTGATTTCCTAGAGGGTGGTAATATACTAGCACAGAACACACACACACTTTTAAGATCACTGCTCCACCCCTGTGCACAGAGTCTACACACACACAGAAATCAGCACAGTATCCTCCCAATCAACAGCCAAATACAAAATGTATTCTCTAACAGTCAAAACCAACTTCTCCACCTATTTTAAACAAAACTATATGTTCTTTTGAACAGACAAAATTTGCAGCATAATGTGGTCACACACATACGCACAAACAGACAGAAAGAGAAGAAAAGTTCACACTCCACTCAGCCGGCAGTTTGAACTTTATCAGACGATTTTCTTTTCTCTATTCCTACCCCCTAAATATGTACAGACTATTCTAGCTGGTCTCTCCACTTTTGTTAGAAAATAGATACTTTATGTACTTATGTATAAACGTCCTTTATTAGGCTCATATGTATTTATATTAGATTAAACAAAAGTCCTCTGAGGGGCTCATATTTTATCAAATCGAATATATAAACGTCCCCTGAAACAAAGGGCTCATAGGTTTTTAACACTGATGAAGATCAGATAAGTAAAAGTCCTCTGAAACAAAGGCTCATATTTTTTATCAAATCGGATATATAAACGTTCCCTTAGACAAAGGGCTCATAGGTTGTTGTTTTGTTTTTTTTGTTGTTGTTTTTTTTTTAACACTGATGAAGCAAAATGTCCCCTCTTATGAGTTACTAAATCGCCTTTTAACCAATCACCTGCTATATATGCCTATTTAATAATACACCTATTCTATTTATCAATCACACATACACAGGAACATTTCCGGATCATTTAAACAGCAACAGAAACATTACTCAAGCCTTTTACACATATTCACATTCCAGCGCACAAACAAAACATAGACACAAACCTCCCAAACACATCTAAATCACAGCGCAAGACACAGACAGAGACCGTCCAGCAGCCTTCACATAAACGGAGACACATCTCAAGAACAGTCGCGCCTCAGCGAGCGCACACACATTTCAGTTCAAATTTTGAAGTCGACTCATTTATAATTTTCCTCTATCAAAAAATGTTCTACTTTGGCCAAACTTTTAACAAATTGTCTTTTAACAAATTACTTCACACTGCATGCTTCAATGCACACTTTTTCCTTTACTCAGAACTTATTTTTCCACTTTTCTCAAAACTCTTATCTTTATTCCTTATCTTCACTTTTCATCTTTTTACTTCTCATCTTTACACTTCTCATCTTTATTTCTTCTCTTTTATTTACCTACATTATACGTTTATAATTTATCCAAATACCCTGGCCAGGGATCCCCTTTGTTTTATTTTTACTCAATTTGAGTACTTCTTAAAGCCAACTTTCACTTCAGTGTCTAATTTACACATGACTTACTGTTAAGAGGATACGGGCCCTGTCCTTGTTAAACTTGCATGGTTATTTAGCTAACTGGTCTCGTTACTCGTTGCGCTTATCCTATAACATTACCTTTCAACTTTTTATCTCTCATTCTCTTGTTTATCTCTTCTTTATTTTATTCCCCTTTATTTATATACTTTTTAACTCAATAAACCCCAATTTAGACAGAGAATTACTCCAACATCAACACATCATTGCACTTCAGTCCTTTGACAGTGCGGCCAAAATTGCCGATAGACGACAGAAACAGCTCCGCAATATGTGCAGAAAAAAGAAAGAAACACTTACGAAGTGATGGAAATAATGAACAAGCTGTGGTCCACTGCAGAAGGCCCCAACTGATCCTGTTCGTGACGCCAAAATTGATGTGGATTTCCTGTTTGTTGTTGATATGTTTGATGATGAAGAAATTCGCCGTTGAGACTGACTTGCTTTCAAAGAGTATAATTTTATTTAAGCAAGAAACAGAGTCACTGGTCATGTCTGACCAGGAGGATCAAGAAGCCAATAATGATCTCTCCCGAACATACAGAGACAATCGCCTATATGCATCTAAACATCTGCTTTTTGTCATGGGTCATAAAAACATCATGTAACACATCCATATATGGCAATACTCCTACACAACACCTCAATGTAAACATTAAACTTAAGGGGACTCCTAAATCTCCTTCAGATACAAACTATCTCCAGATGTGCACGTTATAAACTTAAAGGAGCAGTATATTATCTCTGTCCTAGTTACGTCAGACACGTCACTTTTTATTCCCGCGGGATCTTGTAGTTCTCCTGTGATGTGTCATGGGTGCGCTCCGCTGTGCTGACGTCCCAGAAACAGATCCAGTGTGAATGGGCATGAGCCGTCCAACGGAGCAAAACCGTGGCGCTGACGGACCGCGGCGCGCACGGAGTATGTGTGAATTTGGGGTAAGAGGTAACGAGTCCTGCTGGTTCATATATGACTCTGTTAAGTATTTCTGTGGCTTTCTTACCTGAAAAGTTTCTGTAAATGCTCGGAAACAGCTGAAACTATGTACGTCTAGAAAACTGCGCAGCATATTCAAAACGCCACAAATTCTGAAGCGAATGCAAACTTCCAAAACAAATGAAACGGCTTAAACGCTCTTGTTAACATCTCTGTTAAAGGCACAGAGTTTAAGGGTGAGAGGGGTTTTAATGTACAACAAACTGATGAACATGGTTTTCCAAAGTGTGGGTGAGGATTGGACAAGGTGATGGAGCAGAATGTAAAAACTCAACTAAACATAAACAGGGCCTAATTATCGAGTGCTTCCAAAGGAGAAAGGAGATGCCAACAAAAGGTCTGACTGAGCAGTGGGTCTTAACTTTTTTGAGTCACGACTACGGAGCCAGGACAGTGACAGCTAAATGCTGGCATCGAAAATAACATTTGGCATTGAAAACACACCTGAACTAAAATAAAGAAAGATTGGCATTGAAACACTTGTAAAAATGTTTGTTGACACTGAAACAGATGTTGGCGCTGAAAAAAGTTTCAATGAAGAGCAAAGAACATGCATTAAAAAATGTTTTATTTTATTTTGATAGATTTGCATTCTTTTTCAGTGACACTCTTCTGCTGTTTTCTCCATACACAAGCCCCAGTAATTAAAGGTTTGGTGTTGGAGTGCCCCCTTCCAGCAAACCACACCTGCCACGCCAACGGGTGCTGAAGCCGAGCGTAGATTGATTTACAGACTGACTGAAAATTCACTAATTTCTTGGCCTACTGTCTTTTAATGGTTGAACAACTTTTGGCCCTTTTGTATAAATCTACAACAGAGGAGAAACGACATCCAAGTAAAGACAGTTAACCAGAGAGAAAGAGAGAGAGGTGGAGCGCTGCTGCAGCCGTATAGTTTGGACGCACCTCCCCCTGATTTGAAGCGATTTATATTTTTGCGCCTTTATAGGACGCCACAGGAATAAGTCCTAAACCCGGAAGTAAGTTAGCATTTGAGCACCATGGGCTCTATCGTCTAGAAGTCAACAGGGATTTTGAATGGGTTTGTGGTTAGACGCCTGAAATGAGGTCTGTGGTTAACACAAGCTTAAGAGATGTTGATGTTTTGTTAGACCACATAAACTACGTTAGGTTGTGAATTTTGAAGTTTTTACTCGTCTTTAAAAAGGCGGTTGCTAACAAGTGGCTAAATGTGACTACAGTGGTTGTCAGGGATATTAAACGTCATCACGCCGGACACAGAGGCCGGAAACTCTCTTACTAGTCGGAGATGTCTCCTGTAGGTTTAATCTTTAGGTTAAGGTGAATATTATGTTATTAAACTATTTATAAAGCTACGTGGATTAGTTTATCGGAGATCGTTTGAAGCATAATGCTAGTGACGTCACAATCATCCGACCGTGGTGTAGTTAGCTTGTAGCATAACGTTAGCTTTTTACTTCTGTCGGCCGCATTAACTCTTCAAACATCATAACAATGTTGTTCATCTGTGAAGATTATCCTGCTGAACAAAACGCCTACGCTTCAGAAACGTGTGTTTGCCACAGAGCTTATTTTCTGCAACGATCCAAAATCCAATGAAAAAATCCCACAGGTGAATTCTCGTTAGATCCCATGGTGATGCTACTTCTGGGTTGGCCTACAAAAATAAGTCACATGGTTTGTTTTCTATTGGAGAGGACAGCTGAAGAGAGACCGGAAGTGTCGGAGGAGAGAATGGTGGGATGACATGCAGATAAGGGCAGAGGTCGGATTTGAACCCACGGCAGCTGCGATGAGGACTACAACCTCTGTACACGAGGCAGGTGATATAACCACTAGGCCATCCAACAGGATTCACAAACTGAGCACACACTTTACAAAAAGGTAAAAGCCCCGTCAATCTTTCCTGTGGACAGAATCTCTTGTTTTCACACACAATGCTTTTATTCTGAAATCACTTTAGCGTAGCTCTCCATTCCATCTCTGCAAAACTTTCTTTAAAGAAATGTCATAAATCACTCAGGCTGAGGGGTTGGCTTTCATGTGTGATCTCGCTCTCGTTCTGTGCCTCTCTCTATGAAGATAAAACACCCGTCTCTAAGAACGTTTTCTGATAAGCCTATAGCCCCGGAAAGCTGCATATTACCATAACATGGTAACATAACATCACAGGTGCAGAGTAGGAGTGAGGAGTAGAGGTGCAGGAGTACTGCGCTCTTCATTTCCCAATCACACAGATAGTGAACAGTCACAGTGAGGTCCAACTGTCTGTAGTGAGAACAAGGCTCTGTGCTTTAGCAAGTTCATTTTCAATAACTTTTCGCATTGTTTCATGAAGGTCAGGAACTACCTCCGTGCTGAAAACTCTGCGAGAGGGTATTTTGTAACGTGGATCCAGCGTATTTATAAGATGATGGAAGCCAACATCTGCAACCACTGAAAATGGCTGCAAATCCCTGGTGATGAATGAACTGCCTTTGTTATTTATTTGGGTTTCTCTGAACAAGTGGGGTATGTCTGAACGAAGGTTAGGGACTGTTGCTTTTTGGATGACAGTGTTGCCTGTTTGGTCACCCTGATATTGCTGGGTAATGGCGTTGCAGATGTGAAGTCAAGTCATTGTGAACAGTAATATATTTCAAACATCTGAAATACCTGATGTGGATCATGCACATATTTTACAAATACATTTCTTACAATTATTGACAAGCATGCACCTTTTAAAAAGGGTTAAAGACAGATCAACCCCATGGTTATCCACTGAATTATCATTCAGTTATTATGCTTTTAAAGGAAAGGGACAAAGCCTGGGCTTTAGCAAGAAAGACAGGCACAGCAGCCTATTGGCTTTTATTCAGACAACTCAGAAATAAATGCACATATTCACTGAGAAAAGCTAAAACCTCGTATCACCAGGAGTTGATTTCTAGTTGCTCTTTAGACCCATCAAAATTCTGGAAAGCAGTGAATATAAACAAAAATAAATCCTCCCCATCTCTCCCTTCTTATGTTACTTGAAATGAAGGCCAAACAAATAAAACTTCAGAAATTTACCGCGCTTTTAACATCCATTTTGCTGCTTCTGGGAGTCAGTTTGAAACATTGTACTCTGGAAACACTGTTAATAGCCGGCCACTGGCTCATATTCCCACTTTTAACCATTCTCCTAAATTTACTAAACAGCCCTTCACTTCCTCTGCTGTAATGGAGTCTCTGCACTCTATAGATTGGAGCAGAGGGTTGTTAAAATTGAGAGGGAGAATTGAATGTTGATTAAAACAGTTATATATGTTTATGCTAGAAACATGATGCTTGATGGAGGCCTAATACCAGTCTGTCTGTTAGTCAGTCAGTCAGTCCACATGTCCATACTAAAATATCTGAATATCACAGCACACTGTCTTATTTTATTATAATGGTAGTTTATAATAAAATATTTGCCAAAGACCTGGGTATATTGTGTTATTTGTTTACACCTGCTATAAATGTATGTCTGCTTTGTATTATCCCATTTTATTCTGTTGATTTCACACCCAATTTAATGCATAGCTTCAGAAAGACAATGAGACAGAAGAAGCCTCAGCACCCTGTTTGCAGGGACATGATATGATGTTATTTAAAGGTCCAATGTGTATAAGTATACAGTATAAGGGATATTATTGGTCAAATTGATTATGTTGTATAATAATAAGATATACCAGTATATCAAATCATAATTTTTTTCAAACCTAAAAGCTCAATACGTTTTTAAACCTTTAAAGTGATAAATACCTATTTAAATATACCTTCAAAGTCTTTGTAAACGTGTCCAAAAAACAGATGAGTATGAAAAATGAGCAATAACCAAACATGATTAAATGGACCCTTGAATTACTTTTTTACAGGATATGTCGGGGACTTGATGGCACTGGTGTTGGAGGAGGTGTTTCAGGAACCAGAACCATTAATGGAGGAGCTGCAGAAAATACCTGGCTCTTAAAAAGAAGGAGGAGTGGCTCAACACGTGTCCAGGTGTAGTCAAGGGGCGGGCGGAAACCAACATACTGTCCAGTCGGGTCAGGAAACTCGGGGCGAATCCTCAGGACGACACACGACAGGATAACCACTCCAACCACTGCCAAGTGTCTGTACAGCCTGTATGGAGACACTATAGTTGGATGTAAAAATGTTACTTCTCATTGTATATTTACACGCATAGTTCTACACATTTCAATGTTTTTTTAACCTTAGGTGAGAATAAAGAACTTTCAACAAGTGATTTTCTCACTTGTTTACTTTTATTCCTCTGAAATAGTGAAACTGTTTGATTTGAATGAATTTGATTGAAGATTTAAATCATTATTTATAATGAACATACTCTTCTGCAGTTCTCCTCTGAAGATGTTGTGAATGTTTTGAAGTGTATATGAGTATAAACAGTTTGGTTCAAGCCCCGGATATTTTTGGTACAAGAAAGAGGCAGCGGATTCATTCTCCTGATGAAAGAAGAAGATTAAAATGAAATAATGTTCAATAAGAAGGAAAATAATGACAGGAAGAAACATTATTGCATGAGATATTGATCCAAAAAACACATGATTATTACCTGGGCTTTTGTAGTAAAAGTAACTATAGCAGTCTATGATGTCATTGATACTCAATTGCTCATTGAATTTTTAATCACATCAAGGAGGTGATTTACAATGCAGAACAAGGTGAGTCGCTGCAATAAACAACAAACAGTACTAATGTAAATGTGAAAAATTGTATTGTACAGAACACATTTGTGGCCAATAATTATACTGTAATCAAGCCAAACTTTGTGAAGCCACGAGTAAGATATATATTTTTGGATTAGGGAAATATTCTGGTATCTCAGGTCAGTGAAATTGGAAGAGGCTAACATATTTTTATGATAGAAAGACCTGATACAAACGTAACAGCAACGCTACGTTGCTGTATCCCGGTTGTAGTTTTATGTAGCACACATTTTCTGCCTTCTGTAGGCAGTTAGCTGCAGTTTCCACACATACACCACAACAATGAAGCTACCTGATGAGCACAAATTACACATTACATCTGAAAAGGCTGCAAAATAAATACATGCAACACTAAAACGTTGTGATAATGCTCACGATTGTGGTGGTTGTTCCTCCTCTCTGTTGTCAGATTGGTAAAGTTGAAAACCGCCGCCATTGTTGCTTGTTTACCAGGGTTTTCTGCTGCTCTCGCTGCATTCCCAATATGTTAAAAGGGGTGTGACATTTCCGAGAACTGTGCAGAGCGACTGACCAATTGCGACTGAGCAGATCAATCAGATCAGACTTGGCCCACGTGGGGACTTGGAGTGTGGGCACAACAGAGCGTTGCAGACAGAGTCAGAGCGGAGAGGGTGCAAAAAGGAGCAGTACATGAACAGACACGTTTTTTTAACATTAGCGATCATAAACGTACTTTAGTAGGCACATAAATTAAATATATGAACCCATAAAAGGGCATAATATGACCCCTTTTAAATGCATTTTTCCACAATGCAACTACCTTTGGATGACAAGTAGGGTTGTGTTGCCCCTGTACGTCTGGTAAGTTTCATATTCTCTCATAAATACTACAATACAAATACTACAATATTGGGCTATGGAAAAGTGCACAAAAACTAACTGAAATTGGGAATCTGGAGAAAATGGGAAGATAGACAATAAAATAATTTGAATAGCCCTCTGAACCAAAAAATACAATTTCAAAACAATCCCTGGTAATATGTCCCCATGTGCTATTTATTTGTGTTCTCAGGAGATTCCACAAGCTGTCAGGGATAGGTGCAAAAAATCGAAAGCGGTTTACACAAATTATGTAATGCACGGCCTATATTTTTAGCCGTCTGTTGTTCCTGAACACCTGGTTTTCCTCAGATAACACTGCTCAATGAACTTTAATCTGTTCTGGGGGCAACAAAGCTGCTACCGAATGGATGGTGTTCATTTAAACAGAGTTGGACTTCACATCCTCACTGCTAACTTAATACATGGCATCCAGCATCCTTCCTCCAGTAACCGGACAGAACTATAAAAGTCCTTCTCAGGAGGACCATTTGTTACTGTTGACAGTGTCAACACCACCCGTCCACCTGCACAACACAAAGACATTCTCTTGGCTGTGAATTAAGATACACTGGGTCCCTATCTAATGCCTACTCTCAACTCCTGCTTCTCACTGTGTAGTGGGTATGGACCCATTTCTGTGGATAGGTTAACCCCCAGACCTCAAACAACAATTACACTGTCTGCTATTCCTGTTCTGACTAGTGCAAAGAGGAAGAAACTGATAACAGGCCTGATAACTGAAGGCTCTACCTCCCATAGTACATTTAGAGACTGTAGGTACCACGAGCAGGCCTGATAACTGAAGGCTCTACCTCCCGTAGTACATTAAGAGACTGTAGGTACCATGAGCAGGCCTGATGACTGAAGGCTCTACATCCCATAGCACATTTAGAGACTGTAGGTACCACGAGCAGACCTGGGAGCATCATGTTCTCGAAAGGTAGTAAATCACTACAAGCTCTTTACTATAACATGATCAGGGTTTTTCCTGGCTCAGAATGGGCCTTTGGGGGGTGACTATACGCGCTGTAGTAAATGTTCTATACATTGCACGCTACGTTACGGTCGTTAAGTTATTGATTGTTGATAAAAGCAGACACGGTGGAAGTGAACGGAGAAAAGTTTTAACATGACTGTTGGGATAAATATTTACCACCATGAAGTGGATTGCTCTTTGAAATTAACTCGCCAAATGGAAAATCAACCCGCATTTAGCGCTTGTTGGTGTCAGTGGAGCGTCCGGAACCAGTCAAAAGAAACGAACAGTCAATCAGCTGGCTATGTAGCGCAAGCCACATGTGTAAAACGGATGAGAGGGGAGATGACTGCTAGAAGTCAGAGACATCGTATTTAAGTTTATGTTCTGCTTGTTCAACAGTCGTTTGATGTATTGATATTTTTAACATACATTCAGAGAGGATTTGATTTGCAATTCTTGTGAATCGTCTTTTTTTTCTTTTGGCGCTCGTGATTTTCCTTTGGCCCTGGGTAAAACCTCTTTGGGGGGCGCCAAAGAATTCTCTATGCAGGAAAAACCCTGATGATGCCTGGCCATTACAAGCTTTGTCAGTGAGAAGAAGGATTTTAAATTCTATTCTAGATTTAATAGGTTGAGCTGTGTGCTGTCTGAATATGTTCTGGTCTCCATTTTTCCGAGTCTTTGGTGTTAATAATTTTTGTATTAAGGAGGCTGTTACAAAAGTGTTGTAGAAAAAATAAAGGATTGATCTGTCCTTCATCCTTGCATAGTGTTCTGAACACCTTCATCCAGTTCTGAGAAGTCAGCGGGTGTCATGTGATGTCCATTTGCTGAGCACATTACACTTCCAAACACATGAAGCAGCAGACCTCTCATCCCTGTTAATGATTAAGTTAAGCGGGGCCCAAGACTGCGTCTACATATTCGACCTGAAGAGAAAGGGAATCATCTGAAAGACCTCACTATTACCTTGTTATTGAATGAAATAATGGAGACCTAAACCAAAAGTTGGCAAGAATGCATGCCATTTACAGTTTTTCTATAAAGAGAGGCTTGATCTGTGCTTGGTCAATACATGCTGTTAATAGTTGCATCCAATGGCAAGAAGCTGTGCACGTATCCATTAGATGACCATGTGTTGAACTCACCTCACTCTAAAGACACCATGGGCCTCACATCTCTGTTAATGATCAGTTGAACAAGACCTCGACCTTCAGAGAGCACACAATCCATAGATGCCTTTATTATTTAAGGCTGCAAGAGATATAACGATATTAGATTGTGAAGGATTTTAACGTGCTGACGATCTGCCAAAGCAGAGAGATCGTAGAACCGGGCTAATGTGTTTATTCTATCATACTACAGTTTATGCTCCGACACAGACGCGTCTCCCTCCCTCCTTTTTTTGCTCCGCAGTGGTGAAAACGAAACTTAAGTCCGCAAAAACAACTCCATCCCGGTTATATGCAACTGTTCTGATATTTTTCCAAATCAAAACGGCGTGATCAACAGTTAACTTATCTGCATAGTGTGCACAGTTAAGTTTACATCTCGGATATTGACACAAGAAACCGTTTAACAAGCCGGAGAGACGTGAACAGTCTGCAGAGAGTCAGACAGAGAGGAGCTCAGACAGTCTGTGGAGATATAACCCCAGTGTTTAAAATGTTGCTGTCGGTGTTTTCTGCTCTCTCAGTTTTTAAAAGTTACTTATCAAGCTTCTCCACCTGAAGCTCACCTGTTGTGATAACTGACCAGTACTCTTCTCACTCTTCTGTGAATCCTACTGGACTGCCACCATACCCACCCTCTGGAAAACTGCAACAATAATTCTGGTGCCTAAAAAACCCGCAGCCCACTGAACTCAACCACTATCGTCCTGTTGCTCTCACCTCCATTTTCATGAAGTGCCTGGAGAAACTATTACTGAACACCATTCTGCCAGTTGTTGCCCCACAGCTGGACCCCCTCCAGTTTGCATACAAGGCAAAGAGGGGCACAGAGGACGCTGTGGCCTGCCTGCTGCATCTCCTCCTTCAGCACCTTGACTCCCCGGTCACTTCATCAGAGTTCTCTTCGTGGACTTCAGCAGTGCTTTTAACACCATTCAAAGGCATCTGATGATCCAGAAACTACACCAGCTCAACACCCCCTCCCACCTGATCCACCTCATTCACAACTTCCTCAGTGACAGGCTGCAAGCTGTGCGAGTGGGCACAACCTCATCACCTGCACTAACCACCAACACCGGAGCACCACAAGGATGTGTACTAAGCCCATTCCTGTACACACTCTACACCAACAACTGCACCAGCCCGTCACCCACCACCACATACCTCAAATACTCAGACGACACAGCCATCATTGCCATGCTCACCGACAACAACTCTGTCCAGGACTACCACAACACTATCAAAAACTTCACTCAGTGGTGTGACAATAATAATCAGTCCCCCCTCACCTCAGCACCCACTTCTCATCAACACTCAAGCAGTGGAAATAGTTAGCAGTTTTAAATATCTCGGAGTAACATTAGACAACCAACTCAGTTTTGAACAGCACACAAGTGACATCCAGAAAAAGAGCCATCAAAGACTGTCAGCCATACGCAAACTGAAAGGACTCTATGTTGCCCCCCATCTCCTCCTGCTGCTCTATCAGAGCATGATCCAGCCCATCTTATTGTACTGTTCCACCTGCTTCTTCAACGTTGTCTGTAAAAAACAAGGCCAAACTCATACGCATCACAACCACAGCTGCCAGAATAATCGGTCTCCCCACACCCAACCTAACAGAACTCAATAACAGGGCCATCACATGCATTGCAACCTCAATAGAACAGGACATCACACACCCACTGAACACTTACCTCACCCCACTTCCCTCAGGACGGAGGTACAGAGCACTAAGGTGCAGAAAGGCTCGCCTCGGGAGGAGCCTGATCCCCGTTGTAATAACGGTCCTGAACAAGAGGCCTCGCTGAACAGGCCAGAAATGGGAACTCCTGACTGTTGTCTAACTCTGTTTGTTTGTGTTATTCTCTTTTTTTTTGTGTATAAATGTTCTTTGGTGGGACCTGTCTGTTGGACAGTAACGGTGCTGTGAAAAAGAATTTCCCCTCGGGGACAATAAAGTCTAAAGTCTAAAAGTCTGAACTTATAGGGATTACACTAAACGATGTTACAAAGCAGCAGGCAGGTGAGAGTGAGTAACCATGGTGACTGTCTGTCTGTCAATCAACAATGTCCCGCCCCCTCTATGAATTAAATTCTTCTGTCAGTAAAACTTAGTTTGATCATTTGTCACAGAATGAACACATCCTGTATTATGTTTTATTATATATAAACAAAACTAAAGTTAGTCCAATGATGTCATAAAAAACAACAAATGCTGCAGAGCCTGTATGAAGCTACAGCTGTAGGAACTCTGCAGGGCTAAAATAGAACAGAAACACTTGAAGTCTACATGTTTTTAAATGAATGCATCACTGTGTGAAAATGGTCCTGATGAACATAAAAAGAGGACACATAACTAAATCATCATTTCAAAGTGGTGAGGAAAACCTTCAAATTGTGCATAAATATTGATCAAATTGAGGGAAAGACATTTTTGTTGCTAAAGATGTTCTGGGTGAGACCTCCAGACCTCCTACAAAGATGTTTTTCAAATAGATTAAACTTGTCTGCACAGTTTCTGTGCATTTAAAAACATTATACAGTGAAATAAGTTTGGTTGAACTGGTCAGTAACTTACAAATCTGTCTAAAGATCAGTATGAAAGAAATTGTGATAAAATTGTGATCTTGCCCAAAAAAAAGATCATGATACGATATTTTTCCCATATCGCCCACCTCTACAAGAGACCATGAAGGCTGAAGGCACAACATAAAGCCCCCTTTGAATTTGTGTGTAAAGAAGATTCAGAGTGACTTCTGGGGCTTCTCTGCGTCACTGGTGGATGTCTGCGTTGTGTTGTGTAAATTGATGCTATGACACCAGGATTCATGTTTGTCTCTTTTTATCTGGTAAAAGGGAAGCACAGACAATACTCCCTTTTAAATTCTCAGTCCGCTCCAGATCTGACACAGATTAAATTAAAGTACAGTATGTATGCTAGCTTAATGCTTAGTGCACATAAACTAGCTTAAATTGCTGTGCACGGCGAGCTAGGCTCCATGGCTAATAAAATAGCAATAAATTCAGGATATTTCAATTAAACCAAAATACCAACAGCTAACAAAAGACAATAAAACATAGGCAAAACAATGGACACCAACTTCTCCCACAGGCAATTGTACAAAAGTGTCATGATTCAGTCTTTAGTTTGTATTTTGTCTATTTCGAAGTTTAGGTTTCCTTGTGGTTATTTATCTTTGTGTTGCTGTGTTTCCCTTTGTGTTTTTGTCTTTATGTTTCATAGTTTAGTCTTTAGTGTTTCCTGTTTTATTTTGTAGTTTCTTATTCTTGTGTTTCTTTGTTCTAGTGGTTATGTTACATTCTTAAGTTCTCTGTGTATATTAGTGTTTCTTGATTCATGTTGTAGTTCTAGTCACCAGTGTTTCTTGTGTTCCTCTGTGTGTTTCCCTCTAGTGTGATTGCCCTCATTGTCTTCACCTGTGTCATTAGTCTCACCTGTGTCTGATTAGTCCTGTGTCTATTTAGTCTCTCTGTCTCTTCTCTTCTCGTCAGTTCATTCATTATTCATTGAACGAAAGATCAAAAGTCCGAAACAGGGAGCCAAAATGAAACACACAGGAGCACAAGGGAAACATCTGACAACGACATACGACATCCAAGAACTAACTACACTGACATACGACAACTTACAACATGCGACAATGAACTGACACATAAGGGAAGAAACACAGAGACTAAATAGACACAGGGGTAATCAGACACAGGTGAAGACAGTGAGGGTAATCACACTGGAGGGAAACACACAGAGGCAGGAAAAACACAAGACAAGAAACACTCGTGACTAGAACTACAACATGAATCAAGAAACACTAAGATACACAGACATTGAAATACCTAGGTCCTGGTCCCCTGCATGGGGACAGCATGCAGGTATAGTTAATATCAGCCCCTTCTGTCTAGTTTCAAGAGTTAAAAATTGGTCCATCAAGGCTTCCGGAGGGCGATTTGGGAAATGAGCAAAAAATGCCATCAGTATAGAGGTCATTAAAGGTCTGCATCACCATTCCTGGAGAATCCTGTGGACCTCGGCGCGCGGTCGTAAAAGGGTCACTTAGGAGGGTTTTCAGAGACCAGCAAAACCCATTGGCTTTCCTGATGGTTTTCTGTACAAAGGATACAGGTTCTCGTCAGAGGGAATGATATAGCTCTGTGCGAGTGGCACGCATAGGAGTCGCGCACTAACTGTCCCTCAAACTGTGTGTATTGCCTTATGCTTTTTTCCCCATCTGGTTCCTTCTTATAAGCTGTGGGTGATGCAGAGGGCATTAGTAAAAACACAGTCTGCAATGCCATTCATAAGGTAGCAGGGGCTCTCACACAACCGATGGATGCGTTTGTGGTGTTCCCTGGCCACTTGTCCACACAATCCATAAAAGAGGGCTTTTATGACATTGCAGGTAAGTAATGTACAATATAATTTAAAACAGGCTACATTACCTATACATCAATTTCATATTTGTATATAATGTAGACTCTATCGCGTGTTGTATATTAAATGCCTACTTATTTCACAGGATTTTCCCCAGAGTGATCGGTGCAATAGACTGCACACACATCAGTGCGCATCTGGGTGAGAATGAAGGCAATTATGTGAATCACCAATCATTCCACAGCCTCAACATTCAGGTGAATCTTTCAATTTCAAACGCTTCACCTGCCTGCGTGGCCTCAGTGGCTCCAGGCTGGGCCTGCAAAACAATAGCAGCATGTGTGGTGCTCCACAATGTGGCCACAGCAAGGAGGGAGAGGACTCCTCCTTTGAACCCACAACCCCCTGATGTGGTGGATCCCATCACCCTGGACCACCCTACTGGCAGGGCTGTTAGAGAGGCCATCACACAGCAATTGTTTTCATGAAAACAACAGGTTTTTTCTTTCATTTACAAGTCTTTATGTTGCAGTTATCTTTTGCTTTCACCTTTTGCTTACGTTCCTGAAAAAGAAAAACACATTTTAGTTGAAATGTTTCCCCATGCCTGTTAATGAATTTTTTCATACTCCAGTTTCCCCTTTTTTATTAGATTTTTTTTTTTCAATTCTATGTCTAACAGTTTCACCTGAATATGAAGCTCTAATGTTCTCTTATACAGCGCCCTCACATTGTCTGCTCCAACCTGAAACAAAAAAAATAATGCATCCTCTACAGTAAACAGAATTTTTCCATCACAATGTTGTATTTCATCTCCTCATACTTTTGTAAGGTCATGGTTTGCTCCTCCACAGTGAAGTATGCAGCTCTAGCTTTGTCCAAGTTGAATTAAATTTAATTTTGTATTTAATAGGGACAATGCAGTTTAATACAAAGCATGAAACTGATGTGCTGCATGAAGAGTGTATAGCTATTGCTGATTTCCAACTTTGAGATTGGTCATATGCTGCAAACACCGCCATGTGCACGCGCTCATAGATTGAGAAAACCTGGGTAGACTTACCGACTGGATGACCAACGTCGTGTGATCGCTCATCCTGATTGCGATTGTTAGGGTAAGTGAAACCCGATAACGCAGCCGGTGGGTGTTGATGGACAAGGGTGCACGTGTCATGCTTTGGTCTTGTTTAAATTGTGTGTTTTGTGGGGCGCTGGTGGCCCAGTTCTTAGTGCGCGCCCCATGTATGGAGGCTGTAGTCCTCCAAGCCAGCGGCCAAGGTTCAAATCCGACTTGGGGCTTCCTGCTTGTCATTCCCCACTCTCTGTCTCCCTGATTTCCATCTCTATCCACTGTCCTATCTCTCCAACACAGGCAGAAAATGCCAAAAAAATAAATCTTTAAAAAGAAGTTTTTGACTTTTGCCTTTTGTTTAAATAAATACTTCTGTTAGTTTCTGCAATTGGGTCCACCACCTCCTTTGTTTTTTTTCAATTCGACTGTGACACACCGGAGCGGACTCGCACTGCACACGTATCTGGTGGAAGTTCTGGGTAAGAAGTTTGATTTGACAGCCTGTGATTGTTACTCAAAATGTGGAGATTTGGTTTCAATCAGAGTAAAGTAGAAAGCACACAGAAAAGGACCAAGGAGGAGATTGAGATCAAGAAAAGACTATTTTGATCCCTGAAAGAAAAAATCCCTGGAATAGAATTTGGGATTTTATATAAAATAGAGATTAATCAAATAATCATCCGTGTATTGCTGTTAAATGTATCAAAACCTTGGCTGATGCGGTCAGTATATATCTCAATGTTGTGTTACATCACTATAATAATATACATAGATAAAAGAAGGTAACCCAAATATATGTTCAAAAACACTTTACAAGTGCATTCATAATATGTCCCCTCTAATGTAAAATATGCAGCGATGAGGTATTTAAGTTTAACAGTTTAAGTGTTAAGATGAAGCCTTTGATAGTCGCTCACGACATAAATGTACTTTTAAATGGACCCAAGCAATGTGAATCTTTTCTGTACACACAAACACACACATGCACACAATCCTGATTTGCATTTGCACAGCACTCAGCATTGACATTTATGTGTGCAAAACCCCATGCAGTCCAAGGGGCTTGAGGGGCTTTCTCACCTTGATACTGTCAATCTTTGGCAATCCCCAGTGTTCTGTTGTATATAGCTACCCAACACATGTGACTCTGAGCGCTATAGGGGGCATTTTGTGATAGGGGCTTTTCGTCTATCGAGAGTATAAAAAGGAGCTTCCTGTTTCCTTAAAGTGTAAATGCAGCGATTTGTGGTCTACTGAGGTAAAAGGTGTCTTTATATCAATGCTACATGTAGTTCAACAGAATTTCAATGTGAACTAAAGAGTGGAGAGGAACATACTGGAGAACAGGAAACATAATGCAGCAGGTTCATTAGAGCACGGAGATGTAGAGGTCGCATGTAGACCCTATGCGTCTTACAGCAGTCAAAGTATAGAAACATCAATCCCCCTCCAACTGGCTCGAAGTGAATTCTCACATCAGCTCACTCTGACTTACTGCAGAAAAAATAGATAGATACGCTTCCCCTGAAATCTTCTCTCTGACAGTAATTAGCAGTGAATTAGGGCAGAGAGAGGGAGAGAGAGCTTTGTGTCTTATATTGAGTCATGTTAGTCAGATACAGCAATGAAGCTCTGGATTTCTCCATAATGAAGGCTGTCAGCGTTGTGTACCCGCATGCTTTTGCTCGTGCATGAAGTGTACCGTACGGAAGCACGGAGTGGTCACACTGGTCAAACTAACTGGACTTCAGAGTTGAAGCGTGCTTGGGCACGGTACGGATTGCCAGTGCGACCGCGCCCTTAATCTGAATTTATTTTGTTCTGGAAGCACTATTGGATTGGGGATACATCTATCATTTTGCACCATGGTAGCATGTTTCAACAAGGTAGGAAATCATGACAGAACACCGGCATTTGCAGACGGGTATCTCTGCTCACCATGACTTCCTGATAAGAGCTCTTGTTTTGAACTTCTACAACAATTTACCTTTACTAACCTGACCAGTCAAATTTCACCAAATGTTTATCTCGCATTGTCGTGAGTGAATCTTTAAATTACAGGGAGAATTCCTTTGTCTCGGTACTCCAACTTACGGCTGTGCTGTCCGTGCACATGTATCTAGTGGAAGGGTCCCGTACTGGGCCTGAGCATGGTTACCTCTTGTACACAACATCGTAATAGAATGCATGCCTGGCTTAACATGATCATGAAGCGTGCTGAGTTTACAAAGCAGGCGGACTCAAAAATAAAAGGAAGGTGCGTCCGCAGAACACGTTGCAGCATCACACCACAGTGATGCAACACAGGTTAGCAGCACACTATCCCAGCAGATAATACTGCTCAATGCACACTTACACACACAGCATAATACATGTGTTATTTACTTTAGAAGTTCTTCTTTCTTGACTTTGAAAAGTCTGTGATCAGGTCCTTAAAAATGCAGCTCCTTCACAAGTTCAGGGGCTACAGGGGCAATTAATCGATTTTCAATTGTAATCATGATTTTGTCTCCTTACGATCATGAAAACAAGAATATCGAGATTAAATGATGACTGAGCTGCGCGACGTGTTGCGCTCCTTTTATCATGTGTGGTAAATGTTTTTTAAGGGTTTGTTGTTATAGTTTGGCCACATATTCTTATTTCTATTTATTAATATGTATTAAACTTATTTATTTTCATGAATCCTAATAATACATTTTATTTTAGGTCACCTTACAAAGCAGAGTTTTTTATTTTATTTTATTTAACCAGGTTAGTCCCGTTGACATTAAGAACCTCTTTTTCAAGGAAGACCTAGTCAAGACAGTCAGCAGCAAAAACATAAAGTTACAGACGGAGATACAAAGATAGACAAAGTATAATTTACACAACATTTTGCATTATAATTGAACCATCTATGGGTCAAATCTGGGAGTCAGTAGTTCAAGTGGTCGAGCTAAAAACATCGGCATCTTGTAAAATCTTCTTACAGGTCTTTCATTTTATATTTAAAAACATTTAAGGACACTCCTTGAGTTTTAAGTCATTCTGCGATCAGGCTGAGGGTGCAGAACACCCAAAAGCCCTTTTCCCAAATTCTGCTCGAGTTAAAAACAACAAAGTAACAGTACATAGATAACATTAACAGATTTACAGGATGTAAAGGATTTATGAGACCGGATGGAGAATGATCAGACTGAATATAACAGTTTAAAAAGATGTGTTTTGAGATAAATGAGCAGAGAGTCAATATTACGGATGTGTGGTGGGAGGGAGTTCCAGAGGTGGGAGGCAGAGCGGCTGAAGGCTCTGGGCCCCATGGTGGACAGGCGGGCGGGTGGTGCAGTGAGTTGAATGGAAGAAGAAGACCTGAGAGTGCTGCTGGGTGTGTTGATGTGCAGGAGTTCAGAGAGGAACAGCGGAGCGAGGTTATGGACGGCCTTAAAGGTGAGGAGCACAAATATATTTACCCGGGAGCCAATGAAGCTGCTGAAGGACAGGAGTGATGTGATTAATAGAGGGGCGTTCTGGTGATGATGCGAGCAGCAGAGTTCTGGACCAGTTGACTTGAATCGCGTGATTGTGATTTTTGCTGGCAGCCGTACAGAGGCGTCATACAAGCCACAGTTCTGAGGGGCAGTAGCAATTCTAGAGTCTGTTGCCGCCACCAGGCAATAAATTAACTGGGGCCCTGTTTATAACCATCATGTCCGCCATTGATAATTCAATGGCGGACAGAGGATAATTCCTCTTTTTTTTCTTTGTTGACTTTCTTTGAGAAACTTTTGGTTTTCACATCAATAATGCATGCAACGCTTAGCAGGACAATGGGAGTGAGTGCGATCAAATGGGGCCCCTTTAGGGGGGTTTCCTACTGTTGTTGCAAAATTTGCACATTTTGGGCCGCTGCTGTGATTTGAAGTTTGTTGGCCATCAGGCCGGGATGTGTATGAATGGATGAGTTAATACTGATGGACTCTTTACTCAGCAGCCTCTACCATCAGTGTGTGAATGTGTATGAATGGATGAGTTAATACTGATGGACTCTTTACTCAGCAGCCTCTACCATCAGTGTGTGAATGTGTATGAATGGATGAGTTAATACTGATGGTCTCTTTACTCAGCAGCCTCTACCATCAGTGTATGAATGTGTATGAATGGATGAGTTAATACTGATGGACTCTTTACTCAGCAGCCTCTACCATCAGTGTGTGAATGTGTATGAATGGATGAGTTAATACTGATGGACTCTTTGCTCAGCATTAAGCATGACTTTGAAAAGTCTGTGATCAGGTCCTTAAAAATCCAGCTCCTTCACAAGTTCAGCCTCGATGGACCTCAAAGCCAGAGTGCTGAAAGTCTTTTCAGCTTCAGCCTGTTTCTCATCATCAAAGGTTCTTTTGTACTCACGAGGTAGGTCTCATACTGGTATGTCTTTGTCAGCTGTTGTTTGTGAGATTGAATTGGCGCCGCACAGGTTCCCAGAGTACGGTCATCAGCGCTGCAACAGCCTCTCGCAGTGTGTCCTGTGTGCCTAGTTGTCAGACCATTACATATCTAAGGCCGCTTTTATTTCACCATCATTTTCACAAAGCGCTCTCGTGGGGTCCCCTCTGCGCCTCCGTCTCATACTGGAGAGGGATTCTAGCCTAAGTGCGATGTCAGTACTGAACACTTTATTTCATCGGTGGGTGGAAGCGGTTACGGAGGCTGAAGTCGTCGTCGCACAGGCCGCGGGTTCAAGTCCGCCCCTGGCCCAGTGCTGCATTTCGTACCCCGCTCTCTCTCCCCATCAACAAAGTTTCCTCTCCCTCTTTAGCGGCCCTCTCCAAATAAAAACCTAAATGGCCCCTTTTTGTTTTTTTAAAGAAAAGAAAATGAAATGACCTTTGGGTTGCCAAACTCCCTTTTAACAAATTCTGCCCATACAAATGTGAAAACATGGAAGTCGTTATGTTTATCAATCGATCGATCTGTATTTGTACAGCACCCAGTTCCTAAAATTTTTTATCTCGAGACGCTTTCCAAAAAGCAGGTAAAAGACCCTACTCATTGCTATCTAAACTCCTCAAAAAAAAGTTTGGAAACGTTATTTCTGTCAATTATTTCGCCCCTTTAAAAAATTGCAGGGACTTTGGCACTTTTTTTTTGGGCGCTACCCACACGTTTAGCTGTGTTGCTCATTCCATGAATGCACGATCCTTCCAAGTTATACCTCGTTGTAATGGGGACTTTAAAAAAAACTGTAAAAAAAAAAAAAAAAAGTCATGTCATGAGTTTCTTTATAAGCTGATACTGGATGCTGTGAATTTCCCTCGGGATCGATAAAATATCTATCCATCAGGGTTTGTACAGAGCCTTGACAGTCTGGAAAATGCTTGATTTTTAAATATAGTGTTTTCAAGGTTTGAAATGTGCTTGAAATTTGAACACTGGGCTGGAAAATGCTGGATTTGCTCTATATTGACCAGTGTTGTAATTTAAAAAATACAAAAAATTGTATTCTGTAAATTTAAAAAAAATTAAGTCGTAATGTTTTTTTCTCCACTGTCTCGTATGAGTGTTGCTCCCCGTGTTTTCTTTCCTTGCGCACGCGCCTCACCTGGCAATCGCTTCAGGAATTATCCAGAACCACGTCGCTGCTCACATGGACCTATCGCTCTCGATACTACCATGCCAGGTTGCCGTTTCAATGCCAACTGGCTTAAAAATGATAAATATAAAAATTGGTTACGACGAGGCCCAAATGACCGGCCCGATGCATTTTCATTTGATAACAAGTTGTATAACCTAATTGGTCATTGGTAACATTTTTCTCACCATTTTTTTTCTGGTGAGATGCCAAACCTCATTTCGTTACTCTATACTTGTATATGTGTAATGACAATAAAGTTGAATCTCATCTCATTAGTTGCAGAACCAAGATCCAATATGTTAATTTTGTTAAGTTGTCGAATTCTCAAGAGAAATAAGTTATTAATTAGCAAGTATTGCCTACATCCAGAGCTATTGATTATGAGTATGGCATAGGTATAGTTATGTTGTTATTAACCTGATAGATGGTAATTTTGCTCATGTGAACTAAACTGATAAAGGTCTGTTGAGGGTCATACTCTCCAATTTGCTTCTCTCAATAACATTTGATTTGTTTCCCCTTTTTTTCAGGCAGGAAACATCAAGACCATTTAAAGCATAGGTCCGGTCCTTCCCCGGGGGCTTTTTTCCAACAGAGACGTGACCTGCTCAACTTCAACATCAAACACTGCAGCCCAAGCTACTCCAGCAACAGCCAGTTGTGAAAAGGACACCTCAGCAAACACCATGAGACCTTTCATTAGCACAAACCCAGCTCTGATGGCAGAGATTTGTTGGACAGATTTGTTTAAATGTTTGCCTAATGTGCACGCGAATGTACATTTGTTATAACTTTGCATTGTTTGCACGTAAAGTACATTAAATGTACATGTTTATTACATGTTTGCTAAATTTGAAAGTAAAGATTCAACGAAATTAAAGTTATTGTGTTTATTTATCATTCACAGAGGATCGTTCCCTTGGTATGTAAATTGGGTTGTCATTTCTGCAAAAGAGCAACAGTAAAACAGAAATGAAGGTAAACAGGGAGGATTATTTGTTATATATGTATATATAGAGTCTATTTAAAGCTTCAGCTTCCTTGAAAAAGTTGACATTTTATCTTGAAAGTGCTGGAAAAGTGCTTAAATTTTACTCTTAAAAAGCTGTACGAACCCTGATCCATCTAATAAAAAAATCACAACTAAAATCTGTTCATAGTCTGCATAATCAGATCAGACGCAAGCTTTTGTTTTGATAATCAGAAGCTCAAGGGGGCGTGGCTTCATGGTACCAGGCGAGAGGACATGAGACGAGAGGCTCCAGGCTGCAGACATACACTCTTGAGATGAGATGAGATGAGATTCAACTTTATTGTCATTACACATATACAAGTATAGAGTAACGAAATGAGGTTTGGCATCTCACCAGAAGTGCAAATAAGCAGAAAGTGCAAGAGTCTGTGCTATGTACAGTAATTACAAAATGTACAGATGTAGACAAAAAAAAGTGAATTATGAGGTATATCTGGATGGCTGGATTAATGGGATGCTATAAATATAAATAAATGCTATAAATAAGTAATGCTACAAAATAAGTGTATTCTTGGGATTATAATATACAGATTAAGGTGCAGTGAGCATGCTATACTAATAATATACAGATTAAGATGCAGTGAGCATGCTATACTAATAATATACAGATTAAGATGCAGTGAGCATGCTATACTAATAATATACAGATTAAGATGCAGTGAGTGGCCTCAGCCCGCATGGAGCATATGGACATTGGTGGTTACTCTGTGGAAGAGCGCTGTGTCATAAAGACTTAAGATATAGTGCACGCTAAACGTACGCTCCACTTTTCATTTCCATCACGCGCAGCAGGAGCAGCCAGAGATAGATACACACACACACACACACGTCCAATGATGAACAGTCTGCTTTTATTAAGTGTTTCACGACGTCGAAGTTAAATTAAAGAAAAGTTTGTTTTTGTGGAATAAAGACAATTTATTATACTCAGATGATTTTTTTCACCCCCCCATCTGTAATGTTGTAATGCAGGGGCGATTAAGAGGGGACTTGTGGGGCGGCGGTCTGGGCATTACCACCTTTAAAAAAAGGCGAGCACATATTATTTTTATAATTTCTCAATTTCCTGATCTGATGAAATTTACCAAATCCGGGATTTAAACATGTGATTGATTCAACAGAACATAATTATTAACTCAATTAAATGCACAGTAACATATGTGTATGCAACACAAAAACACAATTAGTTATTTCTGATGGTAATAAACATGCTTGGAATTTTTTCACCTATTCAACACCTTGGCAGGTGAGTCAACAAGTAGATTGCGGACCCTGGTCAATATCTTCATATAAGGGTTTTTTGAAATGTCGATGGAGCATTTTGACGGGAAAAACCAGAGATGCCAATAAAGTGGGCGGTCACTGTTGAGCTCTATTCATAGTCATCCACAACCATTTTTTTTTACAGAGTTAAGAAGGTGGTCGCTGCTCACGGTCTGCACACAACGAAGCTGCTGCCCGATGTTACATGTGCGCCCGGTCTCCCCTCCTCCGCGCTCAGCCAAGAGGAGCGACACCTCTGCAGCAGCGGACCTCTGTCGTGTGTCTCTACACATGTGAATGAACTATAACTACAAAACAATGACTTTAAACTACAATTATTGTTGTCAGGATTGAAACTCTTTGCACGGGTCCGATATTGTGACCCCCTCGGAGGATGCGGAGTCGCTTCTTTTTTGTTTGTTTAAATCCTCTGCTTCACCGTCGATGTTTGACACCTGGGAGTCAGAGAGCATCTGAAACCACTGAGGTAGGTCTCAATCCACATCTAACATATATTCACCTGACCGGACAGATGTGCTGGTAAGTCGCTCTCTCTCTCCTCCAGATGTTGTCTTCATCGTGCTGATATGCTACACATAAAACTACCTCCCTTTTCAAGAGGAACGATAAGTTCCCTAAAACAATGGAACAACAACCAGCCGGCTCTGTTTTTGAACTTTTCCGACGTGAATGTTGAAGCACTTATTATGTGTAAGCTACTTTTGCGATGTGTCTTTCCTGTCATTAGTCATCTCTGTCACCTGTGAGGAATAACCCAAACACCTATAAAACAGGCTACAGGGGCAATTAATCGATTTTCAATTGTAATCATGATTTTGTCTCCTTACGATCATGAAAAGAAGAATATCGAGATTAAACGATGACTGAGCTGCGCGACGTGTTGCACTCCTTTTATCATGTGTGGTAAATGTTTTTTAAGGGTTTGTTGTTATAGTTTGGCCACATTATATTCTTATTTCTATTTATTAATATGTATTAAACTTGTTTATTTTCATGAATCCTAATAATACATTTTATTTTAGGTCACCTTACAAAGCAGAGTTTTTTATTTTATTTTATTTAACCAGGTTGGTCCCGTTGACATTAAGAACCTCTTTTTCAAGGAAGACCTAGTCAAGACAGTCAGCAGCAAAAACATAAAGTTACAGACGGAGATACAAAGATAGACAAAGTATAATTTACACAACATTTTGCATTATAATTGAACCATCTATGGGTCAAATCTGGGAGTCAGTAGTTCAAGTGGTCGAGCTAAAAACATCGGCATCTTGTAAAATCTTCTTACAGGTCTTTCATTTTATATTTAAAAACATTTAAGGACACTCCTTGAGTTTTAAGTCATTCTGCGATCAGGCTGAGGGTGCAGAACACCCAAAAGCCCTTTTCCCAAATTCTGCTCGAGTTAAAAACAACAAAGTAACAGTACATAGATAACATTAACAGATTTACAGGATGTAAAGGATTTATGAGACCGGATGGAAAATGATCAGACTGAATATAACAGAC
Organism: Labrus bergylta; assembly: GCF_963930695.1. Classification (NCBI taxonomy): domain Eukaryota; kingdom Metazoa; phylum Chordata; class Actinopteri; order Labriformes; family Labridae; genus Labrus; species Labrus bergylta. The sequence continues at coordinate 2,376,459 of NC_089196.1, read as the reverse complement.
AGAGGATAATTCCTCTTCTTTTTCTTTGTTGACTTTCTTTGAGAAACTTTTGGTTTTCACATCAATAATGCATGCAACGCTTAGCAGGGCAATGGGAGTGAGTGCGATCAGATGGGGCCCCTTTAGGGGGGTTTCCTACTGTCGTTGCAAAATTTGCACATTTTGGGCCGCTGCTGTGATTTGAAATTTGTTGGCCATCAGGCCAGAATGTGTATGAATGGATGAGTTAATACTGGTGGACTCTTTACACAGCAGCCTCTACCATCAGTGTGTGAATGTGTATGAATGGATGAGTTAATACTGGTGGACTCTTTACACAGCAGCCTCTACCATCAGTGTGTGAATGTGTATGAATGGATGAGTTAATACTGATGGACTCTTTACTCAGCGGCCTCTACCATCAGTGTGTGAATGTGTAGGTGTGACCTGCGGAGTAAAATTGCTTTGAGTAGAAAGAAGACTAGAAAATAAATATACAAGCTCAAGTCCATTTATCATTATGAGCATAGACGATTTTAGACCGTTTTTAGGGTCCTTCAGCACCTCTAAATTACTAAGAGGGGCATAAGCTGCAAATATCTCATGTATTTTTTAAGATGGTTTCTATACTGATTAGAGTTCTCAAGAACTGCCACCAATGTTGTGCTTCTCACTTCCCGTCAGTGATCCTGTGTCCAATTGGACTTAAAGCTGATTGTTTGTACTTCCTGACATTGTTTCCTTTATCTAGATCCTTGCTTGTGTTGTACTTACTCTCGGATGTTCGTCACTTTGGATAAAAGCGTCTGCTAAGTGAATTGTAGAATTGTAGGATATATTACATGTGTATAATTATTGTTACCTTTTATGCAAAAGGATATCTTTCCTGTCATCACTTAATAGTGGAGCGGCTAAGTGCTTATTTTTGTCAGAATCTTTCAGTTGATTATACAAGCGTGAAAATTGGGCAGTCTCCATGGGTCACTTGACAAGAAAATTGTCTGAGACAAATTGTCTGAGACCCATTTTTCAAGATGGCCGACACCTTAGTGGAGCAGTTAAGTGATATAATGGTTTATTTGGTGATACAAGCACAATAATTGGCATGAGCAGTCTCTGTGGGTCACTTGACAATAAGCCACCCACAGCTACTTCTCAAGATGGCAGCCATTTTTCATGATGGCCACCACCTTAGTGGAGCAGTTAGGCTTAAGAAATCATTTAGTTGGTGATACAAGCATGAAAATTGCCATGAGCCATCTCAAAGGGTCATTTGACAAGAATCCACCCACAGCCATTTGAAATTTCAAGATGGCGGCCATTTTTCAAGATTGCCGCATCAAAATACAGTTGTATTGATTTGTTGGTCATAGATAGATTGGACAAAAGTGAATATCTGCACTACCAGGGCACACTAGTGATCTATCACTGCTGTTAAACTCAGAGTGGGGTTCAATGTCAGCTAATTGAAAGTTATACTGTCTAATTTACCCCAAAACAGTTAGATAGCCGCACCTGAATTGACAGGTTGTGCCAGCGCGGGAGAGCCGAGCCAAGGTTAATGGGGTTTTGGTTAACCAGATGGTGATGGTGCATTGGATGAACGATCGGACTAAGTGTAGGGTTAAGGCATGAAGTTGTATCCCATACATTAAAGTGCTTGCTAAAAGGTGGTAAACGGATAAACCCTCAGCCTCTGCCTATGCATTTGCAGCAGACATGGCAGAAGCCATCATAACAGTTGAAAAAACTAACTGGGACAGATGTTTTATTTGTCAGGGAAGGACCAAGGAAAAACTCATTCAGCCGAGTTTATTCAACATAGAGCACGAGTCTTCTGGACTCCACTTCCACCTATTGCGGAGAGTTGTTGGGAGTTGACCAAATGCGAGTGCACCCAGGCATGTACTGGAAGGTGTAAGTGCTTCAGATATGGACTCAGTTTCACATGCCTATGTAGTTGCCCCTGCTAGAACCTATTTGCATGTTTCTTTTGCCAGAGTTATTCCCCGTTGTCCTCTGTGTTTTCAGGTGTAGGACTGTGCCTCAGCTTCCCCTCGCCACATCATGTTTTACTTTGACACCAGGCTATTACTGTGAAATTTTCAGCTGTTACTTTGTAACATTGCTTCCACTGCCTATATCTAACAGGGAAGCACATTTTCAGTTTAGTTCCTTAGTATTGTTTGAGATACTTTCTGTTTGTCATGGTTCCGTGGCTGTGTCAGCCAGAGCTGCTGTTGCCTCTGGATCTGTACTTATTGTCATTCAGTATTAGCCATTGCTCAATTAATATTTTGGAGCACTGTCCGTTCAGCAACACAACTGTGCTAATTGATGAGTAATGCAGACGTACTGGGAGGCAAATGGAAAAGCCTTTCTCAGAAAGTGTGCTTGTATTCCTTTGCATTATTATTTAGCGGTGGCAGTGGCTTGGTCTGTAGTACTGAAGTTTGTCTGGTTGTCCCAGTGCTGCAGAGGAGCCCTTGAGTAGCAGTGTGTAATAGCCCCACTCTGACATGTCTCCATTAATGCATGACCACGGCTCCTGTTTGTGCAGCTGTGTGTAATTCAGGCCGATGTATGGGAAGCATCTCTCTCAATGGCATTCACGCTAAATGTGGCTAGCTGTTAGCTGCTACATCCATTAAGGTTAACATTTTGATTGCCTTCATGGCACGGAGTTCAGCGGTGGACCAGGGGGCTGGACAGGTGAAGGAGACAGTCCGGGTTTTGAGGGGGGCGAGTGAGTCGAGAGTGAGGGACAGAGCAGCGTGGGCTACCCAGCCATTAACTGTGCTGTCAGGGGGATCAGAGGTCAGGTGGGCAGCTACTAGGTCTGTCAGGGCTGGGGCGCTCACTGATTTTGAGTTCCTGAAAGTGATGGTACGTTTTTTAGGCTGTCTGGGAGGGGGATGGGAACAGTGAAGAAGATGGCATGGTGGTCGGAGATAGCCAGGTCAAGACACTGCAGCAGGGAGGGGGTTGTGCCAGTTGAGCAGACCAAGTCCAGTGTGTGACCTTTGGCATGGGTGGGACCTTGAACAAGTTGAGTTATATTGAAGCAGTCCAGTACTGACAAGAAATCGGAGGGAAACGTGCAGCTTGGAGTGTCCACATGAATATTAAAATCTCCAAGGAGGAGCGTAGCAGGAGACATGCAGCAGATGTAGGTCAGAAGTCAGAAGTCAGGAAGTCCTGCTGGTTTTGCCAAGGTTCAGTCAGACACAGAACATCTATTTTCCTGTTAGTGATGATGTCTTGGATGAACAGTGCTTTGTTATTAAGGGAGCGAGCATTCTGCAGCATAAATGAGGTGGTGGTGGATTCCGAAGCAGAAGGGATGAGAGAGGAGTGGTCCTGTCAACACACACAACAACAGGTATCAGGTTTCTGGTGTACACGTGTGATTTCTTGTGATGACGTCGTAGTGGCGCGCCGGACAGACACTACAGTGGGGGTAGCATGGTCAGTGTAAACAGACTTGCATCGGGCAGCCCTATGCACGTAGCGAGGATGGCGCAGGAGTCCGAAGGATTTAATGGTAGCAAGGTCGTCCGGAGAGAAGTGGCAGCCGAGATTCTGGAGTTGCAGAGCAGAGTATGTTAGGAGTAGCATGTCCGCAGCAGGGAGAGCAGCGGCTAGCTGCAGGCTGAAAGCCGCAAGCAACCGGGCGCCAGCCGGTCAAAACAGGATTAGGAAAGGACCAATTTTGTAGCAGACGGGGGACCCGTCTGGACACAATCCAGGCAGGAGAGCAGCAGCTGGCCGTCGGGTTGTCAGGCAGGCCTCTTCGCCGCCAGCAGCCAAGCCAGAGTATGGGGGAAGCGGTAGCCAGCGGCAGCCAGCGGCAGCCAACAGCTGGCAGGTCGCAGGGTGACGGGTCCAGGCCAGGTAGGGAGCCGACGTAGCCGACGTGGTCGACGAAGAAGGATGGTCCATCGAGGCGAGGGTCCAGTGATCACAGATAGCTGAGGATATCCTGAAAGCTGTGCAAGAAGCTAACAGCTGATTGGCGGCTAGCAGCTAACAGCTGATCGTCAGAGATGGTGAGTAGGTGTCAGTTTACACAAACGGAAAGCAGCAGTAAAGTCGATCTGTTTGCAGACTGTTAGTAGAGGATAAGTAGGAGGGAGAAGCATAAATAGCACAAAAGAAACATGATTTTGTCACGGATCGCGAAGCAGCGACATACACGCCAGCGTCCTCGCTCAACTGGATAAGAATAAGAAAGATACAACAAGCAGCTCTCAATTGCCATATTCTTTAATTTAAGATGAGAGATTTTAAGTAAAATAAGGAGACAAAGGTGTCAATTTAGTGGTTATTAAATACATTTAGTCAATACATGAGTAAAGACACAGCTTTAAATATTTTTGTCTTTTAAAGCCTATTTTTTACAATATGAAGTTTGAATATTTCCTGCATTAAGTAATTGGCAAATGGACTTGAGCTTACACCACATGTCACACCCACCCCCACACACTGATGGTAGTGGTCGCTATGTAGTATCATCCATCAGCAGCGTGAGCAATTCAGGGTTAAGTGTCTTGCCCAAGGTCACATCGGACATGTTGCCCAGCTGGGGATTGAACCCTTGACCTTCTGGTTGAGAGGTGACGACTCTACCAACTGAGCCACAGCTGCCCAAAAAGTTAAAAGGGTTTGTGTTTACATTTTCCTGTCCTTCATTTCTGAGTATGCATGGTCTCTCGCAGAGTAGGAACAAACTCACGTTATGCTGGCCATACACCTACCGACTTCTCAGGCGATTTCAGAGTCCCAGACACATTGCTAAAATAAAGAATAAAATCCTGAGAGTTTTGCTGGAGTTGGGGGTCACTCCTGTGATCGTGGTCGTTTGGTGTAAGGCGATCTTTAAACTAGATCTGAACTGTTTTAACGCAGTTCTTTTTCCCGTCTTGGCTTTGTGATAAATGTTTGATATCATCTCATGAACATCTTGATCAGGTGCACTGTTTGTGAACGAGGCTCTCTCAGCGTTCATCACTCTGTCGGGAGCCTGATAAACATCTCCCTCTCTACCTCCAGTCATCTTTGGAGCACACATATGACCCCGACACAAAGACATACATTTTCTTCAGAAGAGAAAGGAAAGACTCAGCTTCAGGGAGGCATCTCGGGCTGCCATCTGATACCAAACAGAAGCAAAGCACAATGCAGTGAACATAAAAAGCTGATTAATTATTTTCCGTGTTTTCTCACCTCATGACGGAGAAGCCATCATATGCTTGCCCCACAGCGTGTTTCTTTGTAGTCGAGGCCATACTTCAGTAAGATCTGTACAATCTCCTGTGAAAGTGCTGCAGCCTCCGGGTCCTGGTATAACAGTATAACATGTGTTCCTTCTTACTGATGTCTTTAGTTTAATGCTGAGAGCCTTACTGATTATTTCATATTGAACCGTTTCAGCGAGACAATCCCTCGTCTTGTGTACTATGTTCCAGGTGTGTTTGCATCTGTCCACAATAGAGAGGACATTTCCTTAATTCTTGCACCGCTGTTTCTCCAGAAGGAAACAGACAATACAATAACGGAACAGCGTGTGCTTTCACTAGTTCCTTTCATTTGACATCCTACGTGGGATGGCTTTTGTTCACCGGCAGACTTAAAATATTTAAATTTGACTCACGCACCAAAGAGAAGTTATGCTGCTTTTGTGGTGCCCAAATTAGATGGTGTAGACTCATACATCTATTTTTACATCCCTGTGACATTAAATGCAGGGTCGGTCATTTTCTAAAACTAGCATGATTTTGAAAGTAGCATTCCCTCAGTGTTACGTCTGCACCCCTCCCCTCTGTGCTCCCTCTAAAGCCACGCCCCCTCACTTACATACACGAGCGCCGACCAGCATCTGGTCAAATATATCTAGTTTGTTTGTTGAGGAATTTCAAAACTGGATGTTGGGTAATAATATGGCCACCATTGTTTGCCTTTATTGGATCAGAGAGCAGATGAGAGACAGGAAATGTTGGGAGGAGAGAGAGGGCGGGCAGCATGCAGCAAAGGGCTGAGGTTGGATTGAACTCACAGCCACAGCGCTGAGGACTATAGCCTCCTTGCATGGGGCGTATGACATAACTGAGAGACAGACAGACAGACAGAGAAAGAGAGAGAGACAGACAGACAGACAGACAGACAGACAATTGCTGCTGTTAGAACTAGAGATGTCGGGGATCACGCTTCCTAGCCTTGGTATACTCACCGGGGAGTTCAAGGGCTGCAGCAATTTCTGACCCCCATTTTTCTTTCTCCTCTGACTAATAACCTGACTAATAATAAGACATCCTATTTTACTCCTGTGAGGGGAAATTCAATCTTACCCTCTGTTGTTGAACATGCTACACACACAAAGGCTGACATACTGCACTGATGGAGAGATGTCAGAGTGAGGGGGGGCTTCCCACAACGAGCAATGCTGATCTGTCATCATGTCATCGTCAGCAACAACGATGACACGGCCTACAGGGAGGAGGTACAGCATCTGGCCGCCTGGTGTGCCGACAACAACCTGCTCCTCAACACCAGCAAGACGAAGGAGATCATCGTGGACTTCAGGAGAGAAAGAGGAAGCACGCACAACCCCATTCACATCAACGGGATGGCTGTTGAACGTGTCTCCAGCTTCAAGTTCCTGGGGACCCACATCACAGAGGACCTCTCCTGGTCCACTAACACCTCCAGTCTGGTTAAGAAGGCTCATCAACACCTCTTTTTCCTGAGGACACTGAAGAGACACCACCTGTCTTCAGCTGTACTGATGAACTTCTACGGCTGTGTGATCGAGAGCATCCTGACCAGCAGTGTCTCAGTCTGGTACGGAAACTGCTCTGTCGCAGACCGTAAGGCGCTACAGCGGATGGTAAAAACCGCCCAGCGCATCACAAGGTGTCCACTTCCTGCCATTGAGGATGTCCAAAGAAAACGCTGTCTGCGGCGAGCTCACGGCATCCTTAAAGACTCCTCCCACCCTGCCCACAGACTGTTTACCCTCCTGCCCTCCGGCAGGCGCTTCAGAAGCAAGGACAAGAACCAGCAGACTGAGGAACAGCTTTTTCCCCAGAGCTGTTTCTCTACTGAACTCTACCCCCCGAACTCTGAACTCTGTCTCTCTCTCTCTCTCTCCGCCCCCTGCTGACACCCCCCTTTCCCCTGCATATCACCTCACACCCATCATCCCCCCACCACTCCTCCTGGTCACACACACACATCTCTCATCCACCTGTATTATTGTATTATAGTATGTTCATATTATGTCCATATTCTTTATATTATCTGTAAACTAGTATAACATGCTCACTGCATCTTAATCTGTATATTATTAGTATAGCATGCTCACTGCACCTTAATCTGTATATTATAATCCTAAAAATACACTTATATTTATAGCATTTATTTATATTTATAGCATCCCATTAATCCAGCCATCCATATATACCTAATAATTCACTTTTTTTAGTCTACATCTGTAAATTTTGTAATTACTGTACATAGCACAGACTCTTGCACTTTCTGCTTATTTGCACTTCTGGTGAGATGCCAAACCTCATTTCGTTACTCTATACTTGTATATGTGTAATGACAATAAAGTTGAATCTCATCTCATCTCATCTGATGGGGGATCGGTGCCTTTCTCAAGCCCACCTGGGCAGTATACTGAGGAAGTGAACTGGCCTCTTCTAGATTCCAGATCGTGGAAGGCTCCGACACCACACACTTGAGGATTATTTAGACAAATGAACGATTAGTGACGAGCCTGAAATCGAGGCCAAGCACAAGAGAAAACAGGTCAAAGTTTCTCTAAACACATTGAAGTAAACCGTACAGAAGATGATGTTTCCTGCCATCACCTGCACCAGGAAATGAGGACTTACAGCGCTGGCGCCCACGCTTGTATGTTCAAATACATGACAACTACCGCTCAACATGACACTATTCAAACGGAGGCTCACTGACTCCTCCCCGTTGACTCACATGTCACTAAACCGTGAGCACGCTATAGGTGAAGCTGCCGAACAGCAAGCAGCTCTTGGCACATCTGCCTCGTTAATAGCGCTCATTATGAAGCCTCAGTTTAACAAGCACCGCGTTGACAGGCCAGTAATCACAGGAACACACTCACTTAACAGCTGCCCCATGTAACTGCTGCAAACAGCCCTCAAACATTCTCGGTGCCAGCAGCAGCATAATGTGTTTCTTTACATTTCCCAGATATGTGACAGCGTGCAGAAGCAGCAGCAGCTTGTAAGTGTTGCAGTGTGTTTGCCTCACATATCGCAAAATGCAGCTCTCCTGGATCAGACTGTTCTATTTTCATATTACGATTAAAAATGATTACAGAGGACAGGTGGTTTGGAGCATATATTAATATGAATGTGCCACCTTTGCCTTTGACTGAGCCCAAAGGACAAGGACGCTGGAGGGTCAGTTTCAGTTGGGTGGATGCAGAGAGAAGTTATCCTATATGCAGAAAGAAAAAAAGAAAAAGTTTGCCATCTCTCTTCCAGAGCCAAACATATTGATCTGGAGAATCTCACCATGACTGCTGAAGGCTGCACCAATATTAGAAAGACATGACCTTATCAGATTTGACAATCAAATTTAATGAGGCCAATGTCAAGGTAAAAATGAAAATGTCTAATTGTAGTTGTAGTGTAGTGCCCACTGTATTACATATTGAAAGGCTACAACCTAACTTTTGATCAATCTAGAGAGAGGCAAAGATGTGGAGCTGAGGCGGTCAGTCGACTGTAAATGTATGCCTTCTGTAAGCATAAGGCCTAACGAGTTTACATCCAAACAGGCGTTTGGATGTGGGCTCTAACAGGGATTTCTTGGCTTTTGCTGCCATCCTCAATTGGACGCTCGAGAAACTGCAGTTTTGTACTGTAGCGCCTGCAGAGGCACACCCCTTTGTACCTACCTCCATTCATGGCTTCCTCCGTCATCCACCCACATAAATCGCACCCGCCAATGAAAAACAGCCACAGTGCCGCGAGGTCTGGATCCGTCCTCCAGGAAGGGCATTTGTATGGGTGCAAGTCACCGGTGATGGGTGGACAGTCATTGGAAAAGTCAGGGAAGGAGAAGGATACCTCGGCAGAGAGCGTTTGTTTAAAGTTTGTGTATAGCCGTTGTTTAAGTCTTCGTTGCTGGAGGTCCGTAGCTGGCAGGCCTGGCTACCTGTGGATTTGTTTATTTCCCGGTTCCTGGTGGGTCAGCTGTTCCCTGGAGTCAGGAGATGCCGGTGGAGCAAAGCCAACTCTGACTCTTGACTACGGACTGACTGACAAACTTCGGTACCGTGAGTGCCTGATGTGTCTTTGGTTTCTTTGTGTTTGATTTTGCACCGCGAAGAGAGACGCTGGTTTTCCTTTCAGTTTTTTTTCCTTATTTGTTTTCGAGGCCGCGGTAAAACCCGGAGCGGAGTTTTTGTTTTATATTTCAACATTGAATTGAAAAGGACTGAACTGTGGGTTGTGGGTTACCAGCGCAGACTTTTTTTTGCCGGAAGGGACTGAACTTTAAGTTACCCACAGAGACTGTGAACCACGCACACACAGTGCTCCCATTCATGTTGTTGCAGGTGGTTGATGCCGGTGCTAATATATATGTGAAATTCCATTGTTGATTTGTTTGACTGTTTTTTTGCTCTTGCTTGGCTCCTATTTTGTGCAGGTTGGCTATTTTTTTGTTTGCATTTAGTTTCTGTTTGTCAGACTTGACTCTGACTGGCACCCCAAAATTAAAACCTTATCCAACCCGCTACAGTACATATGGTATCGGCTTTGTGTTTCATGTTGGACGTAAATAAATTAACTTGTCTTTCTCTGATGCTGTATCTTCTTAATGAGACATGGCTGCAGCCATAACACGTGTTAGGTTGTCTGTCATGGACTTTAATAAAACCTAGAGGATTTTAAAAAGATATTTCTACTTGTTAGTGAATGAGCCACTTGACAATTTAAAGGTCACATATCCTCCTCCTCTTCAGTGTAAATAAGTCTCAGAGCTCCTCAAAACATGTGTGTGACGTTTCTTGTTCTAAATTCACTCTGATCCTGTATTTGATCATGTCTATAAACCCCTCTATTTCAGCCCTGCTCAAACCAGGCTGTTTCTGTGTCTGTACCTTTAAATATGTAAATGAGCTGTGTCTGACCACGCCCCCTCTCTGGAAGGGCTTGGATGGTCTCAGGCTTGGGGGAGGGGCTACTCTTCGTGATGTCATAAAGGGAGAATCTCCAAATGGCCTGTTTGAGCACACATTTTCTGAAAAGTGGAGCAGGGAAAAGACAGAGAGGATGGACTTTTCTCATCATTGGGGGGTTTGTAGACAGACTAGAGACACATATGAGTGTTAGAGGAACATGGTGAAGTGTGTTTTGCGTAACCTTTTTTCAAATAGCTTGTGAATCAAAAGAGTTAAAATTATCAAAGTGTTTGTTGACCCTACTAACAAACAGGTTTGCAAAATGTTGGAATTCTCTCATCCATCCATTATCTACATCGCTTCACCAGTTAACCTAACAAGCATGTCTTTGGACTGTGGGAGGAAGCCGGAGTACCTGGAGAGAACCCACACATGCAAACTCCACACAGAGGAAGATCCTGCAGTGAGAACTACAGACTAATTGCCCTCCAAACTAATTCTCTTGGATCGACTCGAGGAATATATTACAACAACAGACCACCAATTTTTAAAAGAATAAACACAGTACGAGAGATATGTATATATATGCTCTGAGGGAAGTTGTTAACATGTCCAGGCGTGTTGTCTGGATCCTTCCAAAGCCTCTGATAGAATAAATCATGGTAAACTGTTTATGACATTACATAACAGAGGGGTCCCCCCTTATTTGAGAAGAATATTGCATTTCTGGTATTTGCATCAATCCATATGTGCCCGATGGGGCAGGAGTATATCGACACCCTTTACAGAGACCAATGGGGTCCAACAAGGTGGGATTCTGTCCCCTCTTCTTTTTAAATTGTACATCTCTGTGGACAGCTTACGAATTATAAGACTGAATGTATAGTGGTAGGTAGACTTGTTAACTGTCTGATGTATGCTGATGATTTAGTAATCCTGTCAACTTTTAGTGCTGGTCTACAGCAACTTCTAAAGTCTAAAATCCACCAGATGCGTGTTTGGTCCATCTGTCTTTATTCAGTGTGTGCGCCTCCACTGGGTCTCAGCTCCGACAGTGTGGAGTCAATTTAGCACAGAAAAGAACAAGCAGGACGGGAAGTCAGACACCAAGGCAACATGAAGGTTAAAACATTTTCAGAATAAAACACTCTGGCCATATATGTGTATGTGCTGGTCTGTGCAATTCTGTCTGCAATTCGGTCTGTGCAATTTCCAGAGGAATTCAAGCAGCCTGTGGGCTATAATTTAAATAAATCTTTTAAAAAGTCAAATATCTGGGTCATTTTATCAGGAAGGACTTGAGTGATGATGATGATGATGTGCTGCAAACTGTACGCTCAAGCTAACATGTTGGCACACACATTCCTAATGGGTACTGACAATGTTAAAACAGAGCTTATTAGAGCTAACTGTACTCCGCTGTACACTGCTCACTTTTAGTGCAATTACAGTCAAGCTCAAATGAGGAAGGACCCTTTGCTGCGTGCTGTCCCCCGCTCTCTGCTTCCTGTCTCTCCTCCTGTCTCTCCTCTCCAATGATGGCAAAAAATAACTTTAAAAATATCTCTCTGATTTTACTGTAATGAACTTGACGAGAGGAGAGGTCGATCTCTTGTAAATATCTCTTGGATAACAATGCAGTCAGGTTCTGATACATGATTCTTGTAAGCAGCTGCTTACAAGAACTCAAACCGTACCACATTCAAAATGTTTTGCAGACTCTTATTCGTTGTCAGGTGGATCGCTCACGACTCTGAGTGTACTGCTCTGATCAGATCGATGCCCATACCCCTGCTTGTACACAATTATTATTATTATTTGTCTCAACAAAAGGCGCTGTAAGCTCTCCTCAAAAAACGACAGTCCTGAAAGGTTTTTGTTTACTTCCTCTTCATGACACAGAACTGGAAACTGGAGACTGATCGCAGCCGGAGAAACAAGTCCTGATGGAAATTTGATGAGCGGTTCAATGGACCTCTTAGGTTTGTAATTCAAAGACTCAACTGAAAGAAATCCTTGAGGGAGAAAAACAAACTTGAAGGGCTCCCGCCTCTATACATTAGCTGGGTATGAATGGGAGAAACTGCCTTCCTATGCACTCATAATAAACAGAAAAAAACAACAACAACCTTGTCCTGATGTTTTGGAAAAGAGTAGAAGCTCCACCTGTTAAATTATGGCTGGAAGAAATGGTGAAAGTCTCTCATTTGGAGAGAAACCGACTCTCGCTGTCAAACATTGACAATGAGCCTGGGGCTGAGAGGGCCGAGCTAGGTGAAGACCTCAAGCAACCAGTTGTTACCTTCACAGCTTCCACGCTCCAAACCGTAGTTGGGAGCGAGCTGGTCTCATGCTAATAACTTGGCTCGTAGCAGGTAACTTGCATCTAGTGGTCCGGGTTAACAGCGCCGAAGAACTAAACAGCGAGGCGGTGGTTGCAGCAATGAACTCGGGCTTTATTACTTCACAGTGGTACACATTCACGGGCATAAAAGGCACTTTGCTTGCTAGCGTTCGGCTGGAGAATGGACTGCACTACCATCACGTTCACACCGTAGACTCAGACAGATTACCATTGCTACACTTTTGTTTACACTACCCAGAACACACCTGTCCCACTACGTCACACATACGCATTTTCCAATAAGCCGCCAGGGGAGGCTGAGATTGCAACACTACCCCCACTCTGGAGGATGATTAAACCTTTAACATATCTCCAGCATCATTACACCGTACACAGGAAAATATTAATTAGACAGTCATTATGCAAACATCCCCAACCATAACCCATGTTTCCCATAGTCCTTGAAGGGATCCTCCTCCAGTGGAAAATCAAGGTGAAAAGGCAATGCCCATAAAACGTCAATTAAAGCATATTGCATATTCCTTCTTTTGTACGTGTAAGCAAATGTCCCAAACATGACACTTGTACATTCAATGAGAAAAATGTGACTATTACTTTAACCCCTCAACACAACGTTAGCGTAAAAGCACTCCAAGGTACAGGATTTTAAGTGCAAAAATAGGGCAATATATTCTGTTAAACAAATACATTTTTATCTTTTACATTATGCGTTTCACACCAACACTCAATAAAGTTCTTAGCAGTAAACATACCTAGGATGCTATAACAAAACTATGCAGCCCATTAGTATTCAAATTTCTAACTGTTGATAGTAAACAATTATATTGCGCCCATACAGTATAAAACTTCACATTTTAACCTCAACACAGTCAAGTTACATTCGTAATGATACAATACTGGAACTCTATTGTTTTTGACAATACTGGAACTCTTTTTTTTTTTTTTTTTCACAACACTGAAACTCTTTTGTTGTTGTCCTTAATTTCTTTTTACTGGAACTCTTTTCTTCTGAGGAGGGCAGCGATCCGCCTACACCCAACCTCAGGCAAATACGCTCAGTGATCAATCCAGTCACCAAACATGTCAGGAGCTCTGCGGACCCTCCGGGGTCAACGCCGAGGGGTGGAGCTCAAAAGAGGACGAGCAGCTTGTCCCCCGGCCTCATGCTGGGTTCCAGCTTCGTCCAGTGAAGGCTCAGCAGGCTGGCAAGGGAGCTGACTGCCGCTCGGTGAAGCTACCAATGATGGTGGTGGAGAGAAGAGACCTGGGAGGGCCTCCACAGCAGGGTCCTCCGTCTCTGGTGATGTGCCCCAAATGTCGAGGGGGCTGATGTCGATTTCTGATGCGCTGGGGTCTGACGACGGGGGTGGCGCCTCCACCGGTGCCCACATTTCAGCCTCTTTAAAGACCCAGCCGTTGTCAAGTGTTGTCCTGGAATGGTAAGCTTTGAGCTTGTCATGATGAACGACTTTCATCTTCATCCTCGGACCCCTTTTAATCCGGTAGACCAAGTCGTCCAGTACACCCACAACAAAGTACGGACCCTCGCAGGAAGGCAGGAACTTTCGTACTTTATTTTTTACTCTCTTGGTGCCTTTGACCAGGAACCATACAGCATCACCGACTTGGTATTGGACTCTGCAAACATTTTTGTCATACTGTCGTTTGGCACGCTCGACAGATTTTCCCAGCGCCTCCCGGGCCAACTGGTGAGATAGCTCAAGCCGTTCCCTAAGCTGTACGACATAGGATGGAGGGGTAGTAGTGTTGTCTGGGTCAGGTGGCAATCCGGCAACAAGATCCACTGGCTCTGTAATTTCCCGTCCGAACAGCATCATGTTAGGCGTCAGGCCCGTGGAGCTGTGTTTGGTTGTCCGGTAAGCCATGACCGCATATGGGGTCATAATGTCCCAGTCCCAGTGACATCGTTCTGCAGTGGTGGCTATGATTTTCTGCAGGGTGACATTGAAGCGTTCTACTTGGCCGTCTGACTGGGGGCGAAACGGCGTGGTCCGCGTCTTGTCGATTCCCAGCAACTCACACATTCCCTGGAACACAGCTGACTCGAAATTGGTACCCTGGTCGCTGTGTAGGCACTGTGGAGCTCCGTACCTACACACCCACTCTGAAACAATCTTTTCAGCCACTGTTGTTGCTTGCTCATTGGGAACAGGATAGGCTTCCACCCATTTGTTAAAGTAGTCCTGTACCACTATTATGTAGCGGTTGCGCCTTTCGGTTTCATTTAGTGGTCCCATTAAATCGACTGCGATCCGTTCAAAGGGGACGCCAACTCGCACGGTGCCCATGGTGGCTTGATGTGTTTTCTTGGGGCGGGCTTTTTCAGCACAGCTGGTGCAGGTGCGGCACCACAGAGTGACGTCATCTCTCATATTGTACCAGTAGTACCGGGCCTTGAGACGTGCGAGGGTCCTTTCTCCTCCAAAGTGGCCACCGACTGGGCCATCGTGCAATTGTTCTGTCACTGAGGTGTGGTACTCTTGAGGCAGCAGAATCTGTGGATAGAACACCTTTCCATCTGTGCAGTAAAATTTCCTCAGCAAAACTCTGTCTTTCTGGTAGAGCCTTTTCCACTGCAACCAGTAGGCTTTGGTGGCAGGGCTGTAGGGTGCTATGTCAGCCCAGGGTGGCCTGCCACTTCCCTCGTCCATCCACTTCCTCACTGGTGCTATATCTGGGTCAGCTTCTTGGGCACTGATTAACTGCTCTTGGGTCCAGCCACCGAACAGGTTGGTTTGGGCTGGTTCACTCACCCTGTAGATAACTGGACGGAACAGAGAGCCAGCTTGATTGTCACTGTAAACGTCTCCTACCCCCACTGGAAGATACTTGGGCTCGACTGCAGGGCTGCCTCCATAGCTACCTTCGGGCACCACTACCCCCACTGGAGGTTGCTCTGCAGGAGTTTCCCCGGCATCCTCCGCAGCTGGACTCTCGGCCATGTTGCACTGAATCCCTTTGTGCTGAAGCTGGTTACTGAGGCTAGGCTCTGGCATTGTGCAGGGGCACGACGTCTGGCAGGGTCTTCTGGAGAGCGCGTCAGCATTCTGGTGGTGTCTCCCTGGACGATCACCTGGAAATCGTACTCCGCCAGTTTTTCGAGCCAGCGAGCGAGCTGGCCCTGAGGCTCCCTCATCCGAGTCAACCAGCGCAGGCTGCTGTGGTCAGTCCGTATGATGAATGATCTCCCTCGCAGGTACTGTCGGAAATGAGAGGTGAACTCGACAGCTGCCAAAAGTTCTCGTCTGGTGGTGCAGTAGTTTTGCTCGGTGGCTGACAATCTCCTGCTCCCATAGGCAAGCACTCTCTCCTCACCGTCTTGCACTTGGGAGAGGACTGCTCAGATTCCCCAGTCAATGGCGTCTGTGTCGAGGAGCAACTCGCCACTGTCAAGGGGATAGCCCAGCATCGGTGCTGATGTCAGCCGGGTTTTCAGCTGCTCGAACGCCTCCTGGCATTCATCCGTCCAGTTAAAACGTGCAAACTTTTTGGTGAGTTCGTGGAGAGGCTTGGCAACTGTGGCAAAATCTTTGACGAAGTGTCGGTAATACGAAGCCAGGCTGACAAACTGACGCACTTCAGAGACGTTTTGGGGTGCAGGCCACTCAGTCACTTTTTGGATCTTTTTGGGGTCGGTGGCGACACCTTTGGCGGAGATGATGTGCCCCAGGTAAGCCACTTGCTCTTGGAACAGGGAACACTTTGAAGGTTTAAGTTTCAGGTTGGCTGCGCGTAGTCTGTTAAACACTTGACTGAGCCGCTCCACCATTTCAGTGCCGTCTCGCCCCAGGACAATGATGTCATCGAGGTACACCAAACAGGTCTCCCACTGTAGCCCGGCCAGGACACGGTCCATGAGCCTCTGGAATGTGGAATGCGCATTGCATAGTCCGAAAGGCATCACATTCCATTCGAACAGGCCCTTGCGGGTGCAGAAAGCAGCAGCTTTTCGGGCTCTCAGCGTCATCTCCACCTGCCAGTATCCTGATGTTAAGTCCAGCGTGCTGAAGTACCTGGTGGCAGACAGTGTGTCTAAGGTGTCCTGGATGCGGGGCAGTGGATAAGCATCCTTTATAGTTCTCTCATTTAAGGGTCTGTAGTCAACACATAGCCGTGACGTCTGGTCCTTCTTCCTCACCATAATGATTGGTGCAGCCCAGCTGCTGTTGCTGGGTTGGGCCACACCAGTGTCCAGGCTCAGCTGCACCTGCTGGTCTGCTGCAGTTTGTTTGTCTCTAGCCATCCTGCGCGCTTGCTGTTTCACAGGCGGACCAGGGGTGGTGAGGATGTCATGCTGCACGAGGCCAGTACGACCAAGGTCATTGGGCCCAGTGGAGAAGACGTCACCGTATGACCGTAGCAGATGGGCCAACTTCTCGTGGTCAATCTGGGGCAGACTAGCACAGCTCTCGTTATACAGGACCTGCAGGTGGCTGGGTAAAGAAGCAGAGACAGAGTTAATAGGTTCAGGGGCCGGTTGGGCCAAGGGTGGTTGGGGCTCCACCTTCCCCAACACCGTGGCTGGCTGCAGGATCCCTGCGACAGCGCCTCTCTTCAACGTAAGGCACCAGGGTTGAAGACTCTGATGGGGACGTTCGTGGACCACTGCGCCTGTACGATGATGTGAGCCACTAGAACGTGGTGCCTTTCGATGAAACCTTTGGTTGGGGTCAGCATCAGGTCTCTGTCAGCAGCACGGCGGAGGCGGGCGGTGCCGGGGACTACATACTCACACCCTGACTCCAACACTGTTGTGCGGGCCACCCTGACAATATGCACTTGGGGCTGATGGCTTGGGTTAAAGCGAGGTACCTTTTCTCCGAAGAGTGTTATCTCACGGCGTCCATAGTCCAAATGGGCGCTTGTCTGATGTAGGAAAGGGTGCCCCAGGATAACCTCTGTGCTCTCTGCTGTGTTGGCCATAATAAAGTTAACACTGGTAGCTCTGCTCCCTATTTGTACTGGTAGGTTAACCTCCCCTAGCACTGCCAGACCACCAGGGCCGATGCCTTGTAGGACCTGTGCGACAGATGGTTCTATTGGGGGTTTGAACTCTGTGGGAATGGAGTTGAAAAGATGGAGGGGCAACACATTCCTCCGAGCACCAGAGTCGAGCAGAGCACACATTTCCAGTACAAATATCAATATTTTAACACACATATCATCTTCCTGACTTGCCGTACAGGTGACCACTATACCTGTGTCGGGTGCTGTGTACTTATTGACTGTCTGAGCTTGCTGCCTGGGTCGACGGGGGGAAGGGCAGTTTCTCTGCATATGACCTAGACCGGAGCAGTTGTGGCATTGGATATCCCCCATAGGCATTTTGGCATTTGTGTCTTTCTTCTGGCGCCACGGCTGATTTATATCTTGGAGCCCTCTCTGGCGAGTCGATAGACCAAACAGCTACCCCCACTGGCTCCACACAAGCTGGCATGCTGTTATTCTCACGTACCGTGGAGGCCCTGGCTCTCTGATTGACAAGACTGCGTTGGCCAGGCTGCATGAATTGTGTGACTGTTCTGGCGGCCCTCCTGGTGGTCTCGTAGCTGTGTGCGATGTCATATGCTTTCGCCAGGGTGCGCGGCTGTTGCTCCAGTAGTTTTTGCACCACCTCTGTGTCGGCCAGGGCATTGGTGAAGACCTCAACACTAATGGCGTCCTGCTCCAGCTCTGTACGGTCAGCATACACCATGGAAACTTTCTCGTAGATATCATCCCTTAAGAGGTGCAGGGCTTCGTTCTGCCCCCTAACCCTCTGTCTCAGTTCAATGCTGATGGCTGCTGCATGCTCAGAGCACGCCCGTAGGCGGTCTCTATTTCAGCCACAATCCGGCGGTAGCTCCAACGGTCAGATCTGGGGTTTTTATGGACAATAGCTCCGGCCGCGCCAGTCAGGCTAAATCTCAGTTGAACTGCCATTGTCGCCTCTGACCAATGGTTTGCCTTTGCACAGCTTTCAAACCGGTGAATAAAGTCTTTCCAGGAGCCTGTCCCGTCAAAATGGCCTGGCTTTCATATTGGAATTCTCTCTTTATATCCGTAATGTTCATCGTCACTAGTGTCCATTATTTCAACATCTGGTGCCATGTGTGATGACCCGACCTGTGCCGCCGACTTGGCCCTTCTCACAGCTGACTGGCCATATTGGCAGGGGTTACGATGTGGGGCATAGTTATCATCATAGCTTATAACTCCACAACGTTCCACGGGCTGTGGCATGTGGGGTGGAAACGATGTCGACGTGAACTGGGGGGACACTGCGTGGACCGGGGCAAAAGGGTTTTGTGCCGTGCAGTTCGCGGGGGTGAACGGGTTAGTTAGCTGGTTAGCGGGCATGTAGGGCAAACGGTTGAACAGGGCTATTTTCTAACCCGTAAGGTAAAGCTGCAACTGGGCTGGCTGCCATACTTTTTGAACAGTCACATATTTGCTGATGGAAATATGGGGACTCGCCGTCAGCTTTATATTGTTGTTCCATGGGCGTTAGGAACGGGTTAGTCAACCGTGATGGCGGTGGCGTGGGGGGGAGAGCTAGGTTGAACGACGGCGTCTGGCCATGAACTGCCGCTTCGTCCGCGCCTAACGTTAGCTCCATGCTAGCCGCGAAGGGGTTAGTGCTGTCGGCATATCGGCCGTTCATGTGGTTGACCGGGTCCATGTTAGTGTCTCTTATATCCATTAAAAACGGGTTTTTGCTTACGTTTGGGGTTTCCATCTCGACAGGTCTCTTAGTCCAAACGCTAGCATTAGCAGTAGCTTTAGCTCTAGCTCCGAGCGCCGTCATTCTGCTTCCGACCGTCCAACGTAACTTTTCTTTTTCTCTCACTTTTATTCTTGCTTGTTTATCCCGGACGAGCCCCCAGTGTTACCTTCACAGCTTCCACGCTCCAAACCGTAGTTGGGAGCGAGCTGGTCTCATACCATCAGTGTGTGAATGTATAGTTGTGACCTGCAGTGTAAAAAGAGCTTTGGGTAGTCAGAAGACTAGAAAATAAATAAACAAGCTCAAGTCTGTTCATGATTTACCAAGAGGCTACTCACGGAGTGCAGTCTCCTTTATGCCATTTTCACATCTGCACTCCTGAAAAATGTCTAGAGAATTTCAGGAGGACATGCCCTTAAATGAACAACATGGAAGTGGTGGATGAACGAGAGTCCTCTATACGACGCTATAATGATAATATTTGTCTTTCTATCAATGCTACGTGTAGTTGAACAGAATCACAATCTGAACTAAAGAGTGGAGAAGAACATACTGGAGAACAGGAAACATTATGCAGCAGGTTCATTATTGAAATCTCCTGATTATATCCTGCGGCGTTCTAACATCAGCTCACTCTGACCTTCTGCAGGAAAAATGCTAGGGGGGCTCCAGGGTTTACCCTAACCCTTTCACTATAACAGAGGTGAGACTGGTGTTGACATCACATCCTTGTAGTGTAAACAGTGTCACCAGAGAGAAAATACAAGGAACAAACTTTTAAAGTGTAACTTGTTTGCTAACTGCTCCGCTTCCCGCTGTTGTATAGCTAAGCTAGTAGCATCTTAAATTGTTTTTACGTGCGTTTCCCTGCAGTCTGTGTGGCACAAAGAGCTGCAGACGTGAGCAGGGCACCAGGTGATGTTTTGATTGGCAGGTAAATGGTAATGACAGTCTGCCTGTTTGTAAACTGATCACATAAAGCCATGCATGTGTTGTTTAAGGACGTTATGTACCAGAGGTCACCGTGCTTAGGCCCAGTTAGTCCTGGAGCAGTGTGAGACCAGCAGGGGAATGGGGAGGCGGTGGACATGGTGTTCCCTAAAATAGTTCTGCAAATTAAAGGTAACATGTGATTGACTCGTTTCTATAATCAAATAAATAGTTAATAAATAAATAGGCAATGTCTCGTTATCATAAAAATATAAGAAGTGACAATGACTGATCATTATAGATTATGACATACATTTTACGCCCCTGTCCGTCAAAATGACAACAAGAAAGTCTAGCGTAACCTCTGCTTCAGACATGTTGCCGCAGGAGCCGGGGATCGAACCCTCGACCTCCCAGTTAAGAGACGACCGACTCTACCAACTGAGCCTCAGCCGCCCTAGGTAGAGCCGGGGACGTGTCGGTGCTGATGTGAATAGTTGCTCTCAAATCGCAAGCAAATGTTCAGTTGAGGGAATATTGTAATGTCAGAACTATCATACATTCATCCTTCTCTGCAGTTATTGATCGTACATCAAACAGAGGACATAATGATGTACAAACACAATCATTACACCTTTAATCTGGCAACCCTGAGTGAAAGAGCTCTTTGTTCATCGTAACAACTTTCACCTCAGCTGAATCCAGAACACATTAAGTGGTTATGCAGATTTCTATTTTGACACTTCCGTTGAATGTTTTGCATGTAAACTAGAGACGGTGAAAGGGGGGTAAGCAACATTTCAAGCTGCAAACCATTTTCTTAACAAGAGAATCAATCTTTGCATCTCATGAATCTCTGTAATGACTTCCAGTTATGGTTATGCAGTTGTGAGGTGCTGCACGCCCTGTGACAGCATCACAAGCGGCGCTGTGGTCCACTTGAAAGCCTCTGAAGTAAATATACCACCATGCCCTCATCATGACAAAGCCTCTCCATAATGGATCGCTCTCTGCATGATTAGCTTTGTTCCTCTCACAGGTTCCTCTGATTGGTCGATTTGTTATTAGCCCTATTCAGACCAACGTTTCAAGGCTCCTGTGACGTTTGAAACTGAGCGTCTCAGAGGCGTAAACGGAGGAGGAAGTAATCACCCCTCTGTACCGTCTTCACTGGTAGTAACAGAGATGTGAAAGGAAAGACAAATGGACCCGTGTAGGTTCCAGGGGGAGCGCTGCGCTGTGTGGGGGGTGCCTTAAAGCCGCCTACCTTCTCTGGTCCAAACAAATCCAGAGCATTCAGGACCAGAATCGAAAGTTAGAAGGAGGACATACTGGCTGCTGCATTGTTGTCAGAGAAGCCAGCACTTCAACATAGCATGATTTCTTGAAGGAGGGCAGGTTCATGTTGTTGCAGATCTATTGCAGGTGAGCAGAGTGAAGAGGACAGAGTGGAAGGGGGAAACAAAAACACACCAAGCACTCAGCACTCACAAAAAAAAAATACTCCAAAAATAAATAGAACATCTCCCTTCTATGCAAACTGAACTGTGAAGCAGACTTTTAGGTTGGATGTTTTGGAGCCATTCCTGATCGTCTGTGATGTGCAAAAATAAGATCGTCCCTAAGTCCGAGGTGGTAAAACTGTATGTTCTCTTATTTAAGTCAAAGTATTTCACAGAAACTCAATCAAATTGAAAGGCAGAGCGTTTGAACAACTAACTAACAGCCGCCTTGTTTCAAAAGTGCTTACTCTGACTTTCCTTAATCAAAAGAGAAAAGAGCATCAAAGCCAAACCCTTGTTGTCTTGCTTCACAGCGTCATTCATCCTTCCATCACAGTTTTGTGCTCCTTTCATGCTGGCTCTCCTGCACGGCTCTTTAAAGAGGGAGTGAACATATACGGTAGTTGTCTCAGAGGAAGGTATTTTTCTACTCACTCTGCGAGGTACAATATAAATCAATGAACGGACAGGATCCAGATCCTTTCATGGTAGGTTTTTATTTTAGCATTGCCCTCTGATTCATTTGTTAGACCCTATGCCAGCATCCCTTTATGACTGTGAGAAGTAAAAAAAGAGGGACCTCTACTGTTGTTGACCTTAAAAATGTTTCTAAAATTGCTAAGTGACTGAAACAACAGTCGGGGAAGAAAGCTACTTTTTGGATGCTCAGTATTTTTGTATTTTTGTCCATTATTCAGTAGAAAGCTCTGGCCTTTTTTCTTCTGGGGAGGAGGTGACGAGCAGCACAGTAAGAGAGGGTGTGTGATCCTCAGGACACGCCAGGATGTGGGAGAGTTTAAGCGACAACGACACACATTAATGTTGCTGTTTAAACACACCTGGTACGCCCAAGCTGTCGGACATTTAATTTCAAACTAGAGATTTCTCTCCAATGTGCCGGTAGGTCTTTAAACTAGAGCTCAGTAAAGTGGGACACCGTTTGTAGTGATCTGATCTGTCCTCCTATTGGACGCACGTATCTGATGTCACAGAGCGCTGCGCCCAAGTTAACAATGTTTTGACTTCAGTGCAGCGAGCAAAAAAAATGCTCTTGTGCGGAGCAATACGGGCTTGACCTTGTAATATCTCAAAGACCCTTTACAGGTCTTGAAAGACCATCTCCAACAACAACCCAAACAAAGGTATGTTTAAATAATAATTGTATTGCACAAAATAATGTATGCATTGAAGTTCACAACAAAGAAATAAAATGGGAAAGTTTACTTTAAGTCCATTTCTGTCTGTAGCAGGGGCTTGATGTTGGTTGGTTAGCTCGCCATCTTGATCAAGGAATGGTCATTATACAAAAAACCTGACCGCTGAGTGCCAAATCATCCAACGGTTTTTTCGTCTTGGACAAAATGAGTTGGAGGAGATAAGAGGAAGCAACCTCGTGAATCGCATGTTTGTGGGTTGAGCTCTGATTGGATGATAGATTTTAGCGGGGTTCAGGTGAGATTATGGAATGTTATGAGGAGAAAAATAGGGAAATTAATGAATAAATAACAAATAAAATGGCAACAATTTATTATAATTTATGGAGGTTCAAAGAGGTCACTCATGCAGAGAAAAAAGTAAACGGCTAAATCTAGATCCAATTAATTAACCTCTTTGGACCCTTTATAGGTTTGTGTTTGAATAAAATTAACATTTTGGGTCTGGTTCACAAAAGGATTGAGCTGATTGTGTGGCTGCAAAACCTGTGCAAATGAGAGAAAAAGATGCAATCAACATGGCAGTGGGTCTTCTGTGTGTGTGTGTGTGTGTGTGTGTGTGTGTGTGTGTGTGTGTGTGTGTGTGTGTGTGTGTGTGTGTGTGTGTGTGTGTGTGTGTGTGTGTGTGTGTGTGTGCTTTTTAAGATATCATCTGAACAGATTTCTGGCATTCAGATAACTTCAAACTTTAATTATGAAAGGCTGTTTTTTCGGCTTTTAGTCGGGCTCGGGCCCTTAAATACAGTTAATGAGACGACCCGGTCCAAGACGGACTGAACGATAGGGCTCAGGTCGGTATGGCTCTGCAGTCCCATGTCCTTATATCCATAGGTGGATCACCGCAAGTGGGAAAAGTGGGCAAGTGTCCACGGCCCTGGTGAATGGGAATCTTGTCCTAAGATTTATTATTAACATATATTTTTTAATGTAAAGTATTTCTGCTATTAAAATATTGGACTTAATATTCTTAGCCTTTTTGCTTTTTGTGTTTTTTTAGTAAAGGGAAGGGACA
Source organism: Labrus bergylta (assembly GCF_963930695.1). Classification (NCBI taxonomy): domain Eukaryota; kingdom Metazoa; phylum Chordata; class Actinopteri; order Labriformes; family Labridae; genus Labrus; species Labrus bergylta. Next base: position 2,352,553 of record NC_089196.1, on the reverse strand, counting down.
GTTAACGAGAGAGCGAGGGAGAGAGAAAGAGAGAGTAAGCCGCAAACAGCTGATTCTACAAGCTAACTAGAAATACAAACTATTTTATGTCTACAAAAAGGAAGGGCGGAAGGGGCAATAATTCATAATATAAGAAAGTTCCACATTTTCCTGAATGTTTTACCTGGTAGTCAATGGTAGTCCGTAGTCTTTTCTAGTTTTCCGACTACTCAAAACGCTTTTACACCGCAGGTCACACCTACACATTCAGAAACTGATGGTTGAGCCGCTATGTATTAACTAATTCCATTCATACACCACCACTGAAGCAGCGGGAGCAGTTCGGGTTAAGTGCCTTGCCCAAGGATACATCGCACATGTTGCCCAGCTGGGGATCGAACAGTCAACCTTCCCGTGGTGAGGTGATGACTCTAGCTAGTAAGACCGTGCAAGGACTATAACTGGCAAAAGAAAGTGAACGCTCCATCGTTTAATTTAACCATGCAGACAGTGTTATTATAATATATTAAACAATGAAGAACTGTTTTAAAAGGAATGCGTGCAGCGTGACTCTCTGCTTAGCGAGGACACACACTTAGGTTTGGTTTCTAGGAGCTCAGGTGTGTGTGTGTGTGTGTGTGTGTGTGTGTATACCAACAAAAACCCAAACAAAGGGCTCAAAACCCTCATTGCCTCTATTCTTTACTTATTTGTATACTTTCTGTGTTGTGGTAATCCAGGGGAGAGAGATGATTCAATCTTTGTTTGCCCCTTTTGTCTGCTGTTTTCCTCCCTTCTTTTGAAATGTATTATACAGAATTATGTAAATGATATACTGTATATGATTCTCCTCTCCTCTATATTTGTGGGCTGTTGTTAAAACCACAACATCTTGTTTTTTTCCTTTATTGTAAGTGACAATATTTAACATAAATAATAAAAAATTGATCATGAAAAAAAACCCAAACAAAGGTATGTTTAAATAATAATTGTATTATTAATATTATAAATTATAAATATAATAAATAATGTATGCATTGAAGTTCACAACAAAAAAATAAATGTCCTCTTTCCAAATGGGATAGTTTACATTAAGTCCATTTCTGTCTGTGAGTATAATATTTGCGTTCTGTAGGTCGGGGTCCAAGGGGACTTTTTATCCAGGGCCTGTGGTCATGATAATCTGTCCCAGCTATGTGCATAAAAGGGGCTTAACATAATTTTATGCTAATTATGAAAAACATGCACAAGCTTTCAGTTGTTTCAAAACACGCCATGAATCTGTTCCTTCTTAAGAACGAGTTTTAGATCTGAAGCAGACTTTGGTGAACGAGGCCCGATGTCTATTTTAAAGTCACTGTAACATCATGAGACGCTAATGAGCTGATTGGCATGATACTGATCACACGGTCATCATATGGATATACTCGTTTATTTATTCAATAACACATTATGGGTTCATACAAAGTGTGTCTGCTTTTTAATCCTTTTCTTTGAAGAGACAATCTCAGTCATTGACACGTCTGCATGATTATCTCATCAATGGCGTGTGAACTCAGTGATGACAGCAGTGTTTGTTTCACATCATTATCTGTATAATAGGCAGCTAATTGAAGGCCTCCTCGTCGAGGTGATTTGAAGATTAGTCCTTTGTCTGCACATCCACTTCCCCCCCGTGCTGTTAGATTACTCATCCTCCCTCTGTGATTTATTTATTGTTCCTCTCCTGTCGAGCAGGACGCAATCATCCAGACCGGTCTCACTGAAGGAGACATCATGTGACTGATTTATAGACACCATAGAACAGAGACCTCAAACCGAGATACTGACAGAACATGAAGGGAATCCGCACCTTGCCCAAGCACGTTTGACCCCCAGAGTCTGGTTTGTTTGACGAGTGCGAGTGCTCCATTCTGGGCTTTTAAGCATGTTCCACTCAGGTTCACTTAGACCTGGCACGCTTTGAAGAGATGTGCTTCGGCACGGTGTTGACACGAGCACATGAAAGGGCACACAACGTGGACAGCCTTCATCATCGAGTAACCCCAGAGTGTCCTAGGGTGTTCTGTCTGTATCTGATTAAAATAACTCAAAGTAGACTTCCGCTTCCGGCCGAATGGAGTGAGCAGCAGGTAGAGGCAGCTCCGTACAACCTTATAACATTTAACTTTCTAGACCAGCCATAAAACATATTTAAGACCATATTCTGACATCGGACGACGAGACAAAACACATTCTGCCATGAAAAAGGACAGCAGTCGAAGATTCACGCAAAAAACTTTGCAAACTTCATCTTCTCCGGCCTCGGCCCCCAACGGTGAAAGTCGCAAGATGGCGGGCGGGGAACAAGAGGACGACTTGCCTATTTCTGTGAGAACTCTTCGGAACGAGCTACAGGCTTATCGAGACGGTATGATGAAAGACATAAAGACACAAATCAAAAACATGCAGCATGAGATATGTAAAGATATGTCATCTCTTCGAGAAGAAGCTAAAGCGGATACCAAAGCGCTGCGAGATGAACTCTCACAGAAAATACAAATGCTATACAACACACACGCTGAGACTGCTAACACGTAAAAAGAAATAGAAACATCACTCAACGACGCCTCTGACAGACTTATAACTCTGGAGGATTCGCATGAATCGCTAACGAAGGAGTTAAAGAGACTACAGGATAAATGCATAGATCTTGAGAACAGAAGCCGCAGACAAAATCTACATATCATCGGTATGGCGGAGGGCGTTGAGGCCAGCAACCCAAGCCGGTTTGCAGAGGAGTTTCTCGCCTAAGTGATCAGTGAGGAAAACTTTGCATCACCTATCATCATAGACCGGGCTCACCGGACCCTCGCACCGAAGCCGCGGAAAGACGAACACCCACAAGCCATGATTATTCGCCTACACTACTACTCCGACAAGGAAAAGATCCTAACGTTATCCCGGAATAAAGGATGTCTTCATTATAAAGGTTCCCCTGTCCACATCTTCCCCGATATGAGCCCTGAGGTCGGCCGGCTGCGAGCATCCTTCAACCAGGTAAAAGCCAAGCTGCGGACCGCTGGAGTCCCATACAGCCTGTATTATCCAGCGAGACTGATAATAACAGTGGACGGCTCCAGACACACATTCAATGACCCACAAGTAGCCGAAAAATTCCTCAAAACCATCTCCACTACACCTGTTGAGGGAACGGAATAAAAACTGCATAATACAATCGGAATAAGAGGAGAGCAACCAATCTGTTAATTGTCAGACTGAATATATGAACATCATACAGGTTGGATTTCCCTGCAGACATGTGAGTTTCAGACAGATGTCCCTATTATTTATCTTTGTGATAAGTCACTAATTATTAGAAATAGTTGTTAGAAATAATACTAAATTTACATACCAGATTTACTTTTTGTCAAGATCAAAATAGGAAACTGGGGAAAAGGAATTTAATTTAATTTTTGTACTCACTAGTTAAGAAGCAGAGAAGGTTCTTAAAAAGTATTGTTTGTAGTCATAAGCTGGTCTAGAAACAAAAGATAAAACACTTAATGGAGCTAAGTGGTAAGTCATATGTCCATGTACCTCTTGAAGTTAAAGTTGGACAACGTTTTCTGTGGTAAGCACTTTCTTTTTGGTTTTGGGTTTGTCTTTCGTTTGGGGAAAGACAGAGTGGGGTCTAAGTTAAGTTTCAAGGGGTGAGGCAATATTCTAGCTCATCTGGAAAAACTTGGAACAGAAATTGGGTTTCTACAAGAAACACATTTGAAAAACCAACATCATAACAGACTCCGTTGCAAATGGGTAGGACAAGTATTCCAAGCACTGGCCATTTAATGTCGTCAATGACAGCACTCGTCCCAAGGTCCAAGTTGAGTACGAGCAGTATTCCATGTTAAGAGTAGAGGCACAGCAATAATAATTAAGAGAGCAATCCCTTTCACGGCATCTACAATCATATCAGACCCTCAAGGAAGATATATCATAGTAACAGGGAACTTGTATAATAATCCAGTAATACTAGCAAACATATATGCTCCCAATGTAGATGATGAGCACTTTATACAATCTTTCTTTTCCAAATTATCCCGGATATGGAATCTCATCAGCTCATTCTTGGGGGTGACTTCAACCTAGTATTAGACCCAAGTTTGGACCGGTCTTCACATAGGCCAATAGCTATATCAAAATCAGCAAAAGTTATTCATAATTTTATGCAAACATATAAAATAACAGATCCATGGAGAGCTTTGTTTTCAAATACACGTAAATACTCTTACTTCTCTCCAGTCCACCATTCCTACTCCAGAATAGATTTTTTCTTGATAGACTCCAAACTGTTATCATCAGTTAAAAGCTGTGAATATGAAACAATAGTACTCTCTGATCATGGTGCCGTAGCTCTCCATTTAGCTCTTGGACACAAACATACATCTAGAGTATGGAGGTTTGATAATTGCTTGTTGTCGGATAAAAAATCTGTAGAGGAAATAAAAAAACAAATGGATCTGTATTTATTTACTAATGATACACCAGAAATATTAAGATCTACACTGTTGGAGGCTCTAAAAGCATATATGAGAGAACAGCTCATTTCATGGAGCAGCTTAATTAATAAACAACGTAGAGACAAGGAAAACAAACTTACAAAGGAAATAGCGGAAATAGATAAAAAATGCTCAATCTCCCCTTCACCAGACTTGCATAAACGAAAATTATATCTTCAAACAGAACTCAACTTACTATATACAACAGAAACAACAAAACTCCTTACCAAAATAAGACATAAACATTATTAATATGGAGAAAAGGCTGGAAAGATATTAGCACATCAAATAAGAGAACAAGCGGCAACAAGATTAATTTCGGAAATAAGAACAGAGTCAGGACAAACTACAATAGATCCTGTAGAGATTAATAATACCTTTAAAGAATTTTATATAAAATTATACTCCTCAGAATCTAAAAAAGACTCAACATTAATTGATGACTTCTTCGATAAATTGAACATCCCAACAATAAGCTCGGAGAACGAACAACAGTTAGAAAAACCCATAACAAAAGAGGAAATAGAAAAAGCAATACAAAACATGCAAAGCTCCAAAGCCCCAAGCCCAGACGGCTACACTACAGAATTTTATAAAGCATTTAAAAACCAACTATCACCGATACTAGAGTTAGAAGTATTTAATGAAGTATTTTACCACCTACTTTCTATCATGCCAGCATCTCCTTAATTTATAAAAAAGATAAAGATCCGCTGGAACCAGGTTTATACAGACCAGTGAGCTTACTGGACGTTGATAATAAGATTCTTGCTAAAATTTTAGCTACACGTTTAGAAGATATCCTTCCAACAATAATTTCTCATGATCAAACTGGATTCATAAAAGATAGACAGTTGTATTTCAATATCAGAAAGTTATTTAATATAATTTACACCCAGGAAACAAACGACCAGCTTCCCGAGATACTAATAGCTTTGGATGCGGAGAAGGCCTTCAACAGGGTCGAGTGGGACTACCTCTTCTTAGCATCAAGGTTCGGATTCGGCACCAGATTTGTTTCCCTAATTACATTATTATATGCAAAACCCCAGACCTCCGTACAGACAAACAATATTAGGTCCAGTTACTTTCCACTGAGCCGCTCTACAAGACAGGGATGTCCCTTATCACCATTATTATTTGCCTTAGCCATCGAACCTCTTGCTGTTTCATTACGCACAGCAAAGGAATATATAGGAATAAAAAGAGAAGGGACTGAATACAAAGTGTTGCTATACGCCGATGATTTATTATTATATATCTCCAAACCTGCAATATCATTACCAATCATAATGTCCATAATATCAGATTTTGGAGCTATCCCAGGATACAAACTCAATTCATCAAAGAGCATACTATTCCCGATAAATGTAAAAGCACACCAAAGTATTAATTCTTTCACATCCTACCCATTTGCAACTTCAGGTAAATTCAAATACTTGGGAATTAATATAACCCAAGAATACTCCAGTCTTTTTAAACATAACTTTTCAAAACTATACGATCAAACAGTACAGGACCTAGATAGATGGGCTAACTTTTCAATTTCATTAGCAGGTCGAATCAATATCATCAAAATGAATATTCTACCCAAGTTTTTATTCCTTTTCCAGTGCATTCCGATTCTCATTACCAAAGTTTTTTTCAAGAAGTTAGATTCTTTAATATCTAACTTTATATGGAATAAAAAGACTCCTAGAATTAAAAAAGCATTTTTACAGAGACCAAAATCTACAGGAGGTATGGGGTTGCCTTGTTTTCGGCTCTATTATTGGTCTTGTAATATACGTTCCCTTTCTTTTTGGTGTCATAAATGGGGGGCTGGCTGGGCATGGATGGAACATCAAAGTTGTTCCCCCACTTCACTAAAGACCCTGATATATTCGGCATTACCTACTCTTAAAATTAAGCTTAAAAATCCAGTTGTTTCCCATTCAGTGAAAATCTGGACCCAGATAAGGAAACACTTTCATTGGAAAGTATGTTCAGTGCACACTCCACTGAGTAACAATCATACATTCAATCATACTCCTTCACTTTTAGATTCTACATTTAACAAATGGCACCTGAAAGGAATACAATCCATACAAGATCTGTTTACTGATAAGATCTTTTCATCATTTCGTCAGTTACAGGTAAAATTCAACATACATAATAGAGACTTTAAATATTTGCAAATCCGAAGTTTTGTTAAGGAAAGGTTCCCGTCCTTCCTGGATCAGCCCCCCAAATGTGTCATGAACTCAGTGCTCCTACCTGATCCATTAAAAAAAGGGTCTATATCTAAGATTTATAACATTCTGTCACAAATGGACTGCACAGCCACACTTGAAAAGAGGCTTGGCAGGAGGACCTTGCTGTGGAAATCTCAGGAAACCAATGGACAAAGGCTCAGGATTGTGTGCACTCTTCATCTGTATGTACCAGACATGGACTGATACAATTCAAAATTTTACACAGGCTTAATCTATGTTCCCTGCGGTAAACCCGCTCTGTGATCGTTGTGGACAGGTACCAACCTCACTGGCACATATGTTCTGACCAAGCATCGCCAACTACTGGATCAAGATATTCCAAAGTTTGTCAGAGATTTTCCAGAAACATATCAATCCAGACCCAGTTTTTGCAATGTTTGGGGTTGGGTCAGCTGCTATGGAGCTCTCTTTATCAAACAACCAGAAGAATGTGATATGCTTTGTAACACTGTTAGCAAGAAGATTAATTCTGCTGAACTGGAAACAAAAAAATCCTCCAGTTTGTCAAGCTTTAATGAATGATGTAATGAAGCATTTGCAGTTAGAAAAAATAAAATTTACCCTGAGAGGAAAGATAAATATGTTTTACTCAATATGGCAGCCATTTATAGACTACTATAACAAAAACAACCCCAGGAAAAAATAATAATTTAGTCAAATCCAGAGCACTAGACATCCTCCAAGTTGTATTATTATTACTATTTAAATATTTTTATCTTATTATTTTGGTATTATATTTGTTTTTTTACTTGTGTTTTTTATATCTTGTGTTTTTATTTATTTATTTAGATTTTTGTGTTGGTTTGAGGTATGAATAATCATGTCTCAGATTGTTTTTTTTTTGTTTTTTATCTGTATTTGAAAAAAAGAAAAAACCCAATAAAGAGAAGTTGAAAAAAATAATCATAATAACTCAAAGTAGCCATCATGTTCTCTGTGTTGAAGCTGGAAAGTGATGTGGTGGAGCAGGTAGTGTGACCACCCTGACACGGAGGGAAGGGGCGGGCAGTACAGTTCCTCACGCACAAGCACGAGTGCAAAACGTGAACAGGAAGTTTAATTGAGCCCCGCTTTGATTATCGAGAAATCCTGGAGTGTTCTGTCTGTGTATCTGACTAACATGACTCAAAATACAAAGTCAGTAAAGTAGCTGTCATGTTCTCTGTGTTAGTCTGCGATGTGCCAACACAGACCTGACGGCGCCTCTTTTTATTTGTGTACAGACATGCACATGTTGATGTCATGACACGTTGTAGAAGAGGTAAAGGACCTGACACACTGAGCAGATGGCATCGCCTCACGTCTTGGCCAAAAAGTTGCACTTGAACACAACACAAAGACTACAGCCGACGGCCAACCACCAAGTACGTTCTGCACGTGAGAGGAAATAACTCTCCATGCCAGCAGGGGGCGGTAGTCCGTTGTTATGATACGAGAAGACCATTTTCACACCGCTGTTGCTCACCACTCGTATTATAGGTAGTCTACTAATGGAGAATAATGTCTGATAAAAAGTTGAAAATGGAGCTGGTGTTGTCAGTTCTTGGTCTTTTAGTGGAAAAAGAAAAGAAGAGACGGAGGAGACAAATAAGGAGAAACCACACTAATGGGTGAAAGCATGGATACTACAGAGACATGCTCAAGGGGCTGAGAGGAGAGCTGGAGAGAAATGAAACCTCCCAACAGCCAATCAGAGAGATCCCTCTCACCGACTGCTGACGCTGATTCAACATGTCGAATCAGCCAAAAAAAGGCCGACGGGTAGTGACGGAGCCGGACACACCGCAAATACTAGGGCGACGACCGCTCACCGACAGTCCAACTAAGACCGACAGCGGACGATCTCCTTGGTGTGCCGGTGCCCTAAGGTTTGGTTAGTCCTGGAGCAGTTTGAGTGCAGGCCAGCAGGGGGGAATGGGGGGATGGGGGCCAATCATGCTTCTGTACGGTACGCGACAATCCAGCCTAGTGTGAGCGCACCCTGACACCTGTCAGGATAGATGCCAGTGGTTATTGCGACTTTCAGTAAAAGAGGGCAAGCCAACTTTATCAAGCAGAATGCAGCCGTGAGTCACGTAGCTATCACCGGTAATAAATCGAAGTGCAGAATGATAAACAGCATCAAAGGGCTTTAGCGTAGTGGTAGATGCATGTCTATAGACCACATCACCGTAATCCATGACTGAAAGAAAAGCTGCTTCGATTATCCTTTTTCCGACAGAACATGGGGAAATTTGATCTCTTTCTATATAGGTAACCAACCTTTTGTCATAATTTGACAGTAAGATTATCAATGTGATATTTGAATGTTAGTTTGTCATCTATCCAAATACCAAGATGTTTATAGTCTTTAACTCTCTCGATAATGGATTCTAGCAGGGTGGTAATTTGAAGGTTATTATCAATTTCACCTCTAGTCCTAGAAAACAACATACATTTAGTTTTCTGAACATTTAAAACCAATTTAATATCATTAAGTGCAACTTGGATAACATTAAAGGAATGTTGCAGGTTCTCCATGGCAAGCTGAGCAGAGTTAGCCATACAGAACAATATTGTATCATCTGCATATAAGTGAGCATGTAAATGATAAACCTAACCCTAGATAAAGATGGAATGATATTATTAATAAAAATTATAAAAAGAACCGGGCCTAAGATTGAACCTTGTGGAACACCCTTAGTGATTGGAAAAAAGAAACTCAGAGTGGATGGTTCCCGGGTTCACTGATTGCCGCTAAGGTAGTTCAAAAACCACACACACACACTTGCACTAAAACCAATAAAACTAAGAATTTGCAAAAGGAATGAATGGTCAATAGTATCAAAAGCATTGGAGAGGTCGACAAAGATGGCAGCAGAATGTTTTTTGCAATCCAAGGCATTGACAATATCATTCAATACTAGTGTGACAGCAGAAACAGTGCTGTGCATAGACCCAAACTGATGTGGGCTCAAAACAGAGTTTATTGAGAGAATTTCCTTGAGTTGGTGATTTACAAGAGACTCTAAACAATTTTCTAAGCAGGGCAATTTGGATATTGGCCTATAATTATTAGGGTCACTCTTATCTCCGCCCTTGTGTAAATGGATAACATAAGCAGTTTTCCACACTTGAATTACACCAGATGAATTGTAAAGATTAACAATGCGAGTTATTTGCTCAGCAATCAGAGAGGCTGACAAACGGAGAAAGAGAGGATCCAGTTTGTCTTCACTGGTAGATTTCTTAAGATCTATGGTTGGAAGAGCCTCTAAAACTACACTGACTGAGACATGAGATAAGTTAAACTGAGAGGAATTATTTAGAATGAATCACAGGTCAATCACAGGGCTCACATACTGTATATGGTGCATTCATGTGGTGTCGGACACATCAGAGTTGTAAAAACACATGAACATCTGCTCAAGTCGCAACAAAGCCGCAGTGTTGCTATTATTGGAGTTTACCACCTTCCAGAATTTTGCAGGATTGGAATAGCAGCTAGAGACCAAATTCAAGTAATAATCCGATTTAGCTCTTCTCACAAGGGAAGTGCAAAAAAAGAGTTTCTGAGTTGTAAAATGCACCTGCTGAAGTCGGAACAAAAACTCAGAAAATAATTAGGTGTTGGACTTCCCGACTTGGCGTCAGAATCATCATCACATGGGGGGAAAAATATGTTTTGTTAAAGTTAACACACTTTTTATTTATTCAATTATTGCACATCAACTTTTCGCTCTTTAATAACTTTTAACAGTTGAAAACAGTACAAACTCTAACAGAGTAAAAATAGAGACACGTTTGCACATCTGATCAGTGACAGATGGTTGATTAGGACGAGGTGTTAAAACCCCTCACATGCACACCGGAGACACTCTGGTTCACTCGGCAGTAAAACTCTGCAGTTTCTGGAGCATGAGTGCATCTGTCATGATTTGGTCTTATTTAGTTTTGTTTTTCAGTGTTTAGTGTTTCTTTATGTTCTAATGTGTTTTGTTCATTCTTGAGTTCTGTGTCTTCAGTGTTTCATGTATTTATTTTGTAGTTGTCCTCAGTGTTTCTTGTCTTCTGTTCATTCCTTCCTCTGTGTGTTTCCCTCCATTGTGATTGCCCTCATTGTCTTCACCTGTGTTATTAGTCTCACCTGTGTTTGATTACCCCATGTCTATTTAGTCTATGTGTTTCTTCCTTTCTGGGTCAGGTCATTGTATGTGTTTGTTGGTGTCATTTGTTGCATGTCAGGTTACCTGTGGCGCCTTCTCTTGTTGGGTTTTTTGGAAGTAAGTTTTTGTTTGCCTTTTGGTTAAAGAATAAATATTTTTGTTAATTCTGCATTTGGGTCCTCCTCTTGGTTTTGACAGCATCGGAGCGCAACCACGATTAGCTGTACACACATCACAGGAGTACAAGATCACACAGGAATAAAAAGAACAACGTGCAAACAACATGTTGCTTTGTCTTTCTGAGGATGATTTGTTGTTCATTCTGTGACAGTTTTGATGTAATGTGAATACCAACTAACAACATGAAACTTGTTTTATTGAAAGTGAAGGCTTCACTCTGTGCAGTCGGGCACAGGTGGCCTCACTCAGCCTTATTACTCTGCTGGCCGCAGTTAGTGTAGAGAAAGTGGCGGCAGCTGAAAAGGTATGGAGTAACCTTTTCACAGACACCTCACTGTCCAGTTCTCCTGAGCTGTTTATCTCATCGACCCAGATTGGTCTGCATCATCATTGTGATGTCTCCGCTCGCTCTGCCCATTGTGTAACTGTTCATTCTACTGCAGAGAGAAGGTCAACTGACGATCACAAGCTGTGCAGAGAAATACCGAGACTTTGTCTGGTATGATGACACCTCTGTAATTGACTTAACGTCTCCTGTTCAATGCAGGCCTAGTTATGCCCAATATTTGGATTTAAGCTTAAAGGTCCAATCAGTAAGATGTGTAGTGAGTGAAATGATAAAGGTAGCTTACTATATGATCATTAAGGAAACATGCTATGTTGAAGTGCTGGCTTCTCTGACAACAATGCAGCAGCCAGTATTTCCTCCTTCTAACTTTAGATTCTGGTCCTGAATGCTCTGGATTTGTTTGGACCAGAGAAGGTAGGTGGTTTTAAGACACGCCCACATGGCCGTTTTGAACGGCCCTCTGTTTGTCAGATATGAGAGCAGTTATCAGGTCAACAGGTGTTGCAGTGATGGAAGTGGTCAAGAGAAGTGGTTCAGATAGAAGTGATTGTACCCGACCTAAAAAGCCTCTGCATGTTTCTAATAAGCTCCACGAGCAGAAACGTGCTCAAACTAGGATCAATATTGGAGATGCTTTTGAAAAATGGAGAGAGGTTAGAACACAGAAAGGTTTACAGACCCATGCAGAGCTGGATAAACACTGAAGCTTCAGTGTCCACCACATGACAACCTGCATGAGCATCGACTCCAGAGAGGTGGGGGGGAGACAGCTCTCTACAATGTTTAGAATTTAGATTGCAGTACCCATTTTAAACACTAGGTGTCAGAGTTACATATTGCTCCTTTGATATACAGAACATAACACTCGTTGACACACTTACATGCTGCTCCAGGTGTGTTCTCTCTAAAGTTACTAAACATGACAGCATCTTCACAGCCTTTTTTTTTTCAGGGTTAAGAGACAAAATGCATGTTAGCATATTACCAGTTCTTTTTTAATCAACTGCTTCTTTTTTTAACATTTAGGCCTACACTTAAAAGCTGCTGAGTCATTGGTGTTGTGATATAGCGCTGCAATTAACACTTAAGGGGATAACTGTGACCTGCTGTCTCTGTTATTTCAAGACATGGAGATGTGTGTTGGGCAGGTGTTGATGTTTGTCATTTTTTCTTTTTGTGCAGTTCTTACATTTTTCTTTCATCCCTTTCTTTCTGTCGACGATACGCCTGATGGTAAAAACACTTCAGTTAGTTTGCAAGGTGGTGTGGTTGAAGTTTGGCCATGTTCCACATCTTGTCGGTGCTTTCACACATGCACAAAACTCCTGAAGTTTTTGTGTTGACCTGCTGCATGTTTTCACTCCGACTTCACCCGGACTTTTTCTTGTAAATTACCATAAAGAGTAGAAGTGTGCTGATGTGAGAAGGAGCAGAAAATAGAGAACACACCAAATTTTCGTAGGCCAACCCGGAAGTAGCATCTCCATGGGGTCTATTGAGAATTCACCTATGGGATTTTTAAATTGGATTTTGGATCATTGCAGAAAATAAGCTCTGTGGCAAACACACGTTTCTGAAGCGTAGGCGTGTTGTTCAGCAGGATAATCTTTACAGATAAACACCATTTTTATGACGCTTGAAGCGTTAATGCAGCCGACAGAAATAAAAAGCTAATGTTATGCTATAGCTAACTACACCACGATCGGATGATTCTGACGTCACTTCTATTATGCTTCAGACGATATCTGATAAACTAATCAGAAATTTTGAGAAAGCTAGCCAAAATTCACAAGCGGGGGTATTACCTAACATGTTTAATATCGTCTTACAAAACGTCAACCTCTCCATAGCTTGTGTCAACCACAGACCTTATTTCAGGTGTCTAACCACAAACCCTTTCAAAATCGCCATTGACTTTTAGACCAGTGGTCCCCAACCTTTTTTGTATCATGAACCAGTTTCATGACAGACAATTTTTCCGTGGACTGGGGGGGGGGGAGACATAATGTGTAATTTAAATTTAAAAGACATGTAATGTAAATATGTAAATGTTACTATTACAATTTATATTATGCACTTTCAATCATATTTACACTTGTATCACATAAATATCAACTCACCATAATGCAGGATCAGTGGGAGCGATAAGCTTCTTTCCCTGCAACTAGAAGAACATCTGGGGGTGATGGGAAACAGTGACACTCAAAGTGTGTTTTTTATGTCCAGTCTAGTCCGTGATCTTGTTTTGGATGCTGTCACTGCAGAAAGTCCTGCTTCACAAAGGTATGATGTTGGACAAGAAAGCAGAGCTTTCAATGCTTTTGTGGCGATGTCAGGAAATTCTGCCTTGACTTTGATCCAGAATGAAAGGAGGTTTGAAGTCGTCTCAAACATACTTTTAAGGCCACCATCATTTGCAATCTGAACCTTTTCAAAGAAGCTCTTTTGACGTTTGTTTTTGGGTCATTTTTGTGAGGGTTAGCTTGCGGACTTACTGATGCATCGGCCAAGTGGTTGGGGACCTCCGTTTTAGACGATAGACCCCATGGCGTTACAATGCTAACTTACTTCTGGGTTTTAGGACTCATCCCTGTGGCGCCCTACTCCTGCAAGAAGGGGGTGACTTTGTTCTCTAGCATCTTGCGACCACCAGTCCGTTGTGGGTACCAGATCTGCTCGGGTGCATGGTCACATCTGCTCGGGGTCCTGCGGCTGCTAGTGACGTCAGTTTGTATGATGATGTCGCACATCGTGATTGGTTCAACACTTAACCCGCTGCTTCGGTGGCGGTGTATGAATGGATTAGTTACTTCTGGTGGATGATACTACACAGCAGTCTCTACCATCAGTGTGTGAATGTGTAGATGTGACATGCGGTGTAAAAGTGCTTTGAGTAGTCGGAACACTAGAAAAAGCACTATATAAGCTATATAAGTCCATTTACCATTTACCAGTAGATGGCTTCATTACAAACATTGAATATTGGCACCATCGACCGTGTAACATTTAACCGTTTGGGCGCTGTGTGTTTGAGTTCTTCCTCTTTCATGTGGAGACATCGATCCCTCTCTCTGACTCGTTGACGTACAACCAATCACAACGTGCTACATCATTGCACAAACCCAGTCGAAGGACCCCGAGCACATCTGGTAGCTACACTGGTCTGATCTCTACACAGGTAATGAAACAGCTTCATTATGTTCCTTACTCTTTTCTTGATAATGTGAATGTGTCAAACAGTGGCTGTGATATATTTGGAGATAAAGGCAGACATTTTCATCATAGCATCTGTTTCCTCTGCTGCATTCAGGTGCTCCTCTGATGGTCTTCCTCTGACTTCAGTGTGTTCACATGCTTTCAGTTTGGACAACAACAAACAGGATGCTACAAAGACAATGTGGATGTCTCTGTTAAGAGTTATATTTTAGCAAAAAGTTGATGTGCAAAACGTGAATTAATCAAAAGTATCCTAACATTAACAAAACATCTTTAGCCCCCCGTGTGATGACAAATATGACGTCAAGTCGGCACCTAACTCTTTCCCAAGTTTTTAGATGTTGTTCAACTTGAGCAGCTGTTCATGCGTATTTTCCTACTTGGAAACTAGTTTTTCTTGATTTTTCCAACATCCCATGAACTCAGGGTTCATCTACCATGTCTGCAGTGTTCTCTTTACATATGTATGCCTGCTGAGAACATCTGAAGATTTCAGCACCAGCCAGCCTGAAATATATATTTTTTAGCTTTGAACCTTCAAATGGAATAAAATCTCTTCTGCTGTCTCTTGCAAAAAAACAATTCACTTTGTCTCAATGTGTCTCTATCAAAGAGCTCTACAGTTTTCCCTCTGAGGTAGACACTAAAGGCTACCTCAGAGCTGGACATTCTAATTAAGGTAAGCAGGAAATCTATGCCGCCAGCTCAAATATTAAAACCCAGCACCACCTCAAGATAAGATCCCCAAATCCTCATAATAGGATGTCTGACCCCTCAGGGATAAACGATCCGTGTTCAAGTTGCCGTCAGATACTAAAAACATGAACCACTTTTTTAAAATTGAAGCCTGAGGTCGCAGAAGGCCTTCAGTCTTAAGGATTTGATCTCTGTAACTCTTACAGGCTGATCAGTTTCCACTTTCCCTCACTCAAAGCGCTTTGACACCACCCGTCACACCTCTACGGAAGCGTATTGCATTGATGTGGGGAATTATTTTTTGCCTGGTTTCTTGTTATTATGAGATAAAGATCTTGTTATAACGAGAAAAGATCTTGTTATTACGAGAAAAGATCTCGTAATAACGAGAAAAGCATGAGGGTGGTGGCGATGAGGAGGCGCGGGTTTGTTTATGGGTGTGTACAATACACCAGTGGCAGCTCATTACAACATTTCAGTATAAATACCGTAGCAGGCGATTCCGGCGCCGCAGTTGTTTTTCATAGGGTTAAAGTATATTCAGTAAATGCCTAAGCGTATCTTGAAACACCACGTAGCCAGCTTGAATGCAATTCAGATGCATGACTTTAGAGATAAAGATCTTGTAATAACAGGAAACCAGGAAAACCAGGAAACCGCTATAGTCAGGTGCCGCTCACAGGACATTAACATCACCCCCTTTTTTATAAGGAGTTCTGTGCATGTGTGAAAGCACTAGCAGTGAAATATCTGTTGATTTTCTCACATCGGAAATGTGAGGTTATTCTAAGAACAGAGACGAGGACCTTGACATTGAATCCTGTGGTGATTGACAGAATCTTAACCAGCCAGGGGGATCAGAAACAGTATTAATCCACCACACAAGCAACACGTATAGATTAAATCGCTATGTTGCAGCTTGCCATCAGGACACAAATCGCCTACAGGCAGCGTGTAAGCTCCCTGTGTTTGTATTGCCAGGGTCTTGGCTAAGTCTCCTGGCTTTGCTTGCAGGATTTGCTCTCCACATGGGTTGACATTTCCTCACATGAGCACCATGAGAGTGTTGTCAACAGTTTCTCTGATCCTCTCGATGCTGCAGCTTTGTTAACCAGTCACAGAAAACACAAGGGCTTGTACTGTTTCCAATCTTTCACGTACTTTCATGTGCTATCTTTTATAAGAAGCTGTATCAGACTGCTTTCTTAGGGCTCTACCATGAAAGCTGGCCGCCATAGCCCTGCTGTTCATTATTGCTGTGGAGCCTCCCTCCACTCCAGCTCCACTCTCTCTCTCTCTCTGTCTCAGGGTGCACTCACACTAGCAAAGTTGTCCCGTACCGTCCTGAAGCATGAAGTCGTTCTCCTGACTTCAGTGTGTTCACGTGCTTTCAGGTCGGAAAGTCTGAATGTTGTAACAACAGCACAAAAAAGTGTTGATGCTACGAAGAAGGTCTGTGGAATGTAAATGTTAAAAGTTATATTTGAGCAAAAAGTTGATGTGCAATACGTGAATTAATAAAAAATATGTTAACATTAACTAAATGTATTTTGCCCCTCATGATGACGATTCTGACGTCAAGTCAAGAAGTTGGACACCTGATTCTTTTCTGACTCTACGAGTTGTTGCTCCGACTTGAGCAGGCGTTCATGAGCATTTTACAACTCTGACACTCGTTTTTCCGATGTGTCTGACAACACATGAATGCAGCATGAGACTCAGACAACAGAAACATTAAATACATAAACACTAGAGTTTATCAGGTAACAACAGGAAACTGACAAATATAAATGTATAAAAATGAACATAAAACCATCATCAAAAGCAGAATAAAAGGGGCGCTGGTGACGCAGTGGTCAGTGCGCGCCCCATGTATGGAGGCTGTGGTCCTCCAAGCGGGCGGCCCGGGTTCGAATCCGACCTGTGGCTCCTTTCTCACATGTCATTCTCTACTCTTTCTTTCCCTGATTTCTCTCTCCACTGTCCTGTCTCTACAATAAGGGCACGTAAAGCCCAAAAACAAAAATCTTTAAAAGCAGAAAAAACTCATCAGGATCATCATTGGAGTTCAGAAGCTTGATGGCCTTAATCACAAAATAACTTTCAGCCTGTTGGACTTTACTAATCTGTATCTCCTGCCTGAGGGCAGAAGCTAAATGTCTGTCCTGAATCCAAATGCATTCAAGGTAGCTTTTTTTCCTTTTACTAAGTTGACACCAATGAATGTGAGAGTAGCTGCAGCAGCTCGAGCTTCACCTGACTGCATCAACATGGTGTGAAAGTACAGAGTGTACCGCGGCCTCCAACCGACAGGAAATGTTCTCACACTTAGTGAGAAAGTGCGGCTTGTTAACGACCACTATTTCCTCCTTATATTAATCAGACTTTCACTGTGTTTATTGAGAACTTGATAATAACTTAGAAACTGCACTAAGTTTTGCAGCCGTGGTCACTTGTAGTACGTTCAGTCCTTTGGTGTCCCCTCAGCGTGATGAATTGGCACCAGGTGAGGATAATCAAGTCCATGACAGCTGCCTACATGAGTGTGCGAGTGTGTGAATGCTGGAGAGCGATGTGAAGCCCATGAGTCACAGGAAGACTATTGCTGGGTTAAATAAATGGACTCTATGTCTTTTATCATTTGTTCACTAGAAAACATTGAAATGAAAAAAAAAAAGGGCTAAAAAGGTTCCTGTATTGCAGTGTCGCTCTGGTTTAAGGTTGAGGTGAATTTTACTATCCCCGAGGGGGGATTTGCTTAATGGGGTCGTATCTCACAGTGAGCACAAAGTAGAGGTCAGTACTCACACGTTGTGTATGTAGTAAATGTGCCTGAGCATTATCTGTGTGCCCTTCCTTGGATGTGCTGCTCTTAAAATGGGTTCAGGCACAGCCCCGTATTCTTCCTGCTACTGGGCGAGAGAAAGGGGGCACAGCTGATTCATGTTCATAGCTTTCAGTCACATGACCAGCATGTAGGAGTGCTCAGGAAACTAGTGTCCACCTTTGAAAACATTGTAGAACTGCGGAAAAAGGCTTTTTAAGTTTCCCCTCTCCTGTAAACGACGCATGTTGACTTGAAGTGAAACTGAGACATTAAGACAAACTCCCTCATACAGCACGAGACACAAAGAACAACCTGGGCTCGTCTCCTCGCCGGTTAGAGCTGTGGTACTCAGCCTGGTTGGACTAAAGAGCCACAGTGCAAAAAATTTCCTAAAAACAATTAGCATTTGAGAAGAGGTATAGTTATAGTTTATGAAGCAATGAAAGGCATTATCTACAGTACAGTGTACTAGCTATAATTTATTATTATTATCTTCCAAACACGAGTATAAATAAAGTCCATAACAGCAACAGACAGCAGATTTCTGGGCGGGGGTTATTGTACCTTATTTATACTTATTACTTTAATTTGCTCATCCTACTTCCTTTTAAGTCTCACACATACATACACCCCGTGTCCACCTGGCGTTCTTTCTGATGAGAAAAGCGCTGGCTGTGCGTTCGGTAGTGTAAAGCATGAAGCGTTTGTGGTCTGAGAAGAAAAGCGCTGCACGTCTGTCCTGTCTCCATGACAACAATCTGTTCACAACGGCCGACACTGCTCCGTTACTTTTTACTGCATGTTTTATATTTGAGATCGTTTTTTACCGGATCAGACACGGAGCGAGGAGGATGTGTTAAAATAAATATTTTATCAGACATTTTGAAAAGAGCGCCGGTGACGTCAACAGCACCTTTCTGAAAAGCTGAAAGATTTTCAACTTGAGCACAAAAAAAGGCGGAGCGCTTATAAAAAAAGACACAGAGCGCTGTGTTTTTCATCCAGGCGGCCGCCTGAGAACACTCTCCCTCCTCATTGAAAACAACTGAAGAAAGACGCTGGCCTACAGCTTGCGGAGTGGTGGACTGAGGGACGTGGGTCTGTACTTCGCAACATTCACCGCAGGCTGAGAACTCGACTACCGTACTGTAGCGAGCAGGAGTGCGAACTCCACGAAAAGAGTCCGTCATTTGGACACATTTAGTCTTTGGGGAAGACGACAATGAACAAAAAGGAGTCAAATGTAAACACTGCAGAAAAACTGTTTAGTTATTTTTTTATTTTTTTATTTATTTTTCTGCTGTTTGAGAGAAGTTCATTTCTACTTTAAAACTAAAATGTGTCGTTTTCATTTCAAGTGATGCTTTGATCTCAGTTTGAAATATTCAATAAATAACCACAAAATAGTTAATCAGATATGCAATTCTTTCATTACAAACATATCTCAGCTTTAATAGATGAACATATTTACAGTAGAGAACATGTCACTATGAGGGCAAAAAAACAAAAACAAAATAATCGTTCATTAATCGTAATCGAGGTAAAATGTTCAATTAATCGTGATATTGATTTATGTCATATGACAGCATCAGCAGCAATGAAGGCAAGAGACATCACACCTTCATCTGTCCATTAACAGAAGGGACTTACCAGCTGATCCCTCTCTTTCTCTTGCTCTCTCTCTCTCTCTCTCTCTCTCTCTTGCTCGCACGCGATTAGCAATAATATACAGATTTTAAAAAAGGATTATGTATTGTTTATGTGTCTCTAAAGAGATTGATCTTGACATCGTTGTCAAGGTTGAAATGCCATTTTGTAAATAAAATGTGTCAACCATTGTTCAAATGTCAAAGCATTCATGTGATCAATGTGAGGTCTAAACACTTCCTGTCTCGTTCCCTCTGCAGAGTCTGTGTATCAAGGATGGAGCTACCGGACAGCGTGGGGGACGAGGGGATGGAGATCGAGGGATCGGCCACTACAGCTGCCTTCATAAACACCAGCTCAGGTGTTGCCCCAAATGTCACCAACATGACATTTTTCCCCTACTACGCGCACTCTTTGTACGTCGCCACCGGCTACATCGTGGCCTACTTTTTCATCTTCCTGCTGTGCATGGTGGGCAACATCCTGGTGTGTCTGATCGTGCTGGAAAACCGGCATATGCGCACGGTCACCAACCTCTTCATCCTCAACCTGGCAATCAGCGACCTTCTGGTGGGCATCTTCTGCATCCCGACAACGCTGGTGGACAACCTGATCACAGGTAGGCGCCACAATGACGATCACCTCTGTGTGGCAAACTCACCATGAGATGTGATGAAAAGCAAATATCCTTAAAATAGTGCACTACAGTCACTGATTTACATCCCCCCCCCCCCGTCAACAATGGCTTTGTGGTCTAAGGTGATTAGCGACGGCAATGTGTTACAAGCTAGCACCGGCTACACATATACATACAACAAAACTAGCCTGAACTAACCTGAAGTGTGACAGAGAAGTCAAGAGATGACAGGTATGGAAAGGACTGATTCTCACACAGGGAAAACATAAGGTTAGGTCAGCTCACTTACACGCGGGTCTCCCGGGGCACCGGCGGCCTGATCGCACCGGACAGCTTTTAGAGTGACGAGCCCAAGCTTCCTGTATGAGTTCAGGTTTGTTTGTTGTAGTTGGATCACACAAGATACGGCTGGTTTCTAAACAAGTTCATGGGTCATCTGTTAGGTCCGACAGCTTCCAAGTTGGCGTCCATACGGGTCCTCCGTCAGCTGCCACTTCACCTGTCGTATTACGTCATTTAAAGCGACAGAGCCCCACTCTGAGTGCACCTCAGGAATGGTGCGTTCAAGACTATCGGACAAACCAGTAACCACAGCTTAAACCCATTCTCTATTCTCCCCATGAAAACCAGTCCAAAGTAATTAACAAAACAGACAGATAAGGATGAAGAAGAAGAACCTTACTGATTCCTAACAAATGTTTGTTTGTCATCAGTAGATAGCTGGCTACTTCTGTGCAGTCACCTCGTTAACATGAAATGATTTGCTGCATATCGGGGGAAGTGATTGAGGGGAGCAGATGGTTGGTGTTAATTGAGCCGTTGCTAGGTGTTCATGATACTGTGCAGACGATAAGGAAGCCTCGCCTCGTCCCTCATGGTCTTGTCGTTAATGGAATTGTTTTGGCTCCTTGCAGCTTAATTATTCATGCGCAGGATGTTTCTGTCAAAGCTTTCGTTTTGGACGTGTGGCTTGTACTGGTTTGCCGACAGCCTTGCAGACAAAACTCTTAAGTCTCAGGTGTCAGATTACATGGCTCTCACTACTTTTAACACAGCAGCGGGACTTTTATTTTGCTCATTCAACAGCTCATGCACATGTAACATGTAGCCTTCCAACTCGGGAGTGGGTATGTTTTGCTTGTTGATGTCTGTCACACTGCCAGTTCCTTGTCCACTATGTCAGCCTCTGTTTCTTGCTGTCTTTCTCCTTCAAATGCAGGATGATTATACTTCTCGGTTGGGTATGACTCACTTTGACTTCTTGACTGTAGAGGCCTCGGAAAGACTGTGAAGAGAGCTTTAGTATTTACTCATTTAAAAGTTACAGAGTCTCAGAGCTCCTCAAAACATGTGTGTGAAGTTTATTGTTCTAAATCCACTCTGATCCTGTATTTGATCATGTCTATAAACCCCTCTATTTCAGCCCTGCTCAGAACAGACTGTTTCTGTGTCTGTACCTTTAAATATGTAAATGAGCTGTGTTTGACCACGCCCCCTCTCTGGAAGGACTTGGGTGTACTCTGGCTTTCTCGCTCCATGTTCTATTGTTTACAGTGAGGCAAAGTAAGGCAGACTCAGAGGGCAGAACAAACACCTAGCTGTGGGAGTGTCACCCACCTGGGGGAGGGGCTACTGCCCTTTGTGATGTCATGAAGGGAAAATCTCCAAACGGCCTGTTTGAGCACATTTTCTGTAAAGTGGAGCAGGCAGAAGATGGAGAAGATGGACTTTTCTCATCATTTTGTAGACAGACTAGAGACACATATTAGAGTTAGAGAAAAAAGGAGAAGAGGATTTTGCATCACATGTACTCTAGTCTATGGTGGGAGATGTGTTTTTGTTTACCCGTACAGTAAATGCTCTTCCATTAGCTCCCCTAAATATTTATGAAGCTAAACAAGCCCACACAAACACAATATTGTCTTTCACCATTCATCAAGTATGAGCGAGTCAGGCAGAGGCGTTTATCCAACATCAAGGCTGAACTATCTGCATTAGAGAGCATTCATTTACATTTAAAATCTGTAGATGTATGCGCCATCTGCTCAAACAAAAGCCCTTTGAGTTAGGCGATAAGGCCGTCAGCTGCTTGTCAGACAGTTAAAAGGCGAGCAGGCAGACAGGGAAATACATAACATGTATTTTTCTACTGGGGAAATAATGACAGCTGATCAATGGTGGATGTGTCAGCCAGCTATATGCCTCTGAGTCTAAAGCCACTGAAGTTGACTTTGCAGACTTTCTTGACGTTCCAGTTCCTTGTGAAGCTGCCAGGCAGGAAATGGTCTACCAACTTTCCACTGGAAGAAATCAAAGCCGCCATATGCCATATGCCGGGACGTCTTTGATGTAGAGTTTTTTAAACCCCGTCATAGACATGTTACCCCTCTTTTACTCTCTCTTTTTTGTACAATAAATTGCTCTCTTGATGACAGAACCTTTCCAGAAACAATGTACAATGCTCACATCTGTCCACATCTGAAAAAAGATAGGGATAAAAACCTCAATTCCTATCGCCCTCGTACTGCTGGAAATCTCTATAAGATCGAGTCCACCAATTGCCTAGAATATTGTGTAGCACATTAGACTACATTGTCGGCCTGTACGCAGAAGACGTTGTACTCTTCTTGATTTGATAAAGAACTTTGGAAATCTCTCTGGGTTCATTATCAATTTGTTTGCCTCTCTCTGATGGCCTCGACTCTAACATTCATGACAATCTAACCTTTAGGAAGGCTAATTTTACATATCTTGCAATTCAAATTGATAGAAGCCCAAAGCTTATTTTTTAAACTTAAAGGAACAATATGTAACTCTGACACCTAGTGTTTAAAATGGGTACTGCAGTCTAAATTCTAAACATTGTAGAGAGCTTTCTCTCTCCCCCCACCCCTCCTTTCTAGAGTGTTAATGCAGGTTACCATGTGGTGGACACTGAAGCTTCAGTGTTTATCCAGCTCTGCATGGGTCTGTAAACCTTTGTGTTCTAACCTCTCTCCATTTTTCAAAAGCATCTCCAATATTGATCCTAGTTTGAGCACGTTTCTGCTCGTGGAGCTTATTAGAAACATGCAGAGGCTTTTTAGGTCGGGTACAATCACTTCTATCTGAACCACTTCTCTTGCCCGCTTCCATCGCTGCAACACCTGTTGGTTTGATCTGATAACTGCTCTCATATCTGGCAAACCGAGGGGCGTCCAAAACGGCCGTGTGGGGTTGTCTTAAAACCACATACCTTCTCTGGTCCAAACAAATCCAGATCATTCAAGACCAGTTTCCTTAATGTCTGATCATATAGTAAGATCACTTTATCATTTCACTCACTACACATCTCTCTGATTGGGCCTTTCATTATTTACATTTAGTTATCTAAACCCTATGATAGAAAAATAGAAACTCCTCCCTCTTTCTCTTATAGGTCGTGGTAATATAATAAAGACGACTGTACTCCTTAAATTAATCTTTGCTTTTTTAAAATATATTCCATTTCCTTCATGTCTTCCTTCTTCCATTACAATAACCTTTAACCCAACCAACAGAAGATGGACTGTGCTTTTCTGTTTTCCTACATTAATATTGGTCCTGCATTGCCAGAGCATCGATTTTCTGGAACCAGGTTCCAGCGTTGGCAGAACAGAAGAACACCATCTTTGCCAGCTGGCCATCACTGCACACTAAGAAATAAGGGTATCACTTTTGTACCTATAGGTACATTTTTCAGAAAAGTACCCTGTAAGGTACAGAAATGGTCCTTCAAGTGATAATTGTGGACCTTTGTTTCGTTTTAAAGGTACAAAGTCATTGCTGACAGCAAAGGGTACATAATTGTACTTCTATCAAGCATAAGGTACAGAAAAACCCGAAGGTTTCACTCTCATATCATTACTTCAAAAGGCCAGCAGGGGCACTGTTCCAGCCTTGGTTCCCCGTAGGTTTCCCGGGCTTTACTCAACAGTAACATTTGATGTAGCCTACATTTTGTACACTACAAGTGGTGATTAGTTTTCCTACTTTGTCAACCTTGTCTACAAATACCTCGTTCAAAAAATAATTGAAGCTGGACTAAAAAATAATGAAGAAGACGCAAGAAACTTCAGAGGTAAGTAACTAGACCTTTAACTTTTTAAAATTTTACTGTTAACATAAAATAGCTTGATGTCTTTGACAAGGCTAACTCAGGCTATTTTAAATGAATTAACTTGAACTAAACATCTAAACTAAAAAACTAAACATAATGTGCTGGTACATCAAGCACATTATGGCTTGTTGCTAGAATAGCTATTTCAGACTGATGTTGTCCTTTTAGTTAAATAACTTTTTTGACATGTGTTTTATACATACACTGTAAATATTACTGGACAAACCCTGAACCGTCTGTTACATAGGCAGAAAATGAGTCCAATCGACAGCCGCATCCATATTGGATTTGCAGTCTCAACCTAACTTCGGATCAACCTAGCAACAGCAGTAAGGCGGGACCGGCGGGACTTAACTCCGCCCATTCAGCTCGACGTTAGCAGTCCACTTGACAGCATAGCTGACGGCTAGGCTGCTATCATCCCCTATTCCTGCTCGTCCTGAGAAAACTCTACAAACAGTAAGTTAACATTTAACTTTTCTACAACACAGTTAAAACGAATTATATTCCACCCAAATATTTAATTAAAGTCTTAAAACTACACTTTTTTAAATATACAATTATGGTTATTAGTTATTTGTCAGAGCAGTTAGACTTTGTCAGTGTTAGCAGAGAAATACATTAACAAAGTTTTATCCATAAACTGTAAATAAATATGAGACATCCAGAAGAAATCAATATTACAAAGCATACAGTTCATGTTACTGTTCTGACAAAAAGAGGAATGTCTGTGTCTTATATTTACTGATGTCAACAGCGATGACGGTGATGACAATTGAAAAATAATTATTTAGTATTTATTATAAGACATTTGTTTTCTATAGAACCTGTGAAGTCATGGAGTCTGTGGACAGTGTCAGCTTCACACCAAAAACTAAGCATTAGAAAAAATAGTGTTTAAGACTGGCACCTATTAAGATGAGTTGCAGCTACCTTGTTCAATATTATTCCTGCAGATGTGGCTCATAACAAAAAAACAGCCTGAGCTGTCACATGTAGTTAACTGTACATTTTGTCTTGTCTGAGGCATTAATTGAACACCTTTGTATTTCTCCTATAGACACAGTGTGGATTATTGGTGACTTGTCCGTCGAGGTGCCCAGAGAGCTGCAGAGACAGAGGAAGAAACCTGAGCTTCAACAACATCTGTATTTGTTGGTTCTTCTGGGGTGGACTTCGGTTGCTTCTCTTCAACAACTCGCTGTGAGGGAGGTCTCCCCCGGATGGCCTGAGTGATGACACCCACAGGCTGAGAGCTGGAGCTGAGGCGTGTTTTAAGCCTCTTGACAAACCGTTACACCGCGCCCACCTGTCAAGCTGGTCAGCTACACGCCTTATTGTGAATAACTCTTATCCTTCATCAAATCAAAACTGATGAGTCATCAAAACATTCACCCCCCATACAGTGTGTGACATGAGCTAATCACACCTATTTGTTTGTTTTGTACCAAGCTGTAAACATGTTCATCTCTGCTGTAAAAACAGATTTTTTTTAATGTGGTTTTTCAGATTAAATAAATATTTCTATATAAATGCACTCCTTTATGTCTACTTATGAGTATACATTTCAGATTTTAAAAGGACAAGACTAAAATGTGCATTAATGCTCAACTCAATAGCTAAGGGAAGGAAGTCTACTTTTACACAACTTCTTATTTCGACATTTTTTTTTACCAAATACTAATGTAGTTCATTTCTGAAAGTGGGATGGAACAGAGTCATTGCAAAAATATGCCCTTAAACACAGCCCCATTCTTAAATCAAGATACATGGAGAGTAAATAAGATCAATAACTTGTGAATAAAAACACAGTTAAAAATGATTTAGAAATGTAGTCTTCCCAGATCAATATCACATAATATCAACTTCTCCCATCTAAACTGGACAAAGGGGTTTAAAATGGGAAGAAAATGGTTTGATTGCAAGTTGTTTGGAGGAGATCTAGTTTTATTTGAACAGCATGAATAAAGTCTTCCAAGGTGCAAACCCTCCTCCTCCTGCTGAAGCTTGTGGAGCTCCTTGATGTACTGCTGTCTTATCTGCTGGCCATCTTTTCTCACCAGAACTTCGACTGTTGAAATGTCATTCTGAAGAAGCTCGAGCATGTGATATGGATCCAGGAGAACATGGACTTTTAGTGAGAGGTCTTCAGGGTGACAAAGAAAGAGAGAAAATATCAGTTATTCATTAAATCATTTTTTTGTTCTCATCTATTTTTCTGTATTCATCTGTGTGTAAGATTACATTTATAAATTCAACAGTGTACTACCCAGACAACAAAGGTACAGTATTCAGGTAATCAACATCTATTCAAAGTTAAGAAGATAAACCTTATTGTAATCATGCTATTTTCAGCTCTCTCACTCACACAATGATATTCCACATCAAATTGTCTCAGATTTTGTGAGGAAAAATTAAGCAGTTTATTGTGGATAGTACTTCATCTTAACATGAAACAAATACAACCTGAATTATTTAAATCATTAACAGGTCCCAACTCTCTGTGCTTTAGTACAGAACATACAGTAACTCATTTATTATTAACATGAGCTCAGTACATGGCTGTATTCTTCAAACTATTTCTTATACTTTATATCTATGTGCTTTAAATCTTATTTTCATTCCATATGTTATTTATATTTTATATTTCTACTGCTATATTCTGTGTATGAGTTCAGTGAAAATTAATATGGTTATTAATATAGTTCTTAATGGTTACAGATGCTCTTACAAAGTGCATTTTTTTAAATTTGGTAACAGTTTGTACAAATCTTAAGACACTACATCAACCATGTAACTTTAATGTCATCCTCTATAACCTACACAGCACATTAGGTTCAGTTGAGTTTATGTTACTGACGGATAATTACTACACAAAGTTTGTTTTTTAATGTCCACATTTAGGTGGAGTATAACATTCATCATAACGTCAGATAAACATATTTACAGTCTGTGGTTAACCACCGAGATGAACCTTTAGCTTCTAACATCACACAAACTCATTTTCAACATCTTAACAACAAACATTTCTAAACCATTGACCATAAATAATGAGCTACACAGATAGCCGACTGGTTTACAAGGTAACGCTAAACAAGCTAGGTCCGTAAATATAAATACCGACACTGAGTAAGCAGTAACTATAACACTACTATATCACTTACCGAAGAAAACTGAAGCATCAACTTCTTGGATGGTCTGTTAACCGCACAGCAAGCCATGTATGTTGTCAGATATGTGTTAAACTAACTCTCCAAACGAAGTAAAAAAGAGAAGAAATCAGACGGATCAAACTGTTAGCCTCCTGACCTGCTGACCGCGCAGAGCTGTCAATCAAATCTGACACAACCAAATATGGGCATAGCCGTTTTCCTTAATAGAATAAAATCCGATGAGTTATAAAAAAAATCCCCCCCCCCCCCCCACAGTGTGAGGAGAAGGGGCCGTCAACTTATCAGATATATCTCGTTTTTTGAACCAGGTTGTAAACATGTTGATTCCTGTGGTAAAAACAGGTTTTTTTGGCTGTGGGCTTATGGCACTTCCGGCGCTTCTGCAGCCAGCCTCAAGCAGAACCTCGAGGAACTGCAGTTTTTTGTACTTCCGCATAGGCTTCATTTTTCGAGACCGGAGGTTGCCCCTTGGCAATACTATACCTCCCACAGCCGTTATTTTTTCTAAACATACAAGTCAAGCAGAAGCAGTTAGCAGAATAGAATATGTACACAGTTTTCATCGTTAGTCTCTATTTTATGTGATTTATTTTAATGATTCATAGATTTTTCTCTAAATGCCCTCTTTCTTCTTCGAGGTCCTTTTTTTCCTGACGGCTTTTTTTATGCACTCGCGGATAGTGATGGGAAAAGCAGTTCTTTTCAGTGTACTGAATCAGTAGAATCACTTCAGTAAAGTGATTTGTTCAAAAGATTCGTTCACTGAATCGTTCAGTAATTCTCACCAGCTCTGTCTGTGAATCAGAATTTAATAAGCTGAAACACGGCCGAACGTTTAGTTCTGCTCGCGATCGTACTGAGAACAGCCGGTGGTGAATAATAAACCAATGAGCTGAGAATTTAGTTGTATAAAGCTACAGTTTGCAAACTGAAAGCTGCTAAAACAATCACATTTATTTTCCCCGACCGTTCTGTTCAGTACACAAATCACTCACTGACTGACTGACTGACTGAGAGGAAGAGAGTGACTCGGAGGCGGAGCTCTCCGAGCAGAGAACTCTAGTAGATGTTAAAACAGTCAGCTGAGTGAAATTAAGTTGGATATAAAAGCCGTTTGTAAACTGACGGCAGCTATAAAAAGCACAAACATTTTCGTGACACCTAAATGTTAAATAATATATTTTCTACTTCCTCAATTTTGGAGACATGAGAGGGAGAAGTAGGGGCGGGCTTTAGCAACACAGAGCTCCCGACCGACTCCGTCCTGTTGGTTCAGTCAGTAGTATCACTGACATGAAAGGAGAGGGAGGGCGGGTTTTGAGCGACTCTTACGGTCTAGAGAAAGAGACACGAGACGGGAGAGAGGAGAGCGCAACTGAAGTTGAGAAATGAACGACTCTTTTCAGTAAGTGATTCAGTTCAGTTCGTTCACCCAGATGATTCGTTCGTTTTGAACGAATCGATCACGAACTATACATCACTACTCGCGGAGCCCCTGCGGACTCGCGAGGGGCGACCCCTTTTATTTCTTCCTCCACAGCCCGACTCCGCTGTGAAACGTCCTTGTGGTAAGTTGTGTTTTAGTCATTGCTAAGTCGCTTTTAAAACATTATTAACTCAATTAAAGACGTTCAAGCAGTTATATTACTTTAGCGGTTAATTCGTTTTGTAGTCTGATGAGTATGGACGGAGTCTGCTCTCCGTTTCTATGGTTACCGCCATTTCTGTTAGTTTAAAATCAAATTTTGGCTCCGTAGTCTTTATGTTCACACATGTTATGTAACGCTGATTTTCGATGAAAGGTCCGTGACTTGTTGACATGTGAGCGGACAAATGCGGTGTATTTTGGCATCGCTTGGGGATTATAGTATCATGGCAGACACTAATAATGGTTTAGCTAGCTAGCTAGAGTTACAGATAAGGTACACTCTGCAATTCCCAATTTGCCCCCTCACTTTTGGCCACAAGTACCTATGTGTGATGCATTTATTGACCTATATTTGGATTGAAATTTTGCTGAGCTCACCCGCGCATTTGTGTGTCTTTTATGTATCTCAGAAAATGAAGTGGACTGAAAAACAGGACTCCCTGAAGCCATGGTCGGAAACCTGTTTAAGATTCTTCTTAAAGCCAGTGAAATACAGTTTACCAATACATGGAGGATGAGACCATGGGAGCTTCAATTTCAGCCTGTCACTGATCCAAGGCAAGTGCATCATTTTGAGGCATTAAAAGTGCTAAATATCAGCTTTCCAAGTTTATTGTTTGCATATAAGTTTATATTGTGGCTGCCCGCTGTTTAAAGGGATACTTCACCCGTTGAAACATGAGTCTGATTTGAAATTGGGTCATATATGTAGCAGAAATGTGAAATAGTTGGTGCCTTCTTGACCGAGAAAAGGCAGAAAGTGTCTTTTTGGCTCATGTGGAAATTAATTTCACAGACAAATTCTAGTGACTACGAGTTAGGCCCGTGTCCACCCATAGCATTTCTTCTGGGCAGAAAAGCGCTGGCTGTGCGCTCGGGAGTGTCTGCATGAGGCGTTTGTGCAGAGAAGAAAAGCGCTGCACGTCCGTCCGCTCAAGTTGAAAATCTTTCAACTTTTCTCAAAGGTGCTGTTGACATAATCGGAGCTCTTTTCAAAATGTATGATATTCCCTGTAATATAGCGACCTACGGATCGGATCTTGTACTCCCACCTTCCTCGCTCCATGTCTGCTGGGGTAAAAAACGATCTCAAATATGAAACGTGCATTAAAAAGTAACGGAGCAGTGTCGGTCATACAGCGGCTGTTGACAGGTTTCTAATTATACAAAGTTTAATGCAATTGGGTGAAGTATCTCTTTAACAACCCATTATATAAAAAACTGATTTAATCATGTTTTATTACAGTGGTGTGCCGACTTGTAACCTGTGTTGTGACATTTAATTTCATCCTCTCCCATAGATGTCCAGATGAGGCCTGATGTCACAAAGTTAATGAATGTGATCAACAAATCCCCATTCTTAAAGACACATGATAGTGAGTATCATTGAAACATATGCATGTTACTACAGGGGAGTGTTATCAAATCTATGATTTTAATGAAATACAAGGCGCCTCAAGTTTTGTCAATAAAAGCGAGCAAAATAACCATTTCTTAAATTTGAGGTTATATAATCTTTACAGATAACTGTATTGAGGTTTAAAAGCATTGTATCAGCTAAATTTCTTAATGAATATATTCTTGTTTTGTTTTCTGTATTGCAGGAATACTTTTGGACTGGGTTTTTCCTCGTCATCCCTCTTCAGAGAAACAATTGAACACCACATAATTGTGCAAGAGGTAGGCATCCAGATTGTTTTATAGTACTGACTGATAGACGTCAAATAAATACATGCACAGAAAAAGGTTGCTTGCTAGATATTTTCTGCTTGTTCTTTCATTAAGTTATGAATAAAGAATACACAGTGTTCCTGTTATGCCCCACCTATCTGTGTGGGTTGAATTTTCAGTATACAAATTCTGTTGTATACAGATAACAAAAACTGAAATATTAATTTGTAATTTAAAGTTTTGTTTCATGTATAAATTAAACAAAAAAATAATGTTAAATATTTTAAAAAATATATATTTAAATAAATATATATATTTTAATAAATCACTGAAAATACATACTTTGTTGCTGCAAAAAAAAAAAATCCAACTTCAGGACTAATCACTAGCAATTGCAAGTACATTAGCAGCTGTAACATACAATTTGCATTTTTAGTGCCAGCAAATTTAGGTTTGACAAAGTAATTTAGTGATTGGTTACAAGTCATGTGTTCTTATTTTTTCATGTTTTTCTTTTATAAAGGGCGAACCGTCTACACTCTATCCAACCCTACAGCTGATGGACATGAGGAACAACAAGAGGGTTCCGTGTGGTCAAAAAAGACGGAGTAGGCATGTGTTGGTACACACTTCTTGATGAGGCCTTCATGACAGCCTTCAGTATGTTTTAACATTAGGTTTGGTGTTTAAGTTCTAAAGGAATTCCAAATGCATTCCACCTGTTAATATATTATTTAAATATCTATACAGGATTCATATCTGATATATAGGTTATGAAGTTGCATTTTTTCAATGTTTTTTACTGTATACCTAAAATTTGTCATGCTTATTGTTTAAATGTACGAAGTATACACTGGTCGCGTATTTAGCATTTAAAACAGTTTAATGAACGGCTCAATAACTGAGAGAATTGTATCTTACCTTGGATTTGAGTTGTACATTTGTATTTTTTTAGGTAAGGTTTTACTCAGAAAGTTATGGTGTGTTTGTTGGATTAGTGAATGGCTACTTAGACTGCTTTTTGTCGTGTGCTGGAACTTTATATAATTTCTATCAGAACAACACATGAATTAAAATGCACTGTAAAGGGGTTGGTTAACATGTAAAAGATGGATTTTTCCAAGATGTTAACTAATTATTTCAATAAATGTTGCTGAATAACTGTAAATGTCTTGTATTAATTTAAGGGTATGTTTTTGCCACATAAAGGTACAAAATAGCTTGTCGTTCCAGCTGTACCTCAGTAGGTACCAATTATGTACCTTTTCAAATGGTACATTTTTGTACCATTTGAAAAGGTACATTTTAGTCACTAGGGGTCCAGAAATGTTATTTTAGAGGTACAGACAGGAAAGTACAAAAATGTACCATGTTCAGAGGTACAGTGTTGTACCCTACTAAGGTACTGCTGGAGCGACAAAGCATTTGTACCTTTTTAGGACCATTCCTGTTCCTTGATTTCTTAGTGTGTGGAGTGCAATAACTCTCCAACGTCCACTTTATTTATTTTAATTACTATTCAAGACACACAAACGGAAACATCAAAAAAACAGAGAGAAATCCACAGCTGGACTGAAAAACAGGCTCTTCAATCATACTGAGCCTGTGTGCATTGAATAAATAAAGTGCTGTGCAGTTAAAAAAATAGTTACAACAACAAAAATATTTAGAAATACAATCTAAAATTGTAATCTGAAAACCAGTATAACCCCCCCCCCACACACACAAGAAAATACACAGCACAGTGAGGCAGCAAGCTGTTTCAATGGCTGCAGGGATAAAAGAAGCACATCATGTTTTGATTTCCTGCAGCTGAGCTTGCTGCACACTGATCACCTCGCTTGCTTCTTTGCTCGCCTCTTTACTGGAAACCAAACTACATGGTGGCAGTATGTGAGGACAGGATCTATAAAACACAGATACAACAAAGTCTTTAGGACACCATGAACATCTTTTAGAAAATACAGTCAGTGCTGCACCGATGTAGTTCAAACTGAGACAGATATTGACAACGTTTCCCAAGTTTTAACATTCAGGAAAACTCTTCAATGGCGGTGAACTAACACCGGGCTGTGACCTATGAAAATCAATGATCATGTCTGTAGTTTTAGGTTTAAGGATGTACTTTTAATAGCAATGCACAGTCGTGAAGAAGTGGAGTCAAGAGAGCATTTTCACAGTCTTTAAGGGTAACTCCCAATTTCTACATAACTCAGTCAGCGCCATGCACTACGCTGTAGTTTGCTGCCACTCTAGTCAATCATTGTGTTTCCACAGCTGGCGCATTGGTTTGTCTCAGTATCGTGACACCAGAAACGCGCCGATTGGGGGTAAGACATACAGTAGGTGTTATGCTAATTTTTTTTTTTTCAATGATATAAAGTTTTTAAAAAGTTAGATAAAAAAAAAAATTCTATGGTTTTAAATGGGGGAGGAATGTAATCAATGATAGGAATAAGAAGGGTTCCTCTTAGTCTGCTTTATCTTTTCTGTTTTGTAACTTACTTTTGGTTTTCATTGGGGTAAATAAAGAATAGGTTTAAGCTGTGTTGAATGGGGAAGTACAATGGTTTTCCTGAGTAGCACACAGAGTGTGGGCTGTGCCTCCTTTAAATGACAAAACATGTGAAATGTTGGCACCAGAAATAGATGTGGGGGCCAAGAGGGGCCATGTGGTAGGGTAGGTAGTATCGGCAATGTCAATACCTGGAGCTCGTCTGTTGAAGATAGCGATACTGTTTGGGCTGTGATGGCCATGTGGTAAAGTTGGTAAGATATAGAAGCTCTGAGTGTGGGTATGGGACGCCAGAGTTAACTGTCCAGCCTCCCAGAGGTGTTTGGGACTAATTGGGCAATACACCTGTGGAGGGAGGCTCACACTTGACGTCCTCAATGCTTTGTCACTATCTGGAGCCCACTTCAACAGAGCCTGAGTCTGTTGAAGTAGACAGTGCTGTTTGGGCTGTGATGACACTCCCACTTGACAACCCCGGTGATGTCCTGTCTCTGGCTGCCTATCGGTCTTCATAGTTGAGTTGTGGGTGGCCAAGAGGGGCCATGTGGTAGGGTAGCTAGTATCGGCTTCGTCACTACCTGGAGCTTGCATGTACAAGGCCTGGGTCTGTTTAAGGTACTGTAGCAATGCTGTTTTGGTTGCCATGGCAACTAATGGCCATAGAGTAGGTTATATGTAACATATCAGTAGGATATAGGTGCATGACTGGAGTAAGGGGTGTCTTCACTTATACTTTCATTAGGGCTCAAGTATCTGGTGTTTGTATCAAACAAGACTTAGGTGAAGCCAGCAGCTGAGAGAGGACCCGTATGGAAGAGGTTACCGGACTCGACAGATCCAATATACTTATTTGGTTGTTGTTACATTTTGTCTTTTTCTGTCTGTACTGAATAGATTTACATATATTGTATTGTATGTTCGTTTGGTAGTTTGTATACACCAGTGGTTCCCAAACCTTTTTACTTGGAGCCCCCCCCCCCCCCACTCCCACTCGTATCCAAGTACAGCTGAGCCTCTCTTGGAACCACACAAAAGAGGGATACAGTATGTTGTTGTCATTGACAAATGCCTCTTTCTGGTATAAGCTTGACATTTTTTATTTTAACATCCCAACACACACACTATTTCCTACCATATACCTATGGATCATTTTCCAGTAATCATAATAAATCATGATGAGTGATTATGTAGCTCCCAATCATCCCCAAAGGGATTACACCAATGGAACCAATGATATGTACGATTGGTTTGCACCAGTGAAAACAATGGTTTATACCAGTGGTTTACACCATAGACGAAGGGAAATCCACTTCACTACTTCTGTGTGACCAGTTGAGCTGAACTGTGAGTGACGGAGCTGATTAATGAACAGTGCAGTGTTTCTGATCTACCTTGTCGCACCCTTTGATGAGCTCACAATTCTACTTTTCTTTGTGAATGTGACGCTGTGATTGAATGAGATGATTGCTCACACCTGAACTGGGTCAAATTAGCTTTGAAATCATTAGCTCATCATCGTCTCATGTAATGCCACGGTGTTCAAGTGCAGCTAACAATTCGTTCTTGATCCAAAGTATCAGCTTGAGCCGCAAATGTGAGGGACAATGTGCCATGAAAGCCTATACATTTTAGATTTCCTGACTGGAATTCATCAGACAAGATCAATCAGACTTCATTCAACAAACGAGTTGGAAGTTGTTTTCTTCCCCAACTGAGGACAGAACTGACAACGTTGGCATGGTTATTTCTGCAAATAGGAAGAAGACAAATACTTTCATTTACCATCACAGCCCTAAATAATGTCCAGCAGAGACATACAGACGCTCACTGTCCACACTGCATCTGTTAAATATTTATTTCTCTGCTCTGTGAATTTCAGTTTCCCCTTCTAAACATGCGGTACTTTTATTTTGAAGGTGGTGCTGCTGACTCAAATCACAACACAATAAAGTTTTTCTCCGGTGTTGACACAAGTCAAAGCTCAACATTACAGTCACTGATGGGGATATTATTCATGCATCGTTGACTCGACTTACTAAAACACGCTAACGAGCTCTGTTGTAAAACCAAATAATCCTAGATTACGAAAGAGCAGTTGTTGGAGCCAAACTGTTGGTTATTTCTTGCCATTATATTTTCCATTGTGTGTGTGTGTGTGTGTGTGTGTGTGTGTGTGTGTGTGTGTGTGTGTGTGTGTGTGTGTGGGGGGGGGAGTGTCTGAGAGTTCTTGGAAAAGGCTTCAATACGTCCGCTGATACATCAAAAGATTTTAAAAAATAGCTCCAATCAGTGTACCTTAGCAACCGGCAACATCAACAACATTGCTCAGAATGAAGTGTGTCTGGGATGTATTGAAATTACTATTATTTTCAGTGATGAATCAGTGATGTACTGTTATTTAAGAACTTACTTCTTGATCTGCAAAACAAGTTCACCGTTAGAACATGGTCAGATAAGTCGTAACATTGTCAGTTAATCTATACAGACCAATCGTTTAAAGGTCACATACTACCCTCTATTAACCTCTATCAGGAACAAAACCTCACGCCACAAGAACAGTTTCTTCCCCTCTGCTGTCTGCCTTATCAGTAATGTCCCTCTCCCTCCCCCTCCCCCACATAACAGAGACTCTCATCCAGCCCGACGGTCTGAGAAAATTTTGTGGGAATTGTCAGTAAGGCCATCCAAATCCTGTCCCTTTACTTGTTAAAACTGATGTATCATGTGTTGCAGAGCAATTCAAATAACTCCTTCTTAACCTGTGTGGCAGCTGAGATTGTAGGATGGGACCTGCCTGACAAAATGTGTTAAAGGTCACTTATTATGCACTTATTATGTTTCTCTAATACTAGTAGCCAGCTATGTGTGAATAGGATTACTACATACTGATGGGCACTGTGCACAGCGTCCTCTGCCATCAGAGGATACATAATGGATGTATGTAACATGTCGTGTAAAAGTGCTTTGAATGGTGTTAGGACTAAAAAAAATCCCCATATAAGAATGATCCATTTAACATTCACCATTTATAGAGATACATTAAAGATAACAGCTGTCATTACAGACACAGCCAATACAGTATTATTGGAGTTGGCATTCATGTTAAACAAAATAATAATAGAAGAAATTACTTAGCTGCACTTAAATACAACTCAGAAAATAAACGATGAACTGCCAGTAAATGGACACAGGAACATGCATAAGCCTCTTCTTCTTCTGTGGTTTTAGAAGCTGCATGCTTCCAAAGTTTTGTATTACCACCAGGGTTTAATTTGCTTAATTTGCACCAAATCCAAAACTGTTCCTGCTCGACCAGCAAGATGTCGTCTTCTCTAAAATGTTTTGTTGGCATCCGGAGTATGGTCAATGAACATCGACAACACGGCGCACGTCGGGCGCAGCGCTTTTTAAAAAGGTGTCATCCTTTTTTCCTTTCTCCATAAGGTTGTATGTAAAAAAAAGGAGCTGGCAGTTGAAAAAATAAGTCAAGTGTGAACACGGCCTTAGTCTCTCGATAACTCACTGAATGGACGTCTTCTGATAAGTGGGAAACATGACACTTGGTAAATGTCTAATCGATGTTTGTTTATTTTTGCTGTCATTTTATGTCAAGTACACTGACGTCCCTTAGTTTGTTCTTAGTTGAAGTGGCTGCCTGCTGGCTTCCTCTCTTACTATCCTCACTATATGGATCGGGCACTTTACATAGCAGCGTCTGCCATCAGTGTGTGAAAGTGGTGTAAAAATGTAGATATGACATTTTGAGTAGACGGAAGACTAGACGTTACACAAGTCCATCGTCACACATTCAGCTGCTTCCTTAAGAGAAATAAAAAAAGCCCTAGAAAAACACATCCACATGTAAAAAGAAAGGAACACACTAATGCAAGACAACACAACGTATACTGCTCAAGATCTTCAAAAAACACAGCATGAGCGATAAGATAAGAAAGGAAAGTCAACATAAAAACATAAAGGAACAACATGACAAAAAAAAGCCTACCAATTAGTCTGCACAAAAGAAACAGATTTTAAAGGAAGAATATACAACTTTTTTATCCAGCAGATATCAAAACAACTCGCGCTGCATTGTTGTGTTAGCATGCTAATGCTAGCGATCTTTATTATGCTCGTATCTTCACACTGCATGTAAATTTACCTGAAATGAGCGTGATCTAGAAACACAGTTAAGCAGTGAGTACAGTATGTTATTCTTCTTTTCTCTAGTCCTTCAATTAAACAACTTTTATACGTGAGGGGAGGAGTCAGCCGGCCGTCCAGACGATGTAAACAAAGTGAAGATAGGACTCTGAAAACTCTGAAAACATCACAGACAGTGAGACTCGGGTGTTACACCCATTGTAGACAGTCATGACTCACAGAGTTATTTTCAGAGGATATACTTGATTTCTATTACATTTAAGTGTGAAAAATGGCATATTCAGCCTTTAACAA
Source organism: Labrus bergylta (assembly GCF_963930695.1). Taxonomy (NCBI): domain Eukaryota; kingdom Metazoa; phylum Chordata; class Actinopteri; order Labriformes; family Labridae; genus Labrus; species Labrus bergylta. The sequence continues at coordinate 2,314,481 of NC_089196.1, read as the reverse complement.
ACAAGCAGATGAACTCAAACAAAGATTTAAAGAACGGGGCTACAATGATGTCTGGGTTGAAGCAGCCAGAGATAGGTACGACAGGTTATCTCAAGATGAGTGCCTTAATAAAAAAAGTAAAGAACCCTAAAGGTAACAGCCCCAAGTGTTTTTTTTAAAAGTACTCTCCTATGGGAAAACACAATTATAAACACTGGCAAATATAAATTGCGACCCTGTGCTAAAAGGTGTTTTCAAGGACGCACCAAAAGTGTTGTACAAATGTCCCCCCAGTCTGAGACAGATGCTGTCATGATTTGGTGTTATTTAGTTTTGTGTTTAGTGTTTCTTTATGTTCTAGTGTGTTTTGTTCATTCTTGAGTTCTGTGTGTCTTCAGTGTTTCATGTATTTATTTTGTAGTTGTCCTCAGTGTTTCTTGTGTCCATTCCTTCCTCTGTGTGTTTCCCTCCATTGTGATTGCCCTCATTGTCTTCACCTGTGTTATTAGTCTCACCTGTGTTTGATTACCCCATGTCTATTTAGTCTCTGTGTTTCTTCCCTTCTGTGTCAGTTCATTGTATGTGTTTGTTGGTGTCATTTGTTGCCTGTCAGTTTACCCGTGGCGCCTTCTCTTGATGGATTTTTTTGGAAGTAAGTTTTTGTTTAAAGAATAAATACTTTTAGCGGATCCTGCATCTGGGTCCTCCTCTTTGTTTTTGCGTTCCGTGACAGATGCTGGTGAAGTCAGATCTCACCCCAATAAGAAGACCACTTTCCTGGACCCTCCACAAGAATAGAATAGACTTTATTGTCATTGCACAAGAGTACAATGAAATTTACTGTGCCATGCCTGAAATATAAAAATATATACATATACACACATGTATATGTATATACAGATAGCTGCACTTCTTCTTGTGCACCCCCCACCCCCGCCCTGTGATCAAATCCAAAACATGGAAAGGTGTTTTCAGGATATTTTTTTCCTTCTTTCAGAAATAAACTTTAAAGGAGCAATATGTGCTGCGTTTCAAAAAGCAAGATCACTTGAACCCCGGGAGAGAGAGGGGTGACTCGAGCCAGTTTCAGAAAGAGAGGTAACATAAGCTCTCACGCTGTTACTATGGCAACCAAGTCTATTAACTTAACCTGGTCGGGGGGAACAGGTTTTCTTTAATGATCCCAGAGGTTTCTGTTCTTTGAGGATGTTGATTGAGGATTTAATACAATTTGCACAAATGATGTTATGCAGTGATTGCTCGCTGTGGAACGTGGCACGCACAGAGTATGTGGAAATTGGCTGTTGCTCCCGCTGCTTGGTTATGTCATCACTGTTATCTGTACATTAATATCTTTACATGTAAACTAATACTTTGTTTAATGATGTTAATAATAATACATAGATTTTTTTTTTCCATCAGCCTTCTGTGCAGATTATCCTCCCAACATGAATCTTTGTGACGCTGAACATGAATGCATGCAGCGTTAGCAAAACATATTTCCGTCGCTGCTGTTTTTTTCACACACAATGGCTCATACCATTTGATAAGATTGTGTTATGAGCCATTGTGGGGGCGAAACATTTTTTTTCTTTCATTAAACAATGTAGCTATTTTCTAAAGGAGAATGAGGGTATGGTTAAAGGACACAACGCGTTACTACGGCAACCATATTGCTGTTCTTTACGTTGTTGCATTTATTATTAGCAGTTGAAGTGGCCTCTCTCTCTTTCTCTCTCACTCTCTCTCTCCTCCCCCCCTCTCTCGCTCTCTCCTTCTGCCTGCTGAACACTTGATTGCAATAAGCACTCGGGTAGGAGAAGGGGATTCAGAGAGACAGGGTGTGCAGAGTGCTTTCTGTCTCACACACACACATACAGGCTCTGTGCAGGAAGGTGATGAGCTCTTTGCTCTCCTGTGTTTTTCTTTAACCCCCCCCCGACCACTCCCCCATCAGATATATTTTCCCTACTCATGCATGTTGTGTTATTTTATATAAAGTTTGGTGGAGGGGTTGAAACAGTGTTGTATTTTTCATTTGGTTCAGTTTGCTTTCACTTTGTCGGGGGTAAAAAAAAAAGTCAAATGTTGTGTACCGTAGCCACCCGTCACTAGTTGGGGCTGTAGCTGCGTTTCATGTGGTGTCTCACAAATCGGAAAAACAAGTTTACGAGTTTGAAAATGCATACGAACATATGCTAAAGTCAGAACAAGTCGGAACCTCTGGAAATAATTAGGGGCCCAAATTGCCGATATACTCGTCATCAAAATGGGGGTCAAAAGATGTTATGTTATAGCAATGAGTATATATGGTCTTTTACCTGCTCTTTTGTAAAGTGTCTCGAGATAACACTTGTTATGAGTTGACGCTATACAAATAAAAATTGATTGATTGATTGATTGATTAACCTATTGCACATATAACTTGTAACAGAAACATTACAAACATCTGCTTCGTAGCATCCACGCTATTCTGAACTAGAAAATCGTAAACACACTGAAGGTTGAAGAATGACTTCCCAACTCGTAAACTGTGAACATCTGAGGAGCACCTGAATGCAGCATGTAGCTCCGGTCAGTAGCTGCTGCCACCTGGCCTAATGCTGCACCATGAACTGAAAGTAAACAACAGGTCAGTGGAAGAATGGCATCCTGCAGTGCGGCGCAGTTTGGCAGAATATTAATCTATAAAATGGAGATAAAGTTATATGTAGACTGTGTCAGGTTATACTGGCATGTCAACCGGAGCGATGTGTAACTACACTTAGCACAGGCAAAACGTTAACCTGTAAGAAGGACTAAAGGCTGGTGCTGTTAGCAATGCTAACGTTAGCCACACTCTGCAAACATATTGACATTGTTAACAGACGGCTCAATTCAACCTACAATTCACTGTATTTTGGTTCGCTTCAAACGGACCAAACAGCTCAGGTGTGAATGCACCCCTTAGTTTGGGCTATTTTTGGCCTTCTTTTTTTCTGTAGGTTGGGTTTTTTCTTCTTTAAGGGCGAGGAGCCGAGAGTGACGGCCCATAGCCAGGTTAGCTTGCCACAGTTCTAAAACTAACCGGAAGCCAATGGAAAGAAGCTAAGATTGGGGTATGGGATCTCTTCTGTAAAAAGCAGTAAGAAGCCGAGCTGTTGCATTCTGAACCAGTTGGAGGTGGGAGAGTGATTTGTAGTTAATTCAGGAAAGGAGGGAGTTGCAGTAATTCAGTCTGGTGAAGATGAATTGTGGAGGATTTTTTAAAGGTCTGATTGTGAAATCAATTGGTTTGATTTTGGAGATGATGCAGAGATGGAAGAAGCATGCCTGTTAGATTTTTCTCTTAGATTTCTAGCAGATGGTTTCACGTTTGTGGATAAGGCACCAAGGCTTCCATCTGAACGACCAGCTTATCCTGTGGATATTGGACTTTCTGACCAACAGATCACAGAGAGTTCTTCACCTGGTGAAGTACGCGGACGACACAGTTCTCCTGTCTCTGCTGTCAGGCCCCTCTCAGCACCATGGACCAGTTCTTAAGGAGTTTGTGGAGTGGTGTGACAGCTCCTGCCTCGAACTGAACGTGAGAAAGACCAAAGACATGGTGGTGACCTTCTCCAACAAGCAGAGGGAACTGGCTGCATCAGCAATCACCACAATCCATGGGAATCCTGTCGAACTAGTAGAGGAGTATAAGTACCTGGGTACCATCTTCGACAGCCTGCTGAAATTCTCCTCCAACACCGAGGAGATTCTCAGGAAATGTCAGCAGCGAAAATACCTCCTAAGGAAGCTCAATTCCTTTGGAGTCAGTAAGAACATTCTTCTGACCTTCTACTACTCCTTCATTGAGAGCATTATTACTTTTTCTATAACCTGCTGGTTCCACACCACCACCCTCCAGAACAGAAACCGCCTGCAGAGCACGGACACAGTCTGCTCTAAGATCATTGGACTACCTGTAAGGACTTTGACATCGATCTATGAGCAACAGACAATCAGGCTAGCAGGTCGGATCATGCAGGACCCATCACATGCTCTCTTCCCAGCGTTTGAGTGGCTCCCCTCAGGACGCCGGCTTCGCTGTCCCTGCTGCAGGACACAGAGGAGAAGAGCAACCTTTGTTCCCAGGGCTGTCCAGCTCCTCAACTCCTAACTCCTCCTTTATTTATCTAATTCTTACCTTTACAGCTACGGTCACTTTATTTATCTAATTTTTACCTTACAGTTATATTGTATATATTAGTTCTGTTGTTCCATTATTCACCATGCACCTTAATAACTTATCATTTAGTATTTGCCTACTTGCACACTACAGCTCTGTATATATATATATGTATTTATTTCTCGTTTACTGCACATAGTTCTGTTTACATCTGGTCACTACTGCACAGTTATGGTTACATCTGTTTACATCTGTTAGTCCGATCACTGTCCACTTATATCTACTCTTTTATATTTTGTATTTTTAAGTTAAGTTTAAGCCTTAAGTTGTATTTAAATTGACACTTTATATTTAGGTTAAAATGTTTTGTTTACTTACACTGTTGTTCATTTACTGCTCTGTGTGCCTTTGAATAGCCCCGTGGGGACAAATAAAGTTTTTTGAATTGAATTGAATTGACTTGAAGGATTTGAACAGGATTTTGACTTATGTAGATAAAGAAAGTTTCATGGCATCCAACAGTACACGTCATTGAGACAGTCTCTGACAGCAGCTTGGCTTCTAGGATTCCCTGCATGTCATCTACATATCAATAAAAGGAGACCAAAGGGCGCTAAATTATTTGGCTGTTGCAGCATGTCAATTTAAAACAAAATTGGACCTAGAACAGAACCTTGCGGTACACCGAATGTATCCCCACCCAATATTTAAGAAGGTCAATAAAAATAGAACGATCAACTATATTAAAATCTGCACTAAAGTCTAAAAGAATCAAAATTGCGCCCTCCCCCCATCTGCTGCCCAAAGTAGGTCATTAGTTACCTTGAGGAGCACCGTCTCTGCTGTGCAAAGCTCTGAAACTAGACTGACATGTCTCAAAGAGCTTATTGTGAGACATTCAAGTTGTGTAGCAACACCTTTTCTGAAGATTTGGATAAAAATTGAAGTTTTGATATCGGCCTGAAATGATTAAAATAAGATGGATTGAGGTTAGGTTTCATTAAAGGAGGTTGGACCACCAAATCCCTCTCGTGGAGTAGTGACCGCACATCACCAGTCCCTCCGGGTAATAAGGGACGAGGCCGAGTCGAGTGGCGGTCAGCCAGGGAAGAGTGGCGGTGGAGGCAGACGATGGTGATCGGGGGACCAGGATTGCAAGAAGGATATATGTTTTGACTGTGCAGCGGCCATGGAAACAAAACCCTCTAACACTCGATCCAATTTTATTTTATTTTTTCCCCCTTTGTTTGTCTTCTGTCTTTATCTCTCTTTTGTTTTTTTTCGATTATGGATGAACGTGATCCCTCTCTCCGGGATATTTGTTGGTTGTTGATGTAACCACAACAATGGTGAACAATAAAAAATGGATCACAAAAAAGTCGATTGAAACCGTAAATGAAGAGTGTAGTTGTCTCACAAATAATGTTCCACAAAAATGAAAAACCACCAGACAGAATATTTTATTATCCAGTCAGACGCCTCACGTTTGAATTGTTTAAATATTTATTACAGCAGCAGAACACAATTTGTCAGCCTCCAGACTCCAATCTCAGGTGTGATGGGATTATATTTCTGAGCCCTCAGTCGGAGCCTGCAGGTGGAAAGAAAAGGGAGCTTAAAGGCAAAACATTTAACTCAAAATTAATGAATGTTTTCAATCTGCCCAGGAAAAGTTTGTTCATTCAGTTTTTTTTATCATGTTTATTTTGTACTCCTCAAAGCGACACCTTTAGCCTGGTTCATATTCTCCTGGTAGTTTTTATTTTGTCAGGGTCTAAAGTACGGTGAAGGGAACATGACGTTATTAGGGCATCTCAGCAGTCCTCAGGAAGTGTACTAGCATCTCTCCTGCTACCAGAGCATTTTCAGGGACTTAAACCGACGACCCTCTGGTTTCCATCCCAAGTCCCTACAGACTGAGCTACTGCCGCTGAATAACACAGAAGGTTCATCCTGGGCTGGTTGGTATTTGTTTAGAGATGACTCATCAGACCGTCTGCAGGAGGGGGCTCCGTTTCCCATTAAGTTCGCTCACATGGAAGAAAGAGTCTGATTATGAGTCAACAATGAGTCCATCACAGATGTGTTCAGACTTTATTATGGTGCAGAGTAACCCAGTGAGATGTATTAGAATACCCTGCATGACGTCTCTCTTTCATCCCTATTGCATTTTGTTCATCACAACATATTCATATTTGGTGAGGCTGTCGTGTTAAAGGTCCATGTTAGTCAAACAAACTCAAAATACATTCCAAGAGGCGTAAATTGTAAAAACAGCAAAACAACACATTCATGTCTGTGACTGAATTCTTCAACAAATTGTAGTTTAATTAGGGAGAAAGTCTTCAGACTCAAAGTCACAGGCAGATGGTGCGGGTCCGTAAATGGTGAATTGACTAGACCAAGACTTACCTGAGACCAGGTAAGTGCTCCAAGACAGAGAGAAGACCAAGACATTTAGGGATCGAGACCGAGTCAAGACCAATACCAAGGCGGGGCAAGATGGAGACCAGTCTGGAGACCAAGACCGATTTTGAGTACTATAAGACTAGTCTTATCTAATCCATTCATACGTATACATAACTTGTCAAAGAAGCAGCAGGGTTAAGGGTCTTCCCCAAGGACACATCGGACATGTAGCTGCAGGAGCTGGGGAACAAACCCTCAACCTTCCAGTTTAGAGACGACGACTACAAACTGAGCCACAGCTCAGGGAAGGCCTTCCAAAACAGCCGTGTGGGGGGGTGTCTTAAAAACGCCTACTTTCTCTGGTCCAAACAAATCCAGAGCATTCAGGAGCAGAATCTAAAGTTAGAAGGAGGACATACTGGCTGCTGCATTGTTGTCAGAGAAGCCAACACTTCATATAGTAAGATACCTTCATTATTTCACTCACTACACATCTTACTGGTTGGTTCTATGGAATGTCTCTTTATTCTGAAATCCTGCTCGTGTGCTCTTCTTTCTGTATTCTGTAATGCATATATTACCTAATAATTCACTTTTTTGTCTACATCTGTAAATTTTGTAATTACTGTACATAGCACAGAATCACTGTACATAGCACAGACTCTTGCACTCAATTACTGTACATAGCACAGACTCTTGCACTTTCTGCTTATTTGCACTTCTGGTGAGATGCCAAACCTCATTTCGTTACTCTATACTTGTATATGTGTAATGACAATAAAGTTGAATCTCAATCTCAATCTCAATCAGCATGTCGACTGTGTTCTGTGGTTTCAGTCAGGCAATCACGGTCATGCTGAGGTAATGAGTACCCCAGGGCTCTCTCTCTCTTTATAGCCCACATTGGAACAAGGAAGGTTTCATTTCATGAGATTAGATATAAAGAGAGGTCTCACTAATGCTCTGCCCTTTCAGGGTCAGTGTTCATTGATTTCAGTTGTTCTCACTGTGCTATTCGATTTCCCCATCATGTTGTGCTGTAGCTATTTGTCGTTGCCAGTGGGAAATGAATGGGTGTGGAGCTTTAGTATGTTTGAAGCCTCCATCGTCGTTCTCCCATATGTAACTCCTGAAAATGAAAATATATATTTTCAGGAGGACCGCATAGCGAAAAAGTGCAACATCCGGTGTCTTTTTTTCTGAGCTCTCTGGCTTTTTTGCGCGGTCACTCCGAGCACTCAAGTTGAAAATCTTTCAACTTTTCAAAAAGGCTCTTTTCCAAATGTACGATATTCCCCGTAGTTTTAGACGCCTACCACATCCTCCTCACTCCGTGTCTGATTGGGAAATAAACAATCTAAAATATGAAACATGCAGTAAAAAGTAACGGAGCAGTGTCAGCAGTTGTCAACAGACTGTTGTCATAGAGACAGGACAGACTTGCAGCGCTTTTCTTCTCAGAGCACAAACGCTTCATGCAAACACTCCTGAGTGCACAGCCAGTGCTTTTCTCATCGGAAAGAACGTCAGGCGGACACGGGGCCTAAGACAATCCTTCTCATATTATCGATATATGCGAATAATTAATTAAAATCTCCTTCAATTAATGCGACCACGTCACAGGAGTCACTCTGTCATGACCTTGAGTGACTCTGTGTTGTCTCTCTTCTTCAACAGGTTGGCCCTTTTCCAACATGGTGTGCAAAATGAGCGGCTTCGTGCAGGGAGTGTCCGTCTCCGCTTCGGTCTTCACTCTGGTGGCGATCGCTGTCGAAAGGTGAGTTACTCTGTGGTGTGATCGTTAGTCGTCTTTATCAGCTAAGACTGGTGCTCGGAAACATTCAGAACAATCATTCAGCCCTCAGAAAACCAACGATGGAAGAGTTCGATCTGTGACCCGATGACCCTGATGAACGCCACAAGCCGAACCACGTCGGTTTAATTTGTTAATAAAGTTGATCCTCATACTACAAAGTGTTGCTGGAGCTTTTTGACCTCTTAAAGTCTTTCACTCTTCATGCACCTTGGTAGTTGGTGAAGCTGAAAAACAATAACAGGGCGCTCCTTAACACCTGCTGCTCACACCCATCCCCCAGAAGCTCAGCTGTGTTATTAGCTGGCAAATAGTCTTATAATGTCGCCAAACACGTGCACATAACGGCGCTGCAAACACTTAAAAACGGCCTCTCATGCAGAGAAATCCCTCCTCCTCCTGTAGTCATACTCGCACCTGCACAAGGTTTTCATGTGGCGTGAACTATCAGCTGCTATCTCTTTTTATCTGTAGACATTATTTTGAAATTTCTGGAAAAAACAAGAATTTCATGAAAAGGCTTCCATACTCGACCCTTTCAAAATAAAGGCTTGAAGATGGGGCACAAAAGGGCAGGTGCCCATTTGTTTACCGTAAGACCCAGTGTATAAGACGCACTTTACATACCTATTTTTCATCTTAAAGGGGACACATCCACAAATCCACTTCTTCAGTGTTTTTGAACATATATTTGGGTAACCTGAGTGTCTACTGACCCACAACATGTGAAATAAACCCATCCAGTCCTTTGTTTTTGGTCTGCATAAGTCTTACAACACAGAGAAAAATGCTCCGTTTCAAATGTGCTCTCCTTGTGATGTCACAGTGGGATTCTGGTAAAAACAAAATCCCCTCCAAGGCCCTAGTATCTCCACCCATGGACTCCACCCCCAGCCTAGAACAAAAGTTTTGCACAGGTCCTCCATTTTTATTCTCTCTACAGAGGAGTGATGTCTACTGGGAAAACTCAGGCGGGGTCATTGCATTTAAAGAGACACACACACACCAAAAAGGAGCGTTCTGAGAGAGCTGGTTTATACAGAGTCACAAACCTCCTCTGGTGCTTGATTCATGTTATATTTTGACCAAAGCACAGATGTTTTATTTAGACCACAGGGCACTGTTTGGAAAGGTGGAGAAGGGGGATAATATGTCCTCTTTAAAAATTGACAGCATCTTAGCATCCTCAGTGCCTTCCTCACAGGACAAGGCTATCATCATTGTCTTTTATTGTTTGTTCATGTTTTGTCTTGTTTTGTTTATTTCTTGTTGCATATGGTTGTCTGTGTGTGTTTTATCCTGTCCTGTCAGAATTTCTTTGTTCTATCATTTTGAAAAACTAACTAAAAAGTATATATATAAGAATAGAATTAAAAAATCGAGTTGAAAACTTTTGCTTATCGGCCGCTCAGAGGAGGAGAGAATACCATAATAATTTTAATGAATCTATTTTTTAAACATCTGGAGGGAAAATTAACACATGCTCGGCTTTTATTTATTGATTTTTCATCTGCTTTTAATTTAATTCAACCTCACATTTTAACTACAGTAAGAGGCTTTTAGAACAGTTTGATTTAGGTAATGACCTTGTGGGCTAGAGTCTGAACTTTTAAACTAAAAGGACACAAAGAGTGAGAGTGAATGGAATCCTGTCTGACCAGGTTTGCTCCTCCACCGACTGCTTTACTTCTCTACACTAACATGTGTCGCACCATTCTATCATTGTCAACCACAATTTCCACATCCTCCGTGCACGCCGCGGCCCATCATTGTTCACTGCCACTCTGGAGTTGGAGTGGAGAAGCAGAGATAATCACTCCCATGATTCCCCGTCAGCCTCTATGTCATCCTTATTGTTTTTATTTAGAGCCCCCTGGTGGTGGAATTTACAAACTGTGCGTTTATGTCCTGTAATAGTAGATATTTGATCCTGACATCGAACTTCCCTGAGCTACACCAGCAGACTGGTTGAAAACACTAACAACTGGAGATTACAGCTACTATCACATTAATTTTTAGCAAGCTTTACTGTTTATCTACAAGAAATGTCAAATCTTTCCTGGTTCAAAGCGCTAAATGATACCATCCAGTTAATCATAAAATGTATTCAAAGTCATGACAATGCTGTACTTGTCTTTATCTCTTCCAGGTTTCGCTGCATCGTGTACCCTCTTAAACCCAAGCCAACTGTGCTTGTTGCCAAGGCAGTCATCGTGTTGATCTGGGTGCTGGCGGTGGCGATCATGTGTCCTGCTGCGGTGGCGCTGACCGTGGAGAAAGTCCCTTTTCACTTCTTGGTGCACGACAACGACTTCAACCACACGTATCCCCTGTACACCTGCTACGAGAACTTCTCCTACCCTCAGATGACAAAGATCTACACGGCCGTCCTGTTCGCTCACATCTACTTGGTGCCCCTCAGCCTCATTAGTCTGATGTACGGCAGCATCGGAGTCAAGCTGTGGTCGTCCGTGGTGGCCAACAGAGAGCCGCAGGTGGCCAACGCCACCGTCCAGGTGGTGGGGAGGAGAAGAGGTCAGCAAATAATATCCAAGAAAAAGATCAAGGTGATAAAGATGCTCATCCTGGTGGCTTTGCTGTTCATGCTCTCCTGGTTGCCACTCTGGACCCTCATGATGATGACGGACTACGCAGGTTTGGGCAGGGACCAGCTGGAACTTCTGACCAGCTACATCTTCCCTTTTGCCCACTGGCTGGCTTTTGCCAACTCCAGCGTCAACCCCATCATCTACGGGTACTACAACGAGAACTTCAAGAGGGGCTTCCAGGCTATGTGCCAGTCCAGGCCCATCTGCTGCCTCCTGCAGTGCCACCTGTGGAGGAAGATGGCAAGGTGGGGCAGGAAGGACCGGTCTGTCGACGCACAGTGTGGAGCCACCGACTTCAGAGACGCCATTGGCAATCACAACCACCTTGGGTTGGGGCTGAGAAATCGAGTCCACAACGACAACAAGTTGTGCGACGTGACAGAGCAGAACCGGGGGGGCAGGGTGCGCTGTGTGGTGGTCCATTCGGAGAGAAGTGTTTCGGATCGAGGTTTAGAAATGGCAAATATTCACAAGAAAAGCACTACAGGAGAGGAGATGGCCAGCACAAGATCAGGAGGGGGGTTTGAGGCGTGGGATAACTGAGGGATCACAGTGTGACCCAGAATTAGCCCAAACCAAGCCATAGTTTGTTGCGTTTAATTCCCCAAAAAGAAAAGACCGATCATCTCATGTTGGATGTCGGTACTTTTTGGAATGTGTACAAGTTATGACTCTCGTTCTAGGCAACGCCTTTAACTTTAATGTACAAACTATATCACTGATACTCAGACAGCAGGGACAGCAGAGTGCTGGAGGTGCTACATGTATCCCAGGGTCATTGCATGTGCAGAATACTCCCTTGCTGTAAACTAACATCGCATCACACTGCAATGAGAGCACTCATTCAGTAAGTACTCATATCAGTACCATCATCATGGAACACAAATCAAGCCCAACAGGACTTTTGAAATGGGGTTATTTTTAGGTCTCGAGAGATTTTCATTGGCAGTAGACGGGGGTCAGAATGGCCACTGTTTTGAAAAGCAGCAGCCAAAGTGCATGAGCATGCTTAACTGTAGGTGGTGTTTGCAAGAAAAGGTATTTAGGACACTTAAAAGAAGGTCCAACCAAGAAATCTAACCTCAGTTAAAAATGTAAAAAGATCTGTTTTAGCTCCCAAAAAGCAGATCAGGGATCTCTTTTTTTGGGCTTTTTTGTGCCTTTAATGGAGAGACAGTGGATAGAGTCGGGAATCAGGGAGAGAGAGAGAGTGGGGAATGACATGCGGGAAAGGAACCACAGGCTGGATTCGAACCTGGGCCGCCCGCTTGGAGGACTACAGCCTCCATACATGGAGGCACACCAAACCACTGCGCCACCAGCGCCCCGATCAGGGATCTCTTAAGCTTCAACCCCAATCCTTAAAAAGCTCAGACGCTTTAAAACGTAGATTGTCTTGTCATGGCATCTACAGCTCAGGGGATGAAACAGTTTTTGAAGAGATAGGAGCTGTTGAGAATTACGTCTTAATGGCTGCTGCACGGTTGCGTTCACCAACGGAGTGTCCTCAACTACACATGAAGACCACCTCTTCAAGCGAACTCGGGCAACAGTACCCGAGTACTGTAAATTTGTGTTCACACTGATCAAATGAACTGGACTTTGGGGTCAAGTGTACTCGGATCCGGACCTGGGTCCCTATTGTGAAACCAGAACGACCACTGAACACAGCTGGTTTTATGGGCCCGTACTGGGATTAGTGATCTAGTGATGCGTTCCTGACTGGTGTTGGATCTTGGAGCTTGGGCACTAAGTGCTGCAGACGAGATGTTGTTATTGGTTGGATCATGACATGAATGTTTCTATAATTTTAAAAAGTCATGGCATAATGAGTGCTAGGGGGAGGTTTCCTAACTACAAGTTCATTGGTTTCTTTCGTAGTAAGAGACCACATTGGGAGACAGGAGGATTTTGTTGGAAGATTTATTATTATAGAAATGTTTCAGAGACAGTTTTGGTGAGTTATGGTATGTTCACTGACCCTTATCCTCTTCTGTGCTTGTATTCCCTCCTCATTATAAAACTACATCGTGCTTCATAATCACAAACATGGCATGTTTACAACTTTTGCATGTGAGTGAACCCGTGAATTGAGCACAGGATGGTCCCTGCAAACCGTAAATGAAAAGCTGATTGTAAAATATGAAGATCAGATCTCCTGATGATTAACTCATAACAATCATTCATTACTGAACCGATACTGATATACACTCGACCACCTGTCAATGCAAACGGTGCCTTAAAAAGAATCTACCTCTACAGCACTGGAAATGGAACAAGTCACTTTAAGTTAATCCTATAAGTGTTTGGCTCATCATATAACAAACAACCAACTAACCTTCATAAACAGCCCCTTGTTTTTCCAACAATCACAACCTAACTGCGTTCCATCAGCGCCCTGCCCCATTGGCTCTGTTTTTCTGGAGCTTGCAGCTGTACTCACATCACAGGAGAACTACAAGATCCCGCGGGAGTAAGAGAAAAAAAAAACGGGCAAACAACATGTTGCTTTGTGTTTCTGAGGATGATTTGTTGTTCATTCGGTGCCTTTATTGACATAATGTTGATACAATTATGGAAATACGATCATGAGTACGTATATTGTGTTTTATTTTGAAATTGACCGGAGACTTTTTCATCGAACATTTGGTATGGCTCCACTGGTTCTGACGACGGATAGCGTCCCTACGCTTACTTTTCATTTCCTATGGAGAGTCGGAGAGGCAGTCCCGCAATGCATTATGGGATTGTCTCGGCGAGTTCCGAGAGGGGCTCGCCAGACAAGAATAGGCCAGAGCTCTATTCTATGCAAAAGGGTAAAGCAACCGCCGGACTAGCCGCACGTTTATCCAATCAGGTGCATTCATTTAAACTACTTCACCTATTGCGTAACCTACAGCAAAAAGGAGGGAAAACAATAAAATAATATGCCAACCGCCATAAAACATCATGTATTCGCTCATCAAGTGGCGAGTTGAGTGCTACAGTGCGATCCCTAGATTCCTCGCCTTAAGCAGTGGAGCTGTACCTATAGATTCAGAACGACAGCATTGTGCCCGGTACTGATGAGCGCATACAGAGTATGTGGAAATTGGGAGTCAGCATGTGCATCCATGTGCTTAGAATGTGGAGCCCCAGAGGAGGAGCTGAGAGAACCCAATTTTATAGGCAAACGATACGTTAAGGATATACGAAAACGCACGCCTTCTGATTTAGTGTCCAGCCAGCATCCGTCTGAGGTATCAATCAAGGACAGACAAACTTTCTAGTTTATGGTCGGGCTCACAGGAGGCTGTTCACCTCAGGCTTAAAAATAGATTGAATGAAATTAGATAACTCTGAGTAATCTCTTTTTTCCCATCTTTTACACTCCCCATGATTCTTCAGCACACATTAAAGGTGCTCTATTTAGAAGCACTCACATAGATATTTCTGAAGTCTGCACATTTCTCATCAGACACTGGCCCCAGGTTATTCAAGAATCTACCTCTACAGCACTAAAAATCTAAGAAGTCACTTTAAGCTTTCCTATATTACAATTTATAAAATGATTCACACTCTCTGTCGGTGTATATGATCCTGTCCCTTTAATATTTTAAAGGGATACTTCACCCGTTGAAACATGAATCTGTATTGACATTGGGTCATACAGTGGCTTGCAAAAGTATTCATACCCCTTGAACTTTTCCACATTTTGTTACGTTACAACAACAAACATAAATGTATTTCATTGGGATTTTATGTGATAGAGCAACACAAAGTGGCGCATAATTGTGAAGTGGAAGGAAAATGATACGTGATTTTCAATTTGTTTTCAAAATAAAAAACTGAAAAGTGTGGCGTGCAAAAGTATTCAGCCCCCCTATACTCTGATACCTCTAAATAAAATCCAGTGCAACCAATTGTATTCAGAAGTCAAGTAATAAGTAAAGTTGATGCCTTCTTGACCGAGAAAAGGCAGAAAGTGTATCTTTGGCTCATGTGGATGAAAGACAACAACTCCCAGAATGCACAGCACCGCAGGCCACTCCCACTAAGGTGCTCTATTTACAGACATTTACTACATCACATACGGCAGTTTCCCCAACTGATTCCAAGATTTCTTCCAGAAGGAATTGGCATCTTGGAAATTCCTGGCAGAAAACAGACTTTATGTGTGTGTTCATAGGCAAACAGTTTGAGCACCGACACCGACAGGCAGGTCTTATAATGCGGCTCGCAGAGATAGCCACAGACATCCGATTTGAGCACAAGACCTTCAAAATCCCCCTCATCCATATCAGTTTGAAGTTGAAACATAGCATAGCATAGCTTCCTAGCAAGATGGCGGACGTTGGGTTTCGATTCTGAGATTGAGGTCCCACCCACTGATCTGTAATAGATATGTAGTTTCAGTGGCCGCCCCTATGGGCAGGTTGAAAACATGAGGAACTAGCGTTGTAGTTTCACCTCTAACCAAAGCAGCCTCCGATGACGTTTCTTGCGTCAAGTATTTTCAAAAAAGAAATACAGAGCTTTCCCATCTCAGAGGAAAATGAGGGCGGGATGCACGACCATTCAAAAATTTACATATTTAAAGGTACAGACACAGAAACAGCCTGTTCTGAGCAGGGCTGAAATAGAGGGGTTTATAGACATGATCAAATACAGGATCAGAGTGGATTTAGAACAAGAAACTTCACAGACATGTTTTGAGGAGCTCTGATACTTATTTACACTGAAGAAGAGGAGAAGCATATGTGACCTTTACAAACAGGGCAATGCGACTCATCTCATGATGTGTTATTCTATCATTAAGCAAGTTAAAGTGTTTAATCTGCTCCAAACTGTCGCTTTGAGGTGGAATTGAGGGCCAGCAGTTAAAGACAGGGGTCAAAATGTGATCGTGTTCAAATAGGACCATGATGCTTTAGCACAGTCCTCCTCCTGTCGAGCTTGGAAAAAGAGTGCCTGACAGAGAAGGTAAAACCCTGCAACGTTTTCACCTCTGTATGTTGATCCAATCACAAAGGTGAGGAAATAGGTGTGATTGTCAAATCTAGAATGTAGTGCAAATTCTGTGATACAGCGCTTTAACAAGCCCAGCGTGACAGAAATGGTTGTTACAGTTATAACTTTCTCTCATATAACATCACCAGATCAAGATCACAGTATTAAACATCAGATCTCCTCCAGACAATGAGTGACATGACTGTCTCTAAACAAGTCCATTGTCCCAATGGAAGTTCAAGCCAGGACATCAACAAATCTCTGTAGAGCCCCTGAATTAGCCTCAGCTGTTCACACTGCTCTGATTGTTCAATCATTGTTTGAGGTTCAAATTAGTTCAATATTTAAAGGTCCAACCAGTAAGATGTGTATGTATGTGAATGAAATGATAAAGGTATCTTACTATATGATCATTAAGGAAACATGCTATGTTGAAGTGCTGGCTTCTCTGACAACAATGCAGCAGCCAGTATGTCCTCCTTCTAACTTTAGATTCTGCTCCTAAATGATCTGGATTTGTTTGGACCAGATAAGGTAGGCGCTTTTAAGACACCCCACACACGGCCGTTTTGGACGCCCCTCGGTTTGCCAGATATGAGACCAATTATCAGGTCAAAGCGGGCAAGAGAAGTTGTTCAGATAGAAGTGATTGTACCCGACCTAAAAAGCCTCTGCATGGAATTTCACGTTGACTCAGTTATGATGAACATTCATAACAAACAACTCCATCAGAAAAGAAGAACAGGAAACAGATCATTGGTTCAGGGACAGATATGGAAAACTAAAAGACAACATTTAAACTCTTGCTTGTTGATTTTATGGTTATGACAAGCATGATACTTGGCTACACTCTGGACCCCAGCCAGCAGCGTAATCTCCCAGCGGCCCATGAACTACTCACTCTGGACTGTGCACATGCCTTCCTTTAAGAAAACTGAACACGACTGCAGCATTTGAAAAAACTGGGAATGTGAGGAATGCACGTTTTTGGGTGGACGGACTGCACATTGTTGTGTTGAAAGTTGAAGGTTTTCACGATATTTCAAATGAAAGCCTGTGCATCTATCAACATGTGGGCGGAAACGTTTTTGTTGCCAAGAAAGGAACTATTATGACAAAGAAAAAAATGATAGAGACTGAAAACTGAAGGTTCTACCTCTGTTACGTTTTGATGTTTTTTATAACTCCATCTCTTGTGAGAGCTACATGGACTTTCTCCTTTAAGCACAGAACTGTGGAACTGTTTTTGTGCATAAGAATCTTTATGAATGGAAACACAACATATGGTTTGCAGCCTCAGGTCTTATTTCTGTAGAACTGTGTCTTTATCTCCTCGTGTCTGTACGTTCAAAGCCTGTTGTTCATAATTAGCATAGGTCACCTCCCACTAATGCCCATAAAAGGGCATAAGTGGGAGTGTAGTTCTCCTGTGATGTGTGTACAGCTCATTCACCTTCCAGAAATGGACCCAGTGGGGCAGGGCGCCGTCCTACTGTGGCGCTGACGGAACACAGTGCAAATGGAAGTGTTGTAGTACTCGAAATGCAAGACCCGTCTGGAGACCACTATTTGAAGGTCTTAGTCTCGTCTCTACAACACTACAATTCACTTAGCAGATGCTTTTATCCAAAGCGACATACATCAGAGAGTAAGTACAACACTAATCCATTCATACACCGCCACTGAAGCAGCGGGAGCAATGGTCTTGGAGCACTCTGGTGTCGGGTATGTCTTGGTCTCGGTTTAGCGCACAGATATGTATAAATCAGCAGTTCGAGAAAAGCGTAGCATATTCAAAAAACGTTGCACTTTCAAAAGCTGATGCAAACATCCAAAGTAAATGCAACGCGCTGCAAAAGAAACAAGCGTGCTGCAGCTGGATTAACACCTCCTGGCCACCGTACACATGTAATGAAGTGCTAATCTTTATTGTGTTTTTGTGCCATCGTTACTGCGCTGTGGTGTAACTTAAATGTGCTCCTGCTTTGTGACCTCGTCAGCGTGTGCAGCATCGTCACAGTAACCGATCTGAGCCTTGAGTCGAGCATGTTTTTTTTATCCTGTTGGGTAACTGAGCTCATTGTTTGTATATTTACATCCATTCTAATGTCGCTGATGACGTCCAAGTTTAGCGGCTTACACGTGCTCTCTTCAAGGCGTTGTGAATTGACATTGTATAATTGAAGCATGCCAGCTCAGGTTGCCTGGACACAGGATGTTTGGTACGCAGTGGGCTGTCATCTTCTCATTTCTTTGTGATTGATTTGAATGTATTAAAAGAAAGACTGCTCCAGATGTCAGTGTTGTTTCTGATGACCCCTCAGGAGAATAAAAACAGATGAGACAGACCACCCTGCAATGAAAAACCTTTACTCAGTGTGTTGTTGTTGTTGTTGTTCTGTAATGCTGTCATTTTGTTTATGTACTGATCAGCTGTATTAAAGGTTGTATTTATGATTAACATCTTCTGAGGCTCTCAATCATTTTTTGGGATTTTAGACACTTTTATGACGACTTAAACTCATGCCCTCTCGTCTCATGCCCTCTCGTCTCATGCCCTCTCGTCTCATGACCTCTCCTCTCATGCCCTCTCCTCTCATGCCCTCTCGTCTCATGCCCTCTCCTCTCATGCCCTCTCGTCTCATGCCCTCTCCTCTCATGCCCTCTCGTCTCATGCCCTCTCCTCTCATGCCCTCTCCTCTCATGACCTCTCTTCTCATGCCCTCTCCTCTCATGCCCTCTCGTCTCATGACCTCTCTTCTCATGCCCTCTCCTCTCATGCCCTCTCCTCTCATGCCCTCTCGTCTCATGACCTCTCCTCTCATGCCCTCTCCTCTCATGACCTCTCATCTCATGCCCTCTCACCTCATGCCCTCTCATGTCGTGCCCTCTCGTCTCGTGCCCTCTTGTCTCATGACCTCTCGTCTCATGCCCTCTCACCTCATGCCCTCTCACCTCATGCCCTTTCCTCTCACTCCCTCTCTTGTCAAGCCCTCTTGTTTCCTCTCATGTCATGTCCTCTCGCCTCATGCCCTCTTATCTCATGCCCTCTGGTGTCATGCCGTCTCGTCTCATGGCCTCACACACTGTAAAAACAAAAAGTCATGATAACATAAAATTCTAAATTAGTTTTACTTCAAGTCCATGTAAATGTGTTAACTCAATATTATAGTTTTCCAACTTTGGAAATTGATTCATATTAACTTAAAAATGGCGAACTCGATTGAGAGGAGTATTTCTCTTACCTCGGTGCAGCAGGGGGGTTTCAGGGATGTGGATGGAGATGGAGGGAAACTAACAACATACAAGAGGAAGGGGGAGGGGCTGCTATGGGTGAACCATAACTAGTCACCTCCAA
Source organism: Labrus bergylta (assembly GCF_963930695.1). Taxonomy (NCBI): domain Eukaryota; kingdom Metazoa; phylum Chordata; class Actinopteri; order Labriformes; family Labridae; genus Labrus; species Labrus bergylta. The sequence continues at coordinate 2,295,174 of NC_089196.1, read as the reverse complement.
TTATTTCTGGGGAGTTGTAAATGCTTAATATGGATGAAAATAAATTGTGAAAAATGATGGTTCATCGGAGTTAGGGTCAAAGAGATGACCTATTGTTCATGAATTATTGTTGATTGATATGTTTATGATAATGAATGAGATGAATAACATCCTTCTGGGTCTGTGATTGTGGTGACACTGAGTTTTTTTATTAAAATACATACTCCCCTGTGTGTGTGAGTGCAGGTGGGCATGGTTATCTTTACAGGCAGCCCAGGTGCAGACAATCTACCCCTCATCATCATCAAGCAATATATTTACTCCATGCCTGTTTGCCTGATCGTACACCTGCCTGCTCGTTCACCGGTCTGCTGGTGCACTCATCGTCTCTCCAAGAGGATTTGGACCCTCCTTCCCCTTGCCCCCCCTTGCACTATTAGGTTTTAAATACTATCGAAAAACTGTTTAATTGTGCTTCTGTGTTTGGAGTATTGCTTTTGGGTCCTTACTTTTGTGCCGAGTCGTAACATGACTTCAACACAGTCTTAGAGCCATCAATAAACAGATCAAATATCTCAAGTAATAAACGCATCTGGCAGTCCACTGAAACAATAAAACCAGTTCATGAGTGATTTTGGTCTTGGCGATAGTTGGCGTCTGCAGCACCTGACCACAAAAGAATATTCATTTTTTTCACCAGTCCATCACTCATATTCATGCATTGCCTTCTTTATCACCAGCAAGTTAATCATTACAAACATTGCAGACAACATGATCCACTCCATCAACATTAGTGACCATGCTCCAGGCTTTTTCACCCAGTTTACAGAAACCCATCACTATATGGCACAGAAAAAGCTTTCCATAGAGTAAACAGGTCTTTTCTAAGAAACACACTACACAGATCTGTCTTTGGGGAATCATTGATTAACTGGGTCAGTACACTCAGAACTCTGCACTCTGCATGACCCTCAGTCCTCACTTCAAGAAACAATTAAAATTATTGAATCATTCTCCACTATCTCTGATCACTCTGTTAACTGGAACAAATCCCTCCATTGAATAGTAACAGCTTGGATGTGGCATCCAACACAATCCCTTTATGCACAAGACACATCTAATATTTAGGTATTAAGGGGTCACTCAGGCTTTCAGCTGATCAGTCTTATTTTCAGTCCACTACTGAAAACAATAAATTATGATCTCTACAGCTGGAAGAACCTCCCACTACCCATCCTAGGCAGAACAGTAGCCATTAAAATGACAATTCTTCCAAAAATTGACCACCTATCCACAATGATTCCGACACATACATGTGTATGTGTCTTTCTCTCTCTCTCTCTCTCTCTCTCTTTCTCTCTCTCTCTCTCTCTCTCTCTTTCTCTGCCATAAAAAGCCATAAAAAGAGCAGAAAGGAAAGCAGTAAAACAGGAAAAAACAAAAGCAAGAATTGATGATTGTATTGCAGATTTTGACCACAAAGGTGTCCAGATGGTACATAAAAAGACTAATGCAATCAAATCAACTTTGTTGCTAGTCTTTCACATATCCAAGACTGTAATCACAATTCAACTAACAACCTAGCATTCAAAAGGCTACAATCCTAAAAATAATTGAATGTTTGGGGGTTAGTTGTGCAACCGTCCTAATTCAATATAACTTATCGCATCCCCACAGTGGCGCTTATGACATTAGCGCTAAATGCCACTTGGTCACATGAACTCAACTTTTTACAGTTTCTTTCTGTTTGTTTTTAACAGTCCATTTGCTTTATAATGTTAAACATTACACCATGAGTACTGTAATGTTAGAAGTAGTTATGAATATCTCGTATCTCATCATGAGTTCACCTGTAACATCACAAAAGTTGATATTTGATCTACTATATATTTCAGCCCTTGTTTTCTTGCTGTGAATTTTCAGATATTTGTTTGAATCTTATGCACTTGTATGTCCTAAAATGGGTTTTTCATGAAAGACACACCTTCTCAAAGACTGAAAGTGAAAGTCTACCACTAAGATTCCTAAGCACTCACACACTTACCAGGACAGTGCGCCTTTAAAGTGCATGAGGACTCTGAAGAGGCCTTTTCAATGCCAAATTACGCACTTCTCTTGACTTCTCATATGTAGAGACTTTTCTGTGAGAGTTACCCAGAAGACATGAACAGGCCTTGTGTCTTGCTTGTGAAGCGGTTTTGGGGTCTGTTGGGGTCCTAACACATTGCACATTCTGATCCACTGGCCAGGGGCCCCAAGCAGCACCCCTGGTTATAGAGCTGCAGCTCCTGGACCGGCCTAAAATAATCCACCAAATCCTGTCATGCTCTGGGGATTTCATGAACACACTCTTCTTCTTCACCGCTCGTCAGGGCTTTCTATTGAATAGTGGACAGATAGCCTCCATTGTGCATCCAAAAGTTCCTGACTATCGTTTCCGTCAACTAGAAATTTATGCCAACTATTTGCACATATACACGCTCATCCCCACTCTGCACTCCCTGACCCGAGGCCAGCACAGCCTCTCTTGACAGCTTGAATGTATTATGCTGATTTATGTATCTGGAGAGCTTGAGGCAAACCTCCTTCTTTGGTGGACGATATAGATTAATGCAATTCTTTCCTATGTGCTTAATTATCTGTAATGAGACAGTTGTTTGCATAACTGTCTCATTACAGAGACCTGCAGAGTCATTAGGATGTTCGGTAACGCTAAGAAACAGAAACACTAATTAGGCTGCGTAACATGAACTTCTGGGAAGAATGCACAGCAGGCCTTCTGCTGGGAAAACACTCTCAGCTGTCCGAATACTGATCATAAATAAATCCAAAGAGGGGAAACACACCGTCAAGTCGTAACGATGAAATGTTTTAATGGGGAGGAATTTTTTTTTTTTTCCTGCTGCATAAAGGAGAGCCATTCATCCCCGCTGGCTGCTTTTCATTCCATTTCTCTTCTCACAGCCAGACCACCGATGGATATTTCTATCTGTAAATGCAGACTTTAAAAACATTAGAATAAGGACGATTGTGCTACTTTTTGATCCAGTAGATGTCGCCCCTTGAGCTCCAGCATTAAACCAAAACAAACTGCTGTTTGACCACACCTCCTCCATACTGAAGCCTACACTCTCCTCCAGAGACACACCTCAGACACCCCTCCACTCAGTTATGAATTACAACACACCATAAGTAAGAAGCATTAAGCGCAAGCGGTGAGCTGCAATCACCTGTGTCCTGCATTGTTGTGTTAGCATGCTAATGTTAGCGCTCTTTAGTTAGCTCCTAGCTTCACATTTCATGTAAACTGACACAGAATGAGCGTGATCTAAAAACTCTTACTAACATCCAAATAATCAGTGAGTATGTTCTTCTTCTTCTCTCTAGTTCTTGACTAAAACAGCTTTTATACACAAGGGGAGGAGCCGGCCGTCCCGTCCATGTAAACACGGCTCTGACAGCAACACAGCCAGCAGGACTCGAGCTTCTCACTCATTGTAGACAGTCATGACTCAGAGACACATTTACACAGGATAGACTGGATTTATGAGATATTTATGTGGAACATGTTGCATATTCTTCCTTTAACTTTATAAAAAGTGAGGCCGTTATGCAGTAGATTTGCGTCACATGCTTTACATTTCTGACTCCACTGTAAAATTCAAATTAAAATAATTTTTGATGTCAGTAGTGATATCGTAAGATGATGGGCTGATGGTCTGTCCGTGTTGAACATGTTTTCCAATCATGCCTCAGTGGTTTCAGTTCAGTGATCTGCAGAAGTCTTTTTTTGGCTGCTGCTACCACAGCTTGTTGTGAAGGAAGCAGAAGCCTGAAGTCTTGTTTATATTATTAATTCCAGTTGTTCTTGAACATGGAGGTGGTTTGGAAAACATTTCCAGTGTCCAAGCTGAAGAGGCCTTTTTTTAAAACCACTAAAAGATGGTGCTGGTTTCACTAAAAGAACTTTAACTGGTAACAATAATTTCCATTACAGATTGTGTTCAGTGAACAGGTTGTCACTTTGAGTCTTGGGTGACGTGCACACAACCGGAGTGGATAAACTGGAGAACCAGGAAATTCCCAGTGGGTCAGGCTGGACCGTGACAGTGAATAGATTGTACAGGCTGCCCCTGCTAGAGATGAGTGAGTATACTTATTATTCCAGTAGCGTTTCACAAACTTCTGCCCTCCATCAGCCAAACAATAGACTCGGCCTGGAGGTCAGTGTCTGAGTGGAAACAAAAGCTTAAAGGTCACATATTTATGTATGAATCCACTTCACCATGTTTTTCTAACACCAATATGTGTCCCTAGTCTGTCTACAAACCCCCCAATGATGAGAAAAGTCCATCCTCTCTGTCTTTTACCTCAGGGGTGCAAACTCATCAGGGATGAAAAAGGTGACATGGATTTTTGAATATCAGCTTTAAAATGTGAATTTACGAAGATTTCAGCATCCAGACCGACTAAAGAAGCAGTGCAAACAATAAGAAAAACACAATTGCTTGTTGATATCTATGTTCTGTTCTAACTTTTTGATAAAGCTTCAGTGAAACATGAAAAACCTGTGCTCCCAACCTTCAGTCCCTTTTTATAAATGAATTTGCAGGACAGGGCTTACCATGTTCTACTAAGGGCTGATATGAAGGGCAGTCACTATGCAAGTAGCTCTCAGGGCAAGAGTCTGAGAGAGCTTGAGGCAAACCTCCTCCTTTAGTGGACGATATAGATTAATGCAATTCTCCCTATGTGCTTAATTATCTGTAATGAGACAGTTGTTTGAATAACTGTCTCATTACAGAGACCTGCAGAGTCATTAGGATGTTCGGTAACGCTAAGAAACAGAAACACTAATTAGGCTGCGTAACATGAACTTCTGAGGAAGAATGCACAGCAGGCCTTCTGCTGGGAAAACACTTTCAGCTGTCTGAATACATATATTGCGCAATCCGGCACGAGGAGGGTCTGTGGAGGGTCTGACCGTGCTCGCCAGCTGCAATAAGCATGAATAAGGTTTTAGATCTGCGACAGCTCGTGTCGCAGATTTAGGCTTTCATGACATCATAAAGGGCAGTAACCCCTCCCCCAGGTGGGTGACACTCCCACAGCTAGGTGTTTGTTCTGCCCTCTGAGTCTGCCTTCTCACCGTAAACCGTATAGGACATGGAGCGAGAAAGACCGTGTACACCCAAGCCCTTCCAGAGAGGGGGCGTGGTCAGACACAGCTCATTTACATATTTAAAGGTACAGACACAGAAACAGCATGTTCTGAGCAGGGCTGAAATAGAGGGGTTTATAGACATGATCAAATACAGGATCAGAGTGGATTTAGAACAAGAAACTTCACACACGTTTTGAGGAGCTCTGAAACTTATTTAAACTGAAGAAGAGGAGGAGGATATGTGACCTTTAAACATCTAGATGCGATGGCCGGTAAAAAAAAAAGGCTGAAAATGTGTGTGCATGACAATTTGTAATGATTAGCCAATCACAGACACTGGGACTATACGTTTGGAAGCATCCCCAGTGTGTGTGTGTGTGTGTGTGTGTGTGCGCGTGTCTGTTACATCATAATTAAAACACGTTTGATCGCCCAGAACAACAGAAAGAGTGAGAGGCTCTGAATAGTGAAGAACACATTTATTGTGAATGTTTTTGCTTGATGACAGCCGCACTGTGAAGTGATCGTGGTCATGTTCAGACAGGAAACAGATTTATTAGTGGTCTGTATCTCAACAATAAAAACAGGAAACAAGTATTGTTCTGTGGATAATGGATTTGTCCTTAACGGAGACACGAGAAAAGACACAATTCAGTTTAGGATTCAAACTCAGAACTAATCCAACATTACGTTGTGATAATAAAGATTTCGTACAGTGAAGAAAAAATTTAATTATAACTCCAAGTTTCTTCCCTTTTCTACAAAGGAGAATTAAAGACACATTAAGGGGAACAAATCTGAGATCTCGTGATTAAAGTTGTGAATTCACGAGAATAAAGTCGTACATTTCCAAGAATAAAGTTGTACATTTCCAAGAATAAAGTTGTACATTTAGGAGAATAAAGTTGTAAATTTACAATAATAAAATCGTACATTTATGAGAATAAAGTTGTGAATATAAAGTAATAAACATACAACCTAATTTTACGGGGTTAAATCTTAAATTGAAGGTCGTACATTTACGAGGATAGTCTTAACTTTTGTAAATTTGAAAAGATTTACTAAATTTAAAAGTGTAAATTTCAGATTTTATTTTCATAAATTATCAACTTTAATCTCATAAATTTATGACTTTACACTCGTATGTGTAAAGTACGACTTTACTGTAAATTAACGACTTTGATCGCTAAATTTTAAATTGTTTTTTTCTAACGTGGCCTTAATTTTCCATTGTTCTTTTCTAAGAACGTGTGGGCGTCTCACAGCTGGATGTTGAGTTGATGGTTTTGAGTCCACAAGCTTTGAGTCAGTTAATTAATCTTCTTTCAGTTCCAAAACAGGACGTCAAAGATCGTCAGTTATATTGTTTTCTTTTCTAAATTGAATTAAGTAAAATAAATAAATAAATCAAACCAACAAGGCAAAAGAACACAGATTCTATCTCCTCCTGTGCCCCCTAAACCCCCCCTCCCCTCAGGAGTTCCACTAATCCTCGCCCCTCTTACTTTCAGACCGGCGTGCTTTAATTAAGTTTCCCCTTTAAGGAAGTCCTGACTCTTTTGTTTCAGGTTTCCCCACAGGATACGCTGCTTTCAATGGATGGCAGATAAGCTGTCGACATGTTTTTAATCACACTAAAATGTTTTGGCAGCAGAAAAATCAGATTCCAAATAAAACGAGACATAAAGGTGTGACAGTAACAATAATCTACTTTGACAAATTCAGGTTCGGTAAGAGACCGAGCTCCATCAAACATTTTATTAGAAAACGAAGAACATTAAAGCCAACATCAGGCAGGAGTGTTTTGATGCAGAATCCTCTGATGGACCTGAAAACAGCACGAAGACCTCGTATCAGACGTCGACTCAGACACGTTTAACTCGCTTTTTGGAAAACAGCGTGCTGTTTTGAATTTGGTATCAAACCGTTTACTGAAACAGCTCTCTGGATCACTTTGTACATACTTAGTTTATTTCTAAGTGGAGTGTTTTACCTTCCTTGTTGAATCAAATGTTTTTACAGTCACTATTATAGGGGTAGATGGTTGTTATGGTTACAGGCTTCAATTTCTTGATTTCAGGATTTTGTGAAATGTCGATGGAGGATTTGAACGAGGTAAATTTACTTCCGGGATCAGAGCTGCCAAAAAATTAAATTGGGCGGTCGCTGTTGAGCTTTATTGAGATTGTAAACGTGGATATTTCAGCGTTTAGGTTCTTTGTGTTTGGTGACTTCTCTGATTTCCATGAAGCGTTCTCTCATGATTTTCTTACTTTTCATCTGACCCTGAACTCAAATATTAATAAGGCAAAAAGGTCTCCGCTGGGAGAACACATTGGAGTTGGAAGGTGCCAAAAATAAGGGTGTAAACCCCCCCCCCCCCCCCCCCGGGTTGTAACAGTCATACTTCTCAGAAGGTGCGGCTCAAACACACAAGTTGAACTATAATTTAAGAAGGTACACAGGAATATCTGGTAAAAGATGTGTATGTGAACCCCACACACAGAATCAGTCACATAGACCACGTCAGTATCACAGATCTAGACTCAGGTCGGGATGTGTGGGGGACTTTGTTTTGGTGACCCCGGGACACAAAGTCAGTCATTTGAAGCTCTCGTTCTACCCCATTCCACCACCGAGGAGTCTGGATTCAGAGCTGCCCTCCGTTCTGGATCCGACAGGCCACAGCTGTGATCAGAGCCGCTCCCTTCCCGCTCCCGTCCTCCGACTTGTGGAAAGTCACCTGACACTGCGGGGCCAGTTCTTGTAGAGTCTCCTGCATGATGCTGGAGAAGCTGAACAGACAAGAGAAGCAGGAGATTAAAACATGTCAGTGTTGATCTTTTCAGATTTGATCCACAAAGTCATGATGTCAGGATGGATGTGAGGTTCATCAAATGTTCCCAACGTTTCAGGCTTCTTGTCAGTGTGTGGAAAACCGATGATACCCAAGTGTCAGCTGTGTTCTGATGCTTGCTAACGGGCCATCAAATGTTTGTATTTTTTAAAGATTTATTTTTGGCCTTTTTGTGCCTTTAAGAGATAGGACAGTGGATAGAGTCAGACATCAGGGGGAGAGAGAGAGTAGGGAATGACATGCGGGAAAGTAGCCACAGGTTGGACTCGAACCTGGGACGCCCGCTTGGAAGACCACAGCCTCCATACATGGGGCGCACGTACTAAACACTGCGCCACCAACACCCCCATCAAATGCGTTTTTAAGCTTAAAATGAGAGTGCAGATTCACATTGTGCAACACAGAGAGGAGCACAACAAGCATGGCAGGTGAAGACACACAGGAGGGGCTCCACATGCACACACACACATTACACATTGTCGGCACGTTCCCCCATCACGCCTTGGTCTCGACCTCCGATGGAGGATCAGGGGCGGAACGCCATGAATATATATTGCACATTGGAGGCATAACTGGTGTTAATATTCAGCATGTGACCATGTGTTATCAATATTATGTTATGTAACCGCCATTTGTCATTGTCTTAAGTGATTAATGACCTGCAACCTGAAACACAGCAGTATGGTACGTAGGGCTGCGGTGATCCAGGGTGGCTCGATCACTCGTTATCCGGTATTTATCAACCAATTAGGAGTCTGAAGTGACTCTCGTTCTTTGGGTTTAAGTTAATCGGCCTTTCAGCGAGACGTTTTCATATCACCAATAGGTCATGTACCAGTGTGAGAATCACTAATAAAAGTATGTTGAATGTACAATATGACATTTTATTGTTGTCTTTCATGGTGGCTGCCACAACATGTTTATCATTACCATGGAAACACCGGATGTTACGTCAAAGGCCGCTGAATGAGGAAGTGTGAGCTGCTGCTGAAAGCTGCCGTGCTGTTCCTGTATGTGCTGCTGTGATAAAAATCATCATGTAGATTATAGATTAGCTCGTCTGTAAACATATTCTCTTCCTCAGGTCGGTTTCACCCGGTTGTCATGACTACGGTCAATGCAGAGTTTGGCTGTGTCCGAAATCACTCCCTATCCACTATATAGTGGACATGCCATTTTGTAGTGCTGTCCAAATTCTGAGTGAGCATGGTCATACCCTATATAGTCCACTCAATGTATCCCACAATGCATTTTAAAAAGTAGTGTATGAGCGATGGTCACTATGCGAGCAATATATACCATCATGCATTGCGGTTCAAAAGATTTTTACGAGCGGAGAGAGGAGCGACCAACATGAACACAGAAAGTCATTAAAGTTCATATTCAGAGCGTTTTACTGAAATCTATGATCGGTTTTAATAAAGAGTAAAAGATCATCAACTTTATTGATGTTAGTTTGTCCCAATGATGATGACAGACGAGAAACCAGAGTCTGTGAGCATAAATAATTTAGGTCTGAAAATATGTCTCATTCTGTAAAATTCAATATTTTATAAGTATTTATTATTTGTAAATGCTTCATGAAAACACATTCAGTATAATATGAGTTATCACGGAAATTCATGTTGTTATTTACCATTATTATTGATCCTCGGCCGTTGCTAAGCTGCACGTTCCAGTTGCACGATGACGTCACTGTCAGCGGCTGCCGAGTGAGCGAGTAGTGTCCGAAATGTTTTTTCATTTTGCTGAGTGAGTGCACTATATAGTCCACTGCACTAAACTCACTATATAGTGAATAGGGAGTAGGGAATGAGTGAGTGATTTCGGACACAGCCTTTGTTTTTAATCAAGGATTGTGGGGGGGGTGGGGGGGGAATCACTCCCATGATTCCCCTCCAGCCTGGACAACGTCATGTTTTGTTAATATTTTGATTGAGAGCCCCCTGGTGGTGGAGTTTACAAACTGTGCCTTTAAAGAATGTAGGAATCTCGATAACGTCTCCGTACTCTTGATATGGATTTGATCCCTCGTATGGTCCTGAAACGGACTCATCCATGACGATGATGAGAAACTGAAAAAACAAACTAACAAAAACATGATGTGTCCTTACTGAGGGTGGGTTTTGTAGAGGGTGCCATCTACTCCCACGGTGACAGAGAGCTGATTCAGGTTGCGGTTTTCCCTTATCTTGTCGACCACGGCAGCCAAACCGGCACCACAGAGCTGAGCTGCGCGGTGGGCGACCACGCTGCACACCTCCTTCACCAGCACGCTGTCGTCACACGTGGAGCTGGTGAGGCCCAGGTGCTGCAGGATGGAGCGCACCTGTCGCATCGCCAGGCGGTCCCTTTGAGATCAGAGAGGAGGAGAAAATTTACAGCAACAAGCGCTCACCACAGGCTGTGAACGGGTGAACTGCTGCATTACACAGAGTATGATGAGAGTGAATTATCTACATAGCTCCTCAGTCATTGGACGTTTCCTTCCTGTTCTCTCTTCAGGGTTACTTCACACCATTTCTCCTGAGCTGTGTGTCGACACCTCTCAGGTGTCACTGATTGATTTGATGGAGGCAATCAACAGAGAGTTGGCCGTCTCTCCTCCATACAGGACTGTGTGATAGTTTGAATCCTGTTGTCTGTTTATCTGTTGTTGAGTTTCATGTTTTTTTTAATGCATCTAAGGACGACTGGCAAACTATAAATAATAAGGTCGGGGGGTCCTGCATCTCCGATGTGTTCTTGGGCATGACACTAAATCTCAAGTTGCTCCCGCTCCTGGCCTGAATGTGTAAGCAGCCTCTACTCCTGTTGTAGTACTCAAAGTCAGGAAACACCTTTTTGAAGGTCTTCTAAAGCATTTTTACTTGGTCTTGTCTCGGTCTCAGCCTGGGCGGACTCCGGATTTTAAATTGAGACCAGTCAAGACCACCACTGACAGGCCACACCATTACTGTGACTAGAAGGAAAACGCCTCTTTCTACATGAACAAATAACTTCAAGTCATTCAGAATTAGTTTTTTCCCCCCCGGTTACGGCCGCAACCTTCCCAGTGCGTGATCATGTCTCAGTCTCGCCCTGCCTTGGTCTTGACTCGGTCTTGATCCCTGACTGTAAATGGTAAATGGACTTGAGCTTGTATATTTATTTACTAGTCTTCTGACTCTTCAAAGCTCTTTTACACTACAGGTCACACCTACACATTCACACAGTGATGGTAGAGGCTGCTGAGTAAAGAGTCCATCAGTATTAACTCATCCATTCATACACACTTGATGGTAGAGGCTGCTGTGTAAAGAGTCCATCAGTATTAACTCATCCATTCATACGCATTCACACACTGATGGTAGAGGCTGCTGTGTAAAGAGTCCATCAGTATTAACTCATCCATTCATACACATTCACACACTGATGGTAGAGGCTGCTGAGTAAAGAGTCCATCAGTATTAACTCATCCATTCATACACATTCACACACTGATGGTAGAGGCTGCTGAGTAAAGAGTCCATCAGTATTAACTCATCCATTCATACACATTCAGACACTGATGGTAGAGGCTGCTGAGTAAAGAGTCCATCAGTATTAACTCATCCATTCATACACATTCACACACTGCCGATGAAGCAGTGGGAGCAGCTTGGTGTCTTGCCCATGGACACATCGGACATGTGGCTGCAGGAGCTGGGGATCGAACCCAGACCTTCCGGTTGAGAGGCGACTGAATCTACCACTGATCCACAGCCGCCCCTTGTCTTGGTCTTGATCTCTAAATGTCTCGGTCTTCTCTCGGTCTCGGGGCTCTCTGGTATCGGGTATGTCCTGGTCTCAGTTACTGAGGTCTTGACTACAACACAAGCCTCTACCATCAGTGTGTGAATGTGTCTTAAACAGTTAAGCCAAACCTTATCAGACGAGTGACATTAAAGACTAACAGCTGTGAAAAGAAACAAACGCTAAGACTCTTTATTGAGTTATTAAAATACATACAACTCAAACATTTAGTTCTCGATGATGAGATGGGTCTGGATGTGCGGACACTTTGGTGTAAATTCAACTATAAAGATGTGAAATATTGTGTTATGTGTGTGCACACGTCTGCACACTTGTGGTAGGGAGGCCGAGATATTTACTTGTGTTGTGTATTTCCTAGTGGGGCGCCTGGATCCACAGACAGCGCCCCACAACCATCAGTTACGAGAGCTAACTTGTGCTTCCCTCTGTAATGTCCGTTAGGTGTGTGGCTGTTTTGAGCGACTGAAGCTGTGTGGTGAGGTTCCCTGAAACTAAAAGAAGTGCGTCACTCACCTCTCGATCTGAGACAGGAACTTTGTCTCAAAGATTCCCCGCGTCTCGAGCCGCTTGGACAGTTTGCCTCTGAACAGCAAGCCCTTGGCGGTGTAATCTATGAGCACGTTCCTCACGATCTCGCCCAGGTACATGCCGCTGATCATCTTCTCATACCTGAAAAAAACACACAAAACAAACTGACCACACAGAAACTCAGCAGTAACATTTACAATACTGACACAGATAAAAACAATGAAGTGTCCTTCTTTAACATCACTGAGACTACAGGGAGACACTGAGGAGGACTCTCTACGGGGAGCCTGAATGGATATCGATCACCATCAACTCGTTAAAGCTGACCGCCCGGGTACCAATAAATAAAACTCAGCTGCAGGAGGTCAGGTAACGTCTGTGTAGCACGCTCAGAGGAATCGAACAGCCGACTGTGTTTTGATTGAAAGCCCCATGTGGCTGATAGTCGAAGCCGTGCAGCCTCGTTGCTGTGGGGACGATGGCAGTAAGTCCACCAGTGAAACAGCAGACTCCTCTTCAATATGAGCCGGACGGCGTCGGCGAGTTTCTCTCCCCTCTCTGTGTTTACACTTGGAGCATGTGTCCACTGTCTTGTTCTGCACACACTGTCAATGTTCTCTACCGTAATACCTCGACTCATTGTTTTGATGTATGATAATAAACTCTCATTTTTTTTATGTTGCTTTAAAGAAGCTCTTATGATGTCAATGCCACTCAAACTGAAACTCGAGGTACCTGAAGAGATAAACTGACTCAAGAGGTCAGACATACAGAGACAGACAACCAGCCACACTCGCAATCTGACACTTGTTTGACCCCTAAAGTCCAGTTTGTTTGACTAGTGAGTGCTCCGTACACTTCCTCAGCCCTGGCACGCTTGGAAGAGGTGTGTTTCAGTAAGTTACAGTTCATGATGAGCACACAGGTAAACAACATGGACAGCCTTCATTATGGAGAATTCCCAGTGTTCTGTGTGTATCTGACTAACATGACTCAAAATAAGCCTCAAAGTCAGTAAACTATCTGTCATGTTCTCTGTGCTGTTCTCCAAAGTGCGGACGCAGACTCAATCGTTCGTCCCTTTTTTTATTTTTGAGTCTGCCTGTCTTGTAAACTAAGAACGCTTCATGATCACATAAAGCCATTCATGTGATGTATAAAAACATTATGAACAAGAGGTAACCGTGCTCCAGGCCCGGTTAGTCCTGGAGCAGTGTGAGTGCAGACCAGAGGGGTAATGGGGAGGGGGGGGGCAATTGTGCTTAAGCACGGTACAGGAAACTAGGCCTAGTGTGATTGCTTTTTTTCTCAGAGTTACACTGAATTTAATAAATTCTTCCTTTTCTGTGATTCTGTTGCCATGACTACAGATTATGATATGACGAGAGGTTTTAACCTCATCAGCTCTCAAACACATCTCTCTGAATAGGCGGCCTTCGATATGAACGCTCCTTTAACCTTTGACCCTTCATTATAAATGATGTGAAGGGTGAGGCTCCTATTTACCTTCACCTTGGTGACCTTTAGCCTCTCCCGGTTTGTACTGAATGTTTGTGTGATGCTTTTAAAAGTGATTTTTTTTTTTTTAGACGACCAGATTTCACACGTCACAGAACAACTATGCCACACCTCTGTTTCCCGGGGTTGTTAGAGCTCTCGTCGACGATGCGGTCAAACTCGGTGCAAAAGTCATCAAGCTCGCCTTTTTCACCGAACGCTCCCCACTCCATGTTGACGCACATTCGACCGTCATCACCCTCCACCACTTCGACGTTCCTCATTTCCTCCATGTAGCAGGCGTTGGTCCCCGTGCCTTGGATCAACACGGGTGGGGAAGGTGTTACAAAGACATGCATGGGCAAAGACTGGCTCGCAGAGGAGCGTAAGATGAAGGGCGAGCAGACTTACCTACGATGAGTCCCACCTCACACTGGGGGTCCTCATAGCTGCAGGTCATCATCGTCCCCACCGTGTCGTTTACCACCGCCACAAAGTTCAGGTCAAACTCCTGGAAGCAGCGACAACAAACTTATATTTCCAATTAAAACCTTTACATATGAGGCAATTCTTGGTCTGCTCCCACACTTTCTAAAGCTGTTTTCACATCTGCACTCCTGAAAATATAATAATTCACACAATTCACACATGGCTGCTCACAGCTGGAGACTATTGTCACAGAGTGTGTGTGACTGTGTGTGTGTGTGTGTGTGTGTGTGTGTGTGTGTGCTAATACTGAATACAAATTAACCCAAAAGGGTTAATTTTATCTAGAAAAAAAATGAAATTAACATCTTCAATTGTGTATGTGTGAAGGTATCATCAAACCTAGATGGTCTACTTGATCTCTGGATTGACCCCCTTCACGCTGTTTGTATTATTTCACGTTGATTAATTGATGTTTAAATGAAGCATCTTTTTCTTCTTAACCCTCATGCATCACTATGGATATTTTTGTCCATTTGGTCAAATTTTACCTCTTCATTTGGCCATCATTTTGTCTGTGTTAGTGCATATGGCACCATTTTTAAAAATAGATCAATAGAACACTGGGAAACAAATCTACTACCCTCTTAAGTCACAAAGGACAAAAATGTCCACTTCCAAAAAACTGCTATAAAAATAAAACAGATTGATATTTTTTTCTACTTTTTTTTGCATAAATCTCTTAAACAACTTCAGCCCTGCTCGAAAATATCAAATATTGAATAATTATCAGGAATTTAACCCTTTAAATGCCAGAATCATGTAATCAAACTGGCATTTAAAGGGTTAAATTCCTAAAATTATTGAATGTTTGGTAGTTTTGAGCAGGGCTGAAGTTGTTTAAGAGATAAATGCAGAAAAAAGTAGAAAAAAATATCAATCTGTTTTATTTTTTTATCAGTTTTTTGTCATGGACATTTTTGTCCTTAGTGACTTAAGAGGGTAGTAAATCAAACTGATGCCTGAGGGTTAAAGTCAACAGAAGCTTCTTCATGAAATCCTCAGCGTGTGTTTTGTAGTCTTTGTGTATGTCCTATTTATTTATTAATATTAAAACCCTAAAAAAATCTATCTTCAAACAGCTGTTAGAAGACTTACAACACCTGACAACACAATCACTCACAGGCAGTGATTCTGACTTGTACTGACCTGTCGGCGGCGGACGGCGTCTTTCAGTAATACAATGACATCCTGGCCCTCACAGCCGCTGGCCTTGAAGCCCTTTGTCCACTTGAGGAGAATGCCCTGGGAGAGAATGGACATCGGTGATTATGTGATTCAGCGTGAGTACCAAACATACCAGCGTTTGACAGAGGTGAAGGTTGGAGCAGAAGCTTCCCGTGAAGAGTAATCACTTTATTTTCTATCTAAATGTTGTTCATCATATCATTGTGGAAGAGAACACTTTGCCACAGTTATACACAAAGAGTCGTTGTGCTCTTCTGGTGAACATGAGTCAGTGATTGTTCGCTTTGCAGACGTGATCAACAACACATTTCACAAATGTACATGTCCACTCCACTTTCAGTCCGAGTAAAGAAACACAAAGTAGGTATTTTAATGTTGTAATCTAACAGAAGACTGAGTTATTAACCAACAGGGTAAATTTTGAGGGAAAACATTTAGTAAAGAAACCCCTCAAAAAAAGTTTGGAAATGTTATTTTGCCCCTTTAAATAATATTATTTTTGACACATTTTTTTTGGTGGCTACCCACACGTTTAGCTGTGTTGCTCATTCCATAAATGCATGATGCTTAAAAGTTATACCTCGTTGTAAAGGGGACTAATCAGGCTTTCCAACAATATATAACAGAACACCAATAAATATTATTAAACGGGCAAAATGAGGAGTACAGAAACAGAAACAGCCTGTTCTGAGCAGGGCTGAAATAGAGGGGTTTATAGACATGATCAAATACAGGATCAGAGTGGATTTAGAACAAGAAACTTCACACACATGTTTTGAGGAGCTCTGAGACTTATTTAAACTGGATGAAGATGAGGATATGTGACCTTTAATATCATCCACACCGGGTAGATTAAATGTGATATCTTATGTTTGAAAGCTGATCTTGACCTCTGAGTGATAATGAAACAAACGTTACCTGATCCAGTTTGCTTTGATGACAAGGGAAGGAGAATGTAAATCCCAGAGGGAGGGATGCCCCTTTCATGCCCATGTACTCCAAAAAGTCTGCGATGCAGCTCACAATGTGGTCGAAAAGCTGAGTGAGGGAAAAAGCACAAAATGCACATCAGGATTAAAAACAACGTAATGTCTCTTAATGAGTCATGTTATTAGAAAAGGTATGCTAAGTAACATATGTGAGGTACTTCAGTGAGAGATTGAATATATGTCACGATATGAAGACAGTAATGTGAATATTCTACAGACAAACACTTTGCACATGTCAAGTTAAAACAGTTTATATTTTTGTAAACTGTGAGCAGTGCATTGTGGGTTGAATTTGGTTGTCTGTAAACGATGTCATATAGGGTTTGCAGAGCGTGACTAACGTTAGCATTGCTAACAGCACCAGCCTTCAGTCATCCTTACAGGCTAACATGCTGATGTGTGGTTACACATCGCTCCGCTCGATATGCCAGTCTAACCCGACGCAGCCGGCAAATGACTTTATCTCCATTTTTTAAATCAAAACTGCACCGCGCTAAAGGATGCCATTCTTCCACTCTCTTTATTTTTTGTTTCAGGTCATGCTGCAGAATTTGAGCCATTTTTTTAAATTCAACTTTGAACAAATGTAGAATATAAAACCTTATGTTCAAACACATTCGAACCCCCTTCCCCTCCCCCACGCTGAAGACACAAAACATTTTACTTAACTTTAGCGTTGCAATAATGAGCCTCAAACCAAACAGCCTGTCGACAATCTAAGAGGACGGATTTATTTTTTTATATTCTTCCCCAGAGACATGAGACTATTAACTTGTTTGGGATCAAGTGCAGCTCTGTATTTATTCACAATACCACCTGCTGAAGAGAACGACCGTTCAGAGCGTACAGAGGTTCGTGGTACACTCAGATATTTGGAGCCAGCTTGGAGAGTTGCCGGTTTGTAGCGATCCCGTGTCTCTCCACCAAAACAATGAGCTGCTGTCTGCAGAAAGACGAGTCTCCCTCGTGTAAGCGTGCACTTCCTGAATCGCGGGCCCGTTGCTTTTTGCCTCAACATTACAGTCGTCATTTACTGAGGTCAAGAGTTCATGCAATGGTCAAGTTACACTGAGGGCGCCCTCTGCTGAATCAAACTGTAAACTACTTTGGACAGCCTGGTGCGCCGATTGACTCAGTCGGGTATGGCTGCATCCTGTCGCTCTCTCGTCTCATGTGCTCTGGAGCCCCCGCTCTTCCAGAAATTTACAACGGCAAGAAGCAGTTTATGAACTTGCGCATTACTTAATATTTACATTCTATGATTAATTCAAACATTACCACCGCGCTAATGGATGGAGCCACGCGCCCAAGGTTTACAAGATGCCCAAATGAATGTATGAATGAAAAGACGTTCAAATGAGTCACGCAGAGGGGAGAGTTAGAGCACCGTTTTTTTTCAACAGCTGAACCGACGCTGCTGATTGAGCTGTGTGTTTATATATAACTCAAAAAGCACATATACATGTAGAATGGAGAAATTGCTTATTTTGTACTTAGTCTTGAATGTATAAGCACCTAGTATGTTTGCAATATATCACGTACACTACAGATATTTTTATTTCCAGAGCTTTATGTTGAAAATTAGAAGCTCAGGAGGATCGGCTGCAGGCATCCAGACGAGAGCACACAGACGAGAGAGCACCAGGATGCAGCCATATAGTCTTGGAGTGACTGTATATTTTTAATTTGAAAGTTTCATTACAGTTTGAATGTGAACTTTCTCACCAAGGCTCGAATGAATGTTAGAACTTCAAATAAAAAATGACGACCCTCGAACCAGATGGCAGCAGCCACAACATTTGACAAGCTTTGAATCCTACCGAGTCCACCGTGCATCATATGTGGAAGACACCTTAATTTCAGATTTGGTAAATTCTTGTGGTGTTCTTGAACCCTGATAGATATTTCACCTCTTCCCCGGTGCTCTGCATGGTCTCCTGGGGGATGCTGTAGATCTTTTGCTGCATGTCCACAGTGTGTTTTTTTCCACTTTTCAAATGCACCAGCAACACCCGAAAGCTGGATCCACCAAGATCCAACGCCAAGAAGTCGCCGTGCTCTAAGGGGGGGCAAAAAAAACAACAACTAGAATCCTGAACACATTCAAGAAACACGTACAGAATATATAACACATATTTCATCAACGAGCAAGTGGAAGGTGTGAGTCTCCTGAGGCTACCTGTTCCATCGGGTGTGGATCTCACATAGGTGGGAAGCATCTTAAGACTAGTCTGGTCACGCGTTTGCTTCGACAGACCTCGCACCATCTCTGCACTCAGTCGCTTCTTCACCTCCAGGAGCTGCTCGTGGCTCAAACGCAGGGTGTCAAGTATGCTCTGACGCTCGCCGTTTTGAGCAGCAAGACGATAGGCCACCGCCGTAACCATGGCGGCACCTTTCCCACTGCCGCACTGAGATGTCAAGAAACGCACGTCACAGTCCGGCACGAGTCGCCGCACCATCTTGTGGAGCCTCCGGGAAAACCTGAAATAGAAGGATGGTGCATTGAGTCATAGCGGGGTGGTTTGTTTTGTGTTAAAATAATTTAAAGTATGATCAATGTCTGATTGCGGACCTCCCGTGGCTGCTCGTCGTCTCACGACTGGACTCCATCAGTGACAATTTCTGCAGCCATGGGTCTAAAAAGACTTTTAAAAATGTGGCCTTCAACACTCAGCTGAGAGCACAATCTGACATAAGTGACGCTGCAGTGGTTGTCTCAGCTGTGTATTGAGCTCTCACACACATTTACACCGTTGAGTTTGTGAGTCACACAAAGACATGACAAAGAGGTCAGGAGCACTTACTCTGCATGGTTTTTGTAAACGGAGCCATCCACTCCAATTGTGGCGCGCAGCTTCTCTGCCGCTTTGTTATCGCGGATCTGCCGCAGCACTGCCACGAGAGACGCCGCACACAAGTGTGCAGCCCGTGTGGATACTATCTGACACACCCTCTGTGTGGCGATGCAGTCCTCGACCGACGGGTCCAGGCCCAGGCCTCGAAGCACCTCTTCGGCACTCAAAAGACCCTCTTCATCCCTGCAGAGAGAGTGGAAAGTGATCCTTCAGTAACAGTGACTTTCAGGTGAATAATGAGCATGTTGCTGTTTTGGCTAATAATGACTGGTTTACATATAGAATTGAAGTTTCTACTGTTAAGTGTCTATTCAATAAAGAAGAAACAATAACCCTTTCTGATCACTTAAATGTCACATATTATTAAAAATCCACTTCACCATGTTTCTCTAACACTAATATGTGTCTGTAGTCCGTCTACAAACCCCCCAATGATGAGAAAAGTCCATCCTCTCCGCCTTTTGCCTGCTCCACTTTTCAGAAAATGTGTGCTCAAACAGACCATTTGGAGGTTTTCCCTTCATGACATCACAAAGAGCAGTAGCCCCTCCCCCAGGTGGGTGACACTCCCACAGCTAGGTGTTTGTTCTTCACTCTGAGTCTGCCTTCTCATTGTAAACAATAGGACATGGAGCGAGAAAGACCGAGTACACCCAAGCCCTTCCGGAGAGGGGGCGTGGTCAGACAAAGCTCATTTACATATTTAAAGGTACAGACACAGAAACCGCCTGTTCTGAGTAGGGCTGAAATAGAGGGGTTTATAGAGATGATCAAATACAGGATCAGAGTGGATTTAGAACAAGACACTTCACACACATGTTTTGAGGAGCTCTGAGACTTATTTACACTGGTTGAAGAGGAGGAGGATATGTGACCTTTAAGTCTCACCCTCTCAGGGATGTTAATGGAGAAAGAAAACATGCATTAAAACACATTATCTGCACAATCATCTGAAAATGAATGTATTCGAGCTGGTTCAGCAGATTAGTGTGTAAACAGTGCAACATGACTCTCAGTACAAGCAGGAACAGCAAGAATCCACTGATGAACCAGATAAGACAGTTTTAGGTGCAATGCCGTCTTTGCGTAGCAGACAGAGCGATGTTAGGGAGCATGCTCTGAGCGTTCGTGCGGTAATGTGGTCTCAATGATCCTAGGCACACGATGACAGGTCAAAGTGAAATCTTGTTATACTGTATGGAGGTCTTTAAAGCCTTACATAGATCTGTTTGAAGAGGACACTCTCTGTCTTCAGCCCACAATACCACCACTGTCACTTAAACTGAGGGCTCGTCCACACAGGCAGGTATTTTTTTAAACTTTCTCTGTGAGTGCACCACTCACTAGGTTCTAGAACACATCTTCATCAAACACGACAACACACTGTTACAGCTGCTCTCACTTTCTCGACTCTCCACTTGACATCATAGTGGGAGAGTTACTGTATGGTACTGTTACTGTATGTGTTAGCATGTAAAAAATCCAGTTAGCATCGTTAGCACTAGCGCTAGTTTGGCTACATCCGCAATCGCACTAGAGATGTACTGAGAGTCATGTTGCATTGTTTACACACTAACCTGCTGAACCAGCTCATGTAAACAAAAGTGACAGCGTTATAAAATGACGTCAAACGGAGGAGAAACCGGTCTACATGATTTTGCAGATTATTGTACTGTTTTACTAATCCAGATATTGTGCAAGTGGTCTTACTGTGCGCATTGTTGATGTACGTGCGTGTTGAAAATGCCTCAATAAATAATACACAAAAAACGGAGGAGAAACTGGCACACAGCATGACGTTACAAGAACAAAACTCTGTTTTCTCCGTCTACACAGAAACACCTTATACTGAGTTTCTGAAAATATTCATCCTGGAAGGAGATTTCAAAACGCACAGAGATATGTTATCAAAAATACCCGTCTACATGTGGACGGTGCCTGAGTTCCCCAAACACACTCTTATACACACGTACTTGTCGGTGTCGATGGTGTAAATGTAGCTGGTTTTGAAGCGCCCGGTTGTGAGGAGCTGTGCTGTCGTCTTTCCTTGAAACAGCAGCTTCTCTTTGGTCATCCTCACCAGGATGATACGAACCATTTCCCCCATGTACATGCCGCTGATCATCTTCTCAAACCTGCTTGCAGAGATGAAAGAAAAAAGACGGATCAAATCCTTCATCACAGACACATACATCCACTCCTGACATTTCATCAGAATCAATCCACACAGGAGAACTCAAAGGGCACAGAGCCGTTCTTTTCCTTTAATGATCATTTCTCTGATGACGCATAGACCCGACACTCACAGAGAGTGAGTCCAAACTCCGCACTGGAAAATGTTATCAATACATGTTTCCCTTTGGATTGATCCTGAACACATGTGGTCATCTTTACTGTTTGAATATCAATAACAGCATTACAGTTCTTCACAGTGATTCAATCTCACTGTGCACGGCCTGTTGTCGCATGAACACTCCTGAAAATATCAGGAAGTCTGCCCCTGAAATCCTCCTGACCTGGTTGTCCACACATGCACCTCACAGTGGGAGACTCACTATCCCTGTCAGACACGAGGGGGGGGGGGGGTCCCCTATACGACACTATAATGAGAATATTTGTTTTTCAATGCTACATGTAGTTGAAGAGAATGTCAATGTGAACTAAAGTGGAGTGGAGAAGAACATACTGGAGAACAGGAAACATGCAGCAGCAGGTTCATTAGAGCACAGAGATGATAGAGGTGGTGTGCAGACAGTCTATGGTCGTGCAGCGATCACAGGTGAATAAACGTCACCACCACCTCCCACTGGCTCCAGGTGAATTCTCCTGATTATATCCTGCTGCGTTCTCACATCAGCTCTCTCTGACTTTCTGCAGAATAAATACGAGGAGGCTGGAGGAGAAACTCTGGGATAAAGTGTGAGTGAAAAATGTGTCTGTTTGTGTTCACACATGCAGCTCCTACAAAAAAATATCAGGAGTTTGTGCGGGACGGCTGGCTCCTCCCCTTGTGTATAAAAGCTGTTTTAGTCAAGAACTAGAGAGAAGAAGAAGAACATACTCACTGATTATTTGGATGTTAGTAAGTGTTTTTAGATCAAGGTCATTCTGTGTCAGTTTACATGAGATGTGAAGCTACGAGCTAACTTAAGAGCGCTAGCATTAGCATGCTAACACAACAATGCAGGACACAGGCAGCAGCAGCTCGAGCGAAGGACAATTATGTCCGCTGCTTGAACTTAATTATGGTGAGTTCTAATTTCTAACTCCTTCATGTGAACGCGAGTGGAGAGGGGTTGGAAGTGTGTCTCTGGAGGAGAGCGGAGGCTTCAGTATGGAGGAGGTGTGGCCAAACAGAAGTTTGTATTGGTTTCATGCTGCGTGCTTAAGGGCGACATCTCCCTTTAAATACCAGATACGTTGTAATTAATCTGGGAGATTTTGTGCTTTCTAAAGAGAAAGCTTGCACGTAGAGTGTATGAAGGCATGGTGGAAGTAAGTCTTAATGACGGTTTAGTTAGATACTGTACATCATAAACTAGAAGAGAGCTGCAGGGAGGAGAAGAGAGGTGAGAAAGCACACGATGACAGGAGAGAGAGAGAGAGATAGAGAGAGAGCGAGTCAAGTAAGTGACATAATGACTGTGAAAAATGTCTTGACTGAACATTAAGTACTTCAATTGTGAGTGGATGGATTTTTAAATAGAATCTGGACTCAGAATGCTTCGTCCTCATCTTTTGTAGAACGAAACGGATGTTCAAGTCGTGTTTCGTAAAGGTGCGCTCTTGAATTCCGACATGAAACAAACTTAACATTCACAGGATACAGGAGCCGGATATTATCTAAATGTTTACAGGAGTGCAGAGTACAGATCGATACGGGCCTGTAAAAAGCTTTGACTGAAGGACGCTATATGACAGATGATCTCAGTCACTTACAGCTGCTTTCCAGGGTTCAAAGAGCCAGCGTCTATTTCACGGTCAATATCAGTGCGCAGGTCCTCCAAGGCGCCGTCATCTCCAAACGCCCCCCACTCCGTGTTTACACACATCCGCCCCTCGTCACCGTCCAGCAGCTCAAGATTTCTCATCTGCTCCATGTAACAGGCGTTGGTCCCGGTTCCTTTGGGGAAGAATTTAAAGCACAATAATTAATGAATACTCAGCCAGATTTACACACAATTTCCTCATAGTTCATGCACGCCACGTTTCATTCGACGCCGCACAAACTCTAGTCAATGCTCCTGTTTCCACAGCGCCACTACGCTCTGCTCAGTTTAAAAAATGTGTAAGTCTGTTTTCGATACAGAGTACGCTGCAAGCACTCGTGAAGCTGGACAGAGAAGATCGAGCTGGACAGGAAGTCAGACAGACCGCATGGTCAATTTCAAAATAAAAGACTCACCACCTTCATCAACACTGACGTCAAAAACAGGCACCAAATGAACAAACAAATCGTCCTCAGAAAGACAAAGCAACATGTTATTTGCACGTTTTTCTCTTAATTCATGTGTGATCTTGTAGTTCTCATGTGATTTTGTAGTTCTCCTGTTATTTGAGTACAGCTGATCATGGCTGTGTACTTTGGAAACATACCCAGTGGGGCAGGGCCTGCGCCTTTGAACGGAGCATAACCATGGTGCTGACAGAACGTGGCCGACCGTACTATGTGGAAATTGTGAGTTTCTGTAGCATCAATTGGTGATATTTTAAGATGTCAAGCTGTCACCCTCTCTGTTGATGGCATCTCATGGGACAGGATGACTCACCAACAAACCTCCTTTAGTTTAAGCACCAATATATGAGTGGTGGTTCAAGAGAGGAAACAGGTAATAAAACAATAATAACTTAACCCTCTTCAGAGAGAAAAGGAGCACACTGTGCTTCCTAGGGAGTCTTTGAGTGTAAGTAGCAGACTACAGTCTATCAGTCTATCAGTCTCCAATAAGCTCTAACCCACTGCTCTTAGAGGCTTAGAGCTGTTATGAAGGTCAGATGTGACCTGTGAATCTGGTTTGTATGGTAGTGATGTAGTTAAGACCACACTAACCCAGACCAAGACATACCTGAGACAAGAGTGCTCTTGACAAGACCAAGACCTTTAGGGATCGAGACCGAGTCAAGACCAAGATCTTTAGGGATCGAGACCGAATCAAGACCAAGACCAAGACCTTTAGGGATCAAGAACGAGTCAAGACCAAGACCTTTAGGGATCGAGACCTAGTCAAGACCAAGACCAAAACCTTTAGGGATCGAGACCTAGTCAAGACCAAGACTTTTAGGGATCGAGACCGAGTCAAGACCAAGACTAAGACCCTTAGGGATCGAGACCAAGTCAAGACCAAGACCTTTAGGGATTGAGACCGAGTCAAGACCAAGACTAAGACCTTTGAGGATCGAGACCGAGTCAAGACCAAGAGTAAAACCTTTAGGGATCGAGACCTAGTCAAGACCAAGACCAAGACCTTTAGGGATCGAGACCGAGTCAAGACCAAGACTAAGACCCTTAGGGATCGAGACCAAGTCAAGACCAAGACCTTTAGGGATTGAGACCAAGTCAAGACCAAGACTAAGACCTTTGAGGATCAAGACCGATTCAAGACCAAGACCAACACCTCTTAGGGATCAAGACCGAGTCAAGACCAAGAGTAAGACCTTTAGGGATCGAGACCGAATCAAGACCAAGACTAAGACCTTTAGGGATCGAGACCGAATCAAGACCAAGACTAAGACCTTTAGGGATCGAGACCAAGTCAAGACCAAGACCAAGACCAAGACCTTTAGGGATCGAGACCGAGTCAAGACCAAGACCTTTAGGGATTGAGACAGAGTCAAGACCAAGGCTAAGACCTTTTAAGAATCGAGACCGAGTCAAGACCAAGACCAAGACCTTTAGGGATCGAGACCGAGTCAAGACCAAGACCAACACCTTTAGGGATCGAGACCTAATCAAGACCAAGACCCAGACCTTTAGGGATCAAGACCGAGTCAAGACCAAGACCAACACCTTTAGGGTTCAAGATAGAGTCAAGACCAAGACTAAGTAACTGTAACACCGGGAAGGTTGCTGCCGTAA
This sequence comes from Labrus bergylta, assembly GCF_963930695.1. NCBI lineage: Eukaryota > Metazoa > Chordata > Actinopteri > Labriformes > Labridae > Labrus > Labrus bergylta. Next base: position 2,269,757 of record NC_089196.1, on the reverse strand, counting down.
CCGGGGGATAAAAATCAAACTACAAATGAATTGAAGTTATTTGTTCTTTTAGAAAGAGGCGTAAAAATAGCCGATCAATGGTGGTCTTGACCGGTCTTGACAGCACACAAATCCCTAAAGGACTGACGTTGAGATGCACTGGGTCTTCCTTAGAGTCAAAACTTCTTCTTTTTACTCTGACGAAGGCGGGTCCTTGGTTCCTGTCCGAGAGAAGGAGTCCACTGAGTTATGTTGAACTCAGGCTTCCATTTGTTGAGTGGATGAAGCGAAAGAGTTTCCTTTAATCTTGCTGGTTTTGGAAAAGACTGGGATCGTTACGGAGTCTCGATAAGGGTTTAAATTCTGGACAGATGTCTTCCATATCTAAAATATGAGATAAAAACTATAGACCAACACCCTATTGCTTTGTTTGACATTGCTGGTGGGGATGACCAACACCTGACATCTGCGTAGCACCGTGTGGTTGCCTTTGTTCTGCTCTTGGCTAGACGTTTAATCTTGCTTAAGTGGTAGGATGCTGCCTCGTCTACTCTTGGCCAATGGCTTCGGGATGTAAAGCCCTGTTTCCAACTGGAGATACTGTCAGTGGCTCTGAGAAAAGTTTTTTTTAAGACCTGGGAACCCTTGTTGTCCTACTTCCATGATACCCAAAGCTTGAAGTGTCTTTTGATTCGGCCCCTGACAAATCCTAGTCTTTGTGCCTCCGTAATTATCCAGAAACGTCTGTGAGATGATGGGTGGGGGGCGGGGTGGATGGTAGGGAAGGGCTATTGTACTACATGAGCTATTACTGCCACAGGATTCTGTTTATTTGTATTGCTCTGTGCCTTACTGTTTCCTGCCTGCCCAACGTCTCTTTTTATTTTCTTATTTTTTTATTGTTTGTTAAAGAAATATCTTTACAAAAATTAGCGACCTCCATCCCTCGCTGTCACTGCTGCCCTGTGCCTTCTTTTAGTTCCTGGGTAGGATCCATAAAAAAGCACTAAAAGCAGAACACATGACAGCTCCTTGATGAACAGCCTGGCTGCAGGAAAGGTCCCACAGGAGGTGTCCTTGGTGTTGACAGATGGGAGAGAGCAACAGAATCCAGTGTGTAGAACTGCGAATGTGCAGGGACTTCAGATAGCTTTGAACTAAAGGAGGTAAATCTGTGATTTTGGTCGATGAGATACTGAAAAAGGTTAAACAGTATGTCTGACTGCTAGTGCTTCAAGTTCTTCTTTTGGTTGAGTTAAAATAAACCGTTATTCTTGATTTGCCATTTTTGCTAGTCAAAACAAGGAGAGTAGTCCTCCTTCTTCTTTGGGAAGGAAGTGGTAAAGTCGTAAGGCCCGCCTATTGATTGATGTGATTGGTTGCCAGTGGCAAGAGTGACATTGACAAGCTGTGCGACTCTGTGCGACTCGGGCTGAAAAGCTGAGAGTATTTTTACTGTTACTGTATCTAAGAAACGCTAGAAAAACTGTGGCAAACATGTTCCCTCAGTCTTGGCAGACGAGGCTTACTGTGCTGGACTGCCTCTGAGTAGGTAGTGATTTCCAAAGAGTGAAGACCGGACTCACCCACAATGAGTCCAATTTCACAGAGAGGATCATCGAAGCCACAGGTCATCATGGTTCCCACCGTGTCATTGATCACAGCTAAAATGTCAATATTTAAGTCCTGCAAAGAGATAATAATGTATATATTAACACCATCACAGATATTAAAAAGGAGGATCGGGGACACACATTTGACGCCTGTTTTACAGCTATCATACATTGTTTCACCTGCACCTTAAAGGTCACATATTCTCCTCCTCTTCATCCAGTTTAAATAAGTCTCAGAGCTCCTCAAAACATGTCTGAAGTTTCTTGTTCTAAATCCACTCTGATCCTGTATTTGATCATGTCTATAAACCCCTCTATTTCAGCCCTGCAGGCTGTTTCTGTGTCTGTACCTTTAAATATGTAAATGAGCTGTGTCTGCCCACGCCCCCCTCTCTGGAAGGGCTTGGGTGTCTCTGTCTTTCTCGCTCCATGTCCTATTGTTTACAGTGAGAAGGCAGACTCAGAGGGCAGAACAAACACCTAGCTGTGGGAGTGTCACCCACCTGGGGGAGGGGTTACTGCCCTTTGTGATATCATGAAGGGAAAATCTCCAAACGGCCTGTTTGAGCACACATTTTCTGAAAAGTGGAGCAGGCACAAGACGGCGAGGATGGACTTTTCTCATCATTGGGGGGTTTGTAGACAGACTAGAGACACATTAGTGTTAGAGAAACATGGTGAAGTGGATTTTAGATAATATGGGATCTTTAAAGTTTTTCCATGTCTCTACTACAAACATGTACGCATGCTAAAACGAGGGAGATACACAATCTAGACTAACTTTGACCTTTACATTTGTCTCAACTAGGGGTGCCGAAATGCAAGGTTTTCTCTAATCGATTACTCTTCCCATTGTTAAAGCGAGTACTAGTAATCGTTTTGTAGTTCTTTTTTTTTCTGTGATTCTTTTCCCCCACGGGAGGCCCCGCCCCTAACTATGACGTGATGCCGACTGTTTCTATTGATTAATTTGAATCTTCGGGATTTTAATAATTGTTAGTAATAGGCCTTTGTATTAACGTTCAAATATGAAATATCGTACTTCAACAGACAGCAAATCTCAAATGAAAATTCACACAGGCGTATCTTATGACCGTTTTAACACTTATAATTAGAGCAGTGTGGCGAGCGGACGCGCAGACATAAATGCGCACTCATCGTATGTTGAAGCTGTTTTGACAGCAACATTGTGTTAACAAAGACTACAGTCTGCAGTGTAGAGCACACTTTACTCTGGTAAATCACAATAGAACAGGTGAACTGTTTCATCTTTCTCCTCTGTGCGTAATGACACACTCGCTCAATCTCACTCGTCCGTCCGCTATGAGCTCTGTCTCCCTATAAGGTTGTTCCATTTTGTAGTTATTAAAAGAATAATCATCTAAAATTCCAAAATATAGGAAAACATCTAGTTATGCTGCTCTGTCCTGGATGATCAAATGTTGTTTGCCGGAGTAAAGCGGTAATCGCGAAGTGAAAGTCCTTCTTTTTCTGTGGACTAAAAAGACAATTTGAACTGAACTTTCGTAGCTCATATTGCATATTTCATTTGTTTGGGACTTTTTGTTCATTGTGAATTCATGAAGGGGTAAATTAAAGGGATATTTTTGTTAGGGTAGCAGCGTACTGATCAACAACGGACGCGTTTCAGCACAGAGCCTTTATCAGCGATTTGTTTGTCATCTATTTTCTTTTTGCGCTCGTGCACCTGAAGTTTTATTTCTGTTTGAGTGTGCTCCTTTTTTTCTGTTTTGAATTAGGCCTATCCTAGAAGCCACAATGCAACAAGAAACATTTACAAAAATGTGGACTACAAAACGATTATCGATTAAATATTTTATGTAACCGATTATTATTTAATGAACGAGTACTCGTTTGCACCCCTAGTCTCAACACAAGCTGCAAAGCTTGCACTGGGTGAGGCTGAATCTCTTGTTTAATAGCGAGTTATTAGTTGAGGATTGTTGTTGTTGAGGATTTGAGCTCTATAATCCTGTTCAGACTGAATCCTTCTGAGTCACTTCTGTCCACCAACAGTGGCCAGCAAAATGCAAATAGGATGTCAGCCTCATCCATTGCTGTGTGAGCAGAGACAAAGGTGTTTGGATGCAAATGCATTTCCAAGAATGCAGCCTGTAGGCAGAGGGGGCCAATGTGATCCACAGAGAGTTACCCGATGTGGGCTGTAAACATTCAGCACTCGTCACAGTTCTCTGGATGCATGTTTGCTTTGGTAGGGGACTTTTGGAGAGGCGACGCAAATATATTTATGGGGCCATCACTTTCGAGGACTTTAGCCTCTTTACATTGGTCTCAGGACTCCATAAGTCCATTGGTGCTGCTCCGTGCTGCGCTCTGTAAACACAGCCTGTGGGTGTTTACAGACGAGGGAGAACGGAGCTGACACGCCATGCGTAGGAATCTAGTGGAAGTTCTGGGGAAATGTTTTATTCTAAGTTTGCTTTCTAATACACAACATTTTAGCTAACCTTTAATATATTCTATAAGGAGCTTTTAGGAAGAAGAAGATATACTTTATTAATCCCGCGAGAGGAAATTAAATTTTACACTCTGTTGTTGAACATGCAACACACAGAGGCTGAGATACACACACATGCACAAACAGGATCCTGTGGACATGCACTAATGGAGCGATATGAGTGAGGGGGATGCTCACAGCGAGCGGCCCTGAGCTGATTGGGTGGGTGCCTTGCTCAAGGACACCTCGGCAGTGCTCATGAAGTGAACTGGCACCTCTCCAGCTACCAGACCCATTTCCAGACTTGGTCCGCAGGGAGAGTTGAACCAGCGACTCTCTGGTTCCCAACCCTCGCGCCTACAGACTGAGCTACTGCTACTAGTCCGAGTCAGTACGATTCATTTTACTTTGTTGATTTTGAATTCAATCATAATTGTAATGCGGCGTCATATTCATTATGAAGCGTACGCAGGTTAAAGTTGTAAGTGATTTTTAAAAACCTTTGTAAATATTCTGCTGTGCTTTTACTTCATAACTTAAAGATATATCCACTGTGTTTATAAGCTTAGAAACCCCAAACATACATAACGTACCCCCACACTGTACGTTGGACACTTACCCCTCGTTTTTTGATGGATCTCCTCAGAAGGCCGACCACATCTTTTCCCTCGACTCCGCCCGCCTTGAAAGCTTTGGTCCAAGACAGCAAAACGCTCTACAGGAAGCACGATAGAAACACAACAGACATTATTGACCTAAGAGACTTCCCAAATGTACACTCCTGAAAATATCTAGATCATTTCAGACCAACTAACAGATCCTTCACCCTCCTGACAAACAAAGCTGCATGTGTAAACCATGCGTGACTTTAACCGAAGCTTCTCCTGCCAGCCCTCCGGGTATTCCTTCTGCAGCGAGTCGGCGTGAGCTGATCTGAGAACGCAGCAGGGTATAATCAGGAGAATTCACCTCGAAGCGGTCCAGCAGGTTTTTGAGAAGCAGAAATAGGTTAAAGAGTATGGAGCTTATCAGAGGATGAAACAGCAAGCTGACAGATCTCTCTGATGAATGTTCAGAGGTCGTTGGGACAAGTGGTCCTTTTTACACAATATATTTGTTGTACACAGATGTATGGAATCTGTCTCATATCTACAATCTTTAGAATTTCAGGTTCCTGGAGCAAGGCAGGCCCAAAGCCCCTTGTGTTCTTTAATGCATGTAGCAAATGAATAAGTATATCTTTGGGAGCCATCGTGTTGCAAGTCTTTGTGCATCATATCTAGTGCCAGGTATCCAGGCAGAGTCAACGAGGGACGGTTTAATACGTTCTTGAGAATTGCAGTATTCACAGGTTTTGCACACAGCTATCTTCAATTCAAAAACTGTCTCTCTGAATCGGCTCTGTTTGTGTGTACCTTTAAATCCACACTCCGAGTTAATATCCAATCTCTGAGATACAGTTGGGGGAAGCTGACAACACTGGTGTCAGATTACAGATGTGAGGAGAGGCAGCAGTATGAAGAAGCACTGCCATCTTTCAAATCAGTGCTGATGTGGAAGTTTCAGCGTTGAGCATAAAGATAAGGAAGAGAAACATGTCGCCTATTCAAATGTAAATCCTTGTCCATGCGCTGACGAAACTGTCAGTACTGTAATGTCTTCCTATCCGTCTTCATGGCACTAATTGGACACTAAAACATCAGGTAATGTGTAGAAATGGTATGTACTGAATTGTGGGTGTAGTGGTCAATCCTTAGAGTCAGCAAACCGTGTGACAGTTCTTACAGCTGCAAAGCACTTAAAAGGGACATGAAGTGGTGAGAAGACCTGGAAAGCACTAAATAGGTTCAAGTACAGTTAAGGCCACTGACAGATCAGTGGTTGCCGTCGCTGGCTGACAGATTGCATTTCAACAGTCTCCCAGGTCCTCGCCATAAGGCTCTAATTGCTAATTGGTGCACCCAGTGCAGGAGAATGAGATACTCATCAATTTTCACAGTGCCTTAAAGGGTTTCTAAGCCCCGGAGTTTCTGCTACCGTGACATTTCAATAAAAGGCCTTTGGAACATCAATGTATCACCATGGACGGGAGAGGGCGGGTTAAAGACACACCCACTCAGTCAGCTGCAACATCAAACAGCCTATGCGACACACACAAACGTGCACACATCAGCTGATTACGTTTAAGTTTTTTTTTATTTTTTTTATTTAACCTTTATTTAACCAGGAAAAAGTCTCATTGAGATTAAAAATCTCTTTTACAACAGCGTCCTGGACAAGACAGGCAGCAGCACAATTACAGGGTTTGCAGATGTGGTTTGCAGTGGCCGACTTATCTCCTCCAGAGTCTCCTGTACGCAACGACCACGGCTGTGAGGTGCATGTGTGAACAGCCAGATCAGGAGGATTTCAGGAGCAGTCCTGCTGCAATGATCTAGATAGTTTCAGGAATGCAGATGTGAAAATGGCTTAAGAAAGGTGAAGGCACCAGTTGTATTGTTTGCCTGTTACTCTTTTTTTCATCGTTTGGACGAGGCTATAAAAAAATAACCTTTCCATTATCTCTCCCCCCCACACACACTGTTTTGCCAATATGGATTTATAAGATAATGACATAACTGACTTCTGGTTAAAAAGTTTACTCACCTCATCCAACTTGGTCTGCTGACAGGGGAAAGAGAAGGTGAAGCCCAGAGGAAGCTTTTTGTCCTTTATGCCCAGTTTCTCCATGAAATCAGCCAGACAATCAGCGATGTGATCGAATAACTCCAGGAGAGACACAAGGGCGATTTATATAATACATCATATGTATGTGCATGCTGGGCGTCCTCTCCTTCTAAGGTCACAAAGTCCCTCAGCGGAGAGTGGCCACATTTTAAAGGTTCTGACACACCAAGCAGACATCACAGAAGTAGAGACGACAAAGGCCAACTGTGGCATCGCCTCACAACGCCTTTTTTCTTGGCCAAAAAGTCACACTTAAACACACCGCAAAGACAGCTGAAGGCCAATCACGTACGTTCTGCTCATGCGAGAGGAAATAACTCTCCATGCCAGCAGGGGGTGGTAGTCCGTTGTTATGATACGAGAAGACCATTGTCACCACTCATATTATAGGTAGTCTACTAATGGAGAATAATGTCTGATAAAAAGTGTAAGTCGTTTTCTCCCTCTAGTCACTTCTGTTTTTCTTCTCGTGATTCGCTTAGCTGAACAGCCAATCAGAATGATTTCTCTCACCAACCGGCAATTCAACTTGTTGGATCGGCTGAAAAAAGGCAGACCAACGGCTGACGATCTCCTTGGTGTGTCAGGGCCTTAAGACGGGGAAACGCCTCTTACCTCAGACCCATTGCCTCTCATGAGGTTTTCAGGAATAGCATAAATCTGATTTTCCATCTCCACTTCTTGCTTGTCGTTTGCACTGACTTTGACCAGCAGCACTCGGAAGTTAGATCCGCCGAGGTCAAGGGCCAGAAATTCACCTTGTTCTTAGAAGAAACAAAAAACACACACACACAACATACAATTTGACATATTAGTCATTCAGAAGAACTCAAAGTGAAACCAGAGTCAAACAATCAAATGATTCACATACAGGAAGTTAAGCTAGCAGTCTGTTGTTGATCTATATGTGCAACATACAAATACATTTGATAAATCTGTGAATTATTTTCTCAATTAATTGATTTAATGGAAAGGTGCAAAATGGGGTACTGCAGTCCAAATTCTAAACATTGTAGAGAACTGTCTCCCCCCGCCCCTCCTCCTCCCTATAGTCGATGCTCACACAGGTCACCATGTGGTGGACACTGAAGCTTCAGTGTTTAGTCAGCTCTGCATGGGTCTGTAAACCTTTCTGCGTTCTAAATCCAGAGCATTCAGGAGCAGAATCTAAAGTTAGAAGGAGGACATACTGGCTGCTGCATTGTTGTCAGAGAAGCCAGCACTTCACCATAGCATGTTTCATTAATGTTTGATCATATAGTAAGATACCTTTATCGTTTCACTCACTACACATCTCACTGATTGGACCTTTAAGAAATGCTTAGAATTTGTAAGTGTCCAGTGAAAAGTCATCAAATGTCCTCCATCTTTCTCTTTGCTTTAAGGGATTATTTTTGCTGCGCTCATTACCGGCCCTATTTGGTTTGAATGTGTTTGTTTTCCTGATTGTTGTACCCTAAACGTACAGAAAGTTACCTGTTCCGTCAGGAGTTGAGAGCACAAATGTGGGCAGCATCTTCACAGCGGCTGCAGGGTTGGTGTCTCTGCACAGGCCTTTGTCCATCTCCCGTCGAAATCTCACAGACACATCCATGATTGTCTGATCCGACAGCTGAAGATGGGGCAGGTATCTGTCAACCTAAATTATTTGAAGAGAGGAGAAACAATAGCTATTGGGCCGAGGAAGGTTCAGCTGTATATTTACATAAAACATGGCCTGCAGACCGTCATTCTTTTGAAGGGTTTTTGATTTCTAGTGTTTATTGTCCCACCTAGATTGCACACCGTCTGTGAAGAGTAGTATGTTAATGGAAACAAACATGTGAAAGGTGTTGTGCGACCTGAAATGCACACAAAACAACAACTTTTTTTGTTTGCTTGAAAGCAGCTTTGTTTGTATTGCTGGCTGAAGATATTCTTAGTTTGAACAAAGCTGAATGTCGGGCTGCACTGAAGTCTGTTGTGTTAAAAGGCTGAGCATAAGAAAATAACCCAAATCTCCCAAACGAAGATCTTATTATCAACATAATGAAGCTCCACTGTCACACGAAGGTTAACATTTCACACTGAAATAAATAGAGCCACTGTATTGGTGTCCTAGTGTGTGAAACAGTGTTACAGGATCTGAAGCAAAAGAGTCCTAATGTTGAAACAAACTGCATAAACTTCACATATACACACACAAACAGTTGTCACATACATGACTGATTTTTACACAGTCTTTGTTTCGTTTCTGCTAGCCTCTTTTACAACGTAAACTGGCCTACCATTTGTCCTCCATTCAATTAAAAAAACGTTAATGTCTCCAGGGGGCAATTCAAAGGCACATATAGCAACAAGAGAGTGCAGAGAAGAATACATTTAAATACTTTATACCTTAAACACAGATGAGGAGGAGAAACAAGAGGCACATCAGTCATATCGTAAACAGGCTGTATTTAAGGGTCCAATGATTTCCTTGTGCTCAGCCTATATTTTTAGGTTGAATTGTGGGGCTAATAGCGGAGCCTGGGTCTGTTGAAGTTGACAATGCTGTTTGGGCTGTGATGGCATTGTGGTAGGGTAGGCAACATATAGAAGTTCAATCAATCATTATTTGTAAAGCACCAATTCATAACAATTGTTCCTGGGCTTCTTACCCACTGACACAGTGAATGAGTGGGTGTGGTAGGCGGTGAGAGCCGGCATGGAGGGGGTTGTCTCTTGGACTCTGGAGCTCACTGTCCAGCCTTACAGAGTTGTCATGGGACTAATCAGATGAAACACTGGTGAAGGGAGGTTCCCACTTGACTACCCCGGTGATGTCCTGGTTCCAGCTGCCCTTTGGCCAACACGGTTAAGTTGTGGGGGGCCAAGAGGGGCCATATGGTAGGGTAGGTAGTATCTGTGTTGTCACTACAGTCAACACAGCCAACAGGTCTGTTGAAGGTTTTAATGTTGTTATGGTTGCCATGGCAACTTAGGGCCATAGGGTAGATAATGTAACTTATCAGTATTACATAGAGGCATGACTGGGATGAGGGATGTATTCACTGAGCACTTATCCTTTCATTCGGGCACTTGTACCTCATGTTTATCTCAAATACACAACCACTCACCACAGCACCTAAGTGGCAAATTTTCTCCGTCCCCAGCTGTTGTGTTTTCTCTATATGCAACGCTATCAGACCTGAACGGGCTTTCATAACTACCCTAATTACAGTAAATACGATATTTCCAAGAAGCACATGGCGGCAGCATGTGTTACAGGTGTCACCTTTAATCCAACAGTGTGGGAAGGGTTTCAATGCAACACATTGCACACATTGTCTTTGACTCTTTACACTAAATAACAAAAGGTTGAGGACCAGAGGCACACACTCAACTGTACGACAATCTGTACCGATGGATGGTAACATGCTGTGAGTGGATCCAAGCCGGAAATCTCTCAGTAAAGATGCTGAGGAGCCTCTGCAGGTCAAGACAAAGAAACACAGAGGGCTGACCCAATATTCACATACTCCTTGCGCACCAGGTTTGTCTGCAATACGCCGCCGTTTGCTCCCCCTCTAGTCAATGATTGTTTCCATAGCAAGCGCCATGGTTTATCTCTGGACTGTGCCAGCAGCGCCACTACGCTCTGCTTCATTTCAAATATACGCTATTTTCGACGGAGCTCACTGCAAGCGAGCATCAAGCTGAACAGAATAGAACGACCCAGGCAGGAAGTCAGAAAACGAAATGCAGAGAGCGTCTGGGCAACTTCAAACGGAGCAAAACCGCCATGCTAACAAACTGCGGCGGGGAACGGAGGATGTGGAAATTAGGAGTTAGCAATGCCCAATCAATGACTGAAATGTTTTGTATAAAACAGGAAGTAGGCAAAGGAGTAGAGTGAGTGAAGGAAACAAAATACAGGCTTGGCGATAACCAAAGGAACATGGGCAAAAGACTTCATGTACATTTTTTGTAGAGAAAAGCCAGCATTTCTTTATCACCCATGTAAGGGGCACAGCTATCTGTAGCACAGGTATGCTGAAAAAACATTAAGATGGACGGCCTTATGTTTTGAAAGACAGAATTCTGATAACATCATGTATGGGCGAGAATGTCGAGGGAGAAAACGAAAATCCATAATTCCTACAACCCCCGATAAAAAAGAAAGACAGAGAGGAACGAAAAGCTCCTGCAGATACAAACAGAGAGACACACATGTTTAAGAGCTCCTTTCAACAATTATTCAAAACACAACCAACAGGAAAGTGTAGAACCACAGAGCATGATACGATCCCTCAGTGCAAATCAGAGGATTTACATAATGAGATGCACAAAAATCCCAACTAAAAACGAAGCAAAGAGAGAATGTAGCCATGGCATTGTGACACTGAGAGCATTTCAATCACCAATGTATATATTATTAATGCACCACTATCTCCTCCTTATAAAACAAACTAACAAGCTCTGTTTCTGCAGGAAAAGCTACTGCCTTAAGACAGAGAGGAAAATAGATGCAGGACGTCTGGATTAAAACGCCATGTCTCACTGCTCGTGTCGCGTGCTGTTAGGACAGAATCGTCGTCGTTGAGACAAATGAGAAAATTGACAAAAATCTCCTTTAAGTCCTTATGAGCTCATTGGTGGCATAAGCTTGAAAGGAGACACAAATAATGTATTTTTGGGCCTGCAGGACATGAGAAAAATATGCAATGTGCGATACTAAATGGGGATGCAAAAATAGGAGTTGCGATTAAAATACAAAAATAAAGAGTGCATTTTAGCATCACCGTTTCTGTCTGTCTGCTGTTCTTTATGTTTTATAGAACACAGTCCATGTTTGTAACATGGCCCTACTAAATCCAAAATAATTCCAAAAAACTGTGTTTTTCTCCACTAAATTGGCACTTATTAGTCTGAGAGTAGCTGATAGCTGCTTTAGGGCGCACTCACACTAGGCAATCCGTACCACTCTTCACCCCTAAAGTCCAGTTTGTTTGACTAGTGCGAGTGCTGCATACCCTGCTCCTTGGCCCTGGCACGCTTGGAGGAGATGCCAGGGCCGTTTTTCAACACAGACGTTGCCGCTTGCTTTTTTTTTTAAAAGGGACATATTATAGAAAATCCACTTTTACAGTGTTTTTGAACATATATTTGGGTAGTGTCTAGTGGAGTGTCTACTGACCCCAAAAATGTAAAATAAACCATTCCAGTCTTTTGTTTGTGGTCTGCATAAGTCTTACAAAACAAAAAAGTCTTACAACACAAAAATGCTCTGTTTCTAATGTTCTCTCCTTGTGATGTCACAGTGGGATTCTGGTTAAAAAAAATCCCCTCCCCTCCCCTGGTATCTCCACCCATGGACTCCACCCCCAGGCTAGAACAAATCTTTTGAGCAGGTCTGCCATTTTTATTCTCTCTCCAGAGGATTGATGTCTATGGGGAAAACTCAGGGGGGTCATTACATTTAAAGAAACACACACACCAAAACAGAGCGTTCTGAGAGAGCTGGTTTATACAGGGTCACAAACCTCGTCTGGTGCTTGATTCATGTTATATTTTGACCAAACCACAGATGTTTCATTTAGACCACAGGAGACTGTTTGAAAAGGGGGAGGAGGGGGATAAGATGTCCTCTTTAAGAAAGCTCATATCTAGATAATTGCCAGGCCCTAAATCTTGTCCTACTTGTTACTTTGCTCTGAGCAGTACTCCTCCTCCTCCTCCTCCTCCTCCTCCTCAAAACAGGCTTTACACATGCAGACACTGAATGAGACGCTGGCCCATTCATGATCATACCTAAGAGCACAAACCACACAGGTTACATTATTAATGACAGTAAACCATAGACTGTAAACATGACAGTAAACAGAGACATAATGACGTCACGGCGCTGTAACATGCTAGGTAGGAGTGGTGCTACGTGCCTGACCCCTATTTCCCCTTTCTTATAAGTTCATTGAGAAACACACACAAATGTCCCGTCTGAAAACGTCCCCATACAAGTTTGAGGCATCACTTTTTAAACTCTGATACTCACTTTAAGCGCCTCCTCGTCGTGCTGCTCCGCGCAGTAGTTAGCCATTAAACTCGACGCTAACATCTTAAAGTTAGTGATGACGTCCTGTTCGTACTAACTCAACGTTTCACTACAGTAACAACTTATCACAATAATGAAACCACCACAATTCAAACACCGCGACGTTTGAGCTCCTAAACACTTAAGAAAGTAAACTAAGAAGTTAAAAACAAAGTCGCACCACCAAGTCACTTCCAGCTTCCGGGAGTTGGTTGTTCTGTGACGTCAATCTGAACTGACAGCGCTGATTGGCTTCAGAGAAGGCGCGGTAACATGATAGAGGCCATGCATGTCATACAAAATAAAAAGGACGAAGCCTTCACCTGGAGGAGTTTTTATTTAATGATCATCTTAAACACAACAGACTCTATTGTAACTGGTTTCATGATCACATTAATTTATTTTATCGTACATGTGAAGGTTCATACTACAGAGTAGCTGCTCTGTGGTTACCATGGACATCAACAGGAGAATAGAATGTTTTGGTTGCCTAGCAACAGTCTAGTTTCAGTTAAGCTGAGAAACTAGTTGAGTTGGTGGAGTTAAAAACTAACCTGTCATTGATATTTACTTTATAGCCTATCACTATTTTCTGCTTGTTGTATTAAAGTAATTCAAGTAAATAAAGTAGTATTGTAAATTTCCCCATTGTGGGATAAATAAAGGATTATCTTATCTTATATGACACTGGAGGTGGAGATGTTGCTCTGGATATCAGATCTGCTGTCATTATCTTCAGACCCAATCACAGCAGTTCTGATATTCAGGATACAATCTCCTAGGGTGGCTGCCTTTCTGGTTGGAGAGGTGTGCCATGTCAGAGGGCAGAGCTCTGCATAATCAAGGGCACAAGGCAGACAGCAGACATGAGGAGAGGAGCTGAGATGAAGCCTGCAGTATAGCAGCTGAATACATTATAGGCTGCTGAATGTCAACTACTCCCTATGTGGTCTTAACATTCACCCCGCGACGCCCTCCCCTGGCTTGCTGCTTCCCTAGACGTCATCGTTTTTGACCCCACTTGACTATCCCCAACTTGGCCATAGTTGATCACCAGAATGCAGTGGTGTGATTTTGTTGTGTTGGCACAGGAGGAATATCTTTTTTTGAAGAGAATATAGGCCTACATATGTTCAGAAATGAAAAGAGCAATCAGAGAAAAAGCAGACTTTTTATTTTTCTACACATGCATGCCACGATACCTGACCTTGAGAAATGAGAAATGAATGGAAGAAGTGGCTCTATGTGACCTTTATGAGCCCACCACAACATTGGAGAGTTATTGTTGTTATGACACTTCTCATTACTGAAGTTATAGTTGTGCTCTCTGCTGCTCAAACAAAATAAATAATTCTGAAGGTGTGTGTGTGTGCTAAGTATGTCTCCCTTTCCCAAGATCTGCCTCTGTCTCGTTATTGTTTTTAATCATTATATTAATGTGTAAATCACATCCTTAGCATCGTCCTGCAGATGTTAAAGGATCTCAGCCTCCTCAGGAAGTAGAGCCCTTCTTGAAGACAGCCTCCTTGTTCTTAGACCAGTCCAGTTTATAAGTACACTCCCAGGTACTTATATTCCTCCACACTGTCCACATCAGCCTCCTGGATCCACTACCAGTTCCTTGGTCATTCAGCCTCCTCACCCTTGCTGCTACACAGAGGCACTGCCTGTCAACCATAGACTGTAAAAGTGTCAACAGGCAAGGCATGCAACTGCTCGAGGCCCCAGGCCACTAGGGGGCCCCCAAGGCCAGATAAAGTTTAGAGCATGTTTGCAATGACAGTAGGATACCTCCCTAAGGGGGCCTCATCTGACAGCACTTACTCATGTAATAGTAAATAGTAAATAATGCTCATTTAGGCCTAAAATATGAGGGAGAGACATTTAAATTACATAGCTTCCACTAAAAATAATGTGTTGGTGTCAGATTATTTTTAACATAATGGGGACGAACGCTGTTTTGGGGCCCCGGGCGTGTTATTGCCAACTCCAGAATCGCCACTGCTGATACAGTCAACTACAGCGGAGTTGTCAGAAAACTTCTGAAGATGGCAGGACTCGGTGTTGTAGTTGAACTCCGTGGTGTAGAGGGTGAAGAGGAAGGGAGACAGGACCGTCCCCTGTGGGACCCCAGTGTTGCTGACCACTCTGTCTGACTCACAGTGTTGTAAGTGCAAATACTGAAGTCTGCCAGTCAAGTAGTCCACAATCCAGTTGAAAGTGCTGGAAACATGAGCCTCACAGTGCTGTCCAGTGTGTCCAGGGCCCTTTCCGAATAGCCACAGTTCAGTATGCAGTACGTACTATTCAGTATGGAGTTTCAGTGTACTGAACTTTCATGGTCATTCAGTATGCATTTTTTGGGTCCGCGCAGTATACTGAACATTTCAGTATACTGAACATTTCACTATGGATACTAACTTCTAACTACCGATACTAACTACCGATGGGTTAGGGTATGGATCGGATGCGTGCTTTCAGGAAATGAATTGTATTTTACCACCCACAATGCTGTGCGAAATTAAACGTAAATCGGCAGGTCACGTGCGCCTCCAAATCAAAACAAACGAGCGTGGATTCATTTAATCAATTTTTAATCTAGAGTTAAAGTCCCGTCTGAAATCGCTACTTTAAATTAACAACAGAAAATATAACAAATGTCTGCATTATTATAAACCTTTCCCCCTCTATTTGAATAATGATTTAACTATTTAAATGCGTCTTTATTGGTTTATTTTATATTCTGTATATTACTGTCTTTCATTTGTACTTTTCTTTATGTACTGTATGTGATTTAGTTATTCAATCTGTCTTTTACTTGATTTACATTGTGATATTGTTTTGTTTACCTGACTGTATATGTGCATTACTCTTCTTGAATAAAGCTAATCAAAAAAAAAACGGGTGGATGCGGCCGGTCCGGGAAACGTAAATTAACGTCACTTCCATACTGAATGAATCAGAAGAAGTAGGAACAAATATCTGCCTACTGTGCGTGCATACTGAATAGTAGGTACTAACAGTACTGCCTACTGAAAGATTGAGTATGTACTTGGCAATTCGGATACGGCCCAGGTGTGAGTAGCCTCAGCTCAGCAGAAAGGTGCTGGCATCCTTGACTCCAAGTCGAGGCTGGTAGGTGAACTGGAGAGGATCCAAGAGGGGCATGACCATTGGTCGGAGCTGATCCAGGACGAGTCCCTCAAAGGTTTTCATGATGTTCAACGTCATTAGGGTGCCACCGGTCTGTAGTCCTTGGGGCGCGGCGTCTTCGGCATAGGAACAAAGGCAGGACGTCCACAGCACAGGGACCCTCAGAAAACTCAAGCTGAAGACATGGTGAAGTACTCCACAGAGCTGGGGGGAAAGGCTTAGGGCTGACGCCGTCAGGGCCCATCAGAGTCTCATCTTAACATGGTCAGCTATGAAGGGGCATGGTGGAGATGACAGGAGGGGTGGGAGTGGAGTTGTTCGCTAAGAGAGGGCACTCAGCCTTGGAGCCAGAGGAGGTGGGGTAAGAAGGACCCTCACCTGACCATCGTTGGCACTTTATTTTTCCCTCTCAGATCATATTGGACACAATATCTTCTGATTCATTTGTCAGGAAGTGGTTCATGTAGGTTCAGGCTCAAGAGGGCCAAGGCCTGCGTCATCGATGCTTCATGTCCTTATTAGAAGATACACGCTGTTCTCCTGTTTTTCAAAGTTTTGCAAAGCACTTTGTCCAGCGGAGATAAAAAACTTTACTGTAAAGCAGAGACCCACTGAGCAGATCAATCATAAATATAAGGAAGCTTAGAAAAGACCGGCATATATTTCAGAATGTGTTTGTTTATTAAACAGCAAAGGTCTAACACATAAAGAGAAAACAAATATACCATTTGATGGGATGTACAGCAGGATGCTGTTTGGTGTGTGAGTAAAGGGGGGATGGGACGTGGACAGGTGGCGGGGTGGCTGAATTGATGATCCAGAGTCTGGTGAGCTTAAAGGCCCTGACACACCAAGCAGACGGCATAAATAAACTGTTGTTATGATACAAGAAGACCATTTTCACACCACTGTCGGTCACCACTCGTATTAGAGGTAGTCTACTAATAGAGAATAATGTCTGATAAAAAGTTGAAAATGGAGCTGGTGTTGTCAGTCCTTGGTCTTTTAGTGGAAAAAGAAAAGAAGAGGAGGAGGAGACAATAAGGAGAAACCACACTAATGGGTGAAAGCATGGATACTACAGAGACATGCTCAAGGGGCTTTCCTGAACCTGACAGGAGAGCTGGAGTAATTGCGTTCCAGTTGCAATTTGGAAAGGGACATGGAAAACATGGACGCCTCCAGGAATACCTTTGCTCACTGACAGCCTTGGTGTCAGGGCCTGAAGGGGGCATGTTGGTGATCCTGAGCAGGAAGAGAAACAGAATAGTACACTGTCTGGACATGAGGAAATAATCTTTATTAAAGGATTTATATGCAATTTTTTGATCCAGCTGATGTCACCCTTGAGCACCAGTATGAAACCAAAACAACTCGCGCTGCATTGTTGTGTTAGCGTGCTAAAGCCCAATTCACACATACTCCGTGCGCACCGCGGTCCGTCAGCGCCGTGCACTACGTTGTACTTAGCTGTCACTCTAGTGAATCATTGTGTTCACACAGTCTCCAGAGCGTGCCACCGACGGCACTGCGCTCTGCTCCGTTTCAAATACGCAGCGAGTCTGTTTTCGCCGGAGTACGCTGCAGGCACACTTAAAGCTGGACAGAATATGACAATTTCAAAATGAAACACAATATACGGACTCACGATCGTATTTTTCATCATTTTATCAACATTACATCAAAACAGGAACCAAATTAACAACAATGCATCCTCAGAAAGATAAAGCAACATGTTGTTTGCATGTTTTTCTCTTTATTCCCTCTTGTAGTTCTCCTCTGATGTGTCATGGGTGTGCTCCACTGCGCTGACGTCCCAGAAACGGATCCAGTGTGAATGGGCGCGAGAGTCCGACGGAGCAAAACCGTGGCGCTGACGGACCGCGGCGCGCACAGAGTATGTGTGAATTGCAGGTAATGCTATCGATCTTTATTATGCTCGTATCTTCACACTGCGTGTAAATTTACCTGAAATGAGCGTGATCTAGAAACACAGTTAAGCAGTGAGTACAGTATGTTATTCTTCTTTTCTCTAGTCCCTCAATTAAACAACTTTTATACACGAGGGGAGGAGTCAGCCGGCCATCCTGGCGATGTAAACAAAGTGAAGATAGGACTCTGAAAACTCTGAAAACATCACAGACAGTGGGACTCGGGTGTTACACCCATTGTAGACAGTCATGACTCACAGAGTTATTTTCAGAGGATATACTTGATTTCTATTATATTTAAAGGTGAAAAATCACATATTCTGCCTTTAAAGCACAAGAAATACAAGCTGGCCTTAACGCTGTACCGCAGAAGTAGACCGAATGACCTTAATAATGATAATGATGAATAATAATAATAGCTTGGATTCATAAAGAGCCTTTCAAGAAACTCAAGGACACTTAACAATAGCACAAAACGGGGGGCCGTAATAGGAGACAACAAGAGAGAAAATAGCACAAAACAAACAAATGAAGGAAAAAGAAGTGGGTGTTGGGGGGGAGTGTTAACTGAGGCCGAATGCTTTGAGGGGTAGGTGGTGTTTGAGGAGATTTTTGAAGATGTCCAGAGATGCAGCAGTGCAGAGAACTGGGGGTATACATGCACTGCAGGCTGAAGACTTGACGAGCAGTAACTGGGAACCAGTGGAGGGAGATGAACAGCGGAGTGACATGTTCTCTTTTAGGAAGGTTGAAGACGAGTCGTGCTGCTGCGTTCTGGATCGTCTGCTGGGGTTTGATAGTGCATTTAGGAAGAGCTGCCAGTAAGGTGTTAAAATAGTCCATGTGATATCATAAGAACCTGTACCAGGAGCAGTGTATCATGCTCTGACAGATCACTGAAAACAAACCGTCAACCATCAGAGAGAAGATAAAATATGATCCAAAAATAACCTTAAATGTCAACTGTAATGCTGTTATCTGCTCTGAGCACATTCAGTGTTATCAAGCTCTGAAGTCCTCGTTCCACAGAGTCTTATCTCCCTGACGGACACAGACTCACCTGCTGGTCTCGCCTAAGCAAAATGGATTCTGAAAAAGGGGTGATGGTTCAAGGATGAAATCTGAAAGAAATGGGTGAAGCGGAGAAGCAGCGATAGCAGTGATAGCAGAAAAGAAGAGTGATTGCATAAGACTGTCATGCTAGTTTCTAATCTGAACATCATCATGACAAACAGAACCTCCATCCCTCTAACAAATTATGGATGAGCAAATCAAAAGAATCAGGTAAAGTAAGTAAAGAAGAAACCTTAAAAACAGAAACATGACGTGTGGTTTCTGTTTAAAGACGTGCAGAGCCAAAAATCATAAATGTTAAGAGTTGAATAATTCACACATGATTACAGTCAGGGTTACACTTCTTCTGGTTTGTCTTTTGGAGTAGTATGCTCTCTTGGGTGATTTCAGGTTGTCATCATCGGATTTAAACTACATACTGGAGTTTCTCCGATCACACCAACTGCTGCTGCGGTGCAAAGATGACCTGCCCTCTTGAATCATTCAAAGTGATGGAATCAGCCTGAAGAAGAACGTGTTTACAAGTTAAAGGAGATCTCTTCTGCTCATCCATATCTAAATAAAAACACATCATTTTAAGATGTTGGACAAGATGCTGGTGTAACCCTCAGACGTGGTTTCCTGGTTACGAGAACTTTGTGAGACTTGCACCAAACCAGACGTCAGGTTCTACCGACATATTTTTGCCAATTTCCACATTTGTACACACTGTGGTCCATCAGCGCCGCTCCATTCAATGCTCCTGTTTCCTCCTCTCACTCTCCTCTTCTCTCTCTCCTTTTTTCTCCTCCTTCTCCTCCTCTCAATCCTACTTTCACTCTCCCTTCTCTCTCCCTTTTCCTCCTCTTCCTCTTTCCTCCTGTCTCTCCTCCTTCACATCCTTTCTCCTGTTTCCTCCTCTCACTCTCCTCTTCTCTCTCTCCTTTTTTCTCCTCCTTCTCCTCCTCTCAATCCTCCTTTCACTCTCCTTTCTCTCTCCCTTTTCCTCCTTTCCTTTCTCCTCCTGTCTCTCCTCCTTCACATCCTCTCTCTCATTGTTTCATTCTTGTCATCCTCCTTTCCTTTCTCCTCCTGTCTCTCTCCTCCTTCACCTCCTTTCTCCCTTTTCCTCCTCTCCACTCTCCTCCTCCTTTCACTCTCCCCTTCCTCTCTCCTGTAATAGATTCATGTCAGTTTGTTCCACATACTTGATTTCTGACAAGTGACAACATGTTCGCCTTTCACCTTTTTCCTTCCATTTCATTCTAAAATCACACATCTGCCAAGAGCCACAAAAAATGTTTATAAAAAATCATGTGTACCAAATGCAATAACATTATTAAATTCATAATTGAACCATGCTGACTGTGGTGTTGTCGAGGACTACAGGCGCTCTCCTGGTTTCCTGCTGTGCTTGAATATTGTCTTGTTTGTCATCATGTTTCTTCTGTCTAGTTCTTGAAGCCAAAGACAGTGTTCCACTTTGTGGACAAGTAAAGTTCTATCCTATTCTATCTGTTTTATTGTTTCTTTTATTTTAAAATGGTTAAAACAGCTTCCACTACCAGGCCATTCTTTCCAGGACTGATGGCTAATAAGGCAGAGATTGATGAGATGACTCCGGATAGGCTGATGGTGTGTGTGTGTGTGTGTGTGTGTGTGTGTGTGTGTGTGTGTGTGTGTGTGTGTGTGACACCTGAACGCACCTCGGGGTCAGGCTCCTAATGAGACACACTCGGCACAGGTGTGTGTGTGTGTGTGTGTGTGTGTGTGTGTGTGTGTGTGTGTGTGTGTGTGTGTGTGTTCGCTCCGCGGTCCTCTTTTTGTGTACATGACGACATGCCCTGTGTAGGCTTCAGATAAACATGTAACTTATATGTGTGTAAGGCTTCACTCGTTAAAGAAATGAAGGTACCGGAGGAGGAACTCATGAGCGACATTTTGAAGCGGCTGACAGGTGAGTCTGCTCTACCTGTGTACAGCAACATCGAGAAGTTCAAACGAGGGAAGGACGGCTGCTACTTTGTCGCCGAAGACTTTCATGAAACCGTGAAAAAGCGAGAATTGGTCAACGCCAAGGAGAGACTAAGAGTGAGTGTGTGTTGGAAACGACTTTTTTTTTATCCACTAATGGTTCAGTTCTGTTTAATGCTTTGCTAACATCTGTTGTAGGCTTATTGGTCCCTTTTAGTGCATGTCATAACTGTAGCTGTGAATGCCAGTGGACTACAGAGACTAAAAACATGTTTGTAAGGAAGGGTTGTCCATCAGTCCTGTTAGAAATAAAGGATTTTTATTTTTAATTTAACCAGGAAACTCGGTGAGATTAGAAAATATATATTTTTCAAGAGGGTCCTGGTCCAGACAGTTAGCATTAGAAATTTTTAAGATTTATTTGTGTGCTTTCTGGACCGTTAATGTAGATAAGGATTAGAGAGAGAGTGGGAAAGGTCGGATTCGAACCTGGGTAGGACCACAACCTCCATACAGGAGAAGAGCAAACCAACCAATAGGCCACCGATGCCCCAGGGCAGCAGCACAATTTCTGAAGTTTCAGAGAAACAACGAGCAGCAAATACAAATACAATAAAATACATGATTAGACATGAAAATACAAAAATAATAAATCTAAACTGAAAATATTTTGTCAAGATCATCCACAAACACATCTGGGAGAACATCTACAGCCAGATGTGTCTGCCTCCAAGTCATTTAACATCCTCCAATGAGAGTGCAGATGAGCCGGCCCTAAACCCCTTAGTGCCCCCCAGGCAAGATCTTAGCTGGAGCCCTTCATATTGCAAAGAAGCAACAACCTCCGGGGTTGAAAAATGAAGCCGGTGTGGAAGTGTAAAATCCTGCAGTTCATCGAGTGTCCACTAGAGAGGCTGGCTCCAGGAACACAGGAAGTCACAGACACACACCAGGGGAAAAAAGCCTGTTTTTAAATAAACATGTTTACAGCCTGGTTCAAAAAAACAAATAGGCCTGATTAGTTATTTTCATCACTGGCATACACTGTACAGTTAAACGGCTTCATTTTTGATTTTATAAACGATAAGTGTTATCCAAAGTTAGTCGCGTAGCTGACCTGATTGACAGGTGGGCGGGGTGTAACGGTTTGTCAGGAGGTTTAAAACCCGCTCCAGCTCTCAGCCTGTTGTTAGGTTGACTGAAAGTTAGGGTGCGTTCCAATTGTCATTTTTGCTTAGGAAGGTTCCTAACTGAGTGAAATGACCTGGAAGCATTTAAGTGGCGGCCATGATAAGAGCCGTTCGAATTCTCTAAAAGCTAAGGAAAGGTGGGTCAATGCTTCCTTTATAACCTCCTTTAGCATAGGATACACTGGACCATCCTTTACCAAAAGAGATGAGATATGCTGCCCCACAATTCCTTGCAGCCGCAACATTTAAAGGTCCCATATTCTGCTTTTTCTGGTTTTATATGCTCTTTAGTGTGTTTTCCAAGTGTCCTGTGCATGTTTAGGTACATCTATTTGCAAAAATTCAAAGTCTGCAGAAACGCGGCTTCTCCTACCTCCTCCTGTTAGCTGTAGCATTAGCCACATGTAACGCTCGGTTCTAGCCCCCCTCGATACAAATTGTCAGTCTGACGTCATTGTCAGTGAGATCACTGATCTAAGCCCATTGGCTCGTTGTGGCAAGCCCTGCAGCTCATGTTGAAAATCCGAGAAGCGTGCTGAGAAACTGACCAATAACGACAGAGTGGATCGGCAGACCAATCAGAGCAGACTTGGCCCACGTGGGGTCTAACAGTGTGGGCTCAACAGAGTGTAGCTGACGGACTCAGAGCGTAGAGGGAGCAAGGAGGAGCAGTACATGAAAACAGACACTTCTTTTCAGGCTTTAGCTATTGTGAACATACAAAAGTAGTTACATAGATTAAATATACGAACCCCAAAAAGGGCAGAATATGGGATCTTTAAAGGTCCCATATCATGCTTTTTCTGGTTTAATATACTCTTTAGTGTGTTTTCCATGTATCCTGTGCATGTTTAGGTACATCTATGTGCAAAAATTCAAAGTCCGCAGAAACGCGACTTCTCCTACGTCCTCCTGTTAGCTGTAGCATTAGCCACATGTAACGCTCGGTTCTAGCCCCCCTCGATAAAAATGTGTCAGTCCGACGTCATTGTCAGTGTGAGATCACTGATCTAAGCCCATTGGCTCGTTGTGGTAAGCCCAGCAGCTCATGTTGCACGCTCGTTAACTTCTGTAGCACGCCCACGATATGCTGTAGCCTGCGGTAGCACAGTAGTGCTAAGGTGCTAATGTTTATGCTCCCCTCGGACGGAGCCTGTGGCTGCATTCCCAATATGGTAAAAGAGGCGGGACATTTCCGAGAACCGTGCTGAGCGACTGACCAATTACGGCAGAGCCGTCAGGCTGACCAATCAGATCAGACTTGGCCCACGTGGGGACTCTGAACGTGGGCACTTCAGAGCCTTAGGGAGAGAGTCAGAAGCGAGCCGGTGCATGGAGCGGCAGGACATGAAAACAGACACTTTTTTAGAACTTTAGTTATTGTGAACATACTTTAGTAGGTACATGGATTAAATATATGAACCCCAAAAAGGGCATAATATGACCTCTTTAAAGCGAGTCACGCATGAACGATGAACGTAAAATGTTACATCGTAAAAATGTTGATTTCTGATTGGACAGGAAGCTGATGGTTTCACTTTTGTTACTTGTAGCCTGGTGGTCTATATTTCTTTTATTTCAATCCCAACCTTGTGGTAATTAAGGTTATTTTATTTCACCGGCAAGAAGGCACAGGGGAAAGTTTTTTAGATGATCTTTTAGTAGTCCATTTTCTGAACATTGTAGTTTCAACACGGCAGACCCACGTCATTAACCTCCGCCGGCCCGTCGCATTTAATGACGTCTCCTAGTGGAAAATGTGGTTGGATTGTCAGAGCAACGAGATCGCCTTTCCCTAAGTCAGATTAGATTTTGATTTAGATTTGCTGCTTCTTTCATGCCCTGATGTTTTATATATACATGCATCTTCTCAGTGCTTAAAATCTTTGGATATTGTAAATCATGGTGTGCTGATGTTCATAACAAATCTTAGCACCCTGACTCATCGCTGTACTCTGTATGATCCAGTCAGCTGGCCTGCACTGTCTATGCATAGACAAACGTATTGGCATGTCCTTTATGTTTATGAATCTACTTGTGTGACTGTTTTCATGTTAAAAGGCGCTGGAAGCTTCAGTCTTCAGCTCTGCAACCCAGTCACAAAATGTATCGCTGTTATCTTGTTCCCAAAGTGTGTCTTGAAATGGGGAAGATGAGTTTGAGGAACGCTGTTCCTGCAGGATGATCTGTGTCTGAGCTGCTCTCTTGAAACCTTCTGAAAAGTAGTTTGAAGGTGTTGGAGGAAGATGCTTCAGGTTGTAGATGCTTTGAATAATGACTTCTCTGCTCTGAGACTCAGGACATGTTGATCTGGTTTTATGTCTGTCACTAGTTTATTGTGCTGCTTCCTGTCTCAGTACTCTCTTTAAATTATATTCTTTGACCTTTCTTACACACTGAAAACTCTCCTTACCAAAATAGCGCTCTCACTATGGTGACAGGAAGAGGCGCCTGAATGGACAACTTCGTAAAACAAAATGGTCGTTGCAGAGGAATTGGCGAGATCTTATTAGCATGTCATTTTTGACTTTGCAAACTCATGACGGCCGTAACTCGTTCATGTGGACGAAGATGTTTTTGAGAACTGAGCGTGTGTGGACAAGAGGAGGAGAAAAAAACTCAGTTTAAAAGAATACGAGGCGCTGGTGGCGCGTGCACCATAGGCTGTAGTCCTCCAATCGGGTGGCCCAGGTTCGAATCCAGCCTGTGGCTCCTTTCCTGCATGTCATTCCCCTCTCTCCCCCTCTCTCTCTCTCTCCCTGATTTCTAGCTCTATCCACTGTCCTGTCTCTCAATTAAAGGCACAAAAAGCCGGAAAATAAATCTTAAAAAAAAAAGTCCGCCTACGTGTGGACCAGGCTTCTATCTCGATGTTTAAAAAAAAAATATATATATATATATATATATATATGTGTATATATATCACTTGCTTGGCTTGAATCATGTTTATGTAACTTCTGAATGTCTCATGATGCATTCTTTTTTTTCTGTGCAGATCAGGAACTTGAACACGATGTTCTCCCGCTTGAAGCGCATGGTCCCGCTGATGCGCCCAGACCGCAAGCCGAGTAAAGTGGACACACTCAAAGCAGCCACTGAATACATCCGATTGCTTGTTGCAGTTCTGCAGGACACTGACAGAGTAAGTGCCACGTTCACCACCACTCCTGTTAAAGAAAATATAAA
The DNA here is from genome assembly GCF_963930695.1 of Labrus bergylta. Taxonomy (NCBI): domain Eukaryota; kingdom Metazoa; phylum Chordata; class Actinopteri; order Labriformes; family Labridae; genus Labrus; species Labrus bergylta. Next base: position 2,244,420 of record NC_089196.1, on the reverse strand, counting down.
AATATCCAGTCTCCCAAGATGAGCACGGCCACTTACCTGTACCCTGCACTCTGAAATGTTGATTCTTGTCATTTTCTTTTTTCTTAGGATGAAAGCAGTGGGACTGATTTCTTAAAGAATGCAATCAGTTATGGCCAGAGTGAAGGCTTGGGAGGTGACCTTTGGAGAGTCGATGATGTGAGTGTTTTCCACCATGAAGCTATGACTAACCTTCCTATCGGAGGTCGTAGCGCTTTGACTCCTAACCATGCACCCGCCTATTTGATCAAGAGACATTAATAATAATAATAACTTTATTTATATAGCACCTTTTAAAAACACAGGTTTAAAAAGTGTTTTGACAAACAGCAAAAACAAGAACAAACTAAACCAAACACAGAAGAACATAAACAACAGCAAGAACATAACAAATGCAAAATACCAAAAATAATTAAATACAATTCAACAGAAAAGAACCCATAGTGCACGATACCCAACAGACATATATAACCCGACCATCACAAGAACCATCATAAGAACCATCATAAGAACCATCATAAGAACCATCACAAGAACCATCACAAGAACCATCATAAGAACCATCACAAGAACCATCATAAGAACCATCATAAGAACCCAGGAAACACAAGAACCCAACAACACGAGCTGAGACCAAGAGGACCAAAGATGTAAAAAGATGTAAGAAACTAAAAGAGCTAAAAGCAAATCAAAAGATAACAGCAATAATAAGGTAAGAGCAGTAAAAGAAATAGAAACAAGTGGTTAAAGGATCAAGAAACTAAAACAATTATATTAATAATAATAAAAAGTAAATATAAAACATAAATAGACAACGTAAGTAAGATAAGAAATTAACAAGTTAAAACACGAGGAGTTAAGATAAGAGCATAAATAAAGAGCATAAATAACAGGACAGTAAGAAGTAAAAGAAGATAAAAATAGTAAAACCAGTAAGAAAAGACATTAAGAAGACGACATCACATAAAAGCAAGTCTGTAAAAGTATGTTTTAAGAAGGCATTTAAAAGAATTGAGTGAATCTGCGAGGCTTATCTCCTCAGGGAGGTCGTTCCAAAGTCGAGGGGCCCTGACTGAAAAGGCCTGGTCACCTTTAGTTTTAAGTCTTGACTTTGGAACGACCAGGAGGCCCCCACCTGAGGATCTAAGACTGCGGGCTCATATGGTGTCAGTAGCTCTGTTATATAGCTTGGAGCCAGCCCCGTCCGTGCTTTAAAAGTAATGAGTAAAATCTTAAAATCGATTCTAAAACTTACAGGAAGCTAAAACTGGAGTGATGTGATGAAGAACTGAACATTTAGTTTAATGGTGTTTATTTCTGTTTAGGCTGAACATTGTAACAATGACCATCTGTTTGGAGCTTTTGAAGCTAAGAACCAAAAACTAAAGCCACATTTAACCTTTACTTACTGTTCGGGTCCGCCTTGACCCGTTTTGACATTTGACGGCAGTAAAAACATCCTAAATGTCATTTTGTTTCAACCTGGAAGTTCTTTAAATTTTCCTGGATTTTCATATTTTTCTAGAGGGGCTACAAACTTCTCTGGTGCCAACAAGCGATCATGGGTGACCAAGTTTAACCGTTAAGTCAGCTTGCAGCGCGCTCACATTAAATAATCACATTAATAATTCTTTGCTCTGTGAATTTCAGCCTCCCCTTGGAAACAATATGACATCTAGTGCTTTTATTTTGAAGGTGGACAAACTGAAGTGTTGTGCTTTGTATTGACGAGCTGCTGACTCAAACCGAAACACTCAAAAGCTTGTTGATATGAATTCAATTTACGTTCCTATATTTGAGTATAAACAGCAGCTCTTAAAGGAGCAGTATGTAACTCTGACCCCTAGTGTTTAAAATAGGTACTGCAGTTCAAATTCTAAATTGAACTGCTGTGCCCCGCCCCCCCCCCCCCTCCTCTCTAGAGTGGATGCTCACACAGGTCACCATGTGGTGGACACTGAAGCTTCAGTGTTTATCCAGCTCTGCATGGGTCTGTAAACCTTGTTTCTGCTCGTGGAGCTTATAGTTTTATACATGCAGAGGCTTTTTAGGTCGGGTACAATCACTTCTATCTGAACCACTTCTCTTGACCGCTTCCATCACTGCAACACCTGTTGGTTTGATCTGATAACTGCTCTCATATCTGACAAACAGAGGGGCGTCCAAAACGGCCGTGTGGGGGTGCCTTAAAACCACCTACCTTCTCTGGTCCAAACAAATCCAGAGCATTCAGGAGCAGAATCTAAAGTTAGAAGGAGGACATACTGGCTGCTGCATTGTTGTCAGAGAAGCCAGCACTTCAACATAGCATGTTTCCTTAATGTCTGATCAGACAGTAAGATACCTTTATCATTTCACTCTCTACACATCTTACTGACTGGACCTTTAAATAAAGCTGTCATGGATTCTCTTTCTTCATGACTGAATCAGGTGTGTATTCTGATATCAGGCTCTGTTTTTTAATTCTATGCTTTTTTTCCTGACAGTTGCTGGACATGTCGGAGGAGCACATGGAAGACGGATTCACTTTGGCCCCGGAACCGGTAACGGAGGACGGCGACATGAGCAGACTGGTGCTGCAACACTGCGTGATGCCTTCATACCAGTTCATCATCCAAGTAGCTCCCGATCAAAGCTCGGTAACTCATTGCACTCATGTTGTGTTGAATTTCATGTTCTCTGATCCTGATCCTTGGAGCTGGAGTGTAGTGGAGCGATAATTGAGATGTCAGACGTGCAGCGGGGAAAAACCTGAATCCTGACTCAGACAGAGATGAAGCTAATTCTCACTCTGATAAGTTTGACATAGCGGCGGTTACACCATGATTACTGCCTGCTTCTATCACGTCAACCACTTGTTGCAAATTTACATTTCAATAAAGAGATGTTAGAATTTCAATCATAACATCCGAGGCTCCTTCCAGGCATCTCTCCTAGTTAAAGTCTGACGTCAATTCATTAAGTGCGGGCAGAAACGTGTTTTATACAGAACGCCTCGGGGGGGGGGGGGGGATCTCTTTTCTTCTCCTCTCCTCTCCTCTCTTCTCTTTTCTTCTCCCCTCCTCTCTTCTCTTTTCTTCTCCTCTCCTCTCCCCTCTTCTTCTCTCTTTTCTTCTCCTCTCCTCTCCCCTCTTCTTCTCTCTTTTCTTCTCCTCTCCTCTCCTCTCCTCTCTTCTCTTTTCTTCTCATCTCTCCTCTCCTCTCTTCTTCTCCTCTCCCCTCCCCTCCCCTCTTCTCCTCTCCTCTCCTCTCCTCTCCTCTCCTCTCCTCTCTTTTCTTTTCTTCTCCTCTCCTCTCCTCTCCTCTCTTTTCTTTTCTTTTCTTCTCCTCTCCTCTCCTCTCCCCTCCTCTCTTCTCTTCTCTTCTCTTTTCTTCTCCTCTCCTCTCCTCTCTTCTCTTTTCTTTTCTTCTCTTTTCTTTTCTTCTCATCTCCTCTCCTCTCCTCTTTTCTTCTCCTCTCCTCTCTTCTCTTTTCCTCTCCTCTCCTCTCCTCTCCTCTCCTCTCCTCTCTTTTCTTTTCTTCTCCCCTCCTCTCATCTCCTCTCCTCTCCTCTTTTCTTCTCCTCTCCTCTCTTCTCTTTTCCTCTCCTCTCCCCTCATCTCCTCTCCTCTTCTCTCCTTTTCTCTTCTCCTCTCGGCTCCTCTCTGAGCGAGGCCCTTCAACGGAGGCAATCAGGAGAATCCGGTGTACATCTCTGAAATGAACTGCCAGGAATATAATCACATCTGCAATCAGCGTTAAATGTTTGATTGTGGCTTTAAAAATCGCCCTCACACAAGAGACCCTTTTCCTCTGATTGTCTAATTCACGGTGACGAGGATGAGAGCGATACGAGACCTTATAGTTCCAACACGTGTGTCGTCATGTCTTTTCACTCTTATCTGTACGACCAGCTGTTGACATTTTAATTTCTCCTCAAGCAGTAGTTCAAGGTTCAAACGACCCCGATAAGAAAATAAAATGTACTTTAATAATCCTGCCAGGGGAAATTAAATTGGACACTCTGTTGTTGAACATGCTACACACACACACACACACACACACACACACACACACACACACACAGAAACTCCTGTGGACAAACTGATGGAGAGATGTCAGAGTGAGGGGGGGGGCTGCACACAGAGAGCACTCCTGAGCTGGTGGGGGTTCGATGCCTTGCTCAAGGGCACCTCAACAGTGCTCAGGAAGTGAACTGGCACCTCCCCAGCTGCCAGACCAACTTCCAGATTTGGTCCACACCAGGACTTGAACTGGTTCTAGACTCAAGTCCCTACAGACTGATCCACTGTCATGAACATAAGCACATGCGATGTAAAATAAAACTTGTGTCCTTTCTTTTGTACCGTCAGAAAAAGAAACATAACCTGTCCTCCTCTCCGCAGATGTCTCAACCTTTCTGATCGGGGGACGAGCAGAATGCTTGGATCGATATTGAAGATCTGACAGGTAGTGGCATCCTGTTTCCTAACTTAAAAAACTGTACAGCCTGTCCTGCCTTTCTGCTGAAGCACATGAAGGACACTACACCCCCCGCCTTCCTCTGTTGTCCTCCTCTTCACCCATAAAACCCACCACAGTTCAAGATTCAGGACTCCATGTAATTGTCTTTTTTCTCATGTCTGCAGATTTCAAAAGAAAAAAGACAAAATGTTGTTGAACCTGGTGACTTCCTTTTCAACTTTTACCTTTGATGTTTCACTCAGGAGTGTGACAGAAAGAAACACATGTAGCACAAAGACTCATGTGGATTTAAAGTGAGTGCAGCACATGCCCCTCTGATACGGAGTGTGACAGAGGAGGGGGAGGGGGGCAGTTTGTTAATGATCCTGACAGCCTGTGGAAGGAAACTGTTGGGCATGCTGCTCGATGTAGCAGAAATGCTCCGGTACTTTCTGCCTGACGAGAGGCGGTCAAACAGTTTGTGAGACGGGTGGTTGGAGCCCCAGGCCTTAAGAGCACAGCGCTGATTGTGAGGCTCAGTTACACTTTTCACCCCTTACCCCCACCACTTAGCCCTACCCCTCGTTTTGGAGTGCCACTTTACCCCTTTGAACAGACTAGTGGTGAAATCTTTCCCCTATAAGACAACCCTTTAAGAGCCTGATCCGTCATTAATGTTCATCGGCTGAAATGACATAAAAGGAAAGAATATTGTCTTCATGCCTTTTCTGAAGAAACGGGGCACAGTTCATTGGAACATCATCAAACTAAGTTAATGTTAATGTTGTCGTCATTTTCAGATCTCATTTGTCATTTTTGCCGGTGATGCGCAGTGCATTCTGGGAGATGACTCTGTTTTAGAGGGCAAAGTAGCCCAAACACTTCAACCCTACCCCTACATGTGAACGTGCTAAGTGGTGGGGGTAAGGGGTGAAATGGGACTGAGCCTTAAGTTTCCTGCAGGAATGGGAGAGGGGCGCCAGTAAAAAAAAAAAAAAAAAAAAATCAATTAAAGAAAAACCTTATTTGTAATTCAAACAATTATTATAATTATTATTAATTTTTTCAACTCAAAAAAACTTCCGCTGGCTGTCTTCACTATCCTGTTAAACTGCTGTTGTTCAAACAAAGAAAATATCAACACAATGATGTCATCGTAGCTGTAGTTTAGTGTCTTATTATATATTAGTGAGTAGTGAGGAAGGAGGATTTGAAGTCATGGTGGTTGAAGCTGACTGAAGTTTGTGGGTCTGTTGAGTATACAAATGCTGCCCCCGTGTGGTCAGAAAGGATATAGTTATTTATTTTATTTTTAAATGGGGACAGTGCACATTAAGGAACATAAATATGGTAACTATGTCACACTTCCATCTGTAGTCCCCTGGAAAGGTTGATGGTTCACATGTAAACACATTTACATAACGACAAGTAATGACCAAACAACAACATGAACTGTACTTTAGTTGACAGAGACACATTTAAAGTGGATAGAGTGACCTTCAGAGTGTGGCTGCTCGTCTCTCAGCTACATGTCACTTAACCCCCGACCTTCCAGTCAAGATATGACCGACTCCACCACTGAGCCACAGCCGCCCATGAGCCACAGTATGTCGTGATAAAACTTCTAGAGGCTTTTTACAATCACAGACCAGCACTGGGAAATATTGTTAAACTTTGCCGAAACATTGTCAGCGTTGACTTGAATGATCTTGGCCACTCAGAAGACAAAGAACATCTTGGAAGACCCTCAGCCCCCTCTGCATGCAGAGTTTAGTTTAGAGTTCAGGTCAGGGAGGACTTTGCAGGTGATTATGAGGAGTTTAGAGTGGATACGCTGGAAGATAGGGAGCCAGCTGAGGTTATGAAAGACGGGGGTGATGAGGTCACGGGTGTAGACGGGAGTGTGTGGCAAGGCAAGCAGCAGAATTCTGGATATATTGTCGTTTCTTGAGTTTTTTGAACGATGAAGCGTAGATGAGACTGTTGCAGCAGTCCAGTGTGGAAGTGATGATATTGTGTCCCTTTCATCACCACACTGACTCCAAACGTAAAGACACACTGACACAGATGTTTCCACTACATCAGACTCCTTCATGCTTTATTTTCAACAGCACAGGAGCTGATATGATACACGTTGTTACAGCGCCCTCTGCTGGTTCATCACTGTATGTGGAGTCGTGCGTGCGTGTGTGCGTGCGTGCGTGCGTGTAGTTAACACACTCGCAGCAGAGTCGTTCAGTGTTGGTGAAGTGGTTAATAACTCGATGAATCGTGTTCTTTCTATTAAAGCTGTTTATGTTTCACTTTTAGGGGCCTGTTGCTTTGAAGAAACGGATTTATCCATGAAGAAAATGAAGAAAAATGCAATTTTATTTAATTTTATTTTCACTTTTCACCTTTATAATTTATAAGCCGATATGCATGTGCTTTTATTTTCATTTACATAAAACTGTAACCTTGACAGCCCTGAAATAAATCCTTCAAATCTGCTTTAGTTTGTTTTCTTGGATTTTCTAACTCACTATTTCATCATTTCACTGTTCAAAAGATGCTCAGACAACTTCTTTTTTTTTTTTTTAGCTTTCCTTATTTAATACTGTGAATTAATTCATATATTTGACTGTTGTTGATGAATATTTCAGAGTGGCAGAGAACACCGAACAAAGGAGCACAGATACAGAGCTCCAGTTCAATCCTTTATTTTCTATAGTTCCAACTGGTTTATCTGACAACAAAGGGAAAAAAGGGTTTAATGTCAAGGGATTCATGGTGGTGCAGTGGTTAGCTCTGTATCCTCACAGCGAGGACGTTCCTGGTTTGAATCCCAGTCTGACAGAAGCCTCAGTGTGTAGTCACAATTCAGAAGTGGCACCATTGAAACATATGCAAATTAAACAAAACACAGTAAATAAAACATGAACTAAATAAATGCTTAAACAAAGGAAACTTAAATTTTTCAGAACACAGTCAAAACTATTTTCCACACACAGAGCCAGATAGAGGACTGGCTTCTCTGACAACAATGCAGCAGCCAGTATGTCCTCCTTCTAACTTCAGATTCTGCTCCTGAATGCTCTGGATTTGTTTGGACCAGAGAAGGTAGGTGGTTTTAAGACACACCCTACACGGCCGTTTTGAACGGCCCTCTGTTTGTCAGATATGAGAGCAGTTATCAGGTCAACAGGTGTTGCAGCGATGGAAGCGGTCAAGAGAAGTGGTTCAGATAGAAGTGATTGTACCCGACCTAAAAAGCCTCTGCATGTTTCTAATAAGCTCCACGAGCAGAAACGTGCTCAAACTAGGATCAATATTGGAGATGCTTTTGAAAAATGGAGAGAGGTTAGAACACAGAAAGGTTTACAGACCCATGCAGAGCTGGATAAACACTGAAGCTTCAGAGTCCACCACATGGTGACCTGTGAGAGCATCGACTCTAGAGGAGGGGGGGCAGACAGCAAAATTTAGAATTTAGACTGCAGTACCTATTTTAAACACTAGGTGTCAGAGTTACATATTTTTCCTTTAACTGTTTGTTTTCAAATGTTTAGTCAGGTCTTAATCATGTTCAATCAAATCAAGGCGTCAAAACTAGAAGCAACAATCATGCTGAATGGACCTCTGACAGCATCTCATTCTACAACTTGATTATAATAATAATGTTGCATTAACATTTAATCAGCAGGGTATCTGAGCCTGTCTGTGAGCTGTGACTCGACACAGACGGTGCAAACTGTGAGCCTGAATCCTCAGGTAGACGTTCTGAGGTGGATCTTTGAACAGAATCCATTTCTATCCATTTTGACACAGGTTCAGGAAAGCCCCTTGAGCATGCTGCTGTAGTATCCATGTCAGCGACTTCAGAGCCGATTACTTAGCAATAGCAATTGTTCACTTTTATTGACAGACCTTCAAACACAGACAGAGCAAACTGTGAGCCCAAATCCTCAGGAAGTGGGTATTTGGATCAGGTAAAACCAGCAGGTGTCCGTCGGTAAGATTAGACTCTGTGACACTGACAGACACTCAGAGCGGATAACATCATTCCAGTCAAAATTAGTTTATTCTTATATTTAGAATTTTCATTTCTTATTTGTGCTTAATGTCAGATTTCTGTATTTCTTTGACATATCTTCATATTTATTCATCTCTGTGATTGTCAAAGGTTGGATTATTTTCTTCTTTTATTGTATCTATTCCTCTTTGTCATGATGCTTTTAATGTCTTTGTGTGAAGCACATTGTAGGTGAGATGTGCTGCAGCCTACACATTTGCCTTACATTTTATTGTTAACATGCTGTTCACCATTCGACCAGCAAGGTGGCGCCTGCTTGATGCGTTGCAGTTAACAGTCCGACTTGAACTGGGCCTAGAAAAAAAAACATTTAAGGACAAACCGGAATCCACACAAGCTGCGCGTGTTCCTCACAAACTCAAAAACCCCACGTGCTACCTAAGATTGAATCCTATATTGCCACGAGCGGGGGCCTTTTTGGGGAGGGGGGGGTGTGTGTGTGTCAGACCGTGGACAGGCAGGCGTGGCAGTGGGCTGGTCCAGGGCGCACAGAGGGGATGAAACACATCAGGATCCATTGACTTGGTATCAGCTGAGGCCCTGAAACATCCGACAAAGGAAACGTGGTGTTGGGGAGCACAGCTTTGATTTTTTTTACCACAGCTGCTGATTCTGAGGGCGCTTCGTGGGCAGTGGGTGTGCCGCACCCACGCAGAGGACACCGTCCTGAGGATGCACTGAGGTGAGGAGCCTACAATGCATCCTGATATTTGTGTCTCAGAGTGGAACAAGCGGTCTTGGAGAAATTGCTGGGCGTAGCATGATGTCTGTGTCTGATGTTTACAGTCATGTCGTTGTTCATACGGGGCATCACGGCTTTCTGCGCAAAGGATTTAGTCTGTGATTCTATTAAAAATATTAAACTCGTTTTAGTTGTTCGTTGCACAGCAGCCTCTCAAAATCGCTTTATTGTGCCTCTGAGGTCCCGTATGAGCAGACTGTGTTGTGTGTTCAGAGCCTGGTGTGTGCTAAAGCCATGATGGGTCTAATCTCGCTTAATAACAATCCAGTGATGGCTTTTCGTTTATTTAACAGGAGCTCATTCTAGCTGGTGCAGCCTACCGATGTGTTATGGTTTTTTGTTTTTTTTTACAAAGAGGAAAGTCGCGCAGTGATATGTCGTCGCTGCTGTCCTCTGCATGTTGCTGGGTGGCCATTAGCGGATCCTCGCGCTGCTGGTGCTGAGGCTGTGTTGCTAGGCAGCCATGCAGAGCCGCGAGCCGCCAGAGGATGCTAACAAAAGAAACAACAACAACCTTAAAAAACTGCATTGTGCTTTCACATTGAAATGTGGCGCTGCAGAATACACAAGCTGCACATACATGACTGTGATCAATAATCAAGCTTGTGTCTCTCCCTCCTCCCCCCATGTGGCACAGGGTGTTTAGGGAGTCGAGGAAGATTTGATTCCCCCACAGCAGCACAATGGCAGGCAGAGAGCCAATCATGGAGTCCCTCTGAGTCTCAGCTGTTGGGTTAGGATAGACGATGATGTGAAAGTCAAGGCCCGGGAAATAGGCCCGCAGGGACCCGTTACTATAGTTGTAGTGCTGCCTGAAGACACACTCTCCTCTTCAGTTCACCTAACAAATGAACCTTTTATATTTGCACATTAACACTCAACTCCCTCTGCTTGACTTAAGGGAGGGGAGGATTGTTATGAAACTAACATTAACCCCAAAGAGGAGCAGATTCTGTAAGATTCCAACAGACTGGGAAAACAACATAATGATTCATTTTGAGTAAACTATTCCTTATTAAGAGTGTTGTAGTCAAAACCACACTAACCGGGACCAGAGTGCTCCGAGACCGAGTCAAGACCAAGAGCATAAATATCACAGAAAAATCATCATCTTGTGTGCAGTGGGCGTGTCACTCACATTATGAATGACTAGAAGTTATTTATTCTTTTTAGAAAGAGGGCGTTTTCCTTCTAGTCACAGTAATGACGTGGAATAATAGCCTCTCAGTGGTGGTCTTGACCGGTCTAGATTTAAAGGGGACATATTCTCCCCCTCCTCCACCTTTTCCAACAGTCCCCTGTGGTCTAAATGAAACATCTGTGCTGTGCTTTGGTCAAAATATAACATGAATCAAGCACCAGAAGAGGTTTGTGACCCTGTATAAACCAGCTCTCTCAGAACGCTCCGTTTTGGTGTGTGTGTCTCTTTAAATGTAATGACCCCCGCCCCTGAGTTTTCCCAGTAGACATCACTCCTCTGTAGTGAGAATAAAAATGGCGGACCTGCTCAAAAGTTTTGTTCTAGTCTGGGGGTGGAGTCCATGGGTGGAGATATCAGGAGAGGGGAGGGGCTTTTTTATTTTATTTTTACCAGAATTCCACTGTGACATCACAAGGAGAGCACATTTGAAACAGAGCATTTTTCTCTGTGTTGTAAGACTTATGCAGACCACAAACAAAGGACTGGATGGGTTTATTTCACATGTTGTGGATCAGTAGACACTCAGGTTACACAAACATATGTTCAATAACACTGAAGAAGAGGATTTTTCATGATATGTCCCCTTTAAAATCCGGAGAAAAAGAGGATGGCTGCTTCTCATAATAGTTTTGTAGAAAGACTAGAGACACATATCATCGTTAGAAAAACATGGTCAAGTGGATTTAGCAGATATGTGACCTTTTAAGATTTAAATGAAGCTCAGTTCTCCGGGGTGCAGCTGGTGTGGTGAGTGAAATATAACTTTGCACAGTCAACAAAATGTATTCTAGCTCTACATCATTTATGCATTAATGCATTTCCTCCTGTGCATGCAGCATTTCTGCAAAGCACTCAGCTCAATCCGTGTTAAGAGGAAACGTGTTCACTTCTACTGTACAGCGTCTGAAACAGCTTGACCTCCCTCGTGTGATATCTACATGTCATCACGGCTTCCTCTTCTGTGGGTGAACCTAAGGCTGGACTACTGATTACTTTGAAAGCCTTTCTCCCAGCTACATGACAGACATTTAAGTACCTTATGAGCCGACTCGTACGTTGAGATCCCAGAGGCAGAGGTCTTCTGATATAGAAACCAAAGCGGGGCAGAGCATTCGCTGTAAAAACTCCAAAACCGTGGAACAACCTTACCCGAGGAGATCAAGTCAGCTGAGTCAGTCATCTCTGTTACATCACTTCTTAAGACACACTTTTACCCACGAGCATTTCCTGGTTTTAGTTCAATTTTACATTTAAAATTAATTTACAATAATTTTATAAATGTTTTTGATTTCTTAATCTTTGCCTTGTTTATTATTCCATGACCTGCCTGTGTTTACATTGGCTTTATTATTGCTGTCCTCTGAAAGTCCTTTGTAGGTTAATTTTGGAAAGTGCTCTATAAATAAAGGTCGTTATTATTATTAAAAAGATGATGTTATCATCGTAGATCAGGATCCATCGCTGATGAATGAGCTGCTATTTGACGATAACGGCTCCAAGATAAGGTGGACATATTTTCAAACCTCCATATCGGGACACTTTAATTTGACCACTAACCCACATATATGGATCCACAGATCAGTGTCCTGCACTGATCACACGATGTGGTAGGTAAAGGTTTCCTCCTGAGCAGCTCCTTTAAGTTGGTTGTCAGCGATGTTTTCTTCCTGAAGTTGATCGTATCAGAGCAACCTCCGGCCTCCACCAATTGGTTTGTCCTTATTTTAATCTGGTGCTGTATGTCAGCGTTTCCATTGCAGGTCAATGAAATTGGAAACTTGCAATGTGTGCAAAACGCAGGATATTCATTGGCTGGTTCTTTTGGAAGGAAGCTGTAGCTCTCCTGGAGCTCTTTGGAGAACGCTGACTTCTTTTTCAGTATGACAGCTCACCTACGTGTCATTACACAGCAGGTCCTGTTAGCATGATAAGCTAGGCTACCTGTCGTTACTCAGCAGGTCCTGTTAGCATGATAAGATAGGCTACCTGTTGTTACGTAGCAGGTCCTGTTAGCATGATAAGCTAGGCTACCTGTTGTTATGTAGCAGGTCCTGTTAGCATGATAAGCTAGGCTACCTGTCATTACGTAGATGGTCCTGTTAGCATGATAAGCTAGCCTACCTGTCGTTACTCAGCAGGTCTTGTTAGCATGACAAGCTAGCCTACCTGTGGTTATGCAGCAGGTCCTGTTAGCATGATAAACCCTGAGATTGATTGACACTTGAACAGACCAATCAGTGTTGAACTTTGACCTGGGGTGCATCAGTGATGTTTTTCTATCGGTAAAAACAGCAACGGCCTTATACAGACAAATCAGTGTTGTTAGCATGCTGTATGGACAGGGACTGTTCAAAACCGGATCATACTAGTGTTTAATAGATATTTTTGGGGACTCGGGACCAAGAGGCAAAATCTGGTCTTGAAAAATGAAGCCAATGTGGGAGTGCAAAATCCTGTAGTTTGTGTACACATACACACTCATTCAAAAAGCTGTTTTTACAGTGAAGTATCTTCAAATGTACTCTTAAACCAAAAGAAGGCCGAGCGTTTGATGCTTGAGCTCCTCGGCTTTAAAACGACCTGAGGATCTCAGACGAACTCCATCAGTCGTCGTCTTTAAATCTCTTTTGAGGACTTATTTTAACATTAGCCAACTTGTTTGAGTAGTTTCTGTTTAATTCTCTCTGTCTTCTTGTTTTATAGCTACATTCTTGTTTTTAGTCTCAGGGTTTAATGTTCTGTAAAGTACTTTGTAACCTTTGTTTAGATAAGTGCTTTTTAAATAAACTTTATTATTAGTATAATTTTAAATGTTCACTGTTGTCCCGTGTTGGAAACCTGCGTGTAGAGAGACTTGATCGTCCTGGAGCTGTCTCATCATCTGAATGTGATCCACTAACGGGCCGTAATGACATCAAGCTCATGAAAGGGAAGACGAGGGAAATCAATCAGGAGCTACTCAGGTCATTACTCAAACCCATCTGCCTCTCAGCTGGATGTGAGTGCTCAGACCTGCAGAGACCACCGAGAGAGAGGGGGGGGGGGGGGGGGGAGTTGTTTACAGAAGAGGGAAAACGTGAGGGACTGATGTGCATCAAACAAATTCATGCTCACAAGGGACGTAACGATTCACTCAATTCACTATACGATTCTCTCACGATTTATTTTACAAAATGAGACTGAAGACAGATGAAGACACCTTCTCGTTGTGGTGTGGATTAAATGCTGCATCATGTTGGTTGTGCTATTTGTGTAGTTCTCTGTCCACACCTCCGATTTAATAGACGTTGGTGCGTCCTCAATTTCTAAATCTTGCTCTACAGCTTCCATGATAACGACGGCTAAAAGATAGCGCCCTCTGCTAATTAAAAAACAGTATTGTGATTAATTTTTCAGAGTACTGATGTGAACCTTGACATCTCTCTTTTTTTATCCAAAGATCTCGGTGCAAAGCTGAGCATCAGATCGGTCAATCCTTGTGTTCTTCTGAAGGATCCAACTCCAGAAAAATATTTGTTGAACGGCTTTAGCGTTACTGAATTTCTGATTGAGCACTTCTGGTTCAAACCCAGCTCCAATAGACGAGGAGAGTTTTAGTAAAATGATGATGCAGCATGCTCTGCCTTTATCACAGTGTGATGGAGGATTGAGTGGAAGCCCCCATCTATACCCCCACAGAGAGAGAGAGAGAGAGAGAGATAGAGAGAGAGAGGGGGAGAGAGACAGAGAAGTAGAGGGAGAGAGAGCGAGCGAGAGAGAGGGCGAGACAGAGACAGAGAGATAGAGGGAGAGAGAGAGACAGAGAGATAGAGGGAGAGAGAGCGAGCGAGGGAGAGAGGGAGGGTGAGAGAGAAAGAGGGGGAGAGAGAGAGAGCCAGAGAGATCGAGGGAGAGAGGGAGGGTGAGAGAGAGGGGGAGAGAGAGAGAGACAGAGAGAGAGAGGAGAGATAGAGGGAGAGAGCGAGAGAGGGAGAGAGAGAGAGACAGAGAGATAGAGGGAGAGAGAGCGAGCGAGGGAGAGAGGAAGAGAGAGAGAGAGAGAGAGAGAGAGTGAGAGAGAGAGAGAAATAAAATCAAACACCTGAAGCTGAGGGAAACATCTTTGTGTGTTTTCTGTATTGTATAGTAGTCCGTATAGTGTTGAATGTGTTTAAATATGTGATGAGATGTGAGACCCGGGGGCTTCTGACCTCTGGATATGGTGCACTTTATCCAGAAGGTCCATTAAAGGTTTAGTCATCTGTCAGCTCGTCTCATTCCAGAGGATGTGATGGCACTTTATTTTCTGCTGCTGGAGTGATCCTCTTAAATGTTTGAGGCTGAAATCAGTCAAGGGAGACAGTAACACCAGACAGGAAACACTGGGGAAAGAACTACAAAATAAAACAGGAAACACTGGGGAAAGAACTACAAAATAAAACAGGAGACACTGGGGAAAGAACTACAAAATAAGTCAGGAAACACAGGGGAAAGAACTACAGACTAAAACAGGAAAAACTGGGGAAAGAACGACAAACTAAAACAGGAGACACTGGGGAAAGAACTACAAAATAAGTCAGGAAACACTGGGGAAAGAACTACAGACTAAAACAGGAAACACTGGGGAAAGAACTACAAACTAAAACAGGAAACACTGGGGAAAGAACTACAAAATGAAACTTAAATGGTGTATTCTAATCAGTATAGAAACCATCTTATAAGTCGCCGTTATCAAACAAAAACCATCGTCATTACCATCATCATTATCATCATAAAGAGTTGGGTCTTTAGCTTTTTCATAAAGATGCAGACTCCCCACAGAGAGGCTCCTGTCAGACTCCCCGTCTGACAGGAGTTCAGACCAGAAACTGCGCTAACAACTGCATCACCATGCAGCCCTGAAGGAATACCAGATAAATAACAATCCAAAAATAAACAATATAGTTAACATCAGAGGTTGTGGAAAAATGTATACAGTATAGTATCGTGATATTTTGCATGCCGATATTAAACCGTCTAATGGCCGCCAAGTATCAGTATCAGTATAAGTATAAGTAGCAAACAGCTTTTTTAATTTGTAATTGCTGAAGGGGATGCATGGTTCATTTTGAACAAGTTGCATTGTTTCCTGCAGTTGTCCAGTCATCCGTACATGTTTGTGTTCAGTTCAGTTCATTAAGAGTGAGATACCATCAGATCAGATTGTGAGGAGCATGCAGCCTTTACAGGGTTTTACTTTCATCACAGTGTTGGTCCGTCTGTGGGCTTGACTCTCACTGTGTAGAAATAAAAAGACTGAAGTGAGATGAATAGACTGAGACTGAACAGGTCTTGGTTTTGTTTAATTTTGTGGACATAATATGCAGCTTAAAAAGTTTCAAATCGCATTGATATTGAATTGTGACTCAAGTATCGTGGGGCCTCAGGTGACTCCCAACCCCTCTTAAAATGATCTCTTAGATATTAATTTATCAAACTTTATAGAGAAATATTGAACGATGTTACCTCATGTTGCATATTTTTTATGTTCATTTTTAAGTTTTTATTAAAAATTATTATTATTCAAAGTAACATGAACACTGGTTTACAGCTGGGGCCCGTTCTGCTGCACAAAAGATCACATCAGACGACAGAGGAACGTCAACACAGACACTCAGGAGGGAGAAAGGGGCGGGGCATAAAAATTAACAGATACAAGTGAAATCAGTGATTAAAGTTTGTCCATCCCTCGGCCTCAGGTGGTGTTTACCTACCTGCTCTAAACCTATAACTGAGTTTGTTGTCCTGATGTGAAGTGAGCCATGTTGGAGTCATTGAGACGATGTAGAACAGGAGAGAGGGTGTGGTGTGTGTGGGACCTTATCTGCCCCCTGCAGCAGTGTGTGTGTGTGTGTGTGTGTGTGTGTGTGTGTGTGTGTGTGTGTGTGTGTGTGTGTGTGTGTATGCATGTGGAGTTGAGGAGGTTGGTTCGGGGTGGGGCCATCTCTTTTCAGAAACATCTTTTACGGTAACTCTTGACTCTTTCTCCAATTACCGAGCTGTATCCCGAGCTGACTTCCTGTCTGTGGTTGTGACGCCGCCGGCTGCACGGGAGCTCTTACTGCTAATGCTCCATTTGCTTTAACTCTGCATTTCCACCAGCCGCTGCCCTGAGGGATACGGCCTCCTTAATGTGAGGGTAGGTTATTTCATCTTAATGCTGCCGTTTGAATAGAAACAGAACTCCCGGCTCAATGTGTAGTCCGACATGATGTTTATTTTTGTACCTGCAGGAGGAGACTCGGCTTTCATGTTAATGCACGATACAAAAGGATTTGTTGGAGTTGATTTCTACACGACTGAGCTTATTGATTAAACTGACAGCTGGTATTTGATCCATCGTCTGTGCTGGTTAGCTCCATAGATGCTGACAACCTCTGGGCCACTTTGCAGAACTCTTGTGAGCACAGGCTCAGAAAGAACCATAAATATTCTGCTTCCTGCACTTCTGTTCATTGGGATAAGCCTCGTCTTTATTTAATCCTCGCAGGATTCATTCTGTTATTTCTGTCCATCTTACCCGACCCATTACTGAGACACTTTACATTTAACCTCCTTTGCATGCTCACTTGATGCCGTACCTGGTTAAGATTTTCGTTTCAAAATAAGTCTGGGATGAAAAAAAGGGATCACCATGGCAAAAGAGAGATCAGTGATTTGTTAGTGGCTTGTTGTGTTCTGTGAAAGCATGGTCGGTTGATTTGTTGGACAACATCAGGCATCTAGACTCTGGAGTCTGTCATTTCTCAACCGATGGACTCTTTACTCAGCAGTCTCTACCATCAGTGTGTGAATGTGTATGAATGGATGAGTTAATACTGATGGACTCTTTACTCAGCAGCCTCTACCATCAGTGTGTGAATGTGTATGAATGGATGAGTTAATACTGATGGACTCTTTACTCAGCAGCCTCTACCATCAGCGTGTGAATGTGTAGATGTGACCTGCAGTGTTAGTGTTAGTCTTCTGACTTTCATTAGTCAGAAGACCACAAGGTCAGAAGAAAGAGTGAGTCCAGTTAACAATCGTTTCATGTGTTTTGGGCCTGTGTGCGGTTTATTATGCTCTGTGAAGGTACTAGTCCTCAGGCCAAAACGTGTCATGGTACAGAACCACACTTAAAAGTTTAAGATGTTTTTTTTTTTTAATCCTCCCTCATAGCTGTTTCCTCCCTGACTCCAGTTGTTGTGCTAAGCTAAGCTAACCAACTGCTGGTTGTGGCTTCATAATTTACACACACTTTAAAATAAGAGGACAATAATTATATTGATGGTTTAGGTCATGGCTGGATGGATGGATGAAGTAATGGATGGATAGATTATTGATGGATGGATGCATGGATGGATGATGGATGGATGAAGTAATGGATGGATGGATTATTAATGGATGGATGCATGGATAGATGATGGATGGATGGATGATGGATGGATGGATGATGGATGAAGTAATGGATGGATGGATGGATGGATGATGGATGGATGGATGAAGTAATGGATGGATGGATGGATGGATGAAGTAATGGATGGATGGATGGATGGATGATGGATAGATGAAGTAATGAATGGATGGATGATGGATGGATGGATGGATGATGGATGGATGATGGATGATGGGTGGATGGATGGATGGATGGATGGATGATGGATGGATGATGGGTGGATGGATGGGTGGATGGATGGATGATGGATGGATGATGGATGGATGATGGATGGATGGGTGGATGGACCGCTTGTTAGAAACAGTGATTTAGATGGAAGAGGGTCACAAACAATCCATGCTGGATCAGCAAAATGACGGAGCAGAGAGGAAAACAAACTGAGAGTTTGTCAGCAGCAGGATGATTGGTTGAAAGTGGTCGTGGTGAAATGTGGTTGGTTTAATACTTGAGAGTAAATGCCCTGAATCAGCTGATCCCCATGTGGGAAGAGACAGAGGAAGAGAGATCAGTAGAGATGGAGCGATATGAATGAGCATGAGTCACTTTGATTTGATTGTGATGGCAGAATAAAGTGCTCTCTCAGCAGCATTGCTAACATGCCTACTTCTTTCTTCACAGCTTTCCCCCGCTGCTTCTTGGTTGTAAGTCCCCAAAAGAGTAGAAGATGAGCAAGTCTCCCACCCCGAAAAGCACCCCGGTGCAGCGCAGCCCCAGCGATGGGTTCCCCGAGAGCCTCCCGTCTCCTCAGCACTCCACGCCCGGCTCCGGACCCCAGCACAAGAAACGCATCTCCAGCCTCCTGCAGAGTCCGGTGAGATGTCTGCTAGTCTCTGTGTGAATGATTTATCGTCTCCCGCTCCTTCCCTCTAGACGTGGTAACCTCCTCACATTATCCTTCCTTCCCTATCCTTTATCCGTTCTCAAATGACAGCATGACTGTGTGTTTCTCTGCATATGGGAGAGGGCTCCAGTGAGGATACATTATGCTGAGGAAGTAGTGTGTGAAGTGGACAAGGTGACCATGAAGTGAAAGGAGAGTAGAGAGTGTCTGACTCTTGTGAGCGTGTGTAGTGTATGTGTTTGTGTTGATACTATAAAACGTATACTGTGTTTGTGTGTGTTTTTTTTGCACAGTCATTCAGGGAGGAGCTGGATGTGCTGATCCAGGAGCAGATGAAGAAGGGCGGCAGCTCGTCCAACCTCTGGGCGCTGAGACAGCTGGCTGATTTCATGGCCTCGCATGGCTCTCCGGCCGCCCTGCCCGTCTCCCCATCCAGTACGTACACACGTCCGTCCCTGCGCCTCATCGCTTCTATACATCAATCAATCAATCAATCAATCAATCAATCAATCAATCAATCAATCAATCAATCAATCAATCAATCAATCAATCAATCAATCAAACTTTATTTGTTCAGCACTTTTCATACAACAAATGCATCACAAAGTGCTTTACATCAACATTTAATCAAACAGCAACAACATGACTCCCCCACCCCTATCCCACAATCCAAAAACTAAGGTCTAAATAACTAAATAAGAAACGTAATGAGGAAACGCTATCATTTATTCTAAATGAGGAAACACAGGAGGTTCAAAATGTAATAAAACTATAAAATGAGATTTAGTTAAAAGCTCTACTAAAAAGGTAGGTCTTGAGTTTGCTTTTAAAAATGTTTACATTGTGTTCTACATACATGCAGTAATTGGGATCATAAAGGAGGTTGAACCATTGTGTGTGTGTGTGTGCGTTACTGCAAAGCATCCCTTCACCTCTGTAATCCACTTTGCATGTCTGAACTCACCTGGAGAAAGGCGACCTCATCTGTTGTATGGATGGTTGGCCTAGATAATCCACTATGGCGCAGCACTGCAAAAACGACTTCTTAGCAAGTGTAGTTATCTAATTTTTAGTATAAATATCTTAATTGGGGGCGCCGGGAAGCCTAGTGGTTGGTACGGAGGCTGTTGTCCTCCAGGCAGGCGGCCCGGGTCTTAAATCTGATCTGTGGCTCCTTTCCCGCAGGTCACCCCCCACTCTCTCTCTCCCACTTTCTGACTCTATCCCTTGTCCTGTCTTTCTAATAAAGGCGTAAAAAAGCCCCAAAATGAACCTTTAAAAGCATATTTCTTTGCTTTAAATGAGCCACCTTTACCTGGCAAGTCGAGATAAACGATAAAATATTTTGAGATTTTACAAGCCAACAAAAAGGCCTGAAATGTTGTATTAAGTAAATATGTGTCAATGTGCATGAAAAATTATTAGAAGTAAAACTTTGCTTGTCCTATTAGCAGATTCTTCACTCATTCAAAGCAATCTAGGCCTTTATTTCCCCCCTCGTTATAACTTAAAAAAAGGATTTGATTGGATTTGTCAAGTGTGGCTTGTAATTCGTACAATGAGAAGCTTTGACGAGAAAGACGACACATGTATTAACTAAGATTTCGATTGTTTGCAGTAATAGGGTTCGACTGATATGGGATTTTTGGGGGCGGATATCAATATTGATATTCTGGGGAGAGAAAAAGCCGAAACCGATATACCGGCCGATATCTTCCATAGATCTATGTTCGATCTGTAGAGATAAATAGATATAGATATACACGTATATTGTGTTGATCTCTCAGATGCAGTTATTAAACACTTGGACAAGATGGTCACTCAACTGGAAAGTAACTGAACTGATCATTTACAGTATGTGCATCACCACTCGACACTCTGGAGAGTGATCATGTTTGTTGTAATCTATACAGCGCCCTCTGCTGGTGACAGAGAACTGCTCGTGTTATACAATGAAACTCAAATGAAATGCTTTTTGACTGGTGAATAAATCTCTATTACGCCGCATATCAGAGATAAAATTAGCCGATACTGATAGTCACTTGATATGCAAATATCGGCCGGTATTATCGGCTTAACGATTAATCGGTCGAGCTCTAGTGTCTAACCATCTTCTTCACTGTGATCTAAAGAGATGCAATACGTTTACCTACAGTATGTCCATGTATCCATAGCAATCTTTCTGCCCATTTAAGGAGAGGGGCTGGTTTGTAGAGATATGATACAATGGTGTAGAGGAAAAGTTGATCATAAATCAGTTCACACACCGTCCTCCTCGCTGCACTCACTCTGAGCTTGTCTTCTTGTTTCTCTTGCTAACACAGACATGATGATGGTGACGCCCATCAACGACCTGCACGGCTGGGAGCCTGGCAGCATGGTGAAGGGAGAGAGGCTGATGCGCTGCAAGCTGGCCAGCACCCACCGCCTGTTCGACCTCTTCGGCTGGGTGCAGATCAGCCACACATGCCTGACTGTTAGTTTCACTTTCAAATTAAACTCCTCCATAAATCCTTTTTTGATTCTTACTTTCTGAGGCAGGACACATCCTGACTGAACAGACCACATCAGTGCATTGGCTGATGGTCATCAGAGCGATTCATAAAATCAGCGTCAGTCATCAAATGATGATCTTAACCGATGTCCTTCCTCCTCCCTGACAGCTGCGTGTTAGCAAAGAGCAGGAACACTTCCTGGTGCTTCCAGACGGGCTGGCCTACAGCGAGGTGTCCGGATCCAGTCTGGTGAGTAAATAAATCAAAGGAGAGAGAGAACTGGGCCGCATGTGACACAGTTCAAATGTGATAATATAAGATTAGGTATCTTAGTTTTCAATTGGTGTTCAATCCAGGTTGGAAAGCTGCTTTAAATTCCCCATAATCAAATCAACAAAAATGTTCCCCATTAACACCTATCATTCCTAACATACATTGGATGGGATCTGGCAGGCAGCCATAATGGATGGATGTGCAATAGTAGTGAGCGAATGCAACAAAGTACACCGCAAGTAAAAAAAAGCTGAAGAGAGCCAAATTATCTACATGAACATAAAACACGCTGCAAAGTCAAGAACACCCAAACACAGAAAACAATTGCAAAAGAAGAAAAAAAAAAAAGGCTGCAGATTTCCCTCAGCGTTTCTTCAGGCCTTGAGCACTTCCATCGAGATGGCTGAATTTTGGCATTTTGGTATTGTTGTTTTCTTGTATACATTTTTTTTTTGATTTCACACCCTTTATGTATTTGCAGAACATTTGATGTTATAGTAATGTAGTCAATGCAGCCATTTGCAGGTCACTTCCCACTCACACACACAGATCATGAATGTTTCTGTGCGGCTGTGGTTCAGTTGTTAGCGTCGTCGTCTCTCAACAGGAAGGTGGGCTTTGAGGTGGGAGGGTTCGATCCCCGGCTCCTGCAGCAACATGTCCAATGTGTCCCTGGGCGGTATAAATGTGTATGAATGGGGTTAGTTACTTCTGATGGTCTCACTACTTGTAAGCAGTCTGTGAATGGATAAGTAGAGCTTTGAGTAGTCAGGAGACTAGAAAAGAAATATACAAGCTCAAGTCCATTTACCATTTAACCATTTGTGCTCACAGGAAAACACAGAGCAGGCACTCAGACATTGGAATCTCTCAAAACACAGCAGCATTTTTTTTTCTTTTACTGTGTTTAGGAGTTGTTGTCCTGACCTTGTTTGTTTGTTTTTTTGTGCCTCATTTGTTATGTATATGTCACCAGTTTGTCACTCTGTTGCACCCAATAACAAATTAATAAATAAAAAACACAGCAGACCACCTTCACCTGTAGACAGATGTAGCTTTATTAAAGGCCACCCACACCTGTGATAAGTTAGTCATGTTGAAAACTGCATGTAAAAGCTGCAGACGAGGCTAAGATTTCAAACTAAACAGAAGTCGACAATGTTTCCAAAAAGTTCACTCTTGGCTCTCTCTTAAAAACCAGGAGCTTTGTGAACACTCGGGGGTTAAAAGTGGCATAAGAACAGTTTAAAAAGTCCTGTTTGGTTTCCAGGTGAAGGTGAACATCCTGGGGGAAGTGGTGGAGAAAGGCAGCACCAACCTCGGCGTGGACACGGAGAAGTTCAGCCTACACTCAGCCATCTACTCGGCCCGGCCCGATGTCCGCTGTCTGCTTCACCTCCACACACCGGCCACAGCTGCGGTGAGTCGGCGCGGGGCCACGAGGCCGGCGGAGAGAGGTTGGCGTTAGCCAGTGAAATCCAGTTACATTTGGAAGAACGAGGGATTCAATCCACACTTTGTAACCCCTTATCATACAAGAAATCTAAAATATGGAAGATAAACAATAACGTAATTACTGACTGGTAACTGTCTCCAGGTGTCTGCGATGAAGTGCGGCCTCCTGCCTCTCTCCCATGAGGCTCTGCTGGTTGGTGATGTAGCTTACTACGACTACAACGGAGTCATGGAGGAGGAGGAGGACAGAGTGGAGCTGCAGAAGAGCCTTGGGCCGACCTGTAAGGTGAGCACACTGCAGAGGGAACAAAAGACTTCACAAACCTAAAGCTCCGATATCATCACCCCGAGTCAGCAGTTAGTAGCTCCTGTGCCTCCCTTGAGGGTGGAGAGTGGATATAGGTAAAGGCATGAGGGGACGAGATCTTGCTCTAAGTTAATTATTGGAGCTCCTGCTGCTAAATGGCTGAACTTTGGGGGGCGGGTCTTATTGTGCCCTCTCCTTTATAAAGATGAAAGTTTATAAAGATGTTTTTGTGTCCATGTTAATGTTGGTTTCATGATGTGTAGGTTCTGGTGCTGAGGAATCACGGCATTGTGGCTCTGGGGGAGTCTGTTGAAGAGGCCTTCTACACCATCTATCACATCCAGGCTGCCTGCCAGATCCAGGTACAACACACACACACACACACACACTAAAACACATACAGTCTCTAGGGACCAACAGCTGAGGTACTGGAGACAAAGTGCTACCCCTGCATGTGACTGTAGGAGAGTGCGAGTGGGACATAGTGTAGATACACCTGGGCAGTCGCCCTTCTCTTGCAGCCCTGTCACTGTAACACAGCCAGCAGCTCTGCACTGCAGTACATCACCATACAGACGAGTGGCATGCCAAGAGACACTGCAGTAATCCTTCAGGACCAACTCAGGCCCGTGGGGAAGGTCATCGATCCTTTACACCACAGTCTGTTAGGTCAAGGTTCACTTGGCTGGTTATAACCTCAAAGCAGCTTTATTTAAAGGTCCAATCAGTGAGATGTGTAGAGAGTGAAATGATAAAGGTATCTTACTATCTGATCAGACATTAAGGAAACATGCTATGTTGAAGTGCTGACTTCTCTGACAACAATGCAGCAGCCAGTATGTCCTCCTTCTAACTTTAGATTCTGCTCCTGAATGCTCTGGATTTGTTTGGACCAGAGAAGGTAGGCGCTTTTAAGACACACCCACACGGCCGTTTTGGACGCCCCTCAGTTTTCCAGATATGAGAGCAGTTATCAGGTCAACAGGTGTTGCAGCGATGGAAGCGGTCAAGAGAAGTGGTTCAGATAGAAGTGATTGTACCCGACCTAAAAAGCCTCTGCATGTTTCTAATAAGCTCCACGAGCAGAAACGTGCTCAAACTAGGATCAATATTGGAGATGCTTTTGAAAAATGGAGAGAGGTTAGACAACAGAAAGGTTTACAGACCCATGCAGAGCTGGATAAACACTGAAGCTTCAGTGTCCACCACATGACAATCTGCATGAGCATCAACACTAGAGAGGAGGGGGGGAGACAGCTCTCTACAATGTTTAGAATTTAGACTGCAGTACCTATTTTAACCACTAGGTGTCAGAGTTACATACGGCTCCTTTAACTTGAATCAAGTGAAGCTGAGGTTCTAAATCTGGTTTATCTTGTCTGCAGACGACGGCTTTGTGCAGTGCCGGCGGTGAGAATAACCTGATCCTGTTGGACCGGACCATCCATAAACCCAACATAGCCGGCACCGTGGGCTGGGCCGGCTCCACCTTTGGACCGCTGCACAAGAGCCGCATTGGGGAGCATGAGTTCGAAGCCCTCATGAGAACTCTGGATAACTTGGTACGTCTTAGTGTTACTAAACACAGATATGAATACAGTGATAATTGAGTTTAATTCACTTGACACAGATTAGTGTAAACACAGTTACAGTATGTCATGGTTGCTCATAAGCTTTCTTGAGTCCTTTAAGGGCGCACTCACACTAGGCCTAGTCTCCTGTCTCATGCTTTATTGAGTCATTTTAGTTAGACTGGACTTTGGGGGTCAAGCTTGCTAAGGCATGGTGCGGATTGCCTAGTGTGAGTTTTTCCTAAAATGACTATGGATGCACTGATGTACCGGTTGAACATCCTTACGGTCCAATATTGACCCTGCTGACAAACGTCGGCCCATCAGCTAATAATGTGTCACGCACCGTTGCCATTAGCTGATGTGTATTTGTTGTCTCACATCAATTTAATGCTGGCAAGCTAATACTAGGTAAATGGAAAAGATATTTGACACTGCAGGTCACACATTCACACACTGATGGTAGAGGCTGCTGTGTAAAGAGTCCATCAGTATTAACTCATCCATTCATACACATTCACACACTGATGGTAGAGGCTGCTGAGTAAAGAGTCCATCAGTATTAACTCATCCATTCATACACATTCACACACTGATGGTAGAGGCTGCTGAGTAAAGAGTCCATCAGTATTAACTCATCCATTCATACACATTCACACACTGATGGTAGAGGCTGCTGAGTAAAGAGTCCATCAGTATTACCTCATCCATTCATACACATTCACACACTGATGGTAGAGGCTGAGCCACAGCTGCCCCATCTAACTGCTGATACATAGAAGAGGTTTTTTTTTATTGGGCAGAAGAGGTCACGTTGGACCATATTGTGGTCTTGGTGCTGTCTCGACTTGGTCTCAGTCCCTAAATGTCTCGGTCTTGCCCTGCCTTGGTCTTGGTCTTGTCTGGGTCTCGGAGCCCTCTGGTCTCTGTTATCCTGGTCTCGGTTAGTGTGGTCTTGACTACAACACTACTACTAGGGGTATAAACGGTGATGTCTCAGCCTCACCCTGACTTCATAAAACACGATTTAATGAATGTGTCAGTGAGATAATGAGATTTTCTTAAATTCTAAGTGCGTCAGTCTAAAATGTTTTTAACTCCCCCTTGATGTGTGTGGGAGATTTGCTGATTCTCACAAACTGCAGGAGGTGTGTGAGCTGCTCCTCTTCATCCAACCCGCTCACTGTGGAAGCTGCGTCTGTTACCACTCCTCCTCCACTTTATTAAAGAAACTCACCTACCACCCATAATGTCAATATCTCACTGAGTAGATCAACTTTCTATGAAGATATATGGAGGGTATAAAATGGTGTAATGATGCATTAACCTGGTTTCATGTTTAATTCAATTGCAAATGAGAGAGAACATGAACTCTCCTTTAACTGCGGAGGACTATCTACGGTGAGCCTAAAGGGACAAATTACCAAGAGATGAATCGTGATTAACTAGTTATTATTGACAGCCCTAGTTTAAACTCCTTTAAAACACAGCAGTTGATAAAAACAGGTCTTGTTATATTTTTCAGGGTGGTTATTGAAGACGGAGCGAGGTGATGTGTGAATCCTAAAATGTCTTTCTCCTCGTGTATTTCAGGGCTATCGTACAGGCTACGCCTACCGTTTCCCTGTGCTGCTCGAGCGGTCGCGGACGAGGAGGGAGGTCGAAGTGCCCGCAACCGCCACGGCTTTTCACCAGTTTGATGACGACGGGGTCCACCCAGCTCTGAGGCAGCACCCGTTTGCTCAACGCCAGCAGCAGGAGAGGACCCGATGGCTCAACACCCCGAACACCTACCAAAAAGTCAACCAGGAGCAGGCCAGCCCGGGACACCGCACCACTGTGAGCCTCCGGGTGCCTTCACTTTAGATTTACCTAACAGATTGAGTCAAGGAGAAAGAAGGTTACAGAGCAGTCCTGACGTCCATTGTTCCCTCTGATGTAGCAGATAATGTGACATGGAAGTTGTGACCTAGATGATTCTTGCTACAAGAGGTAGCAGAAGGTAGTCTACCGATTAATAAATCATACATCCAGTGTCTCCTGTGTAAATGTGTCTCTGAGTCATGACTGTCTACAATGAGGGAGAAGCTCGAGTCCCACTGGCTGTGTTGTTGTCAGAGCCGTGTTTACATGGACGGGACGGCCGGCTCCTCCCCTTGTGTATAAAAGCTGTTTTAGTCAAGAACTAGAGAGAAGAAGAAGAACATACTCACTGATTATTTGGATGTTAGTAAGAGTTTTTAGATCACGATCATTCTGTGTCAGTTTACATGTAATGTGAAGCTACAAGCTAACTAAAGAGTGCTAACATGAGCATGCTAACACAACAATGCAGGACACAGGTGAGCCAAGGGCAATTTTGTGCAGTTGTGCTTGACTCATTCGTGTGAACGGGAGTGGAGAAGGGTTTGAGGTGTGTCTCTGTAGGAGAGCGGAGGCTTCAGTGTGGAGGAGGTGTGGTCAAACAGCAGTTTGTTTTGGTTTCATGCTGGTGCTCAAGGGTGACATCTACTGGATCAAAAAGTTGCTCAGTCCTTTAAAGGATATTTAAAGAAGCTGGAGAGCAGAGGGCTAAAAACTAGCAGGAGAGATTAATGAGCTATGAGGAGGAAAAAGGCTTAACTCATCCAAATGTGTGGAGCTATTTTAAGAATTATGACCTGTGCGTGGAGGAGACTTGGTGACAGAGTAATTAACTCGCCGTCTCTCTGATGTTTTACACAGAAATCTGTTTCATTTAATGTAGAATCCACCAGAGCTTTTTGATTTGTGCAGAGGTTGATGTACAGAGTGTTTGTTTTGTGCTCTTTGGAGAAAGGATGAAGCAGAGCTGCAGCGATGAGTCCTCATGGAGACAAAAACAACATGAGCCTGGTTGCCTTACATCAGTGGGAGGAGCTTAACTCGCCCCCTCAGTCCCTCCCACCCTCCTCTCTCTCCTCTTCTCTGCATTGCAGGGGAAAGCCCACTGCTCTATTTTATGACTGCTGCAGTGCAGAGTCTGCCCTCTGGTGGACAAATGACATGTCAAGGCTGCATGAAGAAAAAGACAACGAATAGTTTTTTAATCGAGCAAGTAACTTCAATTCTGCAAAACCCAGACATAATCCTCCGTACTCATGGCCTTGATAAACATTTAAAAAGGTAGTTTCTAATATTAAAAATGGATATTGACATGTTGTTTTGTCCTTTGTTTTCTCGTGTTAGTGGTTGAAAGCAGAAGAGGTGACCCAGGCCGGCAGTACATCCATCAAGATCGAGACCCCAAACCAGTTTGTGCCTCTTTTCACCAACCCTCAAGAGGTCATCGAGGCACGGAACAAGGTGTGGCCTCTGCTTCTGTACCCCACAGTCCCTTTCTGTGCCGTGTGTGTGTACTTTAACATGCATCAGAGATGTTACCAAATACTTTGTTCCTCTTCATAGATCCGACAGCAAAATCGTCAGGACATGAAGACAGCCGGACCACAGTCCCAAGTCCTCGCTAGCGTAATAACAGTGGACAGTCCTCCGGTAAACTGCAGCCTCACTCTCCTTTATTTCCCTCCTCTCCATCCCTTCTCTTTGGCTGAAGAGTCAATGCCGTGATTTTGTGTCTCTTCTTGTCGTACAGTCTCCAGTCAGCCCGCCGAAACTTCCTCCGGAGCCTGAACCTCCAAACCCCTTCAACCAGCTGACAGACCATGAGCTGGAGGAGTATCGCAAGGAGGTGCAGAGGAAGCAGGATGGAGGGACCGACGGTATGACCTTCAGATACACTCAGCTGACTTTATTAACTCCATGAGTTGTATTTGTTCACAGCAGATTTCTGTTTATTCTTGAACAGGAGTTATCCTCAAAGCAGAATTAGAGTAAAGTTGCATTCAGATGAATCATTTGGTTACCAAATATGTCATTCACAGAGTGACCATACGTCCCGAGCTCCGTATCTCGAGTCCCCACAAATATCTATAAAGCACTAATACGTCCCGGTTGTAATCAGTCCCTGTCCCGGTTTAACCAACCACAACACATCATGCTAACAACACTGAACTGTCTGTATGTCAATCAATGTCGTTGGTAAGGCTGCTGCTATCTAAACCAATAGAGAAACATCACTAAAAAAGCTCAACACTGATTGGTCTGATCATGTGTTAATCAATCCCATGGTTGTGGCCGTTGCTTAGCTAGCCTAGCTTATCATGCTAACAGGACCTGCTGTGTATCGACAGGTAGCCGAGCTGCCATGCTAAACGGGAAGTCAGCGTTCTCCAAAGAGCTCCAGGAGAGTTCCGTGTCTACCTAGCTTCTTTTTTTTTTTTTTTTAATTAAGTGGCAGCGTCAATTGTTTTAAGTGAGTAGAGAGCTGTCGCTGCAGTTAACAGCCACCTGGAGAAAAAGCGCAGTGCCCAACGTCTTTTATTCCAAGTGCTCCACCATTTTTTGAGCAACTGTACCGAGCGCTCAAGTTGAAAATCTTTCAACTTTTCAGAAAGGCACTGATGACGTCACCAGTGCTCTTTTCTAAATGTATGATATTCCCCTAAAATAAAAAACATGCAGTAAAAAGTAACGGAGCAGTGTCGGTCATACAGCGGTCGTTGTCAACAGACTGTTGTCATAGAGACAAGAGGGACGCGCAGTGCTTTTCTTCTGAGCGCAGAAACGCTTCATGCAAACACTCCCGAGCGCACAGCCAGCGCTTTTCTTGACGGTCATGCAGCAGATCCTGTGAATGACTGCTGGAGCTGAGGCGGGTTTTAAACCTCCTGACAAACCGTTACACGGCGCCCGCCTGTCAATCAGGTCAGCTACAAGCCTTATTTTGAAGCTAAGCAATAACCGAAACATCAAGATTGATTGTGTTGTTAGCATGGTGTGTTGTTTTGGTTGGTTAAAACTGGGACATTTCATAGCTATTTGTGGGGACTCAGAACACGGAGCAGGACAGTCCCGGTCACCCTGGCCATGCAGACTTATTGTCATCTGCACTTTTTGGCAGATAGCCATAAATGACCTGAGGTTAAGGAGGAACTTCAAAGCTTAAAAGACTTGTTTGAGATGTTGCTCACTAAAACATCTGTTTTTTCATAATCCATTCATGTCTTGACTGTCGTTTTTCAATGTTGTTATATAAGGCTCTCTGCAAACTTTTGGACATATAGTGTATCACTTGATGACTCACTTTCACTGATAATGCCTACTTTCTTCTGACCTTCCTGAAGGAAGCTGTGTGAAGCATTTAAATCCCGATGATTGCCGCCTTTTCAAAATAAACTTACTCCACGTTAATTTTTATTACATGGTCAAAAAGAGATTAAGATGCAAAAACAGACTTCAAAATCAGAGCTGTCAGCATTAACTAGTTAATCACAATTAATCTCAGGTTATTTTGTCCCTTCAGGCTCACCGTAGATATTCCTCCTCAGTGTCTCTCTGTAGTCTCAGTGATGTAAAAGAAGGACCCTGCTGCATCTTTGAATGTCTCATTTCACTTTAATAAACTCTCAGACAGCTCAGCTGACGAGTCCAAAGTAATATCCACCTTATGACATCACACATTGACCTTATGACATCACACATTGACCTTATGACATCACACATTGACCTTATGACATCACACATTGACCTTTGTTACCGTTCCTTTAAGCTGTTTGACCTCAGTTTGGGATCCCTAACCACTTCCAGTTTCTGTGCTTAACTTCATGTCCTAACCTTCCATCTACAGGAAGGGCCTTACTTTATTTCAAAATAAAAGCACACAGCAAGTAAAGTACTCACTGCTTGAGACAGTACAAAAATTATATTCAAATTCTGATCTGTGACTGTAAGTAAACAACAAAGAGAGCAGTCTAGTCCTGTTTTTTTTGTAAATTAAGATAAGATTTGTTTTGATTTGGGCGATGTAAGAATAATAAATAATAATAATAATAAATGTGATTGGATTGATTAAAAACATACTGATGGTCATTCTGAGGCTCTAAATGCGACACACAGCCTCCTTCTGGAAAAAAAAAATGTCACCCACGACTGTCTGTTCACTTCTTTGTGTGTCACTAACCTAACTTCTTGCACAGCCGAGCCCTCACTGTGTCTGTGTGTCTGTGTTTGTACAAGTAGGGGAGGAGGTGGCTAGTGACAAGGAGTCTCCCCCTGCTACCTCCCCCACAAAGGGCCCTCCCCTCTCAGGTGAGGCTTTGCAGAGCGGCGCTGACTGTCTGCCCTGCTCGCCTCGCACGCAGCGCTCATACCAGCATGTGTTACACCTCCTCTTGTGTTACACCTCCTCATGTGTTACACCTCCTCATGTGTTACACCTCCTCTTGTGTTACACCTCCTCATGTGTTACACCTCCTCTTGTGTTACACCTCCTCATGTGTTATACCTCCTCTTGTGTTACACCTCCTCATGTGTTACACCTCCTCATGTGTTATACCTCCTCTTGTGTTACACCTCCTCATGTGTTATACCTCCTCTTGTGTTACACCTCCTCATGTGTTACACCTCCTCTTGTGTTACACCTCCTCATGTGTTACACCTCCTCATGTGTTACACCTCCTCCTCATGTGTTACACCTCCTCATGTGTTACACCTCCTCTTGTGTTATACCTCCTCATGTGTTACACCTCCTCATGTGTTACACCTCCTCATGTGTTACACCTCCTCTTGTGTTATACCTCCTCATGTGTTACACCTCCTCATGTGTTACACCTCCTCTTGTATTACACCTCCTCATGTGTTATACCTCCTCATGTGTTATACCTCCTCTTCTTACACCTCCTCATGTGTTACACCTCCTCCTCATGTGTTACACCTCCTCTTGTATTACACCTCTTCATGTGTTACACCTCCTCTTGTGTTACACCTCCTCATGTGTTACACCTCCTCATGTGTTACACCTCCTCTTGTATTACACCTCCTCATGTGTTATACCTCCTCATGTGTTACACCTCCTCCTCATGTGTTACACCTCATCTTGTGTTATACCTCCTCTTGTATTACACCTCTTCATGTGTTACACCTCCTCATGTGTTACACCTCCTCTTGTATTACACCTCTTCATGTGTTATACCTCCTCATGTGTTACACCTCCTCCTCATGTGTTACACCTCCTCTTGTATTACACCTCCTCATGTGTTATACCTCCTCATGTGTTACACCTCCTCCTCATGTGTTACACCTCATCTTGTGTTATACCTCCTCTTGTATTACACCTCTTCATGTGTTACACCTCCTCATGTGTTACACCTCCTCTTGTATTACACCTCTTCATGTGTTACACCTCCTCACGTGTTACACCTCCTCTTGTATTACACCTCCTCATGTTGTTTTTATAAAATGGAACACACTTGATGAAGGTTCAGAGGGACCGAAACATTGGGATATTATTTTTTAATACACTGGTAGTGAGTAGTGTGCAAGATTTTTTTCTTTTCAAGTTTTATAAAACCTAAAAACGTTTCTGAAAAATGAAAATTTGTCACAAGCTTTGTAAAAGTTTGTCCCACTTGGTATATTGGGTGTTCACTTCAAGTTATTATGTAGCTAGTTCCAGGATTTTACTCCTTTTACAGAAAAAGTTGTTTGAGCAAAAGTTTTTTTTGCAAAATTAAACTTTCCAAGCTGCCCTGCTGGATCTGCTGCAGCACTGAAGTCTTAGGAGCGAGTTTAAACATTTTCTAATCCATTAGCCCGAGAGCCGATGGTTTCTCCCTCCATTAATACACCATAAGTAGATCATTTGTGAGTCTCTCTGCATAAGAGATGAGAGGTGGTATTTTAACCACGAGGCCCAAACGATCCTCCCAGCTGCTTTCAGGTTTTGTCTGCATGTGTGATGTTGATATCTGTGTCATAAAGCATCATTTGACTGACGCAGATTCAGCTAATGGCACTAACAACCTCTAATGTTCAAGAAGCTTTGCTAGCAAGACACATGACCCCGAATAGAGCAAGAAGATAAATGCATGCACAGATTTCATGATGAGCCAGAATGTCTTTACGAGCCTTTTGTCTCAGTCACTGTTTTTCAACCCTCTGAAGTGAAATCCATCTGTCATTATTCACGCTGTTTCTGTTCTCAGTTTCTGTATCTGTTCTGTTTCTGTTCTCTGTTTCTGTTCTCTGTTCTCTGTTTCTGTTTTCTGTTCTCTGTTCTCTGTATCTGTTCTCTGTATCTGTTCTCTGTATCTGTTCTCTGTTTCTGTTCTCTGTTTCTGTTCTCTGTATCTGTATCTGTTCTCTGTTTCTGTTCTCTGTATCTGTTCTCTGTTTCTGTTTCTGTTCTCTGTTTCTGTTCTCTGTATCTGTTCTCTGTATCTGTTCTCTGTATCTGTTCTCTGTTTCTGTTCTCTGTTTCTGTTCTCTGTATCTGTATCTGTTCTCTGTTTCTGTTCTCTGTATCTGTTCTCTGTTTCTGTTCTGTGTATCTGTATCTGTGCTCTGTATTTGTTCTCTGTATCTGTTTCTGTTCTCTGTATCTGTTCTCTGTTTCTGTTCTCTGTTCTCTGTTTCTGTTCTCTGCATCTGTTCTCTGTTTCTGTTCTCTGTATCTGTTCTCTGTATCTGTTCTCTGTATCTGTTCTCTGTTTCTGTTCTCTGTTTCTGTTCTCTGCATCTGTTCTCTGTTTCTGTTCTCTGTTTCTGTTCTCTGTATTTGTTCTCTGTTTCTGTTCTCTGTATCTGTTCTCTGTATCTGTTCTCTGTTTCTGTTCTCTGTATCTGTTCTCTGTTTTTGTTCTCTGTTTCTGTTCTCTGTATCTGTTCTGACACTCCTTCATATAGGGCACACTTCAAGTGTTTTTGTCTTGTCTCAATAGTGAGTACAAAGAAACAGTTTGGCAACCCGCTTATCATAAAGCATCATGTTCATCTGCTCTGACATTCCTTGCATGTAGTGTCGCAGCTCCAGCTGATGTTTTTTTTTCCACTAAATATCTGTTCTTCTTTTTTTCCTGCTTTAGCAGAAGAGGCAAAACCCGACTCTCCAGCCATACAGAACGGAGGCGAGGAGGAGAAGCAGACGACGGAAGAGCTGGAGAAAGGGATGAAGGCCCTCTCGACCAACGACACGTCCTCCACGCCGGCAGCTCCGCCCGCTAAACTGCAAGGCGGCACGCCTGAGGGCTCTCCCTCCAAGTCCCCGTCCAAGAAGAAGAAGAAGTTCAAGCCTCCGTCGTTCCTGAAAAAGAGCAAAAAGCAGAAGGAGAAAGCGGAGACCTGAGGGGGCGCGGTCGACACAGACCTCGGTGAAATAAACCTCCTGTGAAACATTTGTTAGTGTGTGACGGATGAGTTCACCACATCAGATGCATTCAAACACCGTCGTTCACACGCACGCGGCGTTCTAAAAACATTTGACTGTAACATCAGTGGTTACATCTCTGCAGGTTACAAACACTAATCATCTCTTTCACAGATTCTTTCACTGAGGTCTGATGCTTCGTTTCGACACTCCACGTCTCGTCACACAAACAAAACACGGTGTCCCTGAACTACTCACGTCTTATTTTCACCTGCTGTGCTATCAAACTACCATTACCTAACTTCAACGTGTAGACGGTCACACACGTTGCTTTTCTCTTAACACTCGGGTTACACTCGTTTCATACCGTTTTATTTTTTATCCACAAGTCACAGTCAGAACATCTCGTTAAATGATGCACCCTTCTACCATGTATAGGCACTTAACCACATGTATATTTACATTTTAGTACATTGCATTTGTTGATCATCATAGACATCCTTCCTCTGTAGTCACGACTTGGTTCTAGGTGTTGCAGGTGTTGCCTACTATGTGCGAGCACAGTTTGTGTAGAGATAAACTCATAGCTCCTCTGAATGCTGGTTCGGTGTTAAACTATCAGCCTATTGAAATTACTACAGCAGGGATGAACAATGAAAAAATGAGAGCAGGGGAATATACTGGCTAGCCATAAAAACAAAACAATTCGCTCTGAAAGCCACTAAAAAAAAACGAAGATGCATAACAAATCTCTTGCTTGCCGATGCAGTTTCTCCCCGTAAACGAAGGTATGACGGTACTAAACATTCCACTTTTTTCTCGTTTTCTTTGAAATGTACGTGTGTATGCAAAATACCTCTTAACAGTTGTAATATTTATTTTCTGTTTTAAGTAGCTGTTAGCAAAAAAAAATGCTGATGTGCGATGTTTTGCTCATGGTTTTGAATTTATTTATTTGACATTAGGATGTATTATGTGAGTGTTTCAAGGTTCCCATGTATCAGTCATTAAAGATCAACTTTGATTTAAAACCAGCTCGATGTTCAGTTTTGTTTTTTTTGCTTTGTCCTCCTCTATAATTTGATCAAATGTTAAAGATGCATTGTGGAGAAAAGGGGCGGCTGTGAAAAGTTTCTGTGGCTCAGTTGGTAGAGTCAGCCCTCTCAACAGGAAGGTCGAGGTTAAGATCTTCAGCCCATGATGCAGCCACCACATGTCTGATGTGTCCTTGGGCAAGACAGTTAACCCCAAGTTGCTCCTGCTGCTTCATCTGCGGCGTATGAATGGATGAGTTAATACTGATGGACTCTTTACTCAGCAGCCTCTACCATCAGTGTGTGAATGTGTATGAATGGATGAGTTAATACTGATGGACTCTTTACACAGCAGCCTCTACCATCAGTGTGTGAATGTGTATGAATGAATGAGTTAATACTGATGGACTCTTTACACAGCAGCCTCTACCATCAGTGTGTGAATGTGTAGGTGTGACCTGCGGTGTAAAAGAGCTTTGAAGAGTCAGAAGAACAGAAAATAAATATACAAGCTCAAGTATATTTACCATTTAGCTCATGAATGGAACGTCACTGACTGCCTTTTTCTCCTTCTATCTATTCATCCACATCGGTAGGGATGCATTTCTCGGCATAAAACACAAAAACGTTCTCCTCCAGGTCGGTAGGGGGCGCGCCCAAGAAAACAGCTCACCGGAAGTACACATAAAGAGACAACAGCCTGCTTCAAAGCGGCGCACATTTATATTTACCTTCACCCACATCCACAACAGTGTGTTAACATTTTTCAACTCTAATTAGTTTCTATAACTCACTACATCTCGAGGAAGGCGACGGTTGAACCATTTAGAAGATGGGCCGGAGCAAAAGTCGGAGTCCTCCAAGACGAGGTAAAAAAAAAGACGAAGAAGAAACTCAACGCTGGTTAGCTTCATGCTAGCGACGTAAACATCTTGATACTGTTCGAGGGGATCCTCTTAGCTAATCTTTAGCTAAGTGGATATAAACTTACTTTACATTATATTTATACAGAAATATTGAGATTATTAAGTGCATCACATCCCAGAAAGCTCGGTTACATTTGTGTAAATACAAAGTGTATGCTAAGTGTATTTCTAGTAGATGACCTGAAACCTGTTTTCAGGTGTTTGGTTTGGTTCTTTAATTCAGTCAGTAAATCTTTATTTGTATAGTGCCAATTTAAAACACATTTTATCTCGAGTCGAGACAACTTACAAAAAGAGCAGATAAAAAGACCTTACTCATTGAATATTATGTTTAAAGACCCAACATGAATCCATCATGAGCCGTAAGCAACATTGAGCAAAGTTACAGTAAAAACTTCCTTTAAGAGGCAGACATGTTGTGTAAATCGTGGAAACCAGACTCATGATGATCAGACATCTGATGAAACTGCACCAGGTTTGAACAAATGTGAAGGAGGGATATGAGGCACGAGAGCTCAGGAGCTCCCATGAAAAGATGTGATTAATAAGATTTATGGTGACACAGAGGGAGAGAGGAGTTTAAGTTCCCCTGGTTGTCTAATGCATTGCTCATAGGCACCTCAGCAGTGCTCAGCTCACCTCTCCAGCTACCAGACCAATTTCCAGATTTGGTCCACACCTGGAATTGAACCGGCCACCCTCTAGTCCCCAAACCAAGTGCCTACAGACTGAACTTTTGGAAACAGCAATAAATGAGTGCTGAACCGGTCTCCTTGCTGGAAAGGGGGCTAAAGTCTCGTCAGTCGTTCGGAACCGGTTTGGCGACAAGTTAACACTTGCACTTTGACCCCAGTAGGGAAATCCAGATGGTTTTTGTTAAAACATTTTATTGATTAAATGAAATGTTTTCAATGATTTTGGTTATTTGGGTTTTTTGTAAGAAGTGAAAAAATCGATTCAAATCGTAAAGGTAGTTTGGTTTGAAAAAAATCTTAGATTTTATTTTTAGGCCTTATCATCCTATGGCTTACATGCAGATACTCTATACCAGTGGTTCTTAACTGGTGGGTCGTGAATGTGTGCCTGGACAAAAACGTGTGCAAAAAAGTCTTGGAAGTGTTTTTTTAAAGAAGTATTTTTTTTGCTTCTGTCACATGTCTTGTACCGACTGAGGTCGAAACTGCACAATTTTTCAGTAAATAAATCTCATAGGTAGAAAAATATCAGTCAGGATTTTTCAATGAGTAGTTGGGTCCTGAGTCTAAATGAGTTGAAAACCACATGTTAGGATTCGATCTGGTTTAATCTTATGATAAGGTGGAAGGGTAACAATATAAGAAAGTCACATGTCGTCTATGGAGAGTAAAACAGTGAACAGTGTGTGTTTGTCAGTTTGCCCAACATCTAATTATCTTACTGATGGTTCTCTTTCCTGCAGAGAGAAGGCGTTCCCGCTCAGCTTCACGGGACCGTGAGCGAAGGCGGAGGGAGAGGGAACGCTCTCGTTCTCGTGATCGGGACCGAGAACGTCGGAGAAGTCGCTCTCGCTCTCCTCACAGGAGGCGTTCAAGGTGAGGATGCACTCAATAACAAACAATGGTATGTGTGTATGTTTTTTTCTCAGCAGGAATTGTGTCGTGTGTGACTATTGATTCCAAACATCAGACACACCTGAGTGAAGAGCTGCGTGCTTCACTTCACACACATTCATCTGCAACCTAAAAAGATTTTTTAAAACAATTGTTATCACTCTCAGATGCGTTATTGACTCGTAACCTGTACTGAAGCCATCTTTGTGCTCCCTCAGCAGGTCTCCTCCTAGACGTCACCGCTCCTCCTCCCTCTCTCCGTCAAGACAAAAAGACCGAGACGAGCGCAAAGACGGGAAGGAAAAGGCGTCGAAACCCATTCAGATCTCAGGTATTAGACATATGTTATGACCCCCTATGTCTTATATAAATAAGGAAGAAATGCATCTTTTTAAAAAAAAAATCAAAATTCAACACCTCTTTCTGTTCTACAGCTGAAGACATGCAAGGCAAGACAGAGGAGGAGATAGAGATGATGAAACTGATGGGCTTTTCTACGTTTGACAGCACCAAGGTGAGGGTGTCATATGTTGTACCGCCACAGGGGGGTGCAGTTTATTCCAAACTGGGATTCTACAGTACATCTTTACTGAAGGTTGTCATGATACTGTTGTTTACATTGATGTTGGTGGGCCTGCTGTCTAAACTCTGATTTTTAACAAAGGTGAATATCTATGACATCAGAGCGTTATAGAGTCTCAGTGCACGTTGCCTCATCACATTGTGCTCACTAAAATGTGTTCCTGCCCTCTCCATGTTTTATTGATGGCCTGATGAAGGTCTTTCTTTGTCACAGTATTCATCGCCCTGAAACAACAATCTGAATTTGAAAGTTCAAGTGAGGGAGAACCTTAGTTGTAGGTAGGTGCAGTTTGATCTTTGAAGTCAGGGGTGCACAAAAGATGAAATCTAGAGGATGACATGTAGGCAAAGTGTCATGTCCCAGCTCATAGTCCATTGAGTGACCAAATGGAAACCTGGAAACTGAATCAACCCAAAAATCCCAACATGAACCAAATACAGATGACGGCTATAAGCGTGTCTGCACCACTCGTTAAAAAACCAGCCCGACACATCTCTACCCTGTTACTAAAAGCCGTGTTAAGGAAACACTCAAGGCAACGGAAAACAAAATAATTTGTCAAACGCTTTCAAAACGTTCAGCACCAAGGACAGCGCATGTCACTTCAGACGTATCGATTAAAGCTGTTCTCACATCTACGCACCGCAGTAAACATCAAGTAAACCATACAACATAATTACACTGATTTAATCTTAGATGAATCATTGCCATTGATTTTAGCCCCCATGTGACCCTGCTCAGTCCGCTTTATTTAGTTGTAGTTTGTATGTGTACTGCTACGTTGGGTTTATCCTGACGCCCCTTTTTTCTCTTTTTCTCTTTTTCTCTCTGTGGCTCGCGTACACATGGACGGGGAGGGGGCTCTACGAGGCACTGGTTGTTTCTTAACAGATAATCCTTTAGTTTTTAGTTCTCTTTTTCTCCCTCAGCAGAGCTCGTTAGTTTTACAAAGTGGAGATAACGGTGCTTTAATAATATCCACAGCTATGATTGAAATGTTGACCTTTGACTTGTGTCCACACCGGTGAAAAACTTTATTCAGCTCACCCTGAGACTTTTATTGACAAGCCTCTGCCTGTTGTGATTTGACTCATCAGCTCGCCAATACAAAACACCACACTTCAGTTTGTCCACCTTCAAAATAAAAGCACTAGATGTCATGTTAAGTATTTAACAGATGCAGTGTGGACAGCGAGCATTAGATGCTGCAACATGATATCTAAGACTTGTTAGTAGACGGTGTAACATATGAGACTTCTCTGGATGGGTTTGTAGATTTGTTTTTGGGCTGAAAAAATGAAGGAACCACCAGACAAAGCCTCGTATTAAACAGACAAATCCAGTTGAGCAGCTCTGCGTGAATCATCATCCTTCACAAAAGAAGTCAAAAAGTGACTTTTATAAGACAAGCTCCATGGCTAATATCATGTTTAATTTACATCATAAACTCTACAGTTCAGTCCTTCCAGCGTCTTTAAGTGTGTCGTGGTTTTCATTTGAGTCTGAGCAGCTTTAAGAGTTTCACTGTGAAGCAGCCGAAATGAGATGAGATTCAACTCCATCAGAACTCCATCAGCTCATTTTTTCTTAGTCCTTTTTATTAAAACAAACACCAGAGCGTTACGATGTGCAGTGTTTCCTCTACCATTATGTTAGGGGGGCGGCCCTGCCCCCCTTGAAGGTCAAGTAAAAAAAAATATTTATTTTTGGTCTTCTCGTGTCTTTATTGTAGAGATAGGATAGTGGATAGAGTCGGAAATCAGGGAAAGAAGTCATTTAAGGATACCTTTCCGATAGAAAAGGACAGCTGTCATTAAAAGTAACACATGAACATCAAGATTCCTTCAAGTGTTTGTGTCGGCGTGTCCCCCCCCAAAGCTGTAAACCTAGGGGAAACACTGATGTGTACATTTGGTGATTGACAATTTAGTCTTTAGATAGATAGACATTGAATACACCTTTGAGTGGTTTCACACTGGAGACCCGGGGATGGATCAGTGTACACTTGACCCCAAAGTCTGGTTCTTACCAGACTTATCGTACAAACATACCGTACTTGGGTACAGTGCCTGAGTCCTCTTGAAGAAGAGGTCAGGGGCAAGATTCATGTGTTCACTCGAGTACCGCTCACA
The DNA here is from genome assembly GCF_963930695.1 of Labrus bergylta. Lineage (NCBI taxonomy): Eukaryota > Metazoa > Chordata > Actinopteri > Labriformes > Labridae > Labrus > Labrus bergylta. The sequence goes on along the minus strand of NC_089196.1, from coordinate 2,204,058 downwards.
GGAGATGTGAACGCAACCGTACTCAAACCAGGAAGTGGACTGACGTAATTCTAAATGTCTCCTGTCGCCTCAAAAACGTCATATCAGCGCAGCACTGACCTGCACAGTAGATGTGGATGTAGGAAGAGGGTCAGTGTTGGTGTCTCAGAAATAAAAAAAATAAAAACCATCCAGTTAGCAAAGTCAATCTGTGAGTGGTTGCCATGGTTTCTTTTTTTCTTTTTTTTGCTTCTTGGCAAACTAACTATGTGCATACTTCCACCTGCTGTGTCCGATGTGTGCGCATGTATACTCGGCTACATAACGATGTTATTAATATGAACGCAGACCAGCAGGGGAGGGGGACACGGTACAAGGCAGGACGAGACCCTCCTCTACAGTTCTATCTCTGACGTTTGCATTGACTTTAAATGTTTTGAAAAAGTTTTGTCTTTCAATGTTTTTTTTTTTTTCTAACAATGTGTTGAACAAACGTTGTCTTCAAACAGGGGAAGAAAAGCGCCGCAGCGGCCAATGCACACGCCATCAACGTGAGCATGAAGAGGAAATACAGGTACGTAAACAAGACGACTGTGCAGCATCTGAAACTCTGCTGACATGACCACCACACACACACACACACACAGAGTCACCTGAGATACACTGAAGAGATCTTTATGAAGTAACTCTTTGAACTTCCTGTGTTGATCGGGGGGGGGGGTGAGCCCTTTAAGAGTCAACCTGTCTTATTGTAGCCAATCACCTCTGCAGGTGTTTCTATGCAGACATCCCGGTTCTCCCATTGGTGCTCGGTGATGTAATCTGCAAGTGTTGCGACGGTAACAGTGACGCAATGTGTTTTTTTTTCCCCCACCTTATATATTTATTATTATTTCAGGCAGTACATGAACAGGAAAGGAGGATTCAACAGGCCGCTGGACTTCATCGCTTAGAAGACTCACCAGCTCACAGTGACCCCCCCCCCCCCCCCCCCGAGAAGATCATTTCTCCCCTCGAAGTCGTGAATAATCAACTGTTGTTTACTGCTCTTTTTTTTTTTTTCTTTCTGTGTTGTGTTATGTTGTGCATCAGACCTGTAAATAACTTTGAAGGTAAACATACATGTAAATAACTGCTTTCTGTTTGCCACAGCTGGATATTATTGATAGGAGAGCTGTAGTGTCTGGATCTGGTTATTTGAAATAAACCCTTTTTAAAAGTGTGTGTGGTTGTAGTCCTTTTTATATGAGAAATATTTATAAATATTTTGGCATCATTTTGCCTCTTACAAATGCAGGTTACAGTGTTACTGTAGATGTCCTGATACATGACTGAACATCTGTAAATGCATGAATGTGATATTAGTGTTGGAGAGCCGGGGCAACAGGCTTCAATCTGAGGATTTAGATGGTTTTTGTATCATTGTTAAAATAGCTGGAATAGCTTCATGTAATCTAATACACATAGTTCCAGATAAATGAATGGGTAAGGCTGATTCCTCATCCGGGGTAAAAGACTGAGAAGCATCTTTATGAGGATGAACTTGTGTCGGGTTGTTTTTAATGGGTGTCCCTGGTTTTTACATCATCAGTTTGTTGCAGGCATTTTAATGCTATCATGTCACACGGGAAGACTCGTGTTGCGCATGTGCGAAGATATGACAAGCGGTGAACCAATAGCAAACGAGCATGTGAATCTGGCCAATCGCTGAATGGGAAATAAGAAAACACCACAGAAGCCAATCATTGCAATACACCGCGAAACAAACAGCATGGCAGAGGGGGCGTGTCTTCAGTCGGCGGGCGTTGTCTCTTAAGCTCGTGCGCATTGTGACCAATAGCGAACAAGTTAGTCATAAAGCAACCAATGACGTTGCTCGAGTGTGTATCCATTGTGGCTCTCGAGTGTAGCTCATCCAATGGGAATTAGAACCAAAATGGCTGAAGCAGGCAGCCAGTTGCAGTCAAAGGTGGGTGCCCCCCCCTCTCGGCGAGCGACGGCTTTAACGTCCAATAGAAGCGCGATACGCTATTTCCAGTAGCCAATCATATCACAGCATACTGAAGCTTTTGAGGTACAGTAGTTGTGCTGTCGTCCTGATCAACAAGCCACTATTTTGGAAGCAGTTTGATAAACACTAGCTGGTTCTCCGTCGATGTCAATCGCTTATCTGCGATCTCAACGAGACGTGACAACTGAAACTATCCGGCATCGTCGTCCTGACTCAGTGTGAGGAAGAAAACGACGGTTTAACTTTTAAACAGACAGCTCGTTTTTCTCCGTGATATCAGAGCTCGTCGTCCGTGACAACCGAGCACAGAAACGGAGCTGACAGCGGGGTTCAATTCTGTTTTTTTTGTGTGATATTTTTAAAACGGCTAAGAACTTTTGACACTTTCTTGTCGCTAACGAAAGCCAAACAGAACAACAGCCGGCGTGTTTTTATTTTTTGTTACATGTCAGTCCACTATACTGTTTCTATTTGACAGCTAGCTGTTTTTTTTTGTCGACTGAATTTTGAACCATTAGCGTTAAGCCAATCAAGAAGGCAGAGCTGTGTTGCCATAGAAACAATCTTAAAGGAACGAGAGCGCTCTGATGTTGTGACGTTTGTTACAACCGTTAACTTTTAAAAAAACAGAACCCGTTTGTTACGCTGCAGGAGTTAACGGTTACACGTTACTGAAAATATTCAACTGAGTCACAGGAGCTGAAGCAGCCGGCTGTGTACATCCACGGGATCCCTCATCATCGGATTTTTTTTTATTATCATAACAATATCTGTGTTTTATTGTTAAAAATGGCGGCGATTGGACTGGTGCAGATGTTGATCGAAGCAGCCGAGTACCTCGATCGCAGGGAGCGAGGTAAAGTGTCATCAGATTGCTCTGTGTTGTTTTCCTGTGACATAACAAGAATGCAAATCACCCACGTTAATGCACACGTCTTTAAACCCCACAGCAGCTGTTTGGTGTCTTAAATGAAAGAATCGGGTCATGCATCAGATATAGAAATGATGAAGGATTGTGCACAACAAACCACCTACACACGCAGTATGTGCTCATCAGTCTGCAGGCATGTTTTGGGGATCAACTGCAAAAGTGAAAATAATACCCATGTTGTTTTTTTTTGTTTTTTTTGATGCATGCATATGTGGCAGCTGCAGTCAGATGTGCAGGGAGACATTGTTTTCATGATGGCCCCTCCTTTCCCTCTGTTGTGGTTTGCTGCTGGGGTTTATTTCAGTTCAAGATGACATCATGGTCCAGGCTGAGGGAGAAAACACCAGAGAAAAAAAGCTACTGCAGGGAATCCATTCATTGCATTCCTGCGCTGAAGCAAAAGAGCATTGCTGCTGAGTTTAAAATATTAAAAACGATTCCCTGTTGGTTGGGCTTCCTTTCCACTGTGGCTGTGTGTGTGTGTGTCATTTGCCTGATATCACAAACATGTGACCACTATGTTGTTTGTTTGTTTGCTTGCAGAAGCTGAACACGGCTATGCCTCCATGCCACCCTTCATCAGCAGCCGAGAGACGGAGAGCTTGAAAAGAAAGAGCAAAAGCAAGAAAAACACAAGTAGCAGGTAAAGGCCATTTGGCTCCTTGTGGGCAAAAAAATGTTTCCAGCGTCATTATTCAGCTTGGCAACAACAAAGCGCCCCATATCCCTACTGAGTGCAGAAGGATTAATCTGTTATTCCCTCCATTTCTTCTCCTCATAGTCTCATTTTCCCTTTGGGATAAAGAAATCATATTTTGCATTGTTTTTTTTTTTGCGCAGTTTTTTTGTGGCTTTGAAAATCTATTTCCTACCTGTGATATAACATTCAGCTCCTCTCCCACTACAATGAAAGGGTTATAATAATAACATGATACAGGCACAAAAAATTACATTGATTTCTAACACCAGTGCACAAACATTTGAAGCGTGTCATGGCAGTGTGTGTGTTGGTGCCTACATGACTCCTCTCCTTAAAGCCGTGTTTTCACTTCCTCTCGCCTTCTTTGAAGTGTGTGTATGACTGACAGCAGCAAACATCAGTCTTTGTTCCATAGTGAATGGCCACTCAGTGAAGGCAAAGTGGGTCAGTCAAGGTGACTGCAGAAGCCATGTCAGTGAGGGGAGGGAGGGAGGGGGGGCATGTCCTGATAACTCCAGACACGTCGTCAGAAACAAATAGTGTACATGCAGAGCCTGTGACCAGCAGTCCTTGAATCGGTCACATGAGGACACATACGTGTTACATCCACACCGATCGATGTGTGCTCATCAGGTATCAGGATTTTAGATCTCGATATGAAGAAGTGAGTTAATGCAGTCCCAGCCGGACTTCATGGCGTTTGTTATTAGCAGCACACGAGAAGCTCGGATAGAAATGCCAGGAAAAAAAAAAGATCCAATTAGTGTAAAAACAGAAAATTCATGTTTGGCAGACAAGATGAAAATATGGAGAGATTGTAATAAAGGCCGAAGAAAATAGATTTCTTTTGGGGTGACATTAGGGGGGCCTGTTTCTTCAGCAGATTCAACATTTAAAATGTGTTGCCCCTCACCACCGAGTGCCTCTTTTTCATCAGGGAGATAAACAAGTCAAAGTCAAAGATAAATCCCCCGCACAACACGTCGCGAGGCAATCGATTAAAGCGTACAATCCAAACAACTTGTTCGGTGGGACGCAGCGGCAGCAGTGAAATATTTTTGATGTAGCATAGCAACAGGAGCACTTTAGAGAAATAGTCAGGTCATATAAGGGGAGCTGTTAACCCTTTCAGTGTAGACTTGTGCATGTGGACTAGTCTAGCTCTGTCAATCACACACACACACACACTCCCACTGGGCAGAAGGCATTCCTCTGCCAGCTTCATGTGTTGAAATAAGCACATGCAGCACATGAGAGGTGAAGCATATAAATAGGTATCCACAGGCCTCTTACCTTCTGTAACCCAATGTACATCCAGCTCCACCATCTGTGATCTCTGAGATGGCTGCACTAAGTCATTAAATATGCTGTAAAGATGGCCGCCGGATATCTGATGATCGCTCCGTTTGCAAACTTTAATCCATTTTTATGAAGGTGTCTGAATCTGAAAGTGTGTGTTAGATAGATACTTTATTGATCCCGAGGGAAATTCAAAGCATCCAGTAGCAGGTTACAAAGACATGACATGAAACATTTGTTACAAATGAACCACAAAACCGACCCCCCCCATACATATATATTAACCTGAAAAAGAGATTTAAAGAGTACCCCTAGATGAATCCATTTTTTTAGCAATGTTTAAAAAGAAGGAGGATATATGTGTCTTTAACTCCACCCTCTGATGAAGAGGACATGTTGGTTCAGCCACAGAGAACGGTCGTCCACATCTCTGCAGGTGCACCATGTACGCCTTTTCCAACACGCAAACTGGTACGACAAGTCCCACCAGTTTAGCCACCAGGTCGTTTGACGGTGGTCCTGAAGTGTCTCCAAATGTTCAGAACTCAATGTATGGAGCAGACGAGGTGAAGCATGTATACAGGGCTTATAAATAGGGTCATGTATGGACTTGTTCCCCCTCGTAACCCAATATGTTTAAGATGCTTTATTATCAGCTGATCGTAGGTTAACTGCTCCTGACATGTGAGGCGTCCATACCTTCATATCAATCAAAGAAGTGAGTGGACTGCTGCTAATGCTACTCTCATTTCTGGTTGATCTCTTCATGATTTTCTCATTTAATTGTTGCGTTTAAAAAAAACGTTATTATTAGCGTCATGATTAGTGACGCAGCAAGTTGCACGATTCACACATCGATGAGTCCACCCAGTGAATGAAAGAAAGAGAAAGGTTAAACATTTCTTTCTTCTAAATGACCAAACGATAAGTACTGTGGCGGCTAAGATTGAAGAACGCTGCACAGAGACGTGGGGCTCTACCTGTGACCTCATTCATATCAGAATACAACTCAAAGTCCGGACTAACGATTGTTGATTTTATTCAACAAAAGAGTGAAAAATAATTCTTAACAAACGTCCAAGAGATGATGCTAATTAGTTAGTAAATATGCAAACCCGCTCGCTCTCTTTTTGTCTGCCTCCAGCCGCTTAACTGAACAGGTGAGATAAGGTCAAACCACGCCAACTGCAAATTTCTGGAAAATTTCATCAAACCACCAATGAATTGACTAATTAGATGATCGTTTAAAAAAAATCTGCTCTTTGAAAGGAGCTGAACTCCATCATGTGGGTAAAGAAATGTCAGCTGATCCTTAGGTGGAGGTCGTTTGTGCAGCGTCCTGAACAGGGGGGCAGGATGTGCAGCGTGTAGAGCTCAGAAGACGCCTCGACATGCTTAAGGAAGCTCTTTATTTTTAGGCACGCGTGGTGAAGACAGTGTGTGGGAGCAGCTCAGTGTGTGTGTGTGTGTGGAGTAGACCACTAGCTGCTGCAGACTCCTCCTTGTTTGCTGTCATTAAAACCTTTAAGCTTAGCGGCCTTCACGGCGACCGTTTGCTGTTGTTTAACTTGGAGGTTATGTCGGGCTGCAGCTGTGAGCACTTTATCAGCCGCTACTCATCACTACTGAAGGGCAGCACAAGCACTCCTGATATGAAGAAAGGTTTCTGCTCTGACCCTCAACACGCAGACCAGCTCTGTTGTCACTGGTGGAAAAGTGATTCTTTAATTGATCTGAAATGTAGGCCAGGCAGCCATGTTTGTTTGAAGTCAAGTCACACCAGCCCTCCCAGTTTCTCTTGTTTTCCCCGTGGTGTGGACTTATGAGTAGTGGGGGAAGGGAGTCACCCTGTCTATACAGTTGCAAGAAAAAGTATGTGAACCCTTTGGAATTTCTTGGTTTTCTGCATAAATTGGTCATAAAATATGTTCTGATCTTCACCGAAGTCACAACAATAGAATAACACAGTCTGCTTAAACTAAAACCACACAAACAATTGTATGTTTTCATGTTTTTGTTGAACACAACATGTAAACATTCACAGTGCAGCGTGGAAAAAGTACGTGAACCCTTGGATTTAATAACTTGTTGACCCTCCTTTGGCAGCAATAACCTCAACCAAACATTTCCTGTAGTTGCAGATCAGACCTGCACAACGGTCAGGAGGAATTTTGGACCATTCCTCTTTACAAAACTTTTTCAGTTCAGCAATATTCTTGGGAAGTCTGGTGTGAATCGCTTGTCCTGTTGCATCACCCATCTTCTGTTGAGCTTCAGTTGGTGGACAGATGGCCTTAAGTTTTCCTGCAAAATGTCTTGATAAACTTGGGAATTCATTTTTCCGTCGATGATAGCAATCTGTCCAGGCCCTGATGCAGTAAAGCAGCCCCAAACCATGATGCCCCCTCCACCATACTTCACAGTTGGGATGAGGTTTTGATGTTGGTGTGCTGTGCCTTTTTTTCTCCACACATAGTGTTGTGTGTTCCTTCCAAACAACTCAACTTTGGTTTCATCTGTCCACAGGATGTTTTGCCAGTAGTGCTGTGGAACATCCAGGTGCTCTTTTGCAAACTTCAAACATGCAGCAATGTGTTTTTTAGACAGCAGTGGCTTTCTCCGTGGTGTCCTCCCATGAACTCCATTCTTGTTTAGTGTTTTATGTATCGTAGATTCATCAACAGAGATGTTAGCATGTGCCAGAGATTTGTGTAAGTCTTTAGCTGACACTCTAGGATTCTTCTTCACCTCATTGAGCATTCTGCACTGTGCTCTTGCAGTCATCTTTACAGGACGGCCACTTCTAGGGAGAGTAGCAACAGTGCTGAACTTTCTCCATTTATAGACCATTTGTCTTACCGTGGACTGATGAACATCAAGAGATTCTTTTGTAACCCTTTCCAGCTTTATGCAAGTCAACAATTCTTAATCGTAGGTCTTCTTAGAGCTCTTTTGTGCGAGGCATGGTTCACATCAGGCAATGCTTCTTGAGAATAGCAAACTCAGAACTGTAGTGTGTTTTTTATAGGGCAGGGCAGCTTTAACCAACACCTCCAATCTGGTCTCATTGATTGGACTCCAGGTTGGCTGACTCCTGACTCCAATTAGCTCTGTGAGAAGTCATTAGCCGAGGGGTTCACATACTTTTTCCACCCTGCACTGTGAATGTTTACATGTTGTGTTCAACAAAAACATGAAAACATATAATTATTTGTGTGGTTTTAGTTTAAGCAGACTGTGTTTGTCTATTGTTGAGACTTACATGAAGATCAGAACACATTTTATGACCAATTTAATCAGAAAACTAAGAAATTCCAAAGGGTTCACATACTTTTTCTTGCAACTGTATGTGTAGTATATGTGTGCATGTGTGTCAGTAGTAGTGACTCCTCCCTCCCCCTCATCGCTCTCTCTCGTGTTTTCCCTCTCTCTCCTCACCTCCTCCTCCTCCTCTGTGTTTTTCCTGCTCACTCTCGGCAGGCAGAGGAGAGCACCAGCTCCTCCATTACATAGATGGAGTGTCCTCCCCCACCCGGCACACATACACACACACACACACACACACACACACACACACACACACACACACAGTGCACTGTAGAAATCATGGAGTGTTCTTGCCTTCCTGGTAGAGCAGGCCGTTGGAGTCTCTGTGAGCTCCCAGCAGCTCTTAGTTTCTCATCCTGTGTGTGCATGATGTGATGCTCTAAAGTCAAACAGGTGAATCTGTAAGAGACCAAAATTTAATCTAAAAGTTGTTTTTTCATGTCTTCTTGGCTTTTAACCCCTTCATCACTATGAGAAGAGAGGGAACAGATCCAATCTAATGTCTGTATCGGGTCTGATATCGATGTAATTTACATATCGGACTGACGGTGCCGATCCACTTCACACATCAAGAAAGATGAATTGGAACTTCTCGTGTCTGTTAAAATCATTTAAGATTTTTTTTTGGCTTTTTCTGCCTTTAATGTAGAGATAGGACAGTGGATTGTCGGAAATCAGGGAGAGAGAGTGGGGAATGACCTGCAGGCCACAGGCCGGACTCGAACCTGGGCCGCCCGCTTGGAAGACTACAGCCTCCATACATGGGGCGCATGCACTAAACACTGCGCCACCAGTGCCCCTAAAATCAGTTAAGATTTGAAAATGGTCTGGTGTGTAGCCAGCTGGAGATCCTCACCACTTGTTTGTTGATACCATGAAGACGTCCAGCTACTCAAAGCTTTGATGTTAAGGCAAAAAGGGTCAGTATGGCGTCAGACTCTGCTGCTTTGTTTGCCATTTTCTCTTTTTACGTAATTTCCTGCCGCCCTCCGGTCCAACAGGAAAGTCTCCCACTGTGAGGTGCACACTGTATGTGGAGGTGCATAAAGATATCCGGGGCTGGCTGCCCAGGAGTGTTAAAAGGCTTTAGTGCGGTGATGAAGGGATATGTAATCAGTGATGGATTCTAAATCAACATGAACAGAATCAGATGGATCTGTACATTAACCTGCACGTGTCATCATGACAACATAGACAGTATCTGACTGAATGCTAGCTGTACCTTGTGGTGTCCTGGCTGCATGAGTTTGGGGGGGGGGGCGGAGGGTTGTGGTGCAGGGGGGGCAGGGGGATTAGGGGTGTCTGAAATCCAGCCTGAATAACTGTGGATCATTCCCCTGCTAGCACTGTTATGTCACCATGCGGCTGTCTGCCTGGCACGGGAATGCACACCGGCTGGAGGTGACATAGACCTAAGAGGACCCAGAGCTCTAATCTGATCCCCCCTCACCTCACACTCGACATGCGTTACTGTTCACTAAGTTACGACTGAGGATAGTGAGAGACAGAATATGTAAGCTTGATGTATAAAAACATAAAACATGGAGAAGAATCGAGTGAGGAGTGGGAGTGGGAGTGAGAGAGAGTGAGAGAGAGAGAGAGAGAGAGAGAGAGTCCTCTGAGGATTCATTGCAGGGTGACCGTGTCAGGCCTAGCGGCACTGAAGGTGCACAGGGCTATTTTGGGACCTTGGTGGGGGTGTGGGGGTCAGGAGGTCATGTGGAGGTAGATAACAGTTCAGGAGTGGTGCAGGGATGTCCTTCATAGCCTACTCTCCCCCGATCACCGTCCATTTTGGTCTTTTTTTCAAGCAGGCACACAAGCACTCTCCGTCTAAAAGCAACCCCCTCTATCCCTCTCTGTTGTCTTCTCTCTCTCTCTGTGTCTTTTACTCTGCAGTGCAGGAGCCGCGCTGCCCACCAGCACACCTCCATCTCTCACTTTACCTTCAGTGCTGTCTTTACCCCACCCCCGCCTCTCACTGCTCCCGTACATGAAGGAGAATCAGACAACATTAAGGGGCACAGTCCCTTCCTCTCCTGCTCCTGGGCGTCTGTTAGTGGTTACCGTTGCTATGTTTACCCCTCCTCGTCCTGTGTCCCAATAAGGCTCCTCAAAACGCCCCTAGTCTCCTCCGTAGAACGTGGCCTCAGGCATCACAATACCCAACCTGTTCTTCTATTTTCCTCCAATCTCATTAAGTCAGCCGTTGTGGCTGCTCATAAACTCCCACACAGCCTTCTCTCTCTCTCTCTCTCTCTTGCTCGTCCCTGCAGTAAAGGCCTTGGTTTGCACAGAGAGGGAAACCTTACCGTGTGTAATCAGCTGCTCTCTTTATTAAGTGTCGTTTCTCATTGGTGTTTTTTTTGTTTTTTTATCTCTCTGCAGGTCTACGCACAATGAAATGGAAAAGAACAGGTATGTTGAAATGTCTGTGTGGTAGTGTGTATTCACGTGTGTGTATTTGTGATGTCACACACATAAAATGAAGTCTCAGATGAATGAGACTTCCTGATTTGATGAAGTCAAACAACTGACATCATCAAATCAGAAAGTCAAAGGACTACTGTATGTCATGGTGAGGATATTAGCACGCTGAGCTCAACGGGCTGCTGATCCAAAGTGCAGCCTTTACAGAGCTGCTACTGACACTATTTGGATAGATTTTAAGATGTACGCACACACACCTGCACCTTTGGCTTGTCTGGTCCGCCTCGCCTCTTTTGACAATTTACTGGGGCTGCTGCACAGGGAGCACCAGAGCTTGTTGGGGGGGGGGGGTTGGGGGGGTTGGGGGGGGGGGGGGTTCAGTGTCTTGGTCAAGGGCACCTCAGCAGTACCTGACACCTCCCCAGCCACCAGATCAACTGTAGCCACGCATCTGATGTTTCCTTGGGCAAGACACTTAACCCTAAACCTAGCAGCCTCTACCATCAGTGTGTGAATGTGTAGGTGTGACCTGCAGGCGTAAAAGAGCTTTGAGGAGTCAGAAGACTAGAAAAGAAATAAACAAACTCAAGTCTATTTGTTATTTACCAGCTTCCATCCTTTGGTCCACACCGGGACTTGAACTGTCGACACTGAGCTTCTGCTGCCTCCCCAATATTCATCAGCAGAATGTTGAAGACGCTCAGATAACATAACCCATGTTTTAAAACGCACATCGTCACCATCATCCTGAACTAAGAGTGCAGGAGAGCATCAGCAGCTGCATTAAAATATTCAAACAACGGCATAAGAAGCGCCGGTCTTAGGAGACGTCTCCACCAGAATCAGGAGGAAGAGATAAATCAGCTCAAAACAAAAACCATGTTTTTGGTTTCTCAGGCAGAGATGTCTATGGCTTGAACATAGACATGCTCTTGTCAACTGTCAGTGCTTCCACCCTGCCTGTGCTAGCTGATCCACAGCAGCAGCAGCTCGGTGGACGTTCCTGAATAATGTATCACAGCGTGCTCCTGCCTGGGATTTAGTCCTGTGCATGTTGTGGACTGCAGAGACACCTCAAGCCCTGCAGTCGGTCAGAATTACGACCACAGCCTGTCCTATTACACTTGAGAACATACATAGCCTTTGGCCAGTTTTCTCCCTCCACCAGGCGTTTGATGAGAGAGAGCAATCATAGGCACATAGTAAATTACTCTGTCTGCATGCAACCAGATCCCCCTTCCTCCTGTAAGATTGGCTCGGTTGAAATCTCCATACATACAAATTCCAATTTTGCACAAACCCCTTCTTCCCCCTCCCCCCTCCCCTCTGCTGCTGCACACAGAAACCAAAGTGTGTGCGTGTGCATCTTTGCATCCAGGAAACACGACTCCAGTAGCCTGTCACACCTTTTTTTTTTTACATGTAAAGTTCCTCCAAACTGGTCACCCGAAGTTACTGCAGGGGGGGTCAGAGGGCGAGGGTGAAGACAGTGGGGGGGATTTACTGCTGGTCAGTCAAAGTGCACCACCATGACCTCGTTTTTTTTTAGTTTGCAGTCGGTGTAGCTTTTGACAGGCGGCTAGAAGAGGAGCGATTAGGTTGCATCTGTTGTTATGCAACCAGCTCCACTCGGATGTTCACCTTATTTTGGCTGTAACATACAAACACTGGAATAAGGGCAGAGAAATGTAGGTTTCTCGCCTGCCGCTGATCACACACACGTTTGAAGCTCCACATACATTTTCTCCCCCTATTGACACAGTGCTCTCCAGCCACACTGAACCAGAATAACCTGTAGCACTGTGTGTTTCCAGCCACGCCCCCGCAGCCACTTCCTCGCCCTCAGACGCCATGTGACCCCGAGCTATTTCATGAGTCTGCTGCTTGTCAGTGTTGTTTGACAAACATTAGCTAGCACTGCTGATCCCTTATTATGTCAGAGCAACACGGGCACGTCCATGTTATGTAATAACAGTGAGCATGCCCTTTGGACCGAGTCAGCTGAGAAACAGCCACTCGTTCTCCACCGCTGATTACTGCTCTGAATGGGCGTGCGGGGGAGTCTTTTTTCAGTGTGTGTGTGTGTGTGTGTTTGGAAAAGGCCATGAGGTGAGAATATATTTATTCTCCCACAGTCCAATCAGTCTCCTCCTCCTGTCCGTGTGTCTGATTTGAATAAAGTCTTTGAGGCAGTGACACTCACATCAGGATCACCTGCAGCAGACACATAAATGAGCAGCTCATCCAGCGTGTCCTCAGCTGCCCCCAAAAAAAAAACACTTCAACACTCCCTCTCAGGACGAGTGTGACGTACACACGCCTACTCGCTGAGGCACACACACAGGCACACAGACACGTACACACTCCTGCAGCCGGAGGTGTGTGTGTGTGTGTGTTGTATAACAGCAGGGTCAAGTGGTCACAAACACCCCCCAGGACCTCGGCACACTGCCCGCGCTGCCAGCTTAGAGGGTCTCTGAGTTATGAGCAGGGGGTGGGGGGGGAATATTTGATCACAGCAGAATATTTGATCACACTGAAGTCACATCACGCCCCCCAGACGGACAAAGCCACATGTGCATAAGAAGAACGATCGTAGAGCTCATGCACACTTATGTCTGATATTCATTTCCATGTGCATTCATCCAGAAGCACTGCTGGTTTCTTATAACGGCTGAAGAACCTGAACCTGTCTGTAGCTTTAAGACACAAGTCTTTAAAAATCTGCTTGAATATCAAAGGCTTAATATGTGATTTTTCATAGAAATCAAGTATCTCCTCTGAAAATAACTCTGTGAGTCATGACTGTCTACAATGGGTGTAACACCCGAGTCCCACTGTCTGTGATGTTTTCAGAGTCCTATCTTCAGTTTGTTTACATCGCCTGGACGGCCGGCTGACTCCTCCCCTCACATATAAAAGTTGTTTAATTGAGGGACTAGAGAAAAGAAGAATAACATACTGTACTCACTGCTTAACTGTGTTTCTAGATCACGCTCATTTCAGGTAAATTTACATGCAGTGTGAAGATACGAGCATAATAAAGATTGCTAGCATTAGCATGCTAACACAACAATGCAGCGCAAGTTGTTTTGGTTTCATGCTGGTGCTCAAGGGCGACATCTGCTGGATCAAAAAATCACATATAAAGCCTTTAACCACATGTAACATTTGAATGCAGGGCGATACTCTAATGCAAAGGGTTCATTTGATTGGTCGAGACAGAAAGGGGTCATTTTTGGTGCATTTAGGTGTTGTCGGATACATCGGAAAAACAAGTTTCCGAGTTGTAAAATGCACATGAACGCCTGCTCAAGTTGGACCAACAACTCGGAAACTCGGAAAATAATCAGGTACCTGACTTCCTGACTTGACGTCACAATCGTCATCACGTGGGGGGCAAAATATGTTTAGTTAATGGTATACTTTTTATTAATTCACGTATTGCACATCAGCTTTTTGCTCAACAGTCACATTCCACTGATCTTCTTCCTAGCATCAACACTGTTTTTCTGCTGTTGGTACGACATTCAGACTTGGTGCCGAGCAGCACCTGAATGCAGCATACGATGCTGTTCATTTGTGTGTGGGCGTTCACATACCTGAGGCCACCCCTCCATACGTCAGGCTTCTTGAGAAAATGTCTGATGTTTGGACGTCGTCTCCACATAGAAACAACCACCACATAACTCTCTCATTTATTAAAAAAATCCCATAAACAAGCACACACACATTTTGTTTTCACACGCGCACACATGACAGATGGCACTTCAGTGAACACACCTGCTTAGCTTAAATGAAGGTCTGTGAGCTCGAGATGGCGTATCATGGTCCTGATCAGCAGGAAGTTCTGAAGCTCAAACGTAGTTCAACAGATTCTCTTTAGAAAACTGCATCCAGAAAGCTGCAGGTAGAAAAGTTGGGAGGAGGAGTTTAATGTCAAACGTCTACTCATAAATCCATGATTCACCTTCCATGTTTTTTTGTTTTTTTTAGTGTATCTGATGTGAAAGAAGTGATTTGAGTTTAACGTTTAGTTCTCTGTGATTCTTCTCCTCCACAGACGGGCAAATCTACGGCTGTGTTTAGAGCGCTTGAAATCCCTCGTTCCCTTAGGACCCGATGCTAACAGGCACACCACGCTCAGCCTGCTGATGAAGGCCAAAGATCATATCAAGGTGTGTGTATACGTGTGTGTGTGATTTGAACTCACCTTATCTGTGTGAAGAGGTCAAGTTGGTGGTGGATGAGTATGTCAGCATTTGTGTTTGAAGATTAAATATCTGAGATAAGCTACTGGTGGAGAACACACACACACACACACACACACACTCTCCTGACGTGTTGTCTCTGTATCTCTGCTCCGCTGTAGAGGTTAGAGGAGGGCGATAGGAGAGCTCAGCACACCTTGGAGCAGCTACAGCGGGAGCACAGACACCTGAGGAGGCGTCTGGAGCAGCTGGGCGTGGAGAGGACCCGCATGGACAGCACCGGCTCCACCCAGTCCGACAAGTCCGACTCTGATCAAGGTTAGTCACACCTCACACGGACACGCACCAATAATACACACACAATGCTTTAACCATTAACTTGTCCATGAAGAAGTCGCAGCAGGATGACAAAGTGCACAAATGAATCACACAGATGTGTAAAATGGTTTGTTGTTCCCTGTGCTCAAACAGAGGACCTGGACGTGGACGTGGAGGGGACGGACTACCTGCTGGGTGACCTGGAGTGGAGCACCAGCAGTGTGAGCGACTCAGGGGACGAGCGGGGCAGCCTGCGCAGCAGCTGTAGTGATGAAGGCTACTCCAGCGCCAGCCTGCAGCGCCTGCAGGACACTCAGGGGACAGACAAGCAGCTGGGCTGCAGCCTATAGACAGCACCGGTCACCAAGCCAAACAACAACCTCCTCCCCTCAGCCAGACCTCACCCACGTTGTCTCCCTGTTTCCTGAACCCCCCCCCTTTCTCCCTTCCCACCAGGACCGATCGAGTCCAGCCAGGGTCCTGCAGACTTACTGTCCTCGTTTTGACTTCCGTTCAGACTGCAGCTCCTCCAGTGAGACGGCCGCCACATCCAGCACATCATCAGCGGTCTCTCTTTAGGGTGTCACCACCATTCAATCAAAGGAGGATTTTAAAGACAGCCCCCCCCCTTCCCCCCCGCCGCCCGTCCCCTCCCTCCGTCCCTCCATCAGTCCTTCAGAAACACAACTTTCAGCCTTTCAGAGAATGTTACCACACAATCCCTCTGCCTCTTTTTCTATGCCTCAAGAGCCATGGGAAGCACTTATGAGATTTCACCCTTACTGAAAACACACACACACACACACACACACACACACACATACACACACACACACACACCTGCATCGCTCCTAGTTGTCCTAGTGAGAAAGAGTCGTCCCAAAGGTGTGACACTGAGGTGATGCGGGGCCTTTTTTTCTGCCCTGCTCACCATGTGCATGATCTTTTGCACTTAAAATAGATTTTTAGTTTTTTTTTAATAATTGCTGTATCTTAATAACTAAAGCCACTCCCCCCTCCCTACAGCTGTGAAGATGAAGCGTCATCTGCAGAGTTTGATGTCACACTGTCGGGGCCGACAGCAATATATATCCTTTTAGTATTGAGGCTTTTGGTGGGCAGACGTGTAACTAGCCCGTCATTTACCGTCAACACTCGGCATCCAGAGAAAACAAAAAAGAAGAGAGAAAAAAGTGCAGCATGAGATTGTGTATGGGTTCGGGGGAATATGTGGGAGGGTAAAGTGGGTGGGTTTGATGTTTTCTGCCTCTCTCTGATGACGGTGGCGTTTTTAACTGCATCCTTTTCTCATAGCGTGTGTATGACTGGTTACAACAGGGGTCACTAGCCGGGTTTGGAAACGAGAAACACCAGCCGCCCAAGCCGAACGCCGGTATATTTAGGCAGGTGCTGGTACATTTTTGGTACACTACTTCTTCACTGCCCCATTCAGCAGGTATTAATAGAAAAGAAAAAGGACAGCAGAGCCGAGAGAGGCTGGAGCACATTCCATTATGTAGAGAGGACGGCCAGGTGAGAGCCAGACGAGAGCATTATTTTCTGACTGGATGTTCCTGCCAATTATTTATGAAGGGAGAGTTGAGTCTGAGGCGAGCCGCGTCAGCCTAAAAAAAAAAAAAGAACCAGAAGGCTGTGACTGTTCATTGGGAACAAGCGAGATGTTTTCCCCCTGAAGAGCGGTTTAAAAGTGCGAGCCACAGATCGGCCTCCTTTGCCTTGCCTACATAGCTATTTATTGTTTGTGCAGAGATGTACGCCGTGTAATGTAAATAGTTAAAGAAAAGATCTCTATGTCTATCAACAAATGTATTTATTAGATCGACTTGGATATATAGATGAATATAGTATATGGATATATTTATTAGACAAAAGCTTTTTGTTCTTGTGAGGTTTCTTCAGAGTTTTCCCGCGTGTAGTTTGTCCGCACAGCCTCGTCCATCTATCGAGTATTTAGAAACGTCTTTTTGTGCCTCGAGGTTTTTTGGTGTCTGTTTTTGGATGTCGGCGCGGCGCTCCGAGAAAACGAAACACTTTCTATGTGATTGACCTTCAATTTTTGTTTTTTTGGGGTTGTTTCAAAAGCCGCTCGGCTTCTATAACTGGGAATAAAAGGACAAAAAAAAATCTGAATAATTTATGAAAATGTGAATTAAAAAGTATAAAAGTGAGCGGAGGTGGCGGTGGGTGCTGTGAGGTGGGGCGCTGCCTCTGGTGTCTATCTCTGTGCTGAGGATTCTAAAACAAGATGGCTGAGATTTTTTAAGCGCCTTCGGTTCTGATACGTAACGTCCGGGTGGAGGACTGCAGCTCCTTTTTGAATGTACAGTAGACGTGGTGCAGCGTAGAGCCACAGGACGCTCCCCCGCTCCACCTCCTGCTCTAAAGCATGAGAAGAAACCAGAAAAATAGTTAAAGGATTGTTTAGTCTTTGAGTGTGGAATGCTGCTTATATTTTTTGTGTCGAACTGAAAATGTTTTTTAAGCAGAGAGGGGGTACTGTTTGGCTGCATAACGAGAGGGGGTGGGGGGCTTCAGGGGAAATGTATTTAAAGTGAGGTGTGAGAGGGCAGGTGTGTTCACTGAAGCGCCATCTGTCAGTGCGTGTGTGTGTGTGTGTGTGTGTGTTTACCTCGTCACTGTCTTCAGAGAGACTTTTTTGGGGGAGGGGGTGGTTGAAAATAAATTGTATGGCTATGTTTCTGTTTTATGAGTTTAATAGTCAATGCAAAAAAAAAAGACTTAACCTAAGCATTAACGTCTGTCCTCGGGAGTCTCCACTTTTCTCCTTTTTCCACCCACGGTCCTTTGTCTGTCTTCCACCAGTACAGTGTGTGTGTGTGTGTGTGTGTGTGTGTGTGTGTGTGTGTGTGTGTGTGTGTGTGTGTGTGTGTGTGTGTGTGTGTGTGTGTGTGTGTGTGTGTGTGTGTGTGTGTGTGTGTGTGTGTGTGTGTGTGTGTGTGTGTGTGTGTGTGTGTGACTCCCTCCTCCAGATGCTACGTTGGCATCTGTGGTGGGGGGCGGTGCATGTGTCAATGATGCAACCATTGCTCCTCATCTCCATCCCCCCCCCCCCTCCAAAGACCCTGGTGCTCTCAGCATCTGCCTTAAGAAGCAGGTGTGGAAACTCTCAAAGAACAAGACTTCTTCAGTCAGACCAGTTGTTTAAGCTACCGGTTTCAGCATCAGGGGGGAAAAGTCCTCTTCATGTGTATATTTTGAGTTTTTATGCACAATGTCTCCCTGCGTCCAAAGCGGCTAACGACGCCTTAAAAAAAACAGACGCACATGTACAACCTATATGAGAAGGAAAAAGATACATGAGAGTGTGTATGATCTGTTTCAACGAGGGGCAATTCCTTTTTTTTTTTTTCATGTGGCGGTCTCAGGCGTGGTGCTCTTCATGCATTTCACAGTTTTAACACACAAACACTCTGTGCACCACAGCTCCATGAACATCCTCGTCGCCTGCCTTTTTTCTCCGCAGGAAGGTCAAAACGTCTGTTTAATAAAGGAGGGCGTTTTTGTGCACTTACTTTTTAAAGAATTGGAGAATTTGGACACTGTCCTCTTGAAAAAATGTTGGCAACAAACCCTTTGAATATGAATTGTGGAGCAGCAATTTGTATTAAGCGTTGATATGAAAAGAATAAAAGATTTGAAACCCTTGTTTACCTTACCTATCACCTCTTCTGTGTCTTTATTTACGGACAAAAGCATGAACCGTTCTTAAATCCATGCAACAAATGATTGCTTCAACCCCACCCACCAGCTCCTCGCACAATGAGTAATCTTCATGTCGAGGTGGAATCGACAGTAATGAGGAGGGCAGATGAAAGAAAGAACAGTGCGGCGCGGGGGGGGGGGGGGGGGGCTTCAGAGCCCTGTTTGTGCTTCAGAGTAATCTGCTGGCTGAAATCCCAGGTTTGTGGGATAATAGCTATCTGACTGCTGCTCAATATCCAACACAAACAAAGCATGGAGAAGATGAAGAGAGAGAGAGAGAGGGGGGAGGATGAGCTTCTTGAAAAGCATCCCACATCCTTTCTGAGGTTGTTGAGGGGGAGGGGTGCCAAATGAAGGATTTTTCTTTCCACCATGGGGAGCCCTGAAACGCCCGGTGGGCTCCAATAGCATTTCAATACGACGTATGATCTCAGATTCATATCTCACACAATGATTGACCTTTTTAGGTGCCATTTTTCACCTTTTTCAACTGCACACAGCGAGCGCTCCTGAGCTGGTGGTGGGAGTCGATGCCTCAGAAGGCCTCGGGAAGTGAACTGGCACCTCTCCAGCTACTAGACCAATTTCCAGATTGCATGTAGAAGATATCAATACTCCTTCTGTTTACTACCAGGTTACAAAAGCTGTGGATTTCTAATCAGTTTTTATCTCTATTTCATTTTGACTTTTTGTTTTCAGTTTAAAGGCAGGGTTGGTAATTTTACCAAAACTAGCATGATTTTGAAAGTAGCATTCCCTCAGTGCTCCGTCTGCACCTCACCCAGAGAACAGGATAAAATTGTCCTTTGCTTGAGCTGCAATCACCTGTGTCCTGCATTGTTGTGTTAGCATGCTAATGTTAGCGCTCCTTAGTTAGCTCGTAGCTTCACATTTCATGTAAACTGACACAGAATGAGCGTGATCAAATAATCAGTGAGTATGTTCTTCTTCTTCTCTCTAGTTCTTGACTAAAACAGCTTTTATACACAAGGGGAGGAGCCGACCGTCCCGTCCATGTAAACACGGCTCTAACAACAACACAGCCAGCGGGACTCAGATTTATTTATGTGGAACATGTTGCATGTTCTTCCTTTAAGTTTTAAGTTTTAATTTCAATCTTTTTCATAACCAGCTAAAAACTGCTCACAGAAGCGTTACCTGTTTATCTATTTGCCTAAAGTGCAGGTATAAATAATCCCTTTCACAACCTGCTGCCACTAAAAGACACACCTTAAATTTAATCTGCACATGAAACACGAGATGCCCACCGCAAAACCAAAGCACAACACGCTCTAGCTGAGCGTATTGACATAACCTACCTGTCTGTGTGTGTGTGTGTGTGTGTGTGTGTGTGTGTGTGTGTGTGTGTGTGTGTGTGTGTGTGTGTGTGTGTGTGTGTGTGTGTGTAGAAATGTTATTGACAGAGTTGTGTAAGATAGCGTGTGTGTTTGTTTGTCAGTAAATGTGTGTCACGGGCCTACTGACCCACCTCCCCTAGTCTTGCTTTTCAAGACTGCCCTGACCAATCATACACATCCCCATAGAAACACACACACACACACAAACACACACGCATGCATGCAAATTAAGCCGAGCAGAAACCTAAAGCAGGGAACACACCCTCTCTATGACACGCAAACACACACTGCAGTGACACACTGGAACAACAATGGCGTGTGCCATGGAAACACACAACAACACTGAGCCTTTGGGAACAACTGAGTGTGTACAAGGCAATGCAATCACTTACAGGCCTCACGTAATGGAGGGAGATCACACAGGCCCTGCCCTCTCTCCTACCACACTCATGACAGATGCATGAAGGTAGTTGGACAGCAGTAGAAGCTGGATTACATTAAGATCTATTTGCAGTCATGTTATGCTACTTTTTTTAATGACATATTTTTATGACAACACAATCCAAACAAAACTGAAAACCCACAACCCAACCCATGGATATACCTCCCCACAACCCCCACCAACAGCAGTACACACAAACCCTCTCACAACCAGAGAGAAGGAACACAAATTACCTATAATTAATCTAAACCCTGAGCCAAGGACACAATAGCACATATCAGTTTAAATTGTCCATATGTTATTGCTACATCCAAGCTGTCCACAATGGAAACTTCCATAAATAAGCAAATGAAAGAGATCAATCCATATATACATGTAGGTACAAATGCTGTCAAGATGAGTCCAAAGGACCTCAAGATTCTCCACATTTACACTTTGAATTATTAGTTTGTAGTTTCTCCATGTGGATCACTGAAACCAGTCCATAGCAGCAGGCCGTCCCAACCAACGATCCAGAGGAACCTACCAGAGCTCAGGAGCTCCCAGGAAAGAGATAGAGAGAGATAGGAGCTCAAGGTGCCAGTTCCCCCGGCAGTCTCAGTCTATAGCGACAGAACTCGGAGGTGGTCAAAACACCAGGGGAAAAAAAGGGCCATTATCATTGTGTACATCTCTCTGGATAGCACATGACTTTTTTCCATATATGTAAATCACGATAGGACAGATTTTGCATCCTCCTTAGAACCTGGGAACTACAGTGAAAGTGATAATGTTATACATCTTTAGTTTAGTCTGTCTGTTGTTGTAAAGATAAAAATGAATAAATGACATCAAATCCAACGAGTGTCTAAAGCTTCCTTAAACATGAACCTGCATGTAAAGATTACAGTCATTTTTAGAAAATACACACAGAAAAGATCAGTGGGGATTCTAGAGTTTGTTGGGGCCTGAGGCAAAAATCACTTTGGGGGCCCTCCAATTGATTTTTGGGGTCTCCTTCGGGAGGTTTCCTACCGTCATTGCAACATTTGCACATTTTTGGCCGTTGGGGCCACCTACTGGTCTGGGGCCCCAAAGCAGTTGCTTGCCTTGCCTGTTGATGAGCTGCGCCTCTGGAAAAAGATGGTGTAGTGTTAGCATCTTTTAGCTCATTGTTTTGGTTGTATAGCCTGCAAATGTACCGTTTCTCGTTCCTTTGATTTAATATCTGACAGATGTTTTTCTTATGAACAGACTGACTTCATACACTCGCTAACAGAATGAGCGACTAGCTGGTGTTCATCGAGGACTATTGGTTAGTTTAAAGGCCCTGACACACAAAGGAGATCGTCAGCCGTCAGTCCTAGTAGTTTTGGCCGATTCTTGATGTTGAACCGGTGGTCGGTGAGAGGACTCTCTCTGATTGGCTGTTGGGAGGTTTCATTTCTCTCCAGCTCTCCTCTCAGGTTCAGGAAAGCCCCTTAAGCATGTCTCTGTAATATTCATGCTTTCACCCATAAAGTCACTCTGACACCTTGAAACCTTTCTGTTGTCTAACCTCTCTCCATTTTTCAAAAGCATCTCCAATATTGATCCTAGTTTGAGCACGTTTCTGCTCGTGGAGCTTATGAGAAACATGCAGAGGCTTTTTAGGTCGGGTACAATCACTTCTATCTGAACCACTTCTCTTGACCGCTTCCATCACTGCAACACCTGTTGACCTGATAACTGCTCTCATATCAGGAAAACAGAGGGGCGTCCAAAACGGCCGTGTAGGGGGTGTCTTAAAACCTCCTACCTTCTCTGGTCCAAACAAATCCAGAGCATTCAGGAGCAGAATCTAAAGTAAGAAGGAGGACATACTGGCTGCTGCATTGAGAATACATTGACACTGATTTAAGACATTGAATGAATGCTAATGAAGCTAAATGTTTGCAGGATGTAGAGGTTGGGTTTATAGCTTGTTCTGCTGCCCCCTAGTGGCAGAGAAACAGGAAACAGTGACTTCCTCAGACTCAGTATCAGGTTAATTGCCTGTGAGATTCAGGGATATGTCTAGAGGGAACAAATGATTGATTCTGTTTGTTGTAACCAAAATGATAGACAAAGACACTGAGCTGACTTGAATCTATAGTCGACTTCTGTGTTTGCATATTGATGGTTATCAGTTCCCTGCATGTTTAGGGTCTGATTTTAGAGGGATACATTTTCATGCTCGGCAGAAAATGTTTGTGAACCCCTGCCTTAGCTAATGTAAAGACTGAAACGTTTTCTCACCTGAGGAGCTGCTTGTCAACAGACGAGGCAGGAAACTGCTTTGGGACCCCAGGCCAATAAGGGGACCCCAAACCAGAGCAGTGGCTTGTTTGCAATGACAGTAGCAGGCTTCCCTAAAGGGGCCCCATCTGACAGCACTCACTATCGATGAACCACTAGGTGTCACATGGCATTATATAAGATTTTGAAGTCACAAAAGGAAAATAAAACGCAAAGAAGAGGAGCTCCCAAGACCTTCAGCGAAGTGATTTGGCACTACTACCACCCGACGCCCAGCCACCACCATTGGACTGTGTCGTCCCTTAACCACCGCCTTAAGGCGAGGAAGGTCAAATGGGTCAAAACCTTTCAAATAATTCTGTAACCTGTAACAGACTTAATATTTTATAAGTCAAAATTAAAGGAGGAGGAGTGTCGATATGGAAACAGATTTAGTAGTATTTGACATATATCATGTTACATATGCACATGACCATGAAAGCGTTTATCTGACCTTCACTGGATCTCATCTAATGATTAGAAATCCAGCAGCAAGTGGATCCAGTTTGTCTCCGTATCTGATTGAAATGTCTGAGTGACAACAGCCTCACACGATTGTCCTCCATCACAGCTGACAGCTCGCATCAACAGAGATTTGAGAGAGTGTGTTTGCTCTGTTTGTGTGTGTACGCTAACAGATGGAGCAGATCGTCCACATGCTGGATTGAAGGGTCCCAGGGGGGCTGGAGTGAAGAGTGCAACATCAGACGACATCAGTGCATCCAAGATAGAACAAAAAGCGAGCGAAGCTGAGTGGCCTGTTCGTGACACGTAGTAAAGCTCTTCACAGAGAGCCTCGCTCAGTGCTGTGAGTAACACCTGGCATATCAAAGCACAAAAGGGAAACGAGCCTCAGAGGAGCAGAGAGGCTGCGTGAGAGGCTTCTGCAGCACGGCCCTCCATGAAGATGTGGGAATTTCTGAGGTACTGTGTGCAGAAAAGAACGCCATTCAAGATGTGTCTTTATAACAGTGCTGACAGATCATGTGGTAAAATAACTCTGCAAAACATTTGTGACCAATCAGTGAGATGTGTAGTGAGTGAAATGATAAAGTGATCTTACTATATGATCAGACATTAAGGAAACATGCTATGTTGAAGTGCTGGCTTCTCTGACAACAATGCAGCAGCCAGTATGTCCTCCTTCTAACTTAAGATTCTGCTCCTGAATGCTCTGGATTTGTTTGGACCAGAGAAGGTAGGAGGTTTTAAGGCACCCCCATATGGCTGTTTTGGACGCCCCTCTGTTTGTCAGATATGAGAGCAGTTATCAGAGAAGTGGTTGAGATAGAAGTGATTGTACCCGACCTAAAAAGCCTCTGCATGTTTCTAATAAGCTCCACGAGCAGAAACGTGCTCAAACTAGGATCAATATTGGAGATGCTTTTGAAAAATGGAGAGAGGTTAGAACACAGAAAGGTTTACAGACCCATGCAGAGCTGGATAAACACTGAAGTCCACCACATGGTGACCTGTGTGAGCATCGACTTTGTTTAGAATTTAGACTGCAATACCCATTTTAAACACTAGGGGTCAGAGTTACATACTGCTCCTTTAATATAGTCTACATGGTACCTACCTCAAGGTTTATGAGTCTATCGAATGAAACCACAGTGAGAGTGTGTGGCTTTGAGTGGTTTAAACAGCAGGAGAGTTGTTAGAGTAGCTGCTGAAAGGTCACTCACTGTGTTTCAATCCCAGGAGAGCGTAAATAAACTGTATTCTGTCTCTGTAGTTTGTTTCACAGCGTGCAGAGTAACACACTTTGCACGTCTTCAGCTTTCTGCATGTCTTCAACTTCCTGCCAACAGATGCTATTCATAGCACTCCACTGTGTGGAGGATATTGTTCCTGCAGAGAGTTGGAAAGAATCCACTCTTATTAAGCTTAGGTTAGCAACCTATTAGCTTAGCATAAAGACTAGATAGTGGGGATACAAAGAGTAGTTCAGTGCGCTTTACACCATCAATCATGACATTAAATCTGCTCCTTTTAGCCTCAAATATTTAAGTAAAAAAAAACTCAACGCTGTTGCCCCATCCATCTTAATACACTATGAGCTTCTTTCTACATTAATTTGTCCATTCTTGAGTCCTCTCACCTCGACTGACCCCAGCAATCTCAGACTCCTAGCCCGCTAAAAACTGTTCACAGCAGCTTCATCTGAGGTTTGTTTGTTTTTGTTGTTTAGATGTATGCTAACCCGTTGACTGAAACACCAGAATCAGAAGTAAAGACATTTTAATCCATCTCACCTCGTGTTCTCTCCTCTCTCTCTCCGCTTCAATTCTTCAAGAGCGCCTTAAAGACAAATCTTTGATCCCCTTCTTCTCATTAATAAAGTCGCTTCCTCCTTTCTTTTTCTTTTTCTAACTCTTATTCTCATTTGTTCCTGTTTATGTTTGCAGGCAGCATCTGAGTTTAAGCTCCTTCTGTATTCTCTCTGCTGACATGAGCTCTGACATGTAGTTCACACTGACCTCAGCTTTAGTGATAATTGAATCCTGTTCTTTAAAAGGTTCTTTAACTTTTCACAATGAGTAACCACCACAGAAAATATTCAGCTCACCACGTACCACCATTATGACCAGCATTGAAATACAGTCACAGCGTAGGGCTATTTACCTACATATACAGGTAACACAGGTGGCCATTTTATTGTTGATATGCACATTATTTAATATTGACCACACACTGTGCACTGCGGCCTGGACTCATCCTCTGTGCCGCTCCAAGAATCCAGACTAGATGTGACTCGAGCAGTCCCCACATGTGCCAAGTCTGGTCGGCCTGTCGGCTCTGTCGTGATTGGTCAGTCGCTCAGCACGGTTCACAGAAATGTCACGCCCCTTTTACCATATTGGAATTGCAGCTACTTTGGCTCCGAGGGGAGCAAAAACACTGGTATGCAAACGGCAATGGCAACTTCAACTTCACCAATCTGACAGAGAGGAGGAACAAACACAACAAGCTTTGCCACGAAGGTATGAGCACGACGTTTCAGTGTTGTAGGTATTTATTTTGCAGCCTTTTCAGATGTAATATGTGTGTAATATATGCTAATCGGTAGCTAACACAATAGCTTCATTGCGTTGTTTATGTATATACTAAGTGTGGAAACTGCAGCTAAATGCTTACCGAAGCAAACACCGTGTGCTGCAGAATACCATGATAACTTACAACAAGAACATAGCAACAGTAACACACACCTTATGTTTGTATCAAGTCTTTTTATCAGAAAAACTCTCACTGTTATTGTGTTTAAAAATATGTTAGCCTCTTCCAATTTCACTGACCTGAGATACCAGAATATTTCCCTAATCCAAAAATATATATCTTACTCGTGGCTTCACAAAGTTTGGCTTGATTACAGTATAATTATTGGCTACAAATGTATTCTGTGCAATACATTTTTATTGTATTAACATTAGTACTGTACGTTGTTTATTGCAGCGACTCACCTTGTTCTGCATTGTAAATCACCTCCTTGATGTGATTAAAAATTCAATGAGCAATTGAGTATCAATGACATCATAGACTTACTTACTTTTCTACAAAAGCCCAGGTGATAATCACGTGTTTGTTGGATCAATATCTCATGCAATAATGTTTCCTCCTCTGTCATTATTTTTCTTCTTATTGAACATTATTTCATTTTAATCAGTATCTTCTTTCATCAGGAGAATAAATCCGTTGCCTGTGATAATATGAGATGGAACCTTGGTACACTCGTTAGGATACTGGAGCTTGTTGTCTGTGTAATCTGCTGTGATGAACTCTGAAAAAAGAGACAGAAAAATAGCAAATTTAGCATGGCAATCTAACATGATTCAGTCTTCTTGTTCATAGCTAAATATTTAGACCACACATCTTTCAAAACAAAGTGCCTGCTGCACACATCTTATATAGCCTATATATAAATATATGGGTTAACCCGTTCTTTTGCAGTCAGTGCTTTGATTAAACAACACCACCTGAACACTGGCCGAGCTGTTTAGATCAATTATCAATACTTTAGCAATGGTCTTACTACATCGATAAAAAATCACCATGTAATAAAACAGTTTTACTCAGAGGTGGATAAGAGAGTAGAAAGAGGATAACAACAGCTGTGTTAGCCGGGAAGTTAGCAGAGTCTTATAAAGCTCAGATACTGTAACAAAGCGGATTTTACATTCATTAGACCGTCTCCAACCACGGTCATAAACCCGGACTTTAGCACTGTTCAAGCTTCTTACAACAATAAACAAATGCAAAGTAACAAAACTGTTTTATGCAGAAGTGGAGACACAGCAGAGTAGAGAGAGGCTAACCACCACAATGTCAGCCGTTTGCAGAGTCCAATAATGCTCTGAAAAAAGCTGATCTGGACCCCCAAAGGCTGCGGCATATCGTGGGCGTGCTACAGAAGTTAATGGGCATACAACATGAGCTGCTGGGCTTGCCACAACGAGCCAATGGGCTTAGATCAGTGATCTCACACTGACAATGACGTCACACTGGCAAAAAAATTCTCGAGGGGGGCTAGAACCGAGCATTACATGTGGCTAATGCTACAGCTAACAGGAGGACGTAGGAGAAGCTGCGTTTCCGTGCAAATAGATGTGCCTAAACATGCACAGGACACATGGAAAACACACTAAAGAGCATATAAAACCAGATATGGGACCTTTAAAATCTAAAACATTACATTAATGATACTCACTGTGTGTTTACCTTTTATAAACTTTGACTACACCTAGTTAAGATCCAATAACAACGCTAAATGTCAAGAACATTTCTCATCATGTCAGACTTTTTACTTCAACAAGCTTTTTGGATAACTGACAGATATCCCCACAGTGACATTAAGAATGACAAAGAGGTTTAGCTTCATATGACATACACATATAAACATGTATATACCTATAAAGAAGTAATTATACATATATGTAGCCTTCATCTGCATAAACATACACACGCACATAAAGTGACATAAACATACCTATTTACCAGACAAATACAACAAAAGGTCAAATGAGAACAGTCCTAAGTGAGGTGTCAGTAACTGCTATCCTTCTCCTTTTGAAAACAGGCAGTCTCAGTTGTAGCTGGGCCGTCATTTGTTCCATTGTGTACCGTATTTTCCGCACTATGAGGCGCACTTAAAAGCCTTTAATTTTCTCAAAAAACGACAGTGCGCCTTATAATCCGGAGCGCCTTATATATGGATCAATTGGTTAATTGGTTGATCCATACTGGTTGTACACGGCGCTCAGCGACACTGACTCGGATAATGACGAGAGGGAGCCGGGCATGTTGGATGCCGTACTCGCCCAACTGTTCAATTCGGACACTGAAGAAGAAGAATTCGAGGGATTCGTGGACGGGGAATGAACTGAAAAAGTGAGCTTTACGTGTTATACGTAACTGAACAATGTTGAGTTATGCACTAACGCAGGGGTGCCCAACCTTTTTTGAACCAAGATCTACTTTTAAAGTTACCAGTCTGCCGAGATCTACCAGTCCACATAGTGAGCCATAGCCTTTACCAACAGCCTACAAACGCATTTAATACTCACACAACAAACAGAAAATAATAAATGAGAGTTCTGTAAAAAAATAATGCAGACTACAGACTACAGCAGGCTGCTGTGAGATGATTTTGCTTTTGTTAAATTAGCTGCAGACACGGTGAGAGTGAACGGAGTAAAGTCCAACCGACCGTTTGACCGGGTCACGTATGTTCCCGCCTCGGTCCGTACGGATCACGGATCAACTGTGTGCTGTAGCACTAAAAGTAAAAAGTAAAAAGGTTCGCGTGGTGGCTGGTGCTCCAGTGCAAGTGTGTGTGTGTGTGTGTGTGTGTGTGTGTGTGTGTGTGTGCGTGTGCGTGTGCGTTTGCACTGTTTGTTGGTGTGTCTCGTCCCCCGCGATGCTCACAGTCATGACAGCAGAGAGGAGCAGAGAAAAGTAGCTGCAGCTTCATCAAATGCGCTTAATACTCGTAGCATAGTTTCTATATATGACTTTTTGGTAAAACATTTACCCCCCCGGTTTTACCTGCACGTCATTGCGCATGCCTGCACTCTCTCTTGCGCGCGCTCTCTCTCTCGCTCGCTCCCTCGCTCGCTCTCTCGTGCACGCAGCAATTTCATGAATAAATGAAAAATTAAATACACACAGGTCGGAAGTATACTTGGGCTCCCAACACAGGTATCGTGTGTGGGAAACAGTGCAATGAGATGAAATTGAAATCACTTTTCTATTTTACAATTGTATTTTATATTGACAAAACATCTCGCGATCGACTGAGAATCAGTCAGCGATCTACCTGTCGATCGCGATCGACTGTTTGGGCACCCCTGCACTAACGTTTGAATTAGCGGTATCAGACTGTTTCTTTTACGTGTTTACAACTGAACAAGGCTGGGAGATATTGTGAATATGCACATTAACGTTTGAACAACGTTGAGTTATTGTGAATGCACTACGTATAAAACTACGTTTTGAGAGTTAAGAGAAACGTCAAAGAAATAATTTATTATTTGGGGAAATCGTCTTATGTACTTTTGTTTTTGTAGTTTTATACGTATTTATATTTATATATTCACAATATCTCCCAGCCTTGTTCAGTTGTAAACACGTTCTATTCTATGCGCCTTATAATCCGGTGCGCCCTATATATGAAAACAGTTCTAAAATAGGCCATTCATTGAAGGTGCGCCTTATAATCCGGTGCGCCTTATAGTGCGGAAAATACGGTACATAATGTTTGATTTTTTGTAACCATTGGTCAAGCAAGGAGGGGGGGGGGTGTCATCCAGTTTATAGTTAATAGTTTATAGTTTATAGTTTATAAGGGCCACATGTTGTATTCAAAATCTAATTAAGTTATGTCCTCCATTATAAATTAGGTTGAAAGGTTATGTGTGAATCTTTGGTACTTTAGTAAGATGAGAAGAGAACAAGGATGATTAAAAGTTAGTGCCGGTTAACAAAAAAGATATGAGTTATAGGAACATGTAGTGTGTTCTTAATAAGGTTCTTCTACAAAACAAACACGTTAAGTAATGACACACACAACTTCCTGAGAGCCTTCTTCTCAGAACTGATATCATAGGTGACGTGAAGATTAAGAAATGCATTTCCTGATATAGAGACTTAGCTGGTATTTGGTGTCGTTATCGTCTCTTCTTATTATTATTTATTTTGTATTGTCTTCAGTGTTTCATGATTTATTTTGTATTGTCCTCAGTATTTCTTGTATTTTCTCCCTGCCTCTGTGTGTTTCCCTCCAGCCTTGATTGCCCTGATTGTCCTCACCTGTGTCTTGTTGGTCTCACCTGTGTTTGATTACCCCTGTCTGTTTAGTCTCTGTTCCTTCCCTCTTGTTGTCAGTTTATTGTAGTTTTGTCGGTCTATGTCAGAGTTTCCCCGTGTTAGTGATTGCATGGCAGTCTTACTGGTGATTCCTCGTGGCTCCCTGTTTTGGATCTTTGTGGATTTTTTGTTGAACATTTTGAAAGTGAGTTTTTGTTGGCTTTTTCCTTTTTGTTGCATCTGGGTCCTCCTCTTAGTTTTTTCCCGTTCATGACAGAATGAACTGGCCACACAAAGTGGACCCAGCAGAGGATTTAAATAAAATGGAATGCTTTTCAAAAGTACATTATTTTCAAAACATTTTTCGATGGCCAGGAGCACTGCTAGGATAAAGGAGTCTTTTTGACTGATATGGATGAAAGACACCAACTCCCAGAATGCCCAGCACCGCAGGCCACTCCCAGTGATCTAGGGTGCTCTATTAACAGACAATTACTACAACACATAAGGCCGTGTCCTCAACTGATTCCAAGATTTCTTCTAGAAAGAATTGGCATCTTGTAAATTCCTGGCAGCAAACAGACTTATTACTTATGTCTTATTACAAATACAATTGAAAAGAAAAGGAAGTGCAAACAGTCCTGAGAATAAATATTAAACTTATAATATATTTATATTTGTTTGGTGGGGCTGGTTACTCTGTTATTTCTTAAAATCACAAGTATGTGTTTGAGTAACAAAAAGACTAAAGACAAATAAACTCTGAGCTTATTAACGACGGAGGATTAGGGCCACAATTTTTTTTATTTTTAAATTTACTAGATTAAAGTTGTAAATTAACGGGTTCGAGACCAGCCTGTGCGAAAATTGTGAAAGTAGAACTCTTAAAGTCTTTTCATCTTCAGACACAACTTCCTCCAAGTCAGTGTGGTTCTTTCTTCAGTTTCTTGCAGTATCTTTTCAGGGTGCTGATATTTTATGACAATGTAAAGATGATGATGTGCCAAAAGCATGTGTAGTTTCATATCTGCATAAGTAAAGCTCCAACACAACTATTAGTGTCTGTTATCGGTCTGCCTTGTTAAAGTGTCTCGTGTGCAGAGACAGTTTGTGTTCTGTTCATCATTTTACAGATAAACAAGTTCTTACAAGTTGAAGTGAAACTTCTCTTGACCCTAACCCTAACCGACTACACAAGGAAGTATCCTATTTCCTTATTAGTGAAACCTTTAGGACAAGATGCTCCATGTTTGTCATTTGAGAACAGGAAGCTGCTGATCTTCTGATATAGACTAAATAAAGACTTTATTCTTTTATTCTTTAAAGACTTTAAGGGTTCTCCTTTCATCAGTTTCACGCAGGCTGGTCTCGAACTCGTAAATTTACGACTTTAATCTTGTAAATTTACTTTATTTTTTTTAAATTGGCCCTAATCCTCCGTCGTATATTAACAGATTCAAATGATTTTTTTCTCTTAATATAATCACACATTGTTTCCTTTCCTCCAAACCATCATAACCCACTGAGATGTATTTCTAGAAATGTTTTAATTTTCCAGGAAATGACAACAGCTGAGGTGTGAAGAAGAGTTTTGTGGTTATCTTTGAAACTCTCCCTGCGAGTTAGAGTTAAATGATCTAATAACATCGATGAATCAGATGCAGAATCAGGGCAGCGGAGGATTATTCAAGACCCATTTATTTACTTTAATTAGCAGATTGTGATATTTGAAATGTCTGAAAAAACACTGTTGAGAGACGCTATGTTTGATTGGCTATGGTTGTTGCTTAACTGAAGGTAACACTGTGTTTACCTGAAATTCTAAATATAAACATTATAACATTTCATCAGCTGAGAAAATCTGAAATAATGAACAAAAAATGTTTGACTTTGACTCAGTGTGACTGAACTTGTATTTGACTTGAGTAAATCAAAGATCTGGTGCTTTCCTACAGTTTGATTCATATCTGTTTAGATGATCTTGACTCAAGTAAATTCTCTATGATGAAAGCCCCATGTTTAACGTATTCAGCAGTCCTGACCAATGAATCATCCTCTTAGATGTCCAAATCAAAAGGGATCATTTAAAACATAAAAAAAAAAAAATAGTTTGACTAAACTTTTTAACAATCATCAGTTTTTACACTTGCAGAAAAAACACATGGTTAATGACTCCCTGTTTAATTTTTTTATTAGTGCTGGTCATTGCTTCATTTATGTCACAGTGCAACCCATTTCTTAAAAACTCCCTATGTCTTGATCTCTTTAGCTCTAGGTTTCAATCTGAAGAATGACAGAAAACTACAATAACGTCACCCACTGGAATGGCAGCGATGAATACTTCGACTATGACTATCACAGAAAATTATATTTCATAATGCATGTGGTAACATGGGTCATCATTAGTATCGGCCTTCCTCTGACGCTCATGGTCATCTATGCTCTTTGCTTTCTGGTATGTACATTACATGACTTTATTCATTTACTGTCTGTGCCATGTGTTTGTGGAACAGTCTCAGGATCAGAATCAGATCAACAATCAATTTTTGAGAGGTAGACAGTTCTTACTGTGTTAAAGCAGTGTGCATATATTGATGTCACATGAGGAGGGTGATAAGAACTGAAAGTCCAGGAGGTGTTCACTGAGCCAGGTTTCAGTGAAACACAGGGCAGTGGATCTGCTAAAGTCTGTATTTGTGCTGTCAGGAGCAGCAGCTCGTCCATCTTGTGTGCTACATAAGTAGACGTTTGCCAGGTAAATGGACTAGAGTGCAGAGCACAGTCTGAAGTCTCTGCTGCCTCACAGTTTAATTGCTTCATCAGCGGCGTCTTCAGCAAATCCCATAGAGATCTGCTGCCCCTCTATATGGATCAGGCTCAGGGGAAAGGATTCAGTTGAATTACTGTCTCTTACTGCAACAGCTGGGCAGGAGAAGGATGAGAACATGTTTACAACTGATTGTCTTCTTCATATGTTTTTCTGCAGGTAAGAAAGGATCATGTGGCTCCAATCTACGTCATCAACCTTCTCATTACTGACGTCATTCAGTTCTGCTGCCTGCTCATTCAGGAGATAAAACAGAATGATGACATCGTACGTTATATTTACCGCAGTAGCCTAGTGACCAGTATTTGCTTCATGGTGTGTGTCTCACTGGAAAGGTAACTATACGTCCTGTAGCTACGTCTGTTTCTGACTTTAATATTTCTGACTTATTCTGCACCTCCTCAAAGACAACGTGTCCATCTTTTATTGCAGATATTTGGTCATCGCCCACCCACTGTGGTACCGCTTCAAACGAACCATCAAGATCTCTGTCATGCTGCTGTTCCTGCCCTGGATCATTTACCTTCTTCTCAAGTACATGAACATATTAGACCGAACTGTGTTTGGCTTATCTGTTATGTTTATTAAGCTGAGTCCTCTTGCAGACTTAATTTTGTACGTTTTCTTGAGAAAAGAGTCCATTGGCAAGCTGTGTACCACTGTGAACTGGTGCAGAGTTGCCAACGCTGACACCAACATATAGACAGTATGAATGTGGACAACATTTTTAAAATTGAGCTCCATGGAGGAAGAGACGATGAGGAGAAAACAGACCAACATGTTCTGTCAGTTTAGAACAAATGTATTTCTTACAAAACTGTATTTCTTTAGCTATGTTGTTCTTCTTGACAGTTAAATACATTTTCTACTCTTCTTAACTTTCTAATCTTCTGATCAATAAAAGCTTTATTTGTGCAGTTCAAGTGGTTGGCATGTCAGCTTTTAGGATGTGAGAGAAGGTCCTATTTATTGTAAATGTGACTAAATGAAATATTATATCACAGTCTCGCTCATTACATTTTAATAATACTATGACATTCAATAAATAAAAATCTGTTTCAAGACAAAAACAGGAAGTTATTGACTTATTAATGGGCCCATATTCTGCCCTTTTTGGGGTTCATATATTTAATCTATGTACCTACTAAAGTATGTTCACAATAACTAAAGATCTAAAAAAGTGTCTGTTTTCATGAACTTCCGCTCCATGCACCGGCTCGCTTCTGACTCTCTCTCTAAGGCTCTGAAGTGCCCACGTGCTTTGCACTGAAAGCCTTTTTGTGTGTTTTTGACCTTTTTTACACACACACAGAGTAGATTGATTTCAGAGGCTCTGTTTCCATTAATCATCACACTTGTTCCTCCATTTGCAAAACGCCACAAACCCTGACAACCCTGCTTTCTGTCTCTGCTGCTGTAACAGCGCCGCCTGCCTGTTTAATGGCTGCACCGCAGTGTGTCCTCTGAAACAGACCAGCTGCACGAACTGGATGCAAAAGGCATTGAAGGGGCTACTGAGGGATACAAACAAAGTTCTAATTTGTCATTTCAATCATGATATATAAGTTGAGTATCAGTGCAAACTGAAGCTGTGACCTGAGAGTCAGCTCAGGGTGCAGTTTCATATAACTTGTGTTTACGTTGTCTGACTGAATACAGATTGAACATTAACTGTAAACGGGGGATGTGATGTTTTCAGAAGAATAAGATGAAAACATTTGGAGTGTGTCCTGTTACTGGTTTGTCTGGGACGCTGACACTGAGCCAGAGACATAACAGTCGAGTCATTTCTTTTCCTGCTGAGTCACTGGCTTCCTCCCTCTTTAAAAAAAGAGGAACTTTTTGCACCACAGATGGTCAAAATGGTCAGTTTGGTCAGGATAAAATAAGCTCCCTCAAACACACACACTCACGCATAACATAACATAACATAACATATCATAACATGCACACTATCTGTAGAGGTGTGCATTCAGTGATGACTTTTTTGTTGTGAAAAACTCAACAGTGTTTAGTCTGTGAAGTTTGACCACCTCACCTTGTAGCAGAAACAGAAGGTGGGAGGAGTTAACCTTCAGTATGCGGTGTGTTTGTGTATTGTTTTTTTGTGATGCCCTGCAGCTTAACATCCTGGAGACTGACTAAACGAGTGACCTCTGGGGCTGACAGGAACATGAGAGTCTCAGGCTGGACTTGAATGCATGGTTTTATGTCCGAGTCAAACTTTATATTGTCCTGTTAGTATCCGATCCAAATGTGTTCATAAAGCACATTTAAACCAAACATAATAAAGACACAATAAACACAGAGCGATGTGAAAACAACAGGACATGAAAAAGTAAAAGTGTTCAGACAAATATGAAGGAATAAAAAAAGAATAAGAGCAGTCTCTCAACCAGAGCTTAAAGCCATGTTTTAAAAACAGGCAGTGTGTGGGACAGACCAACATGTGGAGAGCTTTGGCGCTGCTACTCAAAAGCCTCGGTCGCCCCTGAGCTTCATCCTCGACCTCGGGACAAATCATAAGCCACCTCAGGTGACACCCCAAAAATCCTAAACTGTGATTGGCTGTTTGCCCTGTCAGAGGCTGAAACAACTATTCTGAGTTATAGGTGCAGTATAGGAAAGTTATGCACACTGTCAAGACCGAAACATCACCAATGAATGTCTTTTTGTACGTAAGACAGTGTGCAGAATTTGCATGCATTTTGGAAAACCAGTGAAAGATAATGGATGTACAAGCGTCCTCTTTTTGTGTCATTAAAGATTTAAGATAACAGGATATTTATGTTTCCATTATCTTGTGTTATAAAGTAGATACTATGATAGTTGAAGTTAGAAAGAGTAAATCACTCATTTTTATTTGTGCGCTTGTGTTTGTGCACACATCCCACTTCAGGCCACGCCCTGCAGGCGTCAGAGCCCCAGTTGGTCCACCCCAGTCAAAAAAAAAAAAGTCTGGACACACCCCTGAGTGCACCCTCCGATCAGTCACACAGTTCAATCCAAACCTCCATGAAACTGATTATTCTCACCTCGAGGGAAGAGAAAAGTCCTGCAAGGCACAGGCGGGAAAAGATGTTATCTGGGTGAAGCTAATGAGTTGATCATTTATTTTAAATGCATGAAGGAGATACAACAGCAAAGTAACAGCTGAGGTCTGCAGGACGTGTGAGGGACCGCTGATGCTGAAGCGCCCCCTAGTGGCCGTCCATCTATCTATCTATGCAAACACTGTCAAAGTCGTGTGTGACTTCAGGCCTTAAGGCTGAATAATGAGGTGACTGCTGTTACCATCAGGACTATGTTGTTTTGGGAGAAGCAGCATTAAAAGCCATTACTTGAATCCTGTTGTGAAACTAGCATCAGAACGGGTGTGAGGTGATGACTTGGCAGTGGGTGTGTTGTCTTGGGCTATTTTCCACACACGCGGTGTAAATAGGAGCACCGAGGCGCCTTGTTGTGTGTGCTGCTGTAGGGAGAGGTGGTGGGGGCTGCAGTCCTGTGGGTGGGTGGCAGCTCTCTCCTTCGCAGGGGCGTTGTCCCTCTCCTGCACGCCTCCAGTCGGGATCAGCACCAAGGCCAGCGACAGCAGCTCTGCGCAGCACACACACACACACACACACAAAGGCCACACACACACACACACACACACACACACACACACACACACACACACACACACACACACACACACACACAGGTCTTTATGTGACCTACAGAGACTGAATACTGAATGCTCACAGCTCACCAAGGACCACAGTTATTGTTTTCATCTCAGAGGTTTACATGTAATATAAAAGATACACTTTAATCCTCTGTTGTTTACCCGGGCTTTACACACATTTTAAGTTACTTGTTTCCCGTGCTGCTGCTGCTGCAGTGTGTTTCCGTTTAGGACATAACTTCACATTGTTTAATTTCGTCTAAATTTAAGTTGTGATCTAATAGGATGCCGTCCAACAGGACAGAGGATCATATCTCTAACTTACTACTATCCATCACTCGCGATTTCCACTTCTCGGGGCTTGCAGATGAGACTGATGATGATGTGAATCGGACATCTTTAATCAGCCTCATCCTGTATTCCGATATTGCAGAGGTCGGGGGGATGAGTGTGGCTGGATGCAGAGACTGCAGCACCACAACAACACTCCCGGCGCACAGCTCTATACATCGATCCCTGTTCTGGCTTTCTGCTGGGACAGCAAAGAAAAAACTGCAATGACAGTGGACAGTATGGACTGGGGGGGTAACATGAGACAGTCCTGAGGGAGAACATGTGCAGGGGGAAATGAGATTACACGTGTGATTTTATTATCAAGTGTCTTTGGTTGCATATGAAAGGAGGACGTGAGGGTGTAACTTAATGAAAAGTTCAATATATGCTGGTTAAAAAGCGCGTTACACAACGTGTTCATTCAGGGCTGCTGTGTGTGTTGATGCCTGAGCTACAAGGCTGGAGCGAGGAGCTGCATGAGTGATTTCGTGTCTCCCCAGAGGGCGGAGGCTTTCTGCAAAAGCTTGCAGGTTTCCCCTCTTCTTCTGCTGTCCTTGCGTCAAATGATGCGCGCCCTCCTTCACTATAAAAGCACCTGTCCTGGCCAGACTTCACTCGCATCTCACTTTCTCTCTCTCTCTCACACACACCCTCACCCTCACACTCTCTCTCTCTCTCGCTCTCTCTCTCTCTCTCTCTCTCTCTCCCGTACAGAGCACCAGGACCGGATACCAAAGTGAAGGAAACATGAGTTACTCCAGCGACATTTACAGCAGCAGCTCCTACAGGAAGATCTTCGGAGATGCCCCCCGGTCCGGCCGCGTCGGTATGGGCAGCAGCAGCAGCCCGTCCCGCCTGCACCCCGCAGGATACCGCAGCAGTCACCGCACCTACGGTTCACCCTCCGTGATGTCCTCCGCCACCTACCGCAGGTCCGGGGCGCCCGGCCGCGTCTTCTCCTCCATGCAGGACTCGATGGACCTGACCCAGTCCACCGCGGTCACCAACGAGCTCAAGATCATCCGCACCAACGAGAAGGAGCAGCTGCAAGGCCTCAACGACCGCTTCGTGTCCTTCATCGAGAAGGTGCACAACCTGGAGCAGCAGAACAAAGTCCTGGAGGCGGAGGTCACGATGCTGCGCCAGCGCAACAACGAGCCCTCGCGCCTGCACGAGCTCTACGAGCAGGAGATCCGCGAGCTGCGGGCCCGCGTGGAGGAGCTGACCCACGAGAAGAGCCAGATGCACGTGGACTGCGTGCAGATGAACGACACGCTGGAGGGCGTGAGGGAGAAGCTGGAGGAGGAGAGCAGGCTGCGGGAGGAGGCGGAGAACACTCTGAAGGGATACCGGAAGGACGTGGACGACGCCACCCTGGCGCGCCTCGAGCTGGAGAAGAAAGTTGAGGCGCTGCTGGACGAGATCGCCTTCCTCAGGAAAGTTCACGAAGAGGAGCTGCAGGAGATGCAGGCGTCTTTGCAGGCCACTCAGGTACTCCTCTCACCGTGTCGTGGTGACCTGCTCAGATTTATTATTAATCACTACTTATCCTTACGTCCTTCAGTGTTTTTGTCACGTCCATACATCATAAGTAGCTCTTTTTTCTGACTTAACTAAACTTTGACCCCGTGATGCCATTCACAGCCCCCCCATTGGTTAAGAAAGTCTACGCAGTTAAAAACAGTTTAGTGTAGCTGCCGGTAATAACTGGTATTCCATAAATCAAATAACCTTTAGTCACCTCAGGGTGAATCATTTTATTTGGCTACACTAAGTGTTTTTCCTGTGAGCACGACATACTCTGTCCTCCTCAACTGAGAAACTGCGCAGTTGGATAATTAATGACACTGCAGTTCCGTTTCAGCACCGAACGCTGTCCCTCTCCCTCCTCCTCCTCCGCAAATTCATTTTTAGGGGTCTCAAGTGTCCCGCGAAGCTCCGTCACGCCCCCCCCCCCCTCCCCCCATGCGAACTTTGAAAGTCGTTCATACTGTTTTCTTTCAAAGAGCATCATTACATTGTTTTTCTCTGCGGTGAAATAATGAGAGTTTCATGTAAATAATCAAACAAGGTCATTACAGACTTTGGCAGACCCCGCTGTTAGAAAGCCAAAGTTTTATTGAGGGGGGAAGGGGGGGTACTGTTGGTGTTTTCATCCAAGGAGGTAAGGAGAGGAGGCATGGGGGGAGGAGGAGGAGGAGGGGGGGGGGGGGGGGGGGGGGGGGGGGGTTGCGCAGAAATATCGCATAATCCAGGGGTGTGGTCTTCCCAAGGGGAGCATGCAACATCAACCCTGTGAGGTGCACCACCTATTGTTTTTTTTGTTGTTGTTGATGATGAGACTCTTTTAGTTGGACATGTTTAAAGTTTAAAATGATCAATAACATCGATCCGTGTACAAATATATTTCTCTAAGAGAAGACAACAGCAATTTTTTTTACGGCAACTTTGGTGCAGAAATCAATTTATTGATGGTGGTGTGGGGCTAAGCCATGCAGAGAGGGCTGATGGTTGCCGGGTAGATCTCTCCAGGGTTTCCTCCTCCTCCTCTCTGGAGGGAATAGGATTGCAATGTAAGCTATTGACAAGCACAGCTTTCACCATGCAGCAGAGAAGCCTGAGTCAGCAGTCGATTCATCAGTCCTGCAGCAGTCCACCTCACCAGGACTGCAACTCAGCTCACCATATACATATATGTATGTGTCACCACCAGCAGAAAGAAACTGTGCTGCACGTGTATTAAAAAATGGATTTTAACAACTAAGACAATTTCAAAGAGTTCAATTATAGGATTGCATAATACATTATTGTTAAGGAGATTCCAACAACATTGCTGATTTCTGTCATCCAATTGCAGAGTGTTGGAGAAGCTACTGTTAAAAGAAAAGTCATAAATACAGTCAGCTGCTCAACAGAGATGCACGAAGATATTCAGGCTCTTTGAATTCTGCACTCAAAGTTCTCTCTTATAAATCAAGGGTCATCATATTGCATGCTGCAAAGTAATGAGTATTCTTTTAAGTGCTGGCTTCTCTGACAACAATGCAGCAGCCAGTATGTCCTCCTTCTAACTTTAGATTCTGCTCCTGAATGCTCTGGATTTGTTTGGACCAGAGAAGGTAGACAGTTTTAAGACACACCCCACACGGCCGTTTAGGACACCCCTCTGTTTGTCAGATATGAGAGCAGTTATCAGGTCAACAGGTGTTGCAGTGATGGAAGCGGTCAAGAGAAGTGATTCAGATAGAAGTGATTGTACCCGACCTAAAAAGCCTCTGCATGTTTCTAATAAGCTCCACGAGCAGAAACGTGCTCAAACTAGGATCAATATTGGAGATGATTTTGAAAAATGGAGAGAGGTTAGAACACAGAAAGGTTTACAGACCCATGCAGAGCTGGATAAACACTGAAGCTTCAGAGTCCACCACATGGTGACCTGTGAGAGCATCGACTCTAGAGAGGAGAGGGAGAGACAGCTCTCTACAATGTTTAGAATTTGGACTGCAGTACCCGTTTTGACCACTAGAGGTCAGAGTTACATACTTTAAGTTTTAAACTGCATTTTTTTGCAGAGTTAACTAATTTGTCTAAAACAAAAAAAAGTATTTTATTTAATAACACTCTTCTGTCGCCCCCCTCTGCTACATCCAGGTGTCTGTGGAGATGGACACAGTAAGTAAACCGGACCTGACTGCAGCCCTGAAGGACATCCGGGCTCAGTATGAGAACCTGTCCGCCAGGAACCAGGCCCAGGCCGAGGACTGGTACCGCTCCAAGTTTGCCAGCGTGACTGAGGCGGCCGCCCGCAACCAGGACGCCGTCAAGCACTCCAAGGAGGAGCTGAGCGAGTACCGCAGGCAGGTGCAGTCCCGCACCCTGGAGATCGAGTCCCTCAGGGGCCACAACGAGGCTCTGGAGAGGCAGATCGCCGAGATGGAGGATCGCCATAACAATGAAATGGGAGAGATGCAGGTGTGTGAATGTTGTTTTATGATTTAATCAAGTTCTATTTATTAAATCAGTCTCAGTGCCTCTGACCACAGGGTTTTCATGTATTCACAGGATACCATCCAGCAGCTGGAGGGCGCTCTCCGCAGCACCAAAGGAGAAATGTCCCGTCACCTCCGTGAATACCAGGACCTGTTGAATGTCAAAATGGCGCTGGACATCGAGATTGCTGCCTACAGGTGGGCCACATAAAAAAACAATGCAGCAAATACTAGATTAGGAGACTGGTCCATGTGCCCTGTTTAGGGTCTTTAAAAGTTTAATGTCCAGAATCATAATGGTCACAGGGAATAATCGTCACCACCCCCTCCCACTGGCTCCAGGTGAATTCTCCTGATTGTATCCTGCTGTGTTCTCACATCAGATCACTCTGACTTTCTGCAGAATAAATACGAGGAGGCTGGAAGAAAATAGTTTTTTTTAGGAGTTTTCTGCATGTGTGAAAGCCCTACAGTATCTATATGTGCTTTGTCTCTTCATGTTTCTCTGACTGAAAGTGAGCGCTCCACCTGCAGCGCTGCATGTTCAGCTTTCACCCACACGACACCTCATCAGTAGAATAAAACAGAAATTAGATTCAAACTTTTACTTAAATAGAATTGATGAAAATATTATTTTAACTGTGAATTAAATTAATTTGCCAGAATCATCATGGGAAATGTTGCAACTTTAAAGGAAGAATGTGTGACTTTTTTGATCCAGTAGATTTCGCCCTTGAACACCAGCATTAATCATAAAAAAATGCTGTTTGGCAACACCTCCTCCATACTGAAGCCTCGCCCTCCTCCAGCCCCTCCCTTTGTGTTCACACAAAGGAGTTTAGTGCAAGCGGTGGACAAAATTGTCCTTGTCTCGAGCTGCATTGTTGTGTTAGCATGCTAATGTTAGCTTGTAGCTTCACATTTCATGTAAACTGACACAGAATGAGCATGATCTAAAAACTCTTACTAACATCCAAATAATCAGTGAGTATGTTCTTCTTCTTCTCTCTAGTTCTTGACTAAAACAGCTTTTATACACAAGGGGAGGAGCCGGCCGTCCCGTCCATGTAAACACGGCTCTAACAACAACACAGCCAGTGGGACTCGAGCTTCTCCCTCATTGTAGACAGTCATGACTCAGAGACACATTTACACAGGAGACACTGGATTTATGAGATATTTATGTGGAACATGTCTCACAGTCTTCCTTTAAGATTTTATTTGCTAGATGAGAACTTCATGTCAAACTTTTGTTCTCGTCTTATCTTTAAAAGTCTTGTTAACACTTCAGTAGATTATAAATTAAACATTTACCCACAGTCTGTTTTAGTCGAAGGATTTTTAGAAAGGTCGTCTGGTTTTTAAGATGCACAGAACTTATTACCTGGTTGTGATCAGGGACCTCATGAACACAATAAAGTCATGAATTAAAGGTAAAGGCAGCTGGTAATAACAGTCCAATCACTCTTTATTGGTAACTGATCATTTCTTACAACTATATGAAACCTGCAGATAATATTACTCAGCATCTCTGATCATGTGACCTCAGACGCTCTGGAGACATTCGATCCCCCAGGAGAGATACGCTGAGATAATTATAGAAACAGAACCCGACTGGAGGTGACATCATCTTGTTGCCTCTGTCTGTCTCCCTCTCTGTCTGTGCAGGA
The DNA here is from genome assembly GCF_963930695.1 of Labrus bergylta. NCBI lineage: Eukaryota > Metazoa > Chordata > Actinopteri > Labriformes > Labridae > Labrus > Labrus bergylta. Next base: position 2,161,225 of record NC_089196.1, on the reverse strand, counting down.
AGCTGCTGGAAGGTGAGGAGTGCCGCCTCAGCTCTGTGAGCGGAGCCATGGTCCAGTCCGGCTACCCCGGCTTCTCCTACATGTCGTCCCGCAGCTACTCCCTGGGAGCCTACAGGAAGTCCGAGGCCAAGCCGGAGGAGGAGGAGCAGGAGGAAGAGGAGGGCGAGGAAGAGGAGGAAGAGGAGGGAGAGGAGAATGAGGAGGAGGGAGACGAGGGAGAAGAGAATGGGGAGGAGGGAGACGACCAGGAGGAAGGAGACGACCAGGACGAGGGAGACGAGCAGGACCAGGAGGAAGAGAAGGTGAAGGAGGAGAAAGAGAAGGACGAGAAAAAGAAGGAGAAGGAGACCCCTGCCGGCAAGACCAGCAAGAGCTAAACAGCTTGTGTCATCTTCATCAGCATTATCAGTAACACATCCCTCATCCCATCAATCACCTCTGTGGATCTGATCACATCCTCTCTGTCACACACACACACACACACACACACACACACACACACACACACACTCCAGACACATCTTGTGTTTTTCTGTCTCTGTTGGCTCTGTTACTCAGACGTGATTAGGTCAAACTTTAGCAGAAGGAGCAGAAAAAAGATGGGAAAGAAGGAAGGACGTAAATCCTCCTCTTCTTCCTCTGCAGAGCTCGTTGAAAGTTAGCATCAATGTCACAACTCCGTTTTTTTCCCTTCCATCTGATCATCCAGTGAATGTGCCATCAACGATGACGACGTTAACATTCAGAGCAATCAAAATGTTGAAAAGTAAACTATATTATCAGCACACAAACTCAAAAGAGAAACGCACAGATCTCGGAGCATGAGTAACAGCCGGTCCAACTTTTACGGTGCTATTTGTTAATTTTACATATAAAAGTTGGGGGAGTATCGCAGGTCAAAGGTCGTATCGCAGACTGAACCTCCACCAGCTCGTTTCTGAAAAATACAAATTCTGCTTCTATTTGAGCTGTAAGCTGAATGCTTTCCACACCGCCTGCCAAATCTTTGACTCCTCCTCCTCTCTGTCACTCTCCCCACTCATCTCATCTCCGCCACGACAAAATGAAATGTACCACCTTCCATTAAAGGTCCCCGCACTGTCACCGCACGGCAATAACAGCTACTCGGAGCTCTGAATCACTGTGTGTAGAAAACGTGCACGGAGGGTGCCGCCACTTTTCCGTGCATCTTTTGTGAATGAAAAATGTAGAGTTTTAAATTGCCGCTATATATCCTTTTATTTGTTTTTGGGGAATATGAAATATCCCCCCTCCCCCCGCCCGGCCCCCTCCCCTTTGATTGATTCATTTGTCGATGAAATTCTGCTACTTCCTTAGAACCGACCTCCTCCTCCTCGTTTTTGTTTAATTTCGCTAAATAAAGGAGACAAGATGGCGGCGAGCGAGTGGCTGTCGGTGTCAGGCAGCTGATGGTGACACTGACGGCCCTCAGCTCAAACTGTAAGTGGCAGGTGGGGCCAACAGGGGTCATGGCTGTAGTGTACAGAGTCGCATATAAGGGCTATTTTTACCCCCCCCCCCCCCCCCTTCTCTCACTCCGGCCTGATTGGTTGTCATGTCACTGCTGTGTTTCATTTCTCGCTCGCCCCCCTGAGCGTTTTCCTCTCGAGACGACGAATGAATCAACCAACGGGCATGAATGCATGGCCTGACTCTCGGAGCTTGAATCTCTGCTGGATGGGATAGATGTTTTTGCTTGTTGTGTGTTCAATTTAAAAAAAATTTAAAAAAAGGAAAAAGAAAAAACTTGCCTTAACCATGACTGAAAGTTCAAATAAAAAACATGTCTTCACCTGCATCTCACTTGTTTCTGGGGGAGTCTGAGGAGCGCTGACACTTTTCAGACCTCTTCTGTGCAACTGTGACTGAATGTAGTGATTATTTCCTCTCAAAGCCAAATAAAGACATTTATTAACCAAACCGTCATGTCTGAGTCATTAATGTCAGGAGACAGGAAGTGCAAAGCAAAATAACAAAGTGTGAAATACTTTTACAAAGCTTCAGAATAATTTACATTTTGGTAAACATTTTTACATTTTATATAATACTTAATCATTTATTAATCCCGCGAGGGGAAATTTGTTTTTTACACTATGTTTAATGAACATGCTACACAAACATAGTCTGAAACACACAGACATGTGCACAAACAGGATCCTATGGACATGCACTAATGGAGAGGTCTCAGAGTGAAGGGGCTGCCCACAGTGAGCACTCCACTCCACCTTTCCAGCTTTTTGTAAAGTGTCTTGAGATTACATTTACTAAACTGTAATCTAAAGATTGATTGATGGTCGATTCCCCCATGTACACTTACTGAAGAGGCTGCTATGTAAAGTGACCATCAGTATTAATCCATCTATACGATGGGCTCAGTCATAAATATTCACACACTGCTGGCTTTACCACAAGGAACCATCAGGGGTTAAGTGTCCTGCCCGTTGTTACGGCCTCCTTTACGTACATGAAGTTTAACAAATGACTCAGCTTGATATCAACCTTTTAAAACCTGAGCTTTAGTTCAATACTCTCACCCACCCTGCAGATTCTAACCACCAACCTCTGGGTTTAGAGACGACCAACAGAAGCCCTGAACATGATCATTTCTTATTTACCATCCGACTGAGAGTTTCCAATGACTCAGACTTCTTACAGTGACGACATTTATGACTTTTCATAAACCTTTAAAAGACTGTAACGTCATAGAGAACTGATTTCAAAACTGTTCACTATGTGCACTTTAACTTCTGCATCCATTGTCCACTCTTCATATGATGAATTAACCGCTCTCACTATTTTCACCCTGACTGATACCAACGTGCACCCGGTCTCAGACTACACTTGGACTGACTGATGTTGTGGTCTCCTGTCAGTTAAATCATGAATGATAAGCACTAATGCAAGAAGACTTCAAACTGTCCGATCTATGTTCACCATACAAGAACACATGTATTCAGGGTTGTTACTTTCTAGAGGGGGTGTGTGGGGGGGGGTCTTGAAAATCAATCTGGCAGGAGTCATGAAGACCGCAAAGGTCAGGGCTGAGGGACCTGAAGGGGATGAAGAGGTGGAGGCCGAGTCATCACCGGGGATGAAGTCTGCTGTGGGAGATAGAACCGGTGTTTGAAAGGAGCAGAATCCATCAACGTCTCAGCTGAAAAAAAAAAGAAGCTTTTGTACATCTTGTGATTTGCAGGGAACATTTAGAAGTGCTGCACAACTCTTCATCTGATTGGTTGAATAATATCAGAAATGTGGGTTGTAATGTTTCATGGAGAAGTTGGTGGTGGGTTGATCTAAATGTTGACTCTTTATAATGGAGATAGAAAAGGGTAAATAAAGGATTTACATTCCTCTACATGTGCGCCTTCCTAACACTGCAGAAGTCAGTGGCCATGTTCAGACACCCCAGTCAGAAAAGTCTGGCTAACCCACTGCAAGAGATAAAGGAGTGGGAATGCGTGGAAAGTCAAACTTTCTTGCAATACCGTGGAAGGTCGGGGGTTCGATCCCCCAGCTCCTGCACATGTGCAATGTGTCCTTGGGCAAGTCTTGCCCAAGGACAAGACAGTTGCTCCCACTGCTTCATCAGCGGCGTTTGTGGACAACAGGAACATGAAGAGTACAAAGAAGAAAACCTTCCTGCTTATAATCCCATATTTTCTTTTGTAAAGCGTCTCCAGATAACACTTGTTATGAATTGGCGCTATACAAATAATGATTAATTGATTGTGACCTGCGGTGTAAAAGAGCTTTGAGTAGTCAGAAGACTAGAAAAGAAATATACAAGCTCAAGTCTATACTGTCCATTCACCTGCAAAAGACCCGTCTTCCTTAATTTTTTAACCTTTGTGTTGAGGCTTGTTTCAGGTCAGAGGAATGAGTGAAGGAGTCAGAAAAAATTTGGTAAATGGACTTGATCTTGAATATTTCTTTTCTCATCTTCTGACTCCTCCAAGCTCTTTTAAACCACAGGTCACATCTACACATTCACACACTGATGGTAGAGGCTGCTGAGTAAAGAGTCCATCAGTATTAACTCATCCATTCATACACATTCACACACTGATGGTAGAGGCTGCTGAGTAAAGAGTCCATCAGTATTAACTCATCCATTCATACTCATTCAGACGCTGCCGCCGGAGCAGCAGGAGCAACTTGGGGTTAAGTGTCTTGCCTAGGGTCACATCGGACATGTGGCTGCAGGAGCTGGGGATCGAACCCTCGACCTTCTTCTTCTCTCTAGTCCTTGACTAAAACAGCTTTTATACACAAGGGGAGGAGCCGGCCGTCCCGTCCATGTAAACACGGCCCTGACAACAACACAGCCAGTGGGACTCGAGCTTCTCACTCATTGTAGACAGCCATGACTCAGAGACACATTTACACAGGATAGACTTGATTTATGATTTATTTATGTGGAACATGTTAGACAATCTTCCTTTAATGTGATTTTTTGATTGACTGTTGGGACAAAATGACCCTAAAGACAACCTTTGTATCCTGCTGGTGAGCAGTGTGTTTCACTTTAAATAATGTTGGGGTCGTTGTAGGAACAGTACTCACATTTCAAGTTTAATAAACATCATTAAGTTTTCATTCTGCTGCTGTTGAAGATGGCGACGGGTCATTTTTCACCCTATAAGTCAACACAAGATCAAAGGGTTAATGTCTGGCTCGAAGACTCTTTGTCAACATCCGTCACAGCAGGAGGTGTTTATTTATTCACTTTAACCCAGAGTCACAGGAACTGTTCACTCCAGTCACATGCACGGCCGTCTCTCTCCCTCCAGGCTGCAGTCGATACCTCATCGTTACTGGGTGGGGCTGAATAATGTCTTCTGGGTGTTGAGCCTCATCTCAGCCTGCACCCAGAGGTGAAGGATGGGGCTGGCCAAGATGGATGGCGGCTGCCAACGCTTGCCCACCAGCACAGCTGTCACCAGCAAGAACTTCATCACGGCCGGAGACTGTTTGTGTGTGTGTGTATCCTGTTTCCTCTCCTAAGTGAGTTAAACGCAGAGACTCAGACGTGGACTCTTCTGTGGTTTGTGTGTGTGTGTACCTGTGTGTGTGTGTGTGTGTGTGTGTGTGTGTACCTGTGTGTGTGTGTGTGTGTGTGTGTGTGTACCTGTGTGTGTGTGTGTGTGTGTGTGTGTGTGTGTGTGTGTGTGTGTGTACCTGTGTGTGTGTGTGTGTGTACCTGTGTGTGTGTGTGTACCTGTGTGTGTGTGTGTGTGTGTGTGTGTGTGTACCTGTGTGTGTGTGTCTGTATGTGTGTGTATGTGTGTGTGTGTGTGTGTGTGTGTGTGTGTACCTGTGTGTGTGTGTGTGTGTGTGTGTGTGTGTGTGTGTGTGTGTGTGTGTACCTGTGTGTGTGTGTGTGTGTGTGTGTGTGTGTGTGTGTGTGTGTGTGTGTGTGTGTGTGTGTGTGTGTGTGTGTGTGTGTGTGTGTGTGTGTGTGTGTGAGTATTGGCCTGATAATGAGCGCAGTGGCTAAACATAATCAGCACTAAAAGACGATCAATAAAACTGTTAGAAAGATGCCAGGACAAATGTTTCTCGACAAGAGTATCAGGTGGAAAAGGAGCAGAGGTGAGTTTCAGGAAGCAACCTGATACAACAAAATCTGCTACTGCTGCTCTGGACATGCTTAGGACAGTCAATAGGAAGTCCGATCCACCAATCCCTGCAGAGTCTGCAGAAAGTGTTACTTTACATCTCCTGCAGGGTTCAGCTCCTCGCAGCCTTACTCTGATGTGTAATTTACTCATTAATGCCACAATCTTTCATCTGATTGCATCATTTTGCCTTGATTGTAAATCAATACAGTTAATGCTTCTTGGTAGTATATAGTGTGAGTCTCCCTCTCTCTGTGTGATGGATGCTCTCTCCTTTAGCCGTGACACCACCAGAGTTATGACTCGACATTGGACCCCCTTTTGATAGAGAGTCAGATGTGGGGAGCGTGTCAGAGGGCGGATTTATAGAAAATTCAAAAGTCTGATCAATCCCACAGCTCTGAAGGATCGTGGCCCGCTGCTGGCCGGACAGCCGGGTCGTCCTTGATTTGGCCGTGCTGCTGCTGCTGCTGTGTGCGTGCATGCTTTTGTGTGTGTGTGTGTGTGTGTGTGCGTGCCGAGCTCTGCTGTCAGCTCATTCTGTTGTTGTGGAGGTGCATACATAATTGAGCCGCTCGCCTCCTCCTCCTCCTCCTCCTCCTCCTCCTCCTCCTCCTCCAGGGCCCTCCTGAGACCCTTTAAGATAAAAGCAATAAATACTCAACCTCAGCATTTAACCACCTCTGTTCCTGTTACTGGGAGTCCACTGGCATGTAATCCTGTTTCCTCTCCTAAGTGAGTTAAACGCAGAGACTCAGACGTGGACTCTTCTGTGGTTTAGTTTTTCGGGGACTTTGGAGGTAAAATTAGTTTGTGCATATATGGAGATGACTTGTGTTGTAGTAGAAGTTAGGATTTGTCTTCAGAGAATAATGTGACACACAAAGCTGCTTTAAGATGTAAGCCCTGTGTTAGTCTCCAGCTCATGTTCAGTTCAAGAACCTTGCTTTTCATTCATTGTGTCTCTCTGTCATGACTTCCTCTCTCTCTCTCTCTCTCCTCATGTCTCTCTCTCTCTCTCTCCTCATGTCTCTGTCTCCCTCTCTCTCTCTCTCTCTCTCTCTCTCTCTCTGTAACTCCATGTCTATATATAGACTTCTGCATTGCAGATGTCCCAGAGCCCTGCAGTTCTCGGGGAGCAGCTGAGAAGTCCCAGCCAAAATTTAGTCTCCCCGACACACACAGACACACACACACACACACACACACACACACACACACACACACACAGGGCTGTGGGACGCAGACTGACTGTGCAGCACAGGACGGGACACTTCCAGCATGACAGCGCCTCCTCACTGTGTCAGTGAGTGTACATGTACAGCAGGCTGCGCAGAGCACGGCTCAGCAACGTCCGAGCATCACACTGCAGCAAGGATGAAGTGCCCCCCCCCCCCAGAACAGAGTCAGAGCACTGCAGTCGGAGTCTGTATGTGGGTGGGTGTGAAGGTTTTCTTCTTGTCACGCTGATTATTCTGAACCAGTTTTGATTTTTCTAAATTCTTGTCTTACATTCTGCTTTTCAAAGAGTTGCTGAGTCATGGCTGTTTTTTGTTTTTTTTAAAGGAGTTTCAGTTTCATAACTTAAAGGACGGATATTGAAGAAGAAGAAAAACTGGCTTCATGATCATTCAGTTTATTCTTTTAATAAGTCAAAAGGAAAGAGTTGTATTCAGTCATCCAGGTGTCAGTCAGGGACAAATAAAGGATTTGAAACAGAACAAACGGCACATTAACATCAAAGGTTGTAAATAACAATAACAGCTAAAACACAAATTGAACAAATAAACAATGAATTAAAAGTTATTACTGTCAATTTATATTATCAATTAAGATAAGATAATCCTTTATTTATCCCACAACGGGGAAATTTAGTGTTACAGCAGTTACAGCCCTAACCCCAAAGAGCAAAGATTGCAAACAAAAAGTGAACACAGTACACAATTTAAATTTAAAAAAAAGAAAAAGAAAAATTTAGAATTTACAAAAAATATGTAGATACCACAATATAGATTAAAAAAAATAGATCAGCTGAGCGCTGCAGTTTTGACAAAAATGTGTGACAAATGTGACAATTGAGAAATAATCAGTGCAGAGCATTCCTTTTTTAAACGTGTCACATATATACTGCACTTATAAGCCAATACACTTACAATAATAAAAACATTATAGAGTGAGTGAGCTAAGGTGACAGATGTATAACCGTCTTGTTAGTCGTTAACGTCTTTATTTAAACATAATAAACATCACCTGCACAAGGTCGCATCATCTCTTCTCAGTGGTGCTGCAATGACCTGATGAGTCATGAATCTGTGTGCACCAACTGTGTCCTCTGTGTGTGTGTGTGTGTGCGTGTGTGTGTGTGTGTGTGTGTGTGTGTGTGTGTGTGTGTGATGTGAGCAATCAGAGAGCGAGAGAGAGCGAGAGGGGGGCATTGGGGGGGGGGCTTTATAATCGTTATGGTAATACCAAATGTTATCCAATAACAAGCCTCAGGTGTTGTAGATTGTTGTCAGGGTGGTGCAGATGAAACAAGAGTTAGAATTAACTTCTATGTTGAATTTCTGCTAAATTGATGTGGCTGTCATATTTATGTTACTTTGTTGCCACCTGCTGGTTAAATAGCGTAACTGCATAGCGTAGCTGGCCTTCGTACAGCAGGTACCTCTGCAAAGGAAATCTCTCCAGAGCTGAGGATGTGAGTCCTTTGCAGAGCTACAGTACTGATGACTGTGTGCTGTTGATTTGAACTCCAGCTCCAGAATAAAAAAAGAACCAGAGTGAGAGCAACTCCTGAGCTGTTGTGGCGTCCGTCCTGCACCAGAGGTACAGACACACACGCTCTGGAGTCCAGCAGGTAAACAAAACCGGTGACACAGACTCTCTTTTATTCACTGCTCGTTGTAGTTCTCAAGTTCGGTCTGCAGCACTCGTCTCTGATTGTGCAGGAAGTGAACACGACATCGTCGGATCTTATTGAACTGTTGTATTCAGGCTGCAATGCTCGCCCACCTTTCACTGCTGCTGCAACAGCGGTAGGCCATTAAGTATTTATAACTGTTGGCTGCTTTCAGGCCACAGAGCTGACACACACACACACACAATTACAGTGAGCTTTTACTGCCACTTGGTGTTAAAGGGGAAAATTACAGGTTGTGTTACAAGAGGGAGCAACACAGTCGACAGCAGCTCTGATCTTAGGGTCTGATCTTAAAGTTTATTTTCCAGCTTTTTGTGCCTTAATTCTAGAGACAGGACGGTGGACAGAGTCAGAAATCAGGAAGAGAGAGAGTGGGGTTTGACATGCTGGGAAGAAACCACAGGTTGCCCTCCTGGAGGACAACAGCCTCAGTACATGGGGCGCAAGATAAAGACTGTTCTGTTCAAATCTAAATGAAACTTAAAGATGATTCCCACCCTTTAAAGGTCACATATTATTCTCCATGTTTCTCTAACTCTAATATGTGTCTCTAATCCATCTACAAACCCCCCAATGATGAGAAAAGTCCATCCTCTCTGTCTTTTGCCTGCTCCACTTTTCAGAAAATGTGTGCTCAAACAGGCCGTTTGGAGATTTTCCCTTCATGACATCACAAAGGGCAGTAGCCCCTCCCCCAGGTTGGTGACACTCCCACAGCTAGGTGTTTGTTCTGCCCTCTGAGTCTGCCTTCTCACTGTAAACAATAGGACATGGAGCGAGAAAGACCGAGACACCCAATCCCTTCCAGAGAGGGGGGCGTGTTCAGACACAGCTCATTTACATATTTAAAGGTACAGACACAGAAACAGCCTGTTCTGAGCAGGGCTGAAATAGAGGGGTTTATAGACATGATCAAATACAGGATCAGAGTGGATTTAGAACAAGAAACTTCACACACATGTTTTGAGGAGCTCTGACACTTATTTAAACTGAAGAAGAGGAGGAGCATATGTGACCTTTAAATGTTTAGATGTAGGTATAAAGAACCATCCTGTGAAACTAAATAAGAGATACAAAAACAGCTTTGTCCCAGTGGTCAATCAGAGAGATGAACAAGGCATAATACAGCAGCCATGCTTTCAGAGCATTTTTAGATTAATTATAGATTAATTATTGATCTCTGCACTTTTTATCTTGTCTTTCTTTTATCTTGTTTTTACTCATCATGTTTTACTGATTGGTGCTATATTCTTATTTTTTATCTTGTTTTTACTGATGGGTTACTTTTTGTTTTTTCTGAGGGGCTCCTCTCTTAAGTTTTGAGCACTGTTGTCACTTTGTCATGTTTTGTCCTGCAGTGCTGTCGACGGGTGTGAAACAGGCCCGGATCAAGATCAAAATGACTTAGGGTGCATCTGAGATTAAAGGGGGTGCAGCAGCTACAGTGACCAGCAACAGCAAAGAAAAATAGCGTAGGTGTTTACAGTATGTGACCATCATGTGAACAGACAGGTCACATGCACCCAGTGGTGATTCAAGAGTCTGTTGGGGCCCCTCCAACCAGTGTTCATCCTCTTCATCTTTCTTTGTTGATTTTCTTTACTTTTTGTCCATTTAATGGAAGGTGCAGAAATTTAAAATGAGGGTGCTATGCATGATTTTGCAACCTCGTAGAAGGAAACCTGGTGTAAAAGGAGGCCGACTCACTCACTCAGTGTAAACCACATCGACCTACAAGTACAAATAAAGTTACCTTAGATGAACAAGGTTATGTTTTATTTTGAAACCTTCTGTCGTGTATTTAGCAGCAAATAAAGACTCATTAATATAACACTAATATAACTTTAAGATCGATTGAGTATTTAATGTTGTATTTAAAAAAGATAAAGTTAAAATTAAAAGGTCTGACTCAAGGTAGCGTCAAACAAATCAGCGTTTACACAGTATAGTCTACACCTCCCATGACGTCAGAGGACTTTGATGACGGGGTCAGGTTAGCTAAAATACACAAATATACACGGACACTACACCTTCAAAATAAAAGCTCAAATTTTCATTTATGCAAACGAACGTGATAAACTACTGTATTCAAGACATCTTTTAAACAGATGAACAACATAAAGTAGTATAGACCCAAAGTATTTTAGAAGCTCAGTTTTCTTAAATATTTTCTATATATATAATCTCAGGACGGAGAGCCCCTGAAATCTTCCTGAGTTGCTGTTTGTGATCAACGAGCAGCTCAGACTGAATTATTCTCATGTGTGAAACACCATACGGGAAGTTCTTAAGACTTTGCATCCTTTAAAACACAATATTTCACAGTCTGATGACATTTAAAAGTGTTGTTCATACCTGTTTTATCTGCAAGAGGCAGGAATTATTACAAATGAAGATTTAAGATTTTACTTTATTGATTCTTTATTGAAATTTCATTTTTTACACTCTGTAGTCATGCAACACACACATAGGCTGAAGTATATATATATATATATTTACACACACATGCAAGCATGCACACAAACAGGATCCTATGGACATGCAGACTAAGGGAGAGATGTCAGAGTGATGGAGCGGCCCACAGCATGGTGGGGAGGGGGTTTGGTGCCTTGCTCAAGGGCACCTCGGCAGTGCTTGGTGATCTCTCCAGCTACCAGACCAACTTTCATGCTTGATCCGCACCGGGACTTGAACTGGCGACCCTCTGGTGCCCAACCCAAGTCCCTACAGACTGAGCTACTGGTGCCCCGATATGAAAGGTTCCTATGTTCAGTACATTTTTGAGCTTGACACTTTTTCCCCCTCACAAACGCATCTAGATAATTTCAGAGGGACTGCCCCTGACAGGCTGGATTCAAGTGCCCCGGAAGTCACATACACACCAATTCAAAAAAGCCAGTTTTTACAGCAGAAATTAACATGTTTACAAATTGCCTTTGCACCAGGCAACCGTACAGTGTTATGTGTCAGTGTTTATATCAGAGGCTGTTTATCCTCTGCTGGACCGGAAGTATACCCGGTTTATATTTACTTGTGAAATAGGAGGAACATCGTCAGACTTTTAAAAAATGTAAATACCGCTGACTTTATTTTGAAAACCGGAAACGACCGTCACCTCTGAAGCCGTCTGACTTGACATACACGGCGATCTTCGAGGGAAAAGTGTTGCTGTAAAAAAAAAAAAACACGACTATAAGCTGAGCAGGAGCTCTGTCAGACCCCCCCCCCCAAAGAAAAACAAACCGAGTGAGAGAACCGGAACCGCAGCAGGACCGTCTTCTTCTTCTTCTCGGACAGGAGCAGCAAACATGGCGGAGCTGAGGCACCGAGGAGCCAGAGACACCGAGGACAAGGTAACGTCAGTCAGGACCGTCTGATGCTAACGCCTGCTAGCCGAGGAGGTTTTGTAATATTTTATCACTATGATGTTGTTCGTATTGGTGAAGTGAATGTTACGTCATACTGACAGAATAACCCCCCCGATGGAGGAAAGGTCAGCTTGAACTGAGGTGTTTACTTTCCCTTGTTTACATAAAGACTCGCTGTCTTATCATCCCTGCTGTCTGTGCAACATTAGCTTAGCTTGTCTGACAACATCTGTAATAACACCTGCAACAGGACAAGACTTCTCTTTGAATAGATGTTAAACAAATGACAGGAAATGTGTAAGCGCATCATTATCCGTTATTTCAATATGGACGGTAAAGTTGTGACCACGCCCCCCGGAAGTGCGCCGAGCGAACGGTGAAGCCAATTTGACATGGTAGCCAAACCTGGTATTGCAGCGTCACAAAAATACTGCTTACCATAAGGTTACATTGGGAATGAGATTTCTAAAAATCAGCAGATAATTTTTTTTTTATGTATATCAACTTCCTGCTACGAACGCTTAAAGATGGAGTCTGTAGCTGCTTTAAAAAAAAAAAACGGTGAATATGACAGTAGTGATATAGCAGTAAATAAAATATAATGACAGTGAAGAGAAACACCAAGTGGATAAAGCTCGTTCTAAAACGAGGGTGAACCTTGGTCGTATCCGAATTGCCAAGCACCTACTCAATCTGTCAGTAGGCAGGAGGCAGTACCTACTATCCGTGCCGTATACTGTTTAGTACCTACTATTCAGTATGCACGCACAGTAGGCAGATATTTGTGCCTACTTCTTCTGATTCATTCAGTAAAGAAGTGACGTCATTTACGTTTCCTGAACCGGCTGCATCCACCTGTTTTTTTTTTTTTTTTTTTTTGTTTATCTTTATTCAAGAAGAGTAATGCACACATACAGTCAGGTAAACAAAACAATATCACAATGTAAATCAAGTAAAAGACGGATTAAATAACTAAATAACATACAGTACATAAAGAAAAGTACAAATGAAAGACAGTAATATACAGAATATAAAATAAACCAATAAAGACGCATTTAAATAGTTAAATCATTATTTAAATAGAGGGGGAAAGGTTTATAATAATGCAGACATTTGTTTTATTTTCTGTTGTTAATTTAAAGTAGTGATTTCAGTCGGGACTTTAAATTAAGATTAAAAATTGATTAAATAATCCACGCTCGTTTGTTTTGATTTCGGACGTGAAGTGACGATTTACATTTAATTTCGCACAGCATTGTGCGTGGTAAAACAATTCATTTCCTGAAAGCACGCATCCGATCCATACTGCATGAAACCCGGAAGTTAGTATCCATACTGAAATGTTCAGTATACTGAGGTGGACCCAAAAAATACATACTGAATGACCACGAGGGTTCAGTACACTGAAACTCCATACTGAATAGTACGTACTGCATACTGAACTGTGACAATTCAGAAAGGACCCTTGTGTTGTCTTGTACCTGTGGACGTGGAGTTGGTCTACTTCCTGTTGGACAGGAAGGTGACAAACACCGGCGGTTAGCTTGTGCTAGCATGCGTTAGCTTGCAGTGTAGGTACAAGCAGTAAACATACACACTACGTCCTGCAGGGGGCGATGAGCCCAGAAGGAGGGGCCCAGTTTGAATGTTGTGTTTACAAACTGCAGCGACACCTGAATGATGTGAAATGCAATTGAAGCTGAATTCAGAGTTATTTTGTAGACATAATGAACTCAGATCAGAGATTTGGGACGTGACTCAAAGCGTGCATGCTCTGTGGCATTGGTTCCCAACCTGGGGTCCGGGCCCCCCGTCCAGGAGCACCTTAGATCTCAGGTACACAGCAACAGTACGGCAGCTTTCAGTTGCAGCTCACGCTTCCTTATGAAGCAGTCTTTGACGTTCGTTGACATCCCGTGTTTGTGACTTGTCGTGGTTGAGATGGCGTCCTCCAGGACAAGACACGTCCCATTACGACCATAAAATGAAGGATTCCTCTGGCTGTGATAGCTGATGGAAATATTTCAGGTCATGTAAGAACTCAAGAAAAAAAATATATAGCAAAGGTCTAGTCAATTTTTAATTAATTCAGATATTTTATTGTGAAAATTTTAAATGTTTTGCATCATCAGGTTGTGTCCAGTTAAAGACCAGTTCAAGCTCACTGTCTCAGACTGGTTTTAACATGTGGTGGTCTTCAGTTGTTTGACTCAGACCAGGTGCTGCGAAACATTCACAGCCGATGAACTGAACCCGCGCTCTATTTTTAACTCGAGCATCCTGAATGACGGATATTGTCTCCATGGAAACCAGTAGGCGGAGAATGGCTCTGTGTGTGTGTGTGTGTGTGTGTGTGTGTTTTCTTTTGCATGCTCCTGCATTCATGTGCTGGGTTTCTTTCACTACTGACAGATGTTTTCTTTTTGATAGTGTGTCGGACAGTATCAGAAATAGTCTTAATTCATTTTTTAAAAATCCTGCAGAATTACTCGTCTTGCGTTCATGTTGCTGCGTCAGTCCAGAGAGACGGGGTGACCATATGGGGACATGACCCCTGTGTTGATATAACACTCTTCAGGAATCACTGACTTTAAAGAGGACATATTATGAACATGATGAACAAATGAAGATTAAAATAACGGTCTTGCTTTCGAGGCAGAAAGGAATGAGAGTAGATTAGTAACATGGAAAGTGTCCCACTGCAATGATGTTGAATTGTCTCACTGTGAAAAACCACAGCGTGAGACGGAGCGGGCGTCAGACGACAACTCAGGGCCTAATTTGGTCAGCAGCAGCGCGGAGGTCAGCGGGGGGGGGAGTGAGAGGATGATGAACTGAAAAAACCCTCTGTCTGTCATCAACAGACGAGCTGTAACTGTCTGATTGTTGTTGCCATGGAGATGCAGAGATAAGTGTTTTTATATCAGGCCTCTGTCATTAAACAGATGCTACTGAGGAATCAACAGTATGGAGGAGATTTTGGCGCTCCACACACATTAGCCGCCCACTCGCAGGCCGGCTGCTTTTTCTGTGTGTTCACTGAGATCACATCTACTCAATTACATCTGTATCAATTAATTAAAGAAAATACATGGTTAGTAACGAGTTAGAAGAAAGGTCTGTTTTTACACCTGCACAGGACGGATCCTGAAAGTCTCCTGACCAGGCTGTTCACACATGCACCTCACTGCGGGAGACGGGAGGGTTGTTGGGGGCTCGCGTTTTGAGAGGCGATTAGATTCTAAAGGTGGACAGCCTGCGTGACTCGCTGGAGAAGTTAGTCCTTAAAAACGGAGACTGCTGGAAGGCTGAGCTCGCTCCAAAAACCAAAGAAATCCCAGATAATCTGGACAAGAGTTTAACCTGAACCCAGGCTGTCCACTTGGAGGACCACAGCAATCGTACATGGGGCATGCACATGCGGGTACCGATGCCCCCCGCTGCTCAACAGGTGTCCCACACTGACATGATTCTCCTTCTGCAGAGAGTTTCTGAAATAAGGTGGAAATTCTTCAGGACATGTTGTGAGCGTTTACTGTGCAGCGGTAAAAATATACACTGTGCTCCATGTAACCTAGATACCACATCATGTGATGTAGAAAAGACTGTCCCTCCGGCGGGCGCCATTTGAATAGTGTTTCTGTTTACTTCTGTCAACTTTGTTTATTTCTGTTGCTGCACAGGAAACAGATAAACATGTTCTTATTTAGTAAATGTTCCTCTGTTTGTTTGTTTGTTTGTTTGTTTGTTTGTTGTAGGGCTCTGACAGCGAGCTGAAGGTGGAGAAAGATGGCGTGTCAGACAGTGAAACCAAAGTGGACTCAGGGGTCCCAGATGTCCAAGTCCCTGCTGATGACACGCCCGAGGTTCTCAACAAGGCCCTGTCTGGACTCTCCTCCAGGTACCAGCACTGATGAGGAAGAAATGTTAGAGACATACAAACTGCAGACTGCGGTTTCTGATTGTCCACCTGGTCTGACCTGCTGATACGGATTAAGCACCTTTAATTTAAAGAAGCGATAGCAAAAAACTTTTCTTTTAACATTTCTATTCTTTTTATGATCATTATAAAACGCCAAACAGTTTATTACAAATTAAAAAATCTTAAAAACCGGAGGGCCGGTAGCCTAGTTGTTAGTACGCGCCGCATGCCCCATGTCCAGAGGCTCAAGTCCTCTAAGAAGACCTCCCAGGTTCGAGTTCAATCTGTGGATCCTTTCCCTCATGTTGTTCCCCTCTGTCTCTCTCTCTCTCTCTCTCTCTCTCTCTCTCTCTCTCTCTCTCTCTCTCTCTCTCTCTCTCTCTCTCTCTCTCTCTCTCTCTGATTTCAGTCCATTAGATGGTTTTGTTATCAATCTGTGTTTTATTAAATAAACTTAAATAGGCTATAGAACTGAAATGTGTGTGTGTTTTATTTTCCTCAGATGGAAGAATTGGTGGGTCCGAGGCATCCTGACCCTCGCCATGATCTCCTTCTTCTTCCTCATCATCTACCTGGGCCCCATCGTGCTGATGATGATTGTGAGTACCGACCACACAGATGATGATTCACACGTCCACTTCTGAATATTTCTAGAAGATTTCAGGACAGCCTGCTTCTGAAATATTCCCAAATGTTGTTGTATCAAAGCATTTTAGCATGTTTAGTGCCTCAAGCCTTGTGTCTGTAAAGCCGTATTCACATCTTCACTCCCCTCGATAAGGTCACCAGCCCCTCCCACTTGTTTGAGGTGAATTCTCCTGATTATATCCTGCTGCGTTCTCACGTCAGCTCACTCTGACTTTCTGCAGAATAAATATTCGGCTGTTTGCGTTCACACAGCAGCTCCTGGGCTCCTCTCCTCTCCTCTCCTCTCCTCTCCTCTCTTGTCTCTCCTCTCCTCTCCTCTCCTCTTTTGTTTCTCCTCTCCTCTCCTCCGTTTCCGTTTCCAGTGAATGTGAGTGTGAGTGACGGTGGTGGTGTTGCGAGTGTCGCGCAGATTGAATTGTTTGCTATCCTTTCTACTGTTTTCAAAGTGCACGATCAGGTCAGATTGTTTTCATATTTATATTGAGTGTTGTTGGCTGTGTAAGACAGATCGTTGGAGGGGTTGGAGGGAGGAATGGCGTCTGCTGAGATGCCACCTCCGACTCCCCGACAGGGAGTTCGGATAGTCCCTCCGAACGGTACTGTCACCGTGGAGGAGGTTTTGTTAGCTGCAGGTGAACAGGTAGGTCATGATAAACTTTTGTATGCATCCCGAATGAACAAGGTTGTGGTTGTTTTTCTGAAGAGTGAGCCTCTTGTGTATCAGCTGATTGAGAGTGGTGTGTTCATTAGGGATTTGTTTGTACAAGTTTCCCCGTTGTCAGTTCCCTCTACGCGGATCACCGTATCCGGTGTTCCGCCGTTTATTTCTAACGACTTGTTAGAGAACGAGCTCCGCAGATTTGGGAAGTTTGCAAGTGCTTTCAAAACTGTGAGTCTAGGGTGTAAAGATCCCAAACTGAAACATGTTCAATCTTTGCGGCGTCAGGTGTTCATGTTTTTGGAGTCGCCCACACAGACTCTGGAGGTTTCCTTTCGAGTTAAACACGGTGATGCTTCTTATATGGTGTATGCGAGCTCGGGACAACTGAAGTGTTTTGAGTGTGGTGATGTGGGACACAAACGTTTTGCGTGTCCGCACAGACAGCAGGAGGTGGCTAGTGCGGCGCATGCGGCGGAGGCCGCGTCCGCGCCTGGTGCTGAGGCCGTGGCTGAGGTAGAAGTGGTTTCGACCAGCTCTCAGGCTACAGAAAAATCACAGACTGTAGATAATCATAAAACTGAAGATTCCACAAGTTCTGCAGTTGTAGATGTTTCATTGAAGGAAGGTAAGACAGTGTGTTGTAGCCAGGCATCATGTGAAGGAGAGGACATGGATGAAGATTATGAGTCAGACAATGCATCCATTGCTGATTTGCCAAATTGTGGCTCTGATATTTATTCTTTAGAGTCAATCAATCAATTTATGGATGAAACGTACAAAAAACCAGTAAAAATAAGTGACTACTTTGGCACTCTAACTACCATGGCACCAACTTTAGTGCAGGAGTAGCCATTTTGTTTAGAGCATCTGCAAATGTAAAGATCGTCTCTTGTGCTGAAATTGTAAAGGGAAGGCTTTTAATTGTAAGAGCAGAAATAGAGGACACTGTTTTCTGCTTCACTAATATTTATGCTCCAAATAATGGAGCTGAAAGGGTAGCTTTCTATACCCGCCTCCAAAAGGAGTTACTGATCTATAATCAGGATCAGATCATTCTTGGTGGTGATTTTAACTGCACACTTGATTTCACCGTGGATAGAATAGGAGAGGAGCCACATCCACATTCATCCCAGACTTTAAAAACTGTCATCTCTCACCTGGATTTGTTGGACACATATAGAGTGAAACATCCACAATCCAGACAGTATACATGGGTCAGGGTTAACAGTAACAGGGTGTGTGCAGCTTGACTGGACAGGGTTTACATCTCCAGAACTCTCAACCCCAGATTAATTCATTGTAATATTCTGCCTGTCGGCTTCACTGATCACCATTTTGTTAGTGTGGAGCTGATTATTTCACCAGGTGAAAGGGCTAAGTCCTTCTGGCATTTTAATAACAAGCTTCTACTGGACAATGTTTTCTGTAAAAACTTTGGGTGTTTTTGGGATCAGTGGCAATTAAGAAAAGTTGAGTTTGATTCTTTGAAGCTTTGGTGGGAGGTTGGTAAAGCTCAGATTTGTGTTTTTTGTCAGCAGTACACGTCACACTCTTCTGCTAGATTAAAAACAGTCGTTAAAAATCTTGAGGACAACATTAAGAACCTTGAGGAGGGGTTAAATGGGAGTGTGGATCCCACCGCTGGTACCCTGCTGAAGGAGAAACGTATGGAGTTGAGCTCTTTCCTGCAGGAGAGGGTGAAGGGAGCTCTTGTGCGGTGTCGTTTCCTTCATCTCAAAGACATGGATGCCCCAACGTCTTTCTTTTTCAATCTTGAGAGATCTGTGGCTCAAAAAAAGCTGCTGACTTGTCTTAAACTGCCAGGAGGTCGAATAACAGCTGATCCAAAGGAAATGAGCAGTCACGCCATGCAGTTCTATGAGGATCTGTTTGGAGCAGAGAGTTGCAGCCAGGAGTGTCGCAGGGAGCTCCTGGAGGGTCTCCCTCAGCTCAGTGTGGAGGAGAGGTCTCTTCTGGAAGGGGAGCTGTCTCTGGAGGAGCTCACTGCTGCTGTCACTCAGATGGCAACAGGAAGAGCACCTGGAATAGATGGGTTGTCCACAGACTTTTTGAAGAGGTTCTGGAATATTCTTGGGTCTGACCTGCATAGTGTTTTAATGGAGTGTTGCAGGACCGGGTCTCTTCCTGGTTCTTGTAAGAGAGCAGTTCTTTCCTTGCTCCCCAAGAAAGGTGACCTGGCATTGTTAAAAAACTGGAGGCCGGTTGCTTTGCTCTGTGTGGACTATCTTCTCCAGAGCTTTATCGAACAGACTAAAGGACGTTCTGGGAAGTGTGGTCCATAAAGACCAGAGTTACTGTGTTCCAGACCGGACAATCATGGATAATGTTTTTCTTATCAGAGATGTCACTGATGTGTGTAAAATCTATAATCTAAATGTTGGCATTATGTCTCTGGATCAAGAGAAGGCGTTTGACAGGGTGGATCACTCGTATTTGTTTTCTGCACTGAGGTCTTTTGGTTTTGGTGATGGTTTTGTGTCATTAGTTGGGTTGTTGTATCAGGATGCACAGTGTTTGGTGAAGATGGGGGCGGGGTTGAGTCGGCCAATCCCTGTACGGCGAGGGATCAGACAAGGTTGTCCCATCTCCGGCCAGCTGTATAGCTTGGCTATTGAGCCCTTGCTGTGCAGGTTGAGGGGCCGGCTCAGCGGGCTTTCTTTGCCCGCGTCCTGTAGCATCGAATGTCCCCCTACAGTTTCTGCCTATGCTGATGGTGTAAACATCTTCATCTCCAATCAGGGGGACGTTCGGTGTCTGCAGGACACCCTGTCCCTGTATGAAAGGGCAACAGCTGCATGGGTGAACTGGGAAAAAAGTGGTGCCTTATTGGTGGGAGAGTGGAGGGACCAGGCAGTGCCCAGTCTGCCTGGTGGACTTGAGTGGGGGAGGGAGGGGTTGAAGGTGTTGGGGGTTTATTTAGGTACCGAGGACTTTAAAATTAAAAACTGGGAGGGAGTTAAGGAGAAAGTGTGCACTCGGTTGTCTAAATGGAAATGGTTGCTACCCCAGTTGTCGTATAGGGGAAGAGTTCTGGTGGTCAATAACTTGGTTGCCTCGACTCTCTGGCATAGACTTGTGGCTTTGACACCTCCAAGAGGGCTGGTGGAGGACATTCAAAGGGCCATCCTGGACTTTTTCTGGTCAGGCAAACACTGGGTCCAGGCGGCAGTCCTCTACCTGCCAGTGGCTGAAGGGGGACATGGACTTATAGACATTCAGTCAAAAATTGCCTCATTCAGACTCCAGACTGCACAGAGACTCCTTTTCACTTGTGGTCCCAGCTGGATGGACATCGCTCGACTGCTGCTGAGGAGAGCTGGACGGCTGGGGTACACTAAGCAGCTCTTTCTGTTAAAGCTTGAGGAGGTGGATCTCACTGGTTTAACATCCTTTTATATGTCTGTAATGCAGGCATGGAAAATGTACACATTCAAAAGGAAAAAAACGGAGAGTCCGGGAATATGGATCTTTGAGGAACCATTATTTTTTAATGATTTCATAAGGACTCCAACTTTGCAGTCAGCCAGTTTCAGAGAGGCAGGCTGCACAAAACTGGGTCACCTGGTAAGACTGACCCTGGACGCCCTCAAAGAAAGGACCAATATCACCTCCAGCCGGGTGGTTGAAAGAGTGGTGGAGGAAGTCTTTGCTGCACTCCTCTCCTCTCCTCTCCTCTCGTCTCCTCTCCTCTCCTCTCCTCTCCTCTCCTCTCCTCTCCTCTCTTCTCTTCTCCTCTTCTCTTCTCTTCTCTTCTCTTCTTTTCTCTTCTCTTCTCTTCTCTCCCTCTTCCTCTCCTCTCCTCTGAAAGACGACAACTCTGGGATTCACAGGCTCTCTAATAACATGCAGGATTTCTGCTCATGTCATTAGGGAATCCCCTGAAAATAGGTCTGTCACCCATTTTGTGTCACTGGGATGTAGGACACACACACACACACACACACACACACACACACACACACACACACACACGTTCAGTTCGTTGGGGGGGAGGGGGTCCTGTTCCTGGTGACGCTGTGTTCCTCTGTGCAGGTCCTCTGTGTTCAGATCAAGTGCTTCCAGGAAATCATCACCATCGGTTACAGCGTGTACCACTCGTACCACCTGCCCTGGTTCAGGACACTGAGCTGGTGAGTCTGCACACACACACACACACGCACACGCACACACACACATTTCCACGTTGTTTACAGGTGTAATTAAACATCTTTTTTAAAGTGTCGTCTCATGTTTTACTTTGTTTCAGACTTCCTCAGGTTTGTTTTTCCGACCTATTTTAACCTCCAGTAGTTTGTAGATTATTTTCCCCCGATCAGCTTGATTGGCAAACGCCCCGTGATTGGTCGATTGATGTTTGATGTTAGCGACAGTAGTGTTCAGTTTAGTGTGATAGAAACTAGTCCTGACATTCACTAAGCCTTGATCCGGAACAATCAGATGTTAACAAACGTACAGTTTTGTCTTTCTTAAAACACTTTTGAGGCAGAAAAATAATCATCTCAAGCCTCATCCACACGAGGGCGGTGATTTAGCTTTTTCATGGCGTTTTCATGGCGTCACCAAACTACCGCTGGTGCTAATGATGCTAACTGGACTTTGTACACACTCACATATACACACAGTTACTCTCCCACTATGTTGACGAGCAGAGATGCCTGATTGGATGACGGAGGTCCAAGCTGCTTCAAACAACACTCCCACCACTCAGACCCCGCCCCCAACGCCTGGGGTTTTAAACGAGACCGGGTCAGACTTCGGGTTGGTGGGTTAACTTTGTAAAGAGGAAGGAGAACATTTTTGCATGTCATCGTTGTTGACTTGGCGTTCTCATGACCGCCGTAGCAGAGCGTTTTAGCGTTTTCATGTAAACAAAGATGTTATTTGAGAACTGAGCGTGTGTGGACGGGGTTCATTTTTTTAAAAACAGAGGAGGAAAATCCCCCGTGTGGACTAGGCCTCAGCCTTCCCCGTATTTTCTCCGATCATAGAGAACGAGTGTCTGATTGGCTGTTGTCTTGGGGGGCGCGTGTTCATTTTAACCCCTCTCTAAATCTCTCTCAGGTACTTCCTGCTGTGCGTGAACTACTTCTTCTACGGTGAGACGGTCACAGATTACTTCTTCACTCTGGTGCAGAGGGAGGAGCCGCTGCGCATCCTCAGCAAATACCATCGCTTCATCTCCTTCGCCCTCTACCTCACAGGTACCGACATGAAACCTCCTAATGTCCTCACGGGGAAACGACTTCCTGCAGGGAAGGGCTGCGTGGTCGACCGTTAAAAAAATCACGATCAGGATTCATACAAACATTTCAAAATGGCGGTGATTGATTTGCTCGTTGCAGTTAGATAGATGGGTTCTTTATTAATCCTTTGCAGGAAATGACATCGTCACAGCAGCAAGAAGATACCACACAGAAAAACTAACAAATAACAAAACAACAAAATAGACAAAAACTAAATAAACTAACAAACACCATTTAGAGCAGGGAGCGGCAACTTAGGTCACAGCAAGGGCCATATTCATTTAATTCTCACCGCTTGAGGGCCAAACTGTACTATAGAAAAAACGATTACAGTCTCAAATTTAACTCAATTGTATTAATTATTCTGGACATATTTCTGGTTTTCATGATTTCATGGTCATGTTTTCTTCATGTTTATTAATTAATGGATATGTAAAAATTGACCTGAGGGCCACGTTGAGGGTTGGCGGGGCCACATGAGGCCCCCGAGCCGCCTGTTGCCCACCCCTGATTTAGACACATAAACACTAAGATCAGTTTTTATTTTTAAACTAGACTAAAACTACAAACTTCAGGGTTATAAATAAAATATATACTACAAATGTAATTAACCTTTAGTTTGCAAAAGTATCCAGTGTGCAGAATCGAATAAGAGTATTCATAAATATAAATAAATATGAGTGTGTATTTATTATTCTCCATGAAACAGTCTGATGGCAGTTAAGAGGACTTCCTGTAACAGCCTGTGACTGAACGGTCTCTGTTGAGTCACATCGAAGGTGTGTAGTGGGTGTGTAGTGGGTGTGTAGGGTTTCTCAGAATGGACTTAAGTTTTGAAAGTCTCTGTGACCTGCTGAAGGGTTTCTATTTCAGACCCAATGATGGAGCTTTCCTTTATCACAGGAAAGAAAAAAAGAAGGGGTGACACTCAGGAAAAATGAGAGTGACGCAACTGCTAAAGTCTGTCTCTACTTCGGTGCTGATTTCACTTTATTCAGTGTGTGTGCTTCCTCTGAGCTCCTCAGCAGCAGATACACAAGGAGCATCAATTAACCACAGAGCAGATTGAGCGGGACAGGAAGTCAGACACAGAAAAAAACAAAAAAAACATCCGGTTTATTTTCAGAATAAAACGCTCCGTTTAGACAGTTTAGAACAACGACCTATGTGTGTTAGTTGAAGTGTTTATAAGAGTTTGATCCTCTTAACTCCAGCTGTCGGGCGGTGCTGCTCCGTGCTGCGCTCTGAGAATGCAGCCTGTGGGCTCATGACGGACGAACAAATCAAAAATCAATCAACAGAGATCATTGGTGGTATCTTTGTGTGTCTGATTGTGATTATTTCCTCTTGTTTTGAATAACGTCGCTGACTGTCATTTCATTCTCTGACCTGCAGGCGCTTTGCATTGTGGGAAACAGAACGAGAGGGAGACTGGTCTGATGTAGATTTTTCACCCATCAGTAAAACATTTAGTATTTTTTGGGCATGCTGCAGATCTCACATTCGTCCACACACTGCAGACCAGATCAATATGTTCTCCTAGTGTAGGAGGTGGTTTCTAAAACAGCACTGTGTCATGTTTTGGATGCAGGACCATCTGAGGGTCTGAAGCTGCACAGTGTCTACAGAAATATCTGCAGGTTCTCTGAGCCTTCCTTTGGTCTTAGACACTGTAGACCCAGACGGGGGTGTGCATTTTCTTCATGTTAGATTCACTCTGCTGCATCAACAGTTTTTAAGCGCTAAGACGAGAGACGTCGGATGTTTGTTACCACAGACTCTCGCCCAGCTGCACCTGGGCAAAGGTTTTCAAAATGACCCCTTTCTGCTCTAAAACGACATTAATCACATTACGGTGCAACAGGGAAACCTAGTAACGGAGGAGGGATTACGTCAGCAGCAGATTCATCAAATCAAATGAAGACACTGATGCAAACAGAGGAGGGATGATGTTTGCTGTGGGAAGCTTCTGCTGCTGAGACAAGATGGCAGCCGGCTGGTCTCAGGAGGAGGAGACAGAAATTAACCAATCAAAAAAGGTTATAATCTTCATGTGTGCAGTGTGTGTGGTGAGATTCTTCAGAGGAGTCTCCGTTTCCTGTGCCGTGCAGGTTTCTCAGTTTGTAGTTTCCAGTCTCTGCAGCTGCTGACTGCTGTCAAAAACAGGATGTGGAGAGGAGGGAAGCACCCTGACTGTTTCTGCTTCTTGACTTGTCAGATCTCAAGTGGTCTAAGATAATGGTCTGGTACCGTGAAGAGAAGGGAAACAACTCAGATGTGCAGAGTTTTGACACATGATTCTGTCCATGTTACCTGCTTTAAACTGCTTTAAAGAGTAAATATGTAACATCTTTTGAAGAGCAGCTGTGTCAGCAGTCAGTGAAAGCTCTTTCTGTCTGCCCTGCCACATCCTCTCTTCACCTCAGTTTCTCACACACACGTCTCCAGCAGGCCCTGCCCACTCGCTGCACATTAACTTTTGTCTGAAGTATAAACTATTGTAACTAGTATTAAACTAGTAACTAGTGTAAACTATATTCGCCTGGAGTTTTGACTAAAAGGTGACCGAGATACCGGCTTAATGAACCTCCCTCCTCTGAGTGTTTCTCATGTTGTTGTCCATGTCGTTGCAGGTTTCTGCATGTTCGTGCTGAGTTTGGTGAAGAAGCACTACCGTCTACAGTTCTACATGGTAAGTGCCCCCCACCCCCCCCGCCCCCCCTGCTGGCCCCCCGCCTCAAGGCTGCTGCTGGGTTTTTGATGCGGAGAGCTGAAGTATAGGAGAGTGTGTCTGGAGAAGTGGGCCAGAGAGTGCTCTAAGGGTGCACTCACACCAGGCAAAGTTTCCCCGTACCAAACTAAATAACAATTGCCCCGCACGTCCCCTTTTTTATTTTATTATTTTTGAGCTCGTCGGTCTTGTAAACTAAGCACGCTTCATGATGATGTAAAGCCATTGTTGTGGAAATATTTCAGTGAGAATATGAAGACCAAGATCCAATCATCTTTGTGAGGTTTTAGAAGTTGCAGGAAGGAGAAAGTGTGTAACATGATGAGCACTCTGCAGAGATACTCAAACGAGAGAGAGACTGAAGACTCCTTTTAAACATGTCAAGGAGGAAACAACAATATAGACAAGCTCTGTTGTAGGAGATAAGCAGTTTAACACAATAAACCTAAACAGAAGAAGCCATCCTTGTAGAGATCAAAGGTCATGCAGAAACCTCTAGACTAACAAGATGTTTATTGGCCAATTTAACCTAAAACAGCATTTTTTGAAATGTCAGACAGTTCACCACAGAATTATTTTAACGCATAAACTAAATCATTTTTTGTTCCATTACACCATACATGTTTTGTATTAGGAGATTATTAAGAGCTAACCATGCTGAGACCCGGCTATCTTCTTACCAAATCTCCAGTCTGTCAACAAGTACTGTTAAACACGGTGTATAAGACGCACTTTTAATACCCTTTTTTTTTTTCATCTTAAAAGTTGGCTGTTCTTAAACACCCGTGCAAACAATAAACCAGAATAAAATGCAGACACACGCCGTCATCACCGTGGGTCAAGCAGCCACCATCACACACTGAATGCAGCCTGACACCATTAAAAAAAACATCCCCATTCATTGTGTATTGAAAGCTGATACTCACTGTGCTTGTCATACTTTCACCTGCTGTGACCGTTAATTTATAAAGGCAGATAATGCACTTGATTCGCAGGTCACATTTGTCAAAAAGAAGCTCGTTCATATCTGTCAGCATCGAGCTTGAGCTTTCAAAAAAGAATAAGTGTCAGTTTTATTCCTTAGAAAGAAAACACCAATTCCAATAGGTTATTTGCTGCTTGTTTTATTTGTGAGAATTTTCAGTCAAAACATTTTTTTTTGCTTTAATCCCTGTAATCATGCATTAACCTCTTCTGATTGAAAGAGTCCTGTATTAAAGATAAAGAGTGACCAGCGGAGTCAGAGAGCTGACTAGCTAGGAGTCTGTGCTTCACAACTTTCCCTGCAGGCTGAGAGCTCAACTAGCGTACTGTAGCTGGTAGGAGTTCAAACTCCACAAAGAGAAAAAACAGACGGAACTAAAAGAGCGACATAGAAAATTATGCTGAACACAATAGAAATCATCACACAGGAAGACAGTTTAAACCTTTTTTTCTCTCTCTGAGTAACCTTCCAAACAGACTGCTTCTTATATTCCAGATTTGAAGGTACTTCTGCGGAGATCCGCCTCATGACCTGTTTTGTCTCCACAGTTTGGGTGGACCCACGTGACCCTGCTGATCGTGGTGACTCAGTCTCACCTCATCATCCACAACCTGTTTGAGGGCATGATCTGGTTTGTAAATCTCCTTTTTATACATTCTCCTCCCTGATGTAAAGTTATCTGTCTCGTGGTGCTGTAACCGTCTTCTCTTTTGTGATCAGGTTCATCGTGCCCATTTCCTGCGTCATCTGTAACGACATCATGGCCTACATGTTTGGCTTCTTCTTCGGCCGCACCCCTCTCATTAAGGTCGGTCTGATCCGCTTTTCTTCCTAATCAAATCTCACAAATTACCACCCGATATTTGACCAGTCTTCCCGTTTCTTGTTTGGTTGTAAATGCTGCGGCCCGTCTGCACTGTGTTGACTAAAGTGTGGACGCAAGAAATCCCAAGCCCTCCCCCGCCTCCATAATTGAGTTTGAAACCCCTGATTCTAAATAATAAATCCAATATCCGCCCACTCATGTGTCCAGTCATAGTCCGGCCTCCCGATGAGGCCTCATAATGAATTGTATGTTTGTATATTAACCTGCTGTCCACACCTTAACCGTCTCCTCTGCAGCTGTCACCCAAAAAGACATGGGAGGGATTCATTGGGGGGCTCTTTGCCACCATCGTGTTTGGCATCATGGTAAGATTGGACTTATATAAATATGTTTCTACAGTTTCAAACCACATAAAAGTATTGACATTCTCGCTGAGACATCAAAGACCTCCTGTTTGAGAGAGAACCGACTCAACCACTGACCCCACAGCCGCCCACCAAATCAAGCTTAACACATATCCTTCAGCTGCATCGGCTCTCATGCTGAAATAATTGGCATTACCTGCTCACTAGTTCACAACATCAGAATCAGAATTGAGGTTTATTGCCAAGTACATTTACACATAAAGGAATTTGACTTGGTGTATTGGTGCTAAACAATTAACAAGGAAATAAAGCAGAACTAGCAACAACTTAAATAAAACAGGATAAGAAGATATTACAATATATAAAATAGAATTTAAAAAAATGTAAAAAATAAAAAACACAAAATGTACAAAAGGTGAAATGTAGGAGCTGTGCAGTGGACTATGAGGAAAAAAACATGCAAGAGCAACGACTTCATGCTAACAAATAACAAAGCATTAGCTGCTGAAAGAGATATTTTTGGGGGGTTAGAGGTCCCTCCAGGACGCTGCTACAACAAAGTTTAGGATAACGAGGAGTTTGCTCCTAAAGCTTAGATATGTTTGGGAGTAATTACAAACACAAAATCAATATTACTGTATTTGTGTGTATTAGTCATTTTTGAGTGATTATTGCATGGCCTTGCGGAACAGTCTTTACATTTCACTGCACATCTGTATGAGCATGTGACAAATACAAATCTTGAATCTTGAATATTGTTATTGAATATTTGGTAGCATTGTTGTAGATTTGTCCCTGCCCGGCCTGCAGGTTTTCCTTTAGCTTCTTAACCTGAAGCCGTCTCTCCTCACAGCTCTCCTACGTCATGGCCGGCTGGCGTTACTTTGTGTGTCCCGTGGAGTTCAACAACGACTCCAACAGTTTCCAGGTGGACTGCGAGCCGTCGGAGCTTTTCCAGCTGCAGGACTACGCTCTGCCCAGTGTCTTGGAGTCCCTCACAGGATGGGTAAGAAGACTCAGCTTCCCTCCCTCCTGCTCCGTCATGTTCACTGCTGTCCCTGAAACACTGACCCCCCCCCCCCCACTTCCTGTCTTCACAGACCACGGTGCGCCTCTATCCGTTCCAGATCCACAGCATCGCTCTGTCCAGCTTCGCCTCCATCGTGGGACCTTTCGGCGGCTTCTTTGCCAGCGGCTTCAAGAGAGCCTTCAAGATCAAGGTAGGAATGAAGGACAGTGAGACTAAGTGATAGCGTCAGTACTGTGATGTGCTTTGATGGCGTTCTGTTCAGAAGAGGCGTCTGACCACGTTGTCTTCTTTTGTCCCTTCAGGATTTCGCCAACACTATCCCGGGTCATGGTGGCATCATGGACAGATTCGACTGCCAGTACCTCATGGCCACGTTTGTGAATGTCTACATCGCCAGCTTCATCAGGTAAACAACGAGACCATGTTCAATGGATGGTGAGGGGGATTAGAGGGTCAGCTTGGTCTGCAGAGCCATAAGTCAGCTGGCTCTCTTTTAACCCGGTCACCATGGCAACGTGCTCTAAACTCATCCCCTGGTAGGTATCAGGTTACAGCTTCATATAGGTTGTACCGTGCTGTCGTTGTCGTCTCCTGGACTGTTCTCGTCAGGCTTCATAGTTCCTCAACTTGTGATGTCATGTTTGTAATGCCACCGAATGACGCCGTGCAGTTTAAGTAAACCTGTTCTGATGCACTCAAGACAACTGCCTCCTGAAATCCTCCTGATCTCCGTCTTCCCCCCAATCACCACATAACTCTGTGCACGCTGCGGTCTGTCATCTTCCATCACTGCAACACCTGTTGGTTTGACCTGATAACTGCTCTCATATCAGGAAAACCGAGGGGCGTCCAAAACGGGCGTGTGTGTGTGTGGGGGGGGGGCCTTAAAAAGTGTCAGACAACAGAGTCCACTACCCGGCGCTATAATGAGAATATGTCTTCATATCGATGTTTAGTCCAAAAGAACAGAGAACTGGCAAAAGGTCAAATCCTCGATCGTCTTGGATTTTAAAGATGTGTGTTTGATCGTTCTCTCTCCTCCTCTCAGGGGCCCAAACCCCAGCAAGGTGATCCAGCAGCTCCTGGCCCTTCGGGTGGATCAGCAGCTCCACATCTTTAACTCCCTGAAGACCCACCTGACAGAGAGGGGGCTCCTGCCGGCTCTGGAGGAGGCTGCCGCCTAAGACCATACCCCCACACACAAGCTCACCGCAAGACCAGAGAGGAGGGCGGCACCTGAGGGGGGGGAGGGGGGCCCTGTGCAGCTTTGGAGATTTTTTTTGCGAGACTCACAGCGCTTCGAGTGAGCTACAACTCATCTGAGAAAAACGGGGGGGGGGGGGGCACTTTAAAAAAACCACAACCTTGGGTCATTCCATTTGCTGCGGGTCTGAGAGTGGAGCGTGAACGATGTTTCTGACACCAGTGTGAATTACTGTTACTCATCATAGCCAATCAGCTACCTGTACACGGCATCACCTCTCTATACTTCTTATCGTGTGTTGATATTTGTCTTTTTGTTTCTGTTCAGTTTGAATGCACTGCTCTCAGCCCTGTGCCTCACTGTATTTTTACCCCAGGTGACCCCCCCCCCCCCCCCCGGACTCCTCGCTAAAATTAAGTTTTAGTTTTCTTCGTTGTGATGGATTCTATTTATACATAGATGGTTTTTATATTTGGTATGTTCTATTATATCTTAAAACTGTGTCTGCTTGTATCAGACTGAATTCACCCTTTGCCATCAGCCACATTTCAGTGTCTTTTTTTGTTTTTCTTCATCATTTCAAGTCGCCCGTTTTATGACATCGTTTGTTTATCGAGCAGACAGCGACGTCCTCAGATGAGCAGCGTAGTGACCCCCGTAGAATCTCATGAGTACAGAATCCAGCTGGGCACTTTGAAGCGTGCTGAGTGCTCAGCGGAAAGTTTTGTTGTGTTTGACGATGGACGCAAGCAACTATTTATCTCTCCCCCTCACCTGGTCGCTTCAGTTTCAATAGCAAGAGCAGAAAGATGAGATCACAGTAACAGAGGTTTTTTGTCACACATGTTCAGTGAGGTGGATGGGACAGTAAGAAGGAGGGACGAGTGATGGGGTCTACACGGTGCATTTTAACCTACAACATGACAATCTGATGTAGATACGGTGTTAGTTTATACTATCAGTCAGAGTTTAAGATGGTTTCCAGCTGGATTCTGATGCCACCCGCCAATGATTATTGTCTTTAAAGGTCACATATCCGCCTCCTCTTCAGTTTAAATAAGTCTCAGAGCTCCTCAAAACATGTGTGTGAAGTTTCTTGTTCTAAATCCACTCTGATCCTGTATTTGATCCTGTATTTGATCATGTCTATAAACCCCCCTGCTCAGAACAGGCTGTTTCTGTGTCTGTATCTTTAAATATGTAAATGAGCTGTGTCTGACCACGCCCCCTCTCTGGAAGGGCTTGGTTGTCTTGGGCTTTTTCGCTCCATGTCCTATTGTTTACAGTGAGAAGGCAGACTCAGAGGGCAGAACAAACACCTAGCTGTGGGAGTGTCACCCACCTGGGGGAGGGGCTACTGCCCTTTGTGATGTCATGAAGGGAAAATCTCCAAACGGCCTGTTTGAGCAAACATTTTCTGAAAAGTGGAGCAGGCAGAAGACGGAGAGGATGGACTTTTCTCATCATTGTGGGGTTTGTAGACAGAATAGGGACACATATTAGAGTTAGAGGAACAGGGTGGATTTTAGATAATTTGTGACCTTTAAAGATCAAGATTTTTTTGTGTGCAGTCATGTTGTTGGAAGTTATGATGCCGTCTGTTAAAGGAGCACTCGGCTGCCGAAGTTACCTTTTAGAAGAGGTACTTCTCTTCTGGACCATGTTGTTAAAAATGAAGACCCTGAGGGAGTCTAAGAGTGAGCGTGGCAAAATCAAAAACAAATGTTTCACATAAAAGGATCTCATGCAAAATATGGTCTTGTTGCATCATAGGAAATGTTGGTTTACTGACTAAGACCAGTGCACAGATGGGCACTGGTCTTATCTGTATCTGTTACTTGCAACTCATCCCATTTTATAAAAGTGCAAAACATTTCTGGAGTTGCCGACACAATCTGAGTTTTTATTTTATTGTAAAAATATATATGATTTGATCCTCAAGTGACTCTGAGTTGTTTAACTTCTGTTTGAACGAGTCAAAACCTCTTGGGAGATTCCGAATGTAAAAATATATTAGACTTGCAGTTTAATTTTTCAGAACTATTAAAGGAGCAGTATGTAACTCTGACACTTAGTGGTTAAAATGGGTACTGCAGTCTAAATTCTAAACATTGTAGAGAGACTGTCTCCCCCCCTCCTCCTCTCTAGAGTCGATGCTCACACAGGTCACCATGTGGTGGACACTGAAGCTTCAGTGTTTATCCAGCTCTGCATGGGTCTGTAAACCTTTCTGTGTTCTAACCTCTCTCCATTTTTCAAAAGCATCTCCAATATTGATCCTAGTTTGAGCACGTTTCTGCTCGTGGAGCTTATTAGAAACATGCAGAGGCTTTTTAGGTTGGGTACAATCACTTCTATCTGAACCACTTCTCTTGACCACTTCCATCGCTGCAACACCTGTTGACCTGATAACTGCTCTCATATCTGGAAAACAGAGGGGCGTCCAAAACGGCCGTGTGGGCGTGTCTTAAAAGCGCCTACCTTCTCTGGTCCAAACAAATCCAGAGCATTCAGGAGCAGAATCTAAAGTTAGAAGGAGGACATACTGGCTGCTGCATTGTTGTCAGAGAAGCCAGCACTTCAACATAGCATGTTTCCTTAATGTCTGATCATATAGGAAGATACCTTTATCACATCATTCTCTTACACATCTCACTGATTGGTCCTTTAAAGGGGTGTGGCCGAGTGAACCTGTAAATAGTCATTGATCTCAAGTTTCTGAGTTGCTTTGAAAATTGTTGCCGGAGAGGAATTGAGGCTTTGCTGCAAATGTCGTTGACACTGAAACGCGAGAGACAACAACCAATCACCTCAAGCTGCTCATCATGTTTTTGCGCTGTCGTCAGTTTGTTTTTGTCCAATCAGAGAGAGGAATAGATTTGTTCTCGTCAGTGAAAACCAAAACGACCCTTACGGAGGTGGTACAGGTGTTAGTTTGACGAGTGTGTTCAAAGGGACAAAAGAGCAATATGAGGGACGTGAAGGGTCCGTGTCTCTGTGTCATTCCCTGTGTTCAGACTCTTCATATTGTTTGTGTATTTACAATCAAATGACTCTAACTTTGCTTCATTATGGGAATCAATCTGAGTCCACTACATCATTATTATTCTTTCAGACGGGATCAACTCATGTACAATCCAACATATTTATTTTAAGATGTCACTGTCACTGCGTCCATTTTTCATTACCATCAGTTTGACCACATGTTTGAGTTGACTTGTGTGACATTTCACCCGGTCTCATCTTTCTTAAAGTATTTATTTTATGTACTGTAAGCAGGAGCGTGTCCAGAGAGGTGGACTGGGGCGGCATAGCCCTTTGAAATCTTATCGGCCACCCATGGTGCCAAATACAAAACCCTTAAGTATGATTGGCTATTTGCCCTGTCAGGAGGTGGGACTTATGTTAAAATCCACCAATCAGGCTGTAACGCAACAGGCGGCTCATAGTTCTCAGTGTGCAGATTTAAATTGTGACTTTGGGCATCCATGTTGTTGAAAGTCGATGAAGAATATGTTTGTTTGTGTTACTTAAAAGTCGATGTGATCAGTGCAGACAGAAGGGGATAAATAAATCTGAATGATCTTCATTCATGTGTGCACACAAACTGCAGAGGGCAGTGCCCCAGTTGCCCCCCCCCCCCCCCCCTCCAGTCCCAAAGTGTCTGAACACGCCCCTGACTCTAAGAAACCTTTTCGGAGTTATTCTATGACACATTGTAAAAGATGTTCAGAGACATGTCGAGTGTTCTTTAGTATTTTTGTTTAGAGGAATATTTAAAGGTATTATAGGAGAGAGTATCGAGGAAGCAGAGGAGCATTTCCTCTTCTTCAACCTCTCGCTGTGACTTTAGTGCTGTCGGGTGTTTTTCTAGGCTCCTCCCCCCAGTAGCTGTGTGTGTGTGTGTGTGTGTGTGTGTGTGTGTGTGTGTGTGTGTGTGTGTGTGTGTGTGTGTGTGTGTGTGTGTGTGTGTGTGTGTGTGTGTGTGTGTGTGTGTGTGTGTGTGTGTGTGTGTGTGTGTGTGTGTGTGTGTGTGTGTGTGTGTGTGTGTGTGTGTGTGTGTGTGTGTGTGTGTGTGTGTGTGTGTGTGTGTGTGTGTGTGTGTGTGTGTGTGTGAACCTACACTCGTATCACTGTGTTGCATTGTCTCCCCTCTGAGTAGACGACAGAGTCAAAGCGAGGAGTTCCTCTTAGGTCGCAGCTCTGTACTGCCATTTCTCTGCCTGGTGTTTTACGTACAGGCCACTAGAGGGCGCTGTTTGAGTGTGTAACACGACGCTGCACTGAGCAGGAAGGTTAGAGCCTTTTGTTTCTGCTGTTTGATACATTCCAGTACCTCTGAAGGTTTAGCTCACAGGGAGGCATGAGGGACAAACGACCACTTTAAAAAACCCTGATTGTCTTTTTTTTTGGTTTCATGGCACGCCGAGGCAGAGACACACCTTGTGCCATTTTCAAATCAAAAACAGTGCCACTTTACTGCCCAGCCAGGTCCTTCTTTAAGGAATGTATGGGAGACATGTCTGTCCCCCACATATTATAGCCTCTCCTCCCCTCCCCTTTCTATTATTTTGTGCTTATTCCGAAGCTGTTTCATTTCACTATATTCTTCTTCTTCTTCAACTGTGCAATGCTTTGTGTTGAGTTGTACACTTGTCCAGGGAAACGTTGTATATTCTTTAACGGTGAAATGTGCTTTGCCTTGGTTCAGAGAAAAATTAAAGATATGGAAAAAGATATCATGTGGTTGTCTGTGTGTGTGACCTGGTGTCTTCCCTTTTTGTCTTCTTCCCCATTTTGAAATAGATATCTTGTTGATTTATCCCCCCCCCCTTCCCCCCTCCTCTCTACAGGCTGAATGATGTGACTTTTACTTCTTTATACGGGGGGTAGATTTCAATCTCTTCATACAAAGGTCAGCAGATACACCTCAAGACTTTAACCTGGAAGTACGTCACTGGGGATTCTGCAGACTTGTGGCACCTCTTGAGCTGTGAAGTGAAACGCAACCCTCAAGGTGAAAACCATTTCCTTTCTGAACACTCATGGTGTTTCTCTCTCTATCTGACGCCCCCTAAACATTAGTCATTTGTACACTAAGCCCTGGAGCCTCTGAGTGAATCGGCCTAGGAGCCATTTACAGAGAACTCTTATCAGAACAAGTAAGAACATGGAAGTGAAGGTAACATGAGGGGACGCGCTCAGAAGGGCTGAAAAAAAGAAGAAGACAGATTAACACACAGGAAGTAGGAAGTGTGATCTGCGATTATCTCTCCACTTTGTGTGTGTGTTTGAGTGTGTATCAATGTGTGCAGTGTGTACGTACGCTAGTGTGTGTGTGTGTGTGTGTGTGTGTGTTCTGTGGGGTTGTAGGTGTGAAATGAAACGTTGACCTGTGTTATGAGTGAAGGACAATGTCTCTGAAACTACCTCGCAACTGGGACTTCAGCACCTTCAAGGCTGAGACAGCTCGCATAGGTAAGTGTGTGTGTGTGTGTGTGTGTGTGTGTGTGTGTGGGCCGTGCTGCGTTTACTGTCTGCACTGTGAATGACAGACGCTCCTCTCTTTTA
Organism: Labrus bergylta; assembly: GCF_963930695.1. Taxonomy (NCBI): domain Eukaryota; kingdom Metazoa; phylum Chordata; class Actinopteri; order Labriformes; family Labridae; genus Labrus; species Labrus bergylta. Next base: position 2,126,088 of record NC_089196.1, on the reverse strand, counting down.
CAAGTCCAATCTGTTGTCAAAAGATGTGTAACTGAACGACTACAAATCCTTATTTCACAGGAAACTAAAGACTTTCAAAAATTTATTTTTCCACTTTTCTGCAAGAGTTTTGTTTGTTTGCATCTGTTGTAGTCAGAATAACTGCAGTCTTTTCTTTTTTTTTAAAGCATAAACAGGCGTAAAATTAGAGAGGCAAATCAGTTATTTATAGGTGGCTCGTTCTGCACTTCACTTCCTCAGTGTCGGTGTGAGAGCATGTCGGTGGCTTGCTCGCTACGTGGTCATGCTCACCAGAGTTGTTTTCAAGACAAATCTCAGTCCTCTCTAATCCAAAAAGGTTGACGTTGAAGATTTCAAACTGTTTCAATTCATTTAAAAGGAGCTGACAAGATATCAAGCAGCTCTTTTAAAATGCTACCTGCAGAGGTCTAGACTTCCCAGCTCATCGCTGTTGGCATGAGGCTGAAATCATCGCAGAAACATGCCTTGTTCCCTCTCGGGCTAAAGATCGCACAGCAGTTACAACATTCAGATAAAATGTGTTTGAACTCAAGTAGAGACTGGATTCATTCTTCACTTTACAGTCCTGCTATTGTTCACAGCATGCATCATTTTACAGTCAGTGATGTGGGGGGGTTTGGTTCAGCACCATGGAGGGAAGTCTTCTGTTCTCACTCGTGTTATCTGCTTCATGTTGACTGAATGTTAGCCACCCTTTTTCCTTTTGCTTTTAACATGATTGCCTGGACGGAGCTGACCCCTCCTGATTGTTCTACTTAGTAATAAGTTGTGGGCCGTGTCAGGTTTTATGCGGAGGAACTGGAGCTGTGCAGGCTCTGAGCAGGAAACTGATGCAAGAGTCTGCACAGCTCTGATGTGCCCACATATGTACATGTGTGTGTGTGTGCAAAGAAATGTGTGTGTGCACCGAAGACTGCATGGCATCTTGATGCAGCCTCAGTGAAAAGGTTGATTGAAGTTTGAACTGAGGGTCGCATTTTTACTATAAGTCTTATAAGTATTTTTTTGATCCTCTGTGCAGGATCAGGTTTTAAAGTTCTCATTTTGAAACCAGGCAGCGGCGTCCAGTGTTGAAAAATGAAGCCAAAGCAGAAGTTAAAAAAATAAACTGCATTTTGTCGAATGTCGATAAATCCGCTATACACAGCAAAGTCCTCAGCAGAACCTCAATTCAGGAAATTCCTTTGCCTTATTTAGCTGCCAAAATGAAAGACTGCAGAAGTACGGGCAGCTTTTTGTTGTGGTTGTTTTTAAGATTTATTGATGGGCTCTTTGTGTCTTTATTTTAGAGACAGGACGGAGGGGACAGTTAGAAATCAAGAGAGAGAGAGAGAGAGGGAGAGAGAGCGGGTCAGAAGCCAAGCAGCAACCTCCGGTCTCGAAAAATGAAGCCAATGCGGAAGTGCAAAATCCTGCAGTTCCTCGAGCGTCCACTAGAGGCTGGCTGCAGAAACACAGGAAGTCACATACACACAACAGGCAAAAAAACATTTTTTACAGCTGTTTTTGTCATCACTGGCACACACTGAATTTTTTAAAAGGCTCCATTTTGATTTTGAAAACGATACGTGTTATCCACAGTTAGTCGTGTAGCTCACGACTAGCTCAGCTCCAGATCTCAGCCTGTCGTTAGGTTGACTGAAAGTTAGACTGAGACAGTATTTCCAACATGAAGGCTGCTGCTGATGAGCCTCCAGCGCCCCCTGCAGGAACAGATGGTTAACGTCACTCAGGCTTCAAACATTAATATTTACACTCTGTGGGAATGACGTGCGAGAAAGGAGCCACATGTCAGATTTGAACCTGGTTGGCCTGCTTAGAGGAGTGAACACAATCTTTGATGTCAGGGTGAGGAGAAGTCCGGTCTTTAGTTCCCTCTCAGGGACAGCGGAGCGCCTAACACTGGTTGTAACTACAAATCTCCTCCTCTCTGAGTTTTCTTGGACTCGTCTCCTCGAGCATCACATTGATTAAAAAATCTGTCTTTGGTTTCAAACATCAAAAAATAAAACTAGTTCAAGGACCAGAAAGGCAACAGAGACCGGTTTCTTCTCCGTAGCGTGCTGCAAAACGAAGCCTGTCTTACCCGGCAGGTAGGTGGTTCAATGAGTGTTGGTGGTTCAAATGTGCGTGACGTCCGGTGAAAACTATGAAGAGTTATAATTAGGGGCGTGGCTTGTTTAACTGACAGGTTTGACGCGTTGTCACTGTTTGCCCGGAGGCTAAAAGTCACCCTCAGCTCTTTCTCTTGCCTGGTGCCAGGATGATCAAAAGTTAGGACGAGAAAACATTTCCTATAAGAGCAGCATTACTGAAAATTAGTTACAGTTACAGTTACTTATTACTTCTATCAAAAAGTTACTGAGTCACTAACAAAGTTCAGTTTTTTGCTTCAAGCCTCGTATTAAAGGCTTTGTGAATTTTCACACTTAAATGTGATAGAAATCAAGTATATCCTCTGAAAATAACTCTGTGAGTCATGACTGTCTACAATGGGTGTAACACCCGAGTCCCACTGTCTGTGATGTTTTCAGAGTCCTATCTTCAGTTTGTTTACATCGCCTGGACGGCCGGCTGACTCCTCCCCTCACATATAAAAGTTGTTTAATTGAGGGACTAGAGAAAAGAAGAATAACATACTGTACTCACTGCTTAACTGTGTTTCTAGATCACACTCATTTCAGGTAAATTTACATGCAGTGTAAAGATATGAGCATAATAAAGATAGCTAGCATTAGCATGCTAACACAACAATTTCCCAATCTCCCAGGATGCTACTGAGCTGACGTTAGCTTAACCTCGTCCCCCGAATGATGTCAATACACCTTCATCTGGTGTTGTTGTCTGCGGTTTCAGTTAAAGTAAGGAGTAACAAGTTTCTGTCAATGTCAGTAAGTGTAACGGCGTTATTTAATTTGGAAAGCAAATAATTTAAAAGTAGCTTCTGCACCCTCGTCCGTCAACACCCACCCGCACAATTTTACAGATTCACTCAGGGAATATCTGTGGTATCAAACCGAATAAAACCATTTGAAACACATCAACAAACACATACGGTAAGTCTTCTGAACGGTAAAATATGTATTTTATTCTGAAAATAAACTGGATGTTTTAATGTTGTGTTCGGTCTCTGACTTCCTGTCCCGCTTGATCTTTTCTGTGCTAAATTGATGCACCTGTATTGATGCAGTGTATCTACCACGGGGGGGGGCGCCGCGCTGCCGGAGCTGAGACACAGCGCAGGCAGAGGAAGCACACACATTGAATAAAGTGAAAACCTCCGCTGCCTTAACGGACACACATCTGGTGGATTTTAGGCTTTAGTCCCAACACTGTTATGACCATGGACATTGTTGGGTTCTTCACTACCCAATGAGTGATGTCAAGCAGACTATACGTCCATGTTTTATACGGGAGCGTGCCTATGTTCCCACATTTCTAAGATTTCTTTCAAAATTAGGCCCTATATTCCCACATTTCCTTTTTTCAAAAAATTGTATCAGTAAGGGGTTAGGGTAATTTACCTAACCCTACCCTGTGGGAACATAAGGCTGACCCCTTTTATACAATCTGCCGCTGAAACTCAAATACGCTGTGTAAAACTTCCCCAGTAGGCGATGGCCCATGATTGACATGAAAGTTCCTCTCTTGACGTTCGGTCCTTTTGATGGTCGGTGCTGAACACTCCTACGAGGTGCTGAGGGACTGGGAGCTGTGTTTCAGGCAGCTGTGTGTTTGTGGTTCTGAGGGTGTGGTGTGACATCGGCCTCTGTGTGTGGGCGCAGGGTTCCTGAACAGCACTTTAACTTTCCACTCATCAAGGGGGAGGCTGATCCGATTAGAATGAGACCAAAAGGACTTTCAAACCTCTAGGTGGAGACCTTCAAAGTGTCACTTGCCCTCCAGTGATGATGTGGCAGCTTCCTGTTTACCGCAGAGCGGCCCTTCCTCTTCTCTTCTCCTCTGTCATCTTTCTTAACAAGACACGGTGAATTTAAGAACAACTGAGCGAACGGGTCAAAATCTAATCAATCTCATCTCTGCAGTCCTACCACCCTGCATGTAACTCAGACTATCTCCACCTTCCCGAGGCCATGTAGACCTGCTTCCTCTGTTTCTTTAGCTCGCTCTTAGACCCCTCTCATGTCGGCCTCACACTCAAAGACGTGACAATTAGGTAATGGGTGACGTTCTTCAGAAATATCTCAAATAAAGAGAATGTGTGACCTTTTCAGCTTTTTGTGCGCCGGTCACTCTCTTGCAGAACACACTATTTATGAGAAACAATCACAGCTGCTTTCACACACCTTTCACAGGAAGTGGGTCAGCTTTAGACCGGCAGTTTCCTTTCTTTTTATAACAATATGTTTATTGAGTTTTAAAAAAAATTCCAAGACACACAATTACAATTAAATAAATTCTAAGAAAAAATAAAATAAAAGATATACACTTGCACATATATACACAGTTATAAAATAAGGGGGAAAAAATTGAAATATAATAATACAACAACATTATTACTGTCCGTATTAAATAAAAATAACCAGATGGAGTACATTGCCATAGATGATTTGTTAATCACAAATATTCTGCCCTAGAACAGTTTCTGCAAAAATGACCACAATTACAGACATTATCAACTCTTTACCAGCCTAGCTAAAAATATGTGACAGATCTTTATCCCGAAGAAAATTAATAAATAGGCCCCAGATATCGTCAAATAATTCTCGTTTGTCTTTAAGTGTATATGTTATCTTTTCCAGAGCCAAGCACAGAGACATTTGGTGGTTTCCTTTCTGTCTTAAACATGGAGCAGAAAATAGGCTACAGTGAGCAGCTCCTCCACCTTGATAGGCTGATGAACAGTCATCAGAAAGAGGAAGTGCTGCGCTGCAGTTGATTGCAGCGCTGATGTTTTGCTAACCTTCACAGCTCTGCCTGTGACACAGCAAACTTTGCTGGTGTTAATGACACTTTTACCAACCGCTGTCTCTGTGTGTGGTGTTTCTGAAAGCACGATCCAAGAGTGTGATTCCTGGAGAGGGAGGCCCCGGCCCGGGATCGCCAAGCTCCTCCAGGTCCATGGAGAGACCTCTGAAGGCGGGCTGGCTCAAGAAACAGCAGAGGTCTCTGAGGAAGAACTGGCAGCAGCGTTACTTTGTGCTGAGAGGAAGCACACTGACCTACCACAAAGATGACAAGGAGACCACAGTCCAGGTCAGACACCAAAGCTTTATTTTAAATGCACCTTGTCGTTTACAGGGAGTGAAAAAAATCAGCTCAATTCATACCTTTCTTATTTGCATTTCTGTGTGACAAAAGTCAAGTCACATCCTCGTTAACAAACATTATTCAGCCGGTTGCATTCAATATTTTTAAGTACATTTACCGTTATCGTTTACAATCAACACCACAAACACTCGAGCTCAGTGGCTAGCTGCACGCTTCCTGTAAACAGAACAACAGATGCCTGAAGACCTCCTACACACTGAAGGTCTCTCCTTTAAATATCTTGTCTGTTTTCTAATAAAGACTTGAACAGTTTGATGAGTAAGTGTCAGTTTAAGGGTGAGGCGACTGTAAGATGTTTAGGGTGTGCGCAGGTGTTCCACTTTCCATTAAAAGTTTAAATAACTGAGGGTTAGTGTTACACTTGAAGAGAGGAAGAAACCTTGAATGAGTTAAGACCCTCTATGCGGGGGTCGGGGTCAGATTTGCAGACCTATACCGACGTGCTAAACGTCAATATGAAACAAACTTAAACCGTGTTTTCTATTTCTGGTGTTACACTAAATGAGAAAAGGTCACTTCATGGTGCTAAGTTGTTGTTTCTTCACTCCCTCTGTGCTCAGCCCCGTTTCACTTCTTGGTTCTTTCATGTGGTCGTGACACAGAAACAGACGGGGTCATTCATAAATGTAATGACAAAGAGAAATAAGGGGCAGAGAGTGGGAGATGGAGGAAGAGCGCTGTGCACATTGTGAACCAGGAAATTGACTATAGTGTACACGCTGTAATGTAAACCCTGCACTCACAGGAGAGGGGTCAGAGCTAACACCTGATGCTAACACCTGATGCTAGGACCGCACAGGGCAACAACAGTTCAACACAATCGACTTTTGGTTATGATATTTAACTAACATGCATTTTCTTGGTTCTCAGGGGGTCATCCAGCTGCGCTTCAGTAAAGTTAACGAAGTCCCTCTGACCTCCGATGACCCTGGGAAGTACCTCTTTGAGATCATACCACGTAAGCATGTGATCGACCCTCTTAACGGGTAACGACTGATTCAGAGTCAGATTCTTCATTGACCCACCAGAGGGAAGTTTGTTTTTGCAGCAGGAGCACACAGGAGACAACACAAACAGGGACGACATAGACGGTCAAGAGACAACACAACATGAAACATCTCAGTAGAATCAGTCAAGAGCTTATTTTACTATGTTATGGAGAGTGTAATGTGGAGGTGTGTGAATGTGCAATCAAAGTGCTAAAAGAGCAACCTGAGAGCTGGTGGATATTTTAGATACTAATTGCACTGGGGATAGATGAGACCTGGAGTCTGGGAGGGTTCCTCACAGGCGCTCAGAAACGACGACCCGAGGGGGAAAGCTCAATCTCACTCTGACTTGGGGGATTTGAGCAGACCACCATAGCCTTAGCTTTCCTCGGGACCTGCTTGTTAGAAAAGGATCAGAAGCCAAGCGGCAACCGCCTGTGTTGACAAATGAAGCCAATCCAAGTGTAAAATCCTGCAGGTCCTTGAGTGTCCACTAGAGGCTGGCTGCAGAAGCACAGGAAGTCACATACACACCCATTCTAAAAAGGCTATTTTTACAGCAGAGATTAACATGTTTACAGCCTGGTTCAAAAAAACAAATAGGTGTGATTAACTCATGTCTCGATGGACACACACTGTACGGGGGGGTGAATGTTTTGATGACTCATCAGTTTTGATTTGATGAAGGATAAGAGTTATTCACAATAAGATGTGTAGCTGACCTGATTGACAGGTGGGCGCGGTGTAACGGTTTGTCAGGAGGTTTAAAACCCGCCTCAGCTCCAGCTCTCAGCCTGTCGTTAGGTTGACTGAAAGTTAGACTGAGACAGCATTTCCAACATGGAGACTGCTGCCGACGAGCCTCCTGCACCCCCTGCAGGAACAGATGTGAGATGTCACTCAGGCTTCAAACATTAATATTTACGGTCTATGTCAGAAGCTAAATCTGTTCTTATTGGTCAAGTTCTGGCTGTGTGAGGTTGAGATGTAGGCCGACATGAGTGATGTGTGTAAGGTCATCTCAGGTCATCATTGTTACCTCCTTTATGGGCGGTGTTTGTAAATGATGCGTCTACTTTTGAATTTGTTCCTCTCTGTGATCTACATGGATGACACAGCACTTACCTTGAAGTCAGACAACGACTGATATCACGCTCTCTTCACTCTACTCTGGAAATTCTTACACAGATGTGACATTTTCTCAGAGGCCCTGCCTGCCCACTTGCTATTGCTTGGAATAAAAATGAGGAAGGTGTAATACTACCCAATAATTCTCATCATTTTACAGGTCCAACTGGAGACAGGGAGCGATGTCCCTACGTGTTCATGGCGAACTCCCAGAGTGACATGGAGGAGTGGGTCCGCACCCTGCGCAGGGTTATAGGAGTTCCCACAAGTGGAGGTTCAGTTCAACCTTATATTTTAATATGAAACTTTTGATGAGACTCTTTTAAACATTGAAGGAAAAATTAGCATTTGTGGAAATACATCTATTTAGTTTCTTAAAGGGTCAGATAATGTTTTATAGTCACACATATTGGGGTAGCTGGTTGTCATGATCACAGGGTCACAGGGTCCAGACGGAGAGGATGGACTTTTCTCATCATTGGGGGGTTTGTAGACAGACTAGAGACACATGTTAGAGTTAGAGAAACATGGTGAAGTTGATTTTACAGAATCTGTGTGACCTTTAATGAGAGTCAGAATGAGAGCCTGCAGTAAGAGAGCTAGGTTTGACCCATAGATTAGAAACTGCCTGGTTTAACAAGATCACCTGGCTGCATCCAAAGGTTAAAATGAGATGAAACATGTTGATCAGGGTTCATCTTGTTAGCTGGTCCAAGACGTTACGATTTACCCGCCTGTCTCGCTGCAGTGTTTGGAAAGGCGCTCATGGACACAGTGACATACGAGCAGCGCTTCGGGCCTCACATGGTGCCGATCCTGGTGCAGAAGTGTGTGGAGTTCATCAAAGAGCACGGGCTGGATGAAGAAGGCATCTTCCGCCTCCCGGGTCAGGACAACGCTGTCAAACAGTTCAGAGACGCCTTTGATGCAGGAGAGAGACCCTCCTTCCCCAGGTATTACCTCACACTCATACTCACCTGTGTGTTTAGACAGAAACCACCGAACCGAAGTCATATGGCATAATGAATGTGGCATAAAATGTATATGCACTTCTTCTTGTTTGGTTCTTGAAATCTATTGAAACATTGAGAATCGTGAGTATTTAGTGGTTTATTTGTTGCATCGGCTGAGTAAATCTTTGTAACTCTTAAGAATAAGAAGGCCACTGCTAAGAAAACTGACCTCAATCAATCAACAGCATCATCCGTTTTACTGAGAAACCAAGGAGAGATGAGAGAGATGCAGAATGTCTGATAGAGCTGAAGATGAAACCACATCCTGTTCCTGTTCAGGCAGGCACACAGGAGGAAGCCTGCGTTACTCAACAGCAGCTCCTCTGACTGAGCACTGTTGATTCAAACGCATTTCACCCAACATGTTAGTGAGTTCAGTGAGCAGAGGAGCTGTCAGAAAAGGTTACTGAAAGAAGCTTGAAATGTCATTTTAAACCATTTTCCGCTCAAACTTCATTTTTTAACGACAGAACTGAATCAGGAAAAGATGTGGTTAGTAACTGAGATAGCGACATGCAGTCAAATGATTCACAGAGAGGAGAGAGAGAAGGTTGACAGAGAGGGGGGGAGGGTAGATAAGAGCTCATGTTGCCAGTTCCCCCGGTAGTCTAAGCCTATAGCAGCATAATTAGGAGCTGGTCCATACCTGCTCCAGCGCTAACTATAAGCTTAATCAAAAAGGAAAGGTTTAAGTCTATTCTTAAAACTACAGAGTGTGTCTGCCTCCCGGACCCTGACTGTTAGATGATTCCAGAGGAGAGGAGTCTGATAACTGAAGGCTCTACCTCCCATAGTACATTATGAAGAGTTCATTGCAAAAGCAGATAACCTTTAAAAAAATATCATAAAACCTTTTTTAAATATTTTTTATTTCAGGTAATATCACTCAGACTGAAGTTGTGTGGCTTTGACAGAGTTCCCGATAGACTGTATTGGGTTTTTGCACCAGAACAGACTTTGGATCACATACTAGCTCTATTTAAAGTGCTAATCAAAACTCTCAGGGCACTGTTTTTCAGAATTGCTTTTATCTGTTTTTGCAAATGAACTCTTCATTAAGAGAATGTAGGTATCACGTGCAGGCCTTGTAACTGAAGGCTCTACCTCCCATAGTACATTTAGAGACTGTAGGTACCACGAGCAGGCCTGATAACTGAAGGCTCTACCTCCCATAGTACATTTAGAGACTGTAGGTACCACGAGCAGGCCTGATAACTGAAGGCTCTACCTCCCATAGTACATTTAGAGACTGTAGGTACCACGAGCAGACCTGATAACTGAAGGCTCTACCTCCCATAGTACATTTAGAGACTGTAGGTACCACGAGCAGGCCTGATAACTGAAGGCTCTACCTCCCATAGTACATTTAGAGACCGTAGGTACCACGAGCAGGCCTGATAACTGAAGGCTCTACCTCCCATAGTACATTTAGAGACCGTAGGTACCACGAGCAGGCCTGATAACTGAAGGCTCTACCCAGTAGCGGAGCGAGTGTGGGGGCAGAAGGTGCGGCCGCCCCGGGCCCACTGTTGTCTCAAGGGGCCCACTTTGAGCCAAATTTAACATGCATTTTTGTTATTTAGTTGAATTTTCTAATAAAGTTAGTTTGACTAGGTCTGAGTTTCTCTTTTCTTTTGCCGCAATCAAGACACACAATGTATTTTGTAGAGCAGAGAGGGGCTCCCCTCCACTGCCAAGGGGGTTCTCAACTTCGGCAGCAAACAGCACCAGCAGGGTGCTGTGGCCTGTTTGTAATGTCATTGATTCCACCTCTTAGCACCCCCTTTGCTGGGCCCCCGCTGCTGTCTAGAGTTTTAAAAACCTAGTCGTCTGTCTGCTTTATTTATGTTTACCTCGCAGTTTTCGTAACATTAAAAGTGTAAAAAAACTAAATAAAAAATGTTTTCTCATTGACAACTCAACCCTCAACAACTCGACCTGGCAAGTCTCCTCCCATTGCTAGCTCCACTAACGTAAACGCTACTAGCCAAGCAAATAAACATGTTAGGAGGAGCACCCAGCTAGCTGCAGGAAAGCAACAGTGCTGATGAAAACTTCATTGGGAAGTTGTTTCATCATGATTAGAGATTACACTTAGATGCTGGTCTTTTGTTTGTGGGTCCATGTGTTGTAGACCGCCGTGTCTGCTTGGTTATCATACTGTATGAACGGCAGGCCATTGCTGTCACACTGTTCACAAAGTTTGTTGTCGTGCGTGGGTTGATAATGTGTGGTTTTATTGTATTGTCTGTGTGGCTGTGTGGCTGGATGAGCGTCCAACTTCACTGAATGTCAAACTGTAGTTGCCTTCAATCTTTGGTTTCCTGTCCAGCTAATGAAGTCTGCTTTACTTGTTTAATCGGTGGAATATGCGCACAGACATATCAGCACTTGTTCTGCTTAAACATCAGCAGGTCACTCACTGATAAGTCCCTGTCACTGTAATAGCACCCTTTGTAATCTGCAGCGACATTTCTCTTCGTCCCGCCCCGTCTTGTATCTCCATACAGCCGATATTATACCATAAATGCTATACTATATTACTATATCGGCTACAGCATATGCTATATAGCCTATAGACAGTTTAAGGGCCCATTATTGGTCCCCGCCCCCTCTGCAATGAGCCATAGGCTCCGCGCCTGGCTCTACCTCCCATAGTACATTTAGAGACTGTAGGTACCACGAGCACGCCTGATAACTGAAGGCTCTACCTCCCATAGTACATTTAGAGACTGTAGGTACCACGAGCAGGCCTGATAACTGAAGGCTCTACCTCCCATAGTACATTTAGAGACCGTAGGTACCACAAGCAGGCCTGATAACTGAAGGCTCTACCTCCCATAGTACATTTAGAGACCGTAGGTACCACAAGCAGGCCTGATAACTGAAGCTCTCTGAAAGGCAGAGGGGGATTAAGGTACCGATGTTCATGGTTTGATGTGTTGTCACCTGCAGTGATACGGATGTCCACACTGTGGCGTCACTTCTCAAACTCTACCTGCGCGAGCTTCCTCAGCCGGTGGTGCCCTGGACTCAGTACCAAGACTTCCTGGACTGCACCATGCTGCTGGATTCCACCAACACTGAGGTACACAGAACACAATGATATGACTGAACTGTAGAACCCTCAGGGGGGCCGCCAAAGATCTCAGGCTTGACTGAGAGCTTGTGTGCGAGGCTCCGTCTGCTTTGAGGTAGTCAAAGTTAGATTTTCAGATATTAATAATGATAACACACTTACTGGATACATTTATTCAGAAGTTGGTAGATAAAATTGTCCAGAAAATACATGTTTGCTCTCTTTAAAACATTTCAGCCACAACCAATCGATCAAACTCGGAATCCATCGGCTATCATCGTCTATCATGGTCTGATGGAGGATGTCTGCCTCTGGGACTAGATAACAATGTCTCTGTAACTCTAGCCAGTGGTTAGTGTTAAATGACTTCCAAGCGGGGCGCCAGATAGCCTAGTGGCTAAACCGTGTGCCCCATTTACAGAGGCAAAGGTCCTCATCACAGCAGCCGTGAGTTTGAATCCGACCTCGGCTTTTGCTGCATGTCAACAACCACTCTCTCCTCCCAACATTTCCTGTCTCTCTTTAGGTGCCAAAAAAAGTCTTCCAGGCATGACTTCCTCACTTCAGCCCTATGAGAACTAAACTTTCTTTTGATTGTCTTGAAATTAAGGAAAGTAAGTTTTCCAAAAATATCATCCTCATAATTCGGATTTGTAAAAAGGACCAGCTTTGTCTGGTCCGTCCTCAAGAGGAGGGGAAAAAAAAAAAAATTCTAAATCTTTGTTCGTTGGATAGAGGTTGGTTTGGATCATTTATGATGCGTTTCAGGTAGACAGGAAGTCTGAACACTGATTGGCTTTGGCAGTGTCAAGAAGATTTGTGGCTCAAGTTAAAAAGTTTGAGCTCTTTAGATTGTCAGCTGCACTCTTATGCAGAAATGTGTTAACAGAGATGAATAAATCAACAACAGAATACTGCCGATGGGAGCTGGTATCTCATGAGCACCGGTAACCCGCCGCTTGTTTTTTGCTGTCCACACCGAATGTTATTTCTGCACACACCAAAGCGTGCTGATATGTGATTGGTCCATACAGCTTGGACTACAAATGGGCTACAAACTGAAACAAGAACACTTCCTGTGCTGAAAATCCAGACCCTCAAAGTTCAGATTCTACACTTTTATGTAGAATCTGTAAATAATGAAGACAATCAAAATGTCTATGTTTCACTTTTTTCTTGTTTTTATCTACAGCTTGTAGATGTTGTAAAGATTATGAACTCCTGCTGGAGAGTAATTGAACATACTTTGGGGATGTGACATTTTTAGTAGTGTGTGTCTATTGATCTCTTGCTTTTGTGTCCTCTCAGGGCTGGGATAAGCTGGAGAAACAAATCTCTCTCCTACCCAAAATGAACTACAACCTCCTCAGTTATGTCTGCAGGTGAGTTGTGGCTGGAGCATGAATCATTACATCTGGAAGCTTCTTTTTTATGGACACAGAATTAAGCAAGACACTTTACAATCTACCAGATCTCATCATAGTCATTCTGGTTCAAAACATCAGACAAATGCTTTTCTATAAGAGGGAAATAAGAGGGTAATATTGTGATAATAATAAGGTGATAAATCTGTTAGAACCAAGTGGCAACCTATGGTGTTGAAAAATCCCTCGTGCAAAATCCTGCAGTGCCTCAAGTGTCCACTTGGCCAAGGACACATCGGACATGTTGCTACAGGAGCTGGGGATGGAACCCCTAACCTACTGGTTGAGAGACTGTTGACTTTAACACTGAGCCACAGCCGTCCCCTTCCTACGTTACCACCAAGCAGCAACCTCCAGTGTTGATAAATGAATCCGATGCGGAAGTGTAAAATCCTGCAGTTCCTCGAGTGTCCACTAGAGGCTGGCTGCAGAAGCACAGGAAGTCACATACACACCCATTCTAAAAACCCTATTTTCACAGCAGAAATGAACATGTTTACAGCCTGGTTCAAAAAAACAAATAGGTCTGATTAGCTCATGACTTGATCGGCACACATTGTAAATGAAGGATAAGAGTTATTCACAATAAGGTGTGTAGCTGACCTGATTGACAGACAGGCGCGGTGTAACCGTTTGTCAGGAGGTTTAAAACCCGCCTCAGCTCCAGCTCTCAGCCTGTTGTTAGGTTGACTGAAAGTTAGACTGAGACAGCATTTCCAACATGGAAATGCATCGCAATCCTCTAAGCTTTAACACATGTATTACCTTTCTTATTACCCCACTGTTACCATCTTATTGCTGTGTTGGAATATGCAGTGCTTCCAGTTTCTGTTCCACACTGTCCGTCTTTTAACTGGTCCTGGTCCTTTTCTGCAGGTTTTTGTTTGAGGTGCAGCAACACTCCAATGTGAATAAGATGAATGTGGAGAACCTGGCCACAGTGATGGGGATCAACCTGCTGAAGCCTCAGATCGAAGACCCCATCACAGTGATGAAGGGTAAGGGTGTTTAGGGTTAGTCCTGAACCATTATGCAGACACACCTGTCTTCTTCAAAATGTGTGTGTGATGGGGCGCTGGTGGCGCAGTGGTTAGTGCGCGCGTCCCATGCATGGAGGCTGTCGTCTCGAGCGGGCGGCCCAGGTTCGCTTCTCACCTGTGGCCTCTTTCCCGCATGTCATTCCCCACTCTCTCTCCCTGATTTCCGACTCTATCCACTGTCCTATCTAAAATGTGTATGTGACGATATTCCGCTTAAAAGGAGTCGGTCATAAAACCCCTTTCTCTGCCCTGAGTTTCTAAAAAGACTGTATCACTCAGTGTCTTGAAACCACCAGTAATCCAAACAAGGTGTGTTTATAGTCATTTGATTAGGCAATGACGTGGGGCAATGCTCCAAAACATGACCACAACTTCTCTTTTCTCAGGCAATGTTCAGTGAAATGAAAGAGCTTGAACAAAAAAGCCCTTCACAAGAAATGTAGGCATGTCTCTTTTAGAAAGGCCTGTAACTCAGGACGCAGATGGCCCAGCGATTATGTTGCAACCCATGTACGGAGGTAATGCTCCTCCAAAATGGTAAAGGTACTTGAGCGTGTATATTTATTTTCTAGTGTTCTGTGCTTTCACACCTCAGGGCACACCTACACATTCACACACTGATGGTAGAGACTGCTGAGTAAAAAGTCATTACACATTCACACACTGATGGTAGAGGCTGCCTTGTAGAAAAACATCTGATATGAGGTCCTGATAAAGTAGCAGATACTATGTGTGACTTCCTCAATCCAATAAACTTGACTTATTTCCATTAATGCTAGAACGCCTGACACTCAGAGAGGTTTCCCAACTGGATATAAATAAATAAAATAACATTAAAGCGTCATAAATGAGTCTCCATTCGACTGCAGAATGTGAATCTAGGATTGTCTTCAATAAAAACCTGAAGATGGACGTGTTGATCTTTATCTTTAACATCTTTGTTTGTTGTCCTTCGCAGCGACTCCCCAGATCCAGAAGCTGATGACAGTGATGATCAGACAGCATGAGATGCTGTTTCCTCTCTCTAAAGACGTGCTTCCCTCCCCTCCCTCAAACAAGGCTGAGAGCCAAAAGAACACTCCTCGCAGCTTTGTGGGCTGGGAGTCTGCAGAGGTACGAGCAGCTGACCACGCATGGAACTCCTGTCATGTTTTCAATGACCTGTGTGACCTGCTGCTCTGCAGGAAAAGTTAAAAAACAGAGCACATAACAAATGATCTTATTACTAGAAAGAGGACGCAGCATATTCAATGTGAAACTTGGCTGAAGGACAAACACAGTAAATTGAATCCACTGTTGAATCCACAGTCCAAATCTAACAGTCAGGAAGTTGTCACATTCTTAAAGGTCACATATCCTCCTCCTCTTCAACCAGTTTAAATAAGTCTCAGAGCTCCTCAAATGTGTGTGAAGTGTCTTGTTCTAAATCCACTCTGATCCTGTATTTGATCATCTCTATAAACCCCTCTATTTCAGCCCTGCTCAGACTGTTTCTGTGTCTGTACCTTTAAATATGTAAATGAGCTGTGTCTGACCACGCCCCCTCTCTGGAAGGGCTTGGGTCTCTCGGGCTTTCTCTTGTACTTTTCTCTTCATGTCCTATTGTTTACTGTGAGAAGGCAGACTCAGAGGGCAGAACAAACACATAGCTGTGGGAGTGTCACCCACCTGGGGGAGGGGCTACTGCCCTTTGTGATGTCATGAAGGGAAAATCTCCAAACAGCCTGTTTGAGCACACATTTTCTGAAAAGTGGAGCAGGGGGGATGGACTTTTCTCATCATTAAGGGGTTTGTTGACAGACTAGAGACACATGTTAGTGTTAAAAAAACGTTTTGCATAATGTGTGACCTTCAAAGACAGATGTGTTGAAAATGAAATACATAATTTCCTCAGTGATTGACAACATCTTTTAAAGAGTTAAGCCTGGGAACACTCTTGTGAGTGGTGTCTAATGAATGAGGCTCAGCATAAAGACTGCAAACAGAAGAACAGGTTGCTTGGCTCTATATATGCAACATAATCTGCCCACCTTTAAATCTAAAGCTGCTTTTCAACACTCAATTTTTCTCTTCTTAGCGTCATCTGTCAGCGTCCTCTTCCTCTTAGCCTCAGCCGTTGTATCAAACAGAACAGAGACGGGCTAACTGGCTGCTTTTTTATAACTGAAGGCTGCTGTGTGAACTAGCGGCGTATAGACATACACTCTTCTTTCTTGTGAGATGACCTCAGCCTGCTGCCAAAGTTACATACTGCAGTAATAGTTGATCAGGCCATGCTGTGGAGAGAGGTGCTATTCTCCCTCTTGAAAGTTATTGTGATATTAATGACTTTATAAATAATTAACCTCCAGTTATGTTTGTCTCAGATGGGTGATGCATCTCTCTCCGAGTCTCCAGAAGAAGAAGAAGACATTGACAGTCCGGGACCACACAGAGGAAATTGCCGCGCCCAAAACTCAATTCAGGAGCCCCTCTCACCCTCCTCAGATAACTGGCCTTCAAGTCCCCGCAAACGCACTCAGACCCTCCCCACCTTCAACTGTCCGCTCACCGGGATGGCAGCCAAAGCCGGTGCCCTCAACAGGTGGAGTCGTATCCAGGAGAGCATAGAGGAGAAAAGTGTGACATTATCCGAGGACATTTTTAAGATCCTTGACCTCCGCAGCTCCGGTTCATTGTTTGGGAGTTCTCAGTTTTGCAACAAGGAAGGCGAGGAAAGACTAACAGTCAGAAGAGGAAGTGACAACACAGGCTCTTCTAAACCTGACAGTGACTCCTGGCCCGCCCCTGAGCTGTCGCACCAGAAGAGCTTAGGGAACCTGACAGAGAGCGGTCCAGTGCAGCAGTTTAACAACAGCGGCTCTGAGGAGAAGAAAGGCAGCCAGCAGCTGGCAGACAGGTGAGGTTACTGCAGCCCAATCTATCTGTCCGGTCGTCAATCCAGCCATCTTTCTAGATTTTCATCCATCCATCCATCCGTCCATTCGTTCATCTATCCATCTGTCTCTCTATCCAATCATCCATCCATCTTTCTTTCTTTTTTCCATCCATCTTTTTATCAATCTGTCCGTCCATTCGTCCATCCATCTATCATCTGTCTTTTTATCCATCTTTCTTTCTATCTGTCCAACTTTATTTCCATCCATCCATCTTTCATTCTTCCCATTTATCCATCAAGATCTATCTATCTATCTATCTATCTATCTATCTATCTGTCTGTATACATACTACATTTGTTGCGTTTAAATCAGTAAAATACCAACAACATGTTTTAACATTTTTGTCAGTTAAAGTAGACCTGATGATTTCTGAAGGAGATTTGGGCCGACTAAAGCAAAAACATTTGGACAAGAACCAGAGAAATGACATTTAACACCAGGAAGCACAACGATTTATATTAAAAACAGATGAAGCAATCCCACTCTGCTGGCAGAACATTCACTGTTGGACTGGGTGTTACATAAAAAGTCTCGACATCTGGACTGGATTCATCTGCTTTTGCAATAACGAAACACTATGTGGCTTTGATTCCAGAAGTTCTTACCGTTGATCTGAACCCTCTGTGTGTGTGTCTTGTCACTGTCTCTCACAGTCTGCATCATGAGAACAAGGAGCTGAAGGCCACAATAGCAGAGCTCCAGTCTGCTCTGGAGGCAGATCGCCGCCATGTGGCCGCTCTGGAGATCTGCCTGAGAAATGCTGAGCGCAGCCGGGACGAGGCCCAGAGACGCAACGAGGAACTACAAAGAGACATTCAGCAGTTCCTCACCAAAGAGCCCAAACCCCCCACCTAACAGTCAGGCTCGCAGTCACTAGATGTACAGATTTATGACTTCAATAAAGTCAACAGAGCTTTTTTCCCATTAGCTGATTATGGGAATTAGTAATCACTGGATTGTTTCCATTTTAGTTCCGTTTGGTCCTCAAGGTAAACAATAACCGGCTTATTTTCTGTGGCTGGAAGACAATGCTAAGAAGAGATCTAAATAGGCTTCTTTATCAGCATGCTAACTAAAGACTTGAAACAGTTTGTTCCTCCCTCCAGAAGGATTCATGTCCCTTTATATTAGCTGCCTCGATGTAGCCATCACACAGGACCTGCAGGAATAAGGAACTCCATGTTTGACGGATAACTTACAAATGTAAACATTTTCACAGGCATTTCTCCACTTGTCTTTACCAAAGTCAGTTCTGTTTCGATTGCTGCCGCTGATCAAGGGGTCAGTGAATAAAGTGTGTTTGATATGTGTAGAACATGGTCCATTATTTGGATATTAAAGTTGAGTGATGAATGAATAAACTGCATAATTGTAAGTGTTTTTGTGGAATCAAATAGAAAAAGTGACACCACATATTCACTTTAAATGGTAAAGTTATTTTCTAGTCTTCTGACTGCTCAAAGCTTTTACTCTGCAGGTCTACACATTCACACACTGATGGTAGAGGCTGCTGAGTAAAGAGTCCATCAGTATTAACTCATCCATTCATACACATTCACACACTGATGGTAGAGGCTGCTGAGTAAAGAGTCCATCAGTGTTAACTCATCCATTCATACACATTCACACACTGATGGTAGAGGCCGCTGAGTAAAGAGTCCATCAGTGTTAACTCATCCATTCATACACATTCACACACTGATGGTAGAGGCTGCTGAGTAAAGAGTCCATCAGTATTAAAGGGGACATATTATGAAAAATCCACTTTTACAGTGTTTCTGAACATATATTTGTGTAACCCATCCAGTCCTTTGTTTGTGGTCTGCATAAGTCTTACAACACAGAGAAAAATGCTCTGTTTCAAATTTGTGATGTTACAGTGGGATTCTGGTAAAAAATCCCTTCCCCTCCCCTGGTATCTCCACCCATGGACTCCACCCCCAGCCTAGAACAAAACTTTTGATCAGGTTAGCCATTTTTATTCTCACTACAGAGGATTGATGTCTACTGGGAAAACTCAGGGGGGGGGGGGGGTCATTATATTTAAAGAGACACACACCAAAAAGGAGTGTTCTGAGAGAGGTGGTTCATACAGGGTCACAAACCTCCTCTGGTGCTTGATTCATGTTATATTTTGACCAAAGCACAGCACAGATGTTTCATTTAGACCACAGGGGACTGTTTGAAAAGGTGGAGAAGGGGGATAATATGTCCTCTTTAAGTCATCCATTCATACATATTCACACGCCGCTGATGAACCAGTGGGAGTAATTCATTCCTCACACATCGGACATCAGAGCAGGAGCTGGGGATCGACACCCCAAACCTTTCCTGTTGAGAAACGACCGACTCTACCAACTGAACAACAGCCGCCCCTTTAGCCTACATGCACCCATAATACAGATCAGCAATGTCACCTGAAAGCAGCCGTAACATTTCAGATACAAGTGAAGTGTTGAGAGACTTAAAACAAGAGGGCATGATTGAAAAGACATTACACACAACAATCAATATAATAATTACAATAACACATTCGAAGCTTGAGCCAAAGGCAACTGGACTGGTTCAAGATCTTCAACCAGTCCAGTTTCCTTTGGCTCCAGCTTAGAATTTACCATGACCTGGATGACTGAGCGCCGACACAGATACAATAACAAATGTTCTGTTAATAACAGTTTGGCTTACTGTTAACATCTGAATGTGGAAATCCCCCAAATGACCAAGCTACCATGCCGTATTAACCACCATAATGTAACCTCCTTTGGTTTGTCATCTGCCTCTAGGCTTGAGTTCAGCATGTGGTCACTGAGTGGATCATTTCCGGACAAGAGAGAGGTTCTGGTGATGGATTGGCAAACTCCAAAGTATTGAAACAGCCTGTGCACATCATTTATCTTTCATATTGAGGCTAAAGAAAAGCAGGGAGTGCTAAGTTTTAAGGTTTATTTTGGGGCTTTTTATGTCTTCATTTTAGAGACAGGACAGTAGATAGAGTCATAAATCGTTGAGAGAGAGAGAGTTGGGATTGACATGCGGGAAAAGGAGCCACAGGTCGGATTCCCGCTTGGAGGACTATCAATCAACCTTTATTTGTATAGCGCCAATTCACAACAAGTGTTATCTTGAGACGCTTAAAAAAAAAACGTACTCATTGTTATGTTACAAAAGAAAAATGGGATAGGTGGAGATAGGATAAGGTGCAGGAAGGATTTCTCCTTTGTATTCCTCACGTTCCTGTTGTCCACACTTCCTCGCTGCTGAGGTGAAGGTCGGAGCAGGCCGTGCATGAATGAGGATGGCAGTGGTTGTGTGGACGACACAGTCTGATGGTGGAGGCTGGGCGTCAGGTGGTCGTAGCCTCTGTACATGGGACACATGCACTAACCACTTTAGACTACAGGCACCCCCTGTTTCAATTTCAGAGAGTAAAAAGGGAAAGGCACAACTACAGACAGCTGAACGATGTCTGGGGAACAAACACCACTAACCCTGAATCCTGTGTGAACTGGCTGCTACAAATTAACCAATATGTGACAAACACTGAAGAAACGAAAATGAAGAAACACTGAAGCTGAAAATGATCAGCTGGAGAACGGATTCCTTGGAAAGTCTATGAGCACAATACACCAGAAGTCTGAATCATGGTTTTTGATGTGTTTTAATACAAAAAATATGCAGATCTTTAAGACTCAGTACTAGTCCACACCTGAACGTCCACACTTGCTAAGTTCTCAAAGACATCTTTGTTAAAAAAAAACAAAAAAACCCACACTGTTACGGCTGTCATGAGCATGCCAAGTCAGTGACATGCAAACATTTTCTCCCCCTTCTTCTGCAACAACCATTTTCATTTACAAAGTTATCCCACCAACCCGAAGTCTAACCCGGTCTTTTCCAAAACCCCAGACGTTGGGGGCGGGGTCTGTGTGGTCAGAGTGTCATACAAAGCAGCAATGGCCTCCGTCGTCCAATCAGACGTCTCTGCTTGTCCACACAGTGGGAGAGTAACTGTATCTGTATGTGTGAGCATGTAAAAAGTCTGGTTAGCAAAGTTAGCACCAGCACTAGTTTTGTTACATCTGCCATCGCACTAATCTCATAAATTAAAGGGACAGCGCCACACGATGACGCCAAGCGGAGGAGAAACCGGCGCACAGCGTGATGTTACAAGAACTAAACTCTGTTCTCCTCGTCTACACAGAAACACCTGAAACAGAGTTTCTGAACGTCTTCACCCTGGAAGGAGTTTTACTAACGGAGAGTTTTCAGCGACTGAAACACTGTTTGTGTACAAAAGGTTTAAAGCAAAAGTAGAAACTCCGGCCTTGATTGGAGATTTCTTACATCATTGAGTCCTTAATACAGACCATGTGTGCGTGTGTGTCTTTGTGTGTGTGTGTGTGTGTGTGTGTGTGTTTGCAAAAGGACACTATCAAGCCTTCCTACATCCACCAGGAAGATGTGATAGTCTGTTCCAGCAGCGGTTTAACACAGTGACAGATAACAGAGATGTCTGTCGACCGTCAGCCTGGCAGATGAGTGGCAAAGGCAGGAAAAGCTCATTCCTTCCCATCTCTGTGACGCACCGCAATCAGGAGTGTATCTGCAGGTCACACAAAGAAGCTCAGGAATGAAGGACGCTTGTGTAGTGGAGCGAGGGGTTCAGGTGACAAATGGAACAGTTTGTCAGATCTGTCGGGGAGCCGGTGTGAGTCACGGCTCAAAGTCTGCTTCAGCGTGTACAAACACACTACAGACGTGTTTCCATGGCCGTCAAATGTGACCTGGTGAATTCTCGGGTACCACTATACTAGTAATATGTTCTGATTTGGCCAAAATGCAGTATGCAGTATGTGAACAAATGTGAGATCCATTGTCTGCCATGAACACAAAATGTTGTACTGAAATATTTACAGTATGCATCAGACCGGTCTCCCTCACGTTTTGTTTCCCACAATGCAAAGCGCCAGGTCAGAGAATGAAATGACGGACAGCAGCGTCCATCGTAACAGAGGAAATAATCACAATCAGACCAAACCACACACAGATACCACCAGTTATCTTTGTTGATTCTTTAAATGGTGAAAATCTGAATGAATCTATCGTCAGCTTTTCTCAGACTGTAAGTGGATGCTACACTGCAGCAGCGTTTGACGTCAGCTGGACTGTTGTTTACTTCCTCATTCCAATCTTTACTCCATAATTAACATCGACCGGCAGTCATTCTACATTCGACAATCGTATGCAGTATGTACAACATACTACATTTGATAGTAGTATGTGGTAGGTGGTTTTGAACACAACCATGTTGGAGCTGCAGAAATCAAAAATGACTGACAACCTCCAGAGTCTAACACTGTAATAACAGTTTGTTTGCCTTTATATCAAATCTATGTGTAACAGGACATATTCACAGAATCAACAAATGAGAGGAAAATAACTGGCTATGCAGAGAAGAGTATGAAGCAGCTTCATCTCGTGCTCCACGTCACAAACTGGTCACATGATATTAAAGTCATCCCCCTGCTCGCTCAGTTGTTGTGAATTTTCCTGACAATTTTCTTCTGCTTTCACACACATGTGCTCACCCTGACTTCACACAGACATCTTACTTAGGGAGCTGGCAGGAGAAGTCAATGCAGATGCAGCTCTGACAAAAAAAAAAGGTTAGGAGACATTCTCAGGAGATTTCTGCACGTGCCTCTTATATTCTTGTTTTGAACCGTTTGGCTGATGATTCTTTTTAAATGTCCTGTGATCAGATAACCCATTTCAGTCACTGCCCAGAAGTGGAACATAACACAGAGCGTTTCAGCAGGCACAACAGGGTGGTGATGCACATGACTAATTATTTTGCACTACTCAACTCAACAGCAACTTAACTTGTTCTGGAGAGCCAGCTCAGAATCTTATATCATCGACCATTAAGGCCTCACAGCTCATTGCATTTCAATTTCAGTTAGACAAGTGATGTCTCACAGAAATATCCTGTTTCCCTCAACAACATCAACAGACACTCTGTGTATTATGTCGAAAAAAGAAAACGGTCAATGGAGCCTAGACAGCAGCTTGCAGAACTCCACCATTTACAAGGCGAATAAACAAATGAAGAATATCAACCCTGCAGCACCCACCCAAACAAAATAGCACTTCCACAAGGAAGAGGCTACAGGACAGTGTTTACAAAATGCTCATTAAGGAAGTTGTGAGATAACACGCTCATGTGCATCACAAAGTTGAAGGCAGGCACACAAACGCACACACACACACACACACACACACACACACACACACACACACACACACACACACACACACACACACACACACACACACACACACACACACACACACCAGCAAAGAGACCATAAGCACTAAGCAATGCAGAGCACACCATATCATAGATAAGGGACTGAAAGAAGAGAGCAGAGCACAGAGGGAGACCCACAGAGATGACTCGGATGGACAAAGACAAGCCTCGGCCACCCTGTCACCGGAACTGCAGCCGTATCTCACAGGACATCAAAAGGTGTGCATGAGGACAAATGCTGTGAGATCTGGAAGAGAGCAACAGGATTACAGGCTCCAGAAGAGCGCTCACATCTGACCGGTGAAGGGTCAACGACACTATTGTCTCCTTAAAGGAACTTTCTTACCCTGCAGACAAACTTACAACTTGTTATTGACCTTTGGATTTAGAGATCACAATCATTTTGTCTGCTGTGCTAGTTCGACCACATAATCTCCGAGGGACACAAAATAGAAAAGCTGCAGATCGTTTTTTTTTTCTCATGGCGAGCATTTGTGTCTCTCAACTGGGAACCATCTGCAGCTCCAAGACTTTGCTCCTGCTGTTCTCCACACTGCTGCTCCACGGGCCTATCTGCGGACAAAGCAACCCGATTTCCAACACCCACCAGAGGCATCGCCCGGCTCCGGGGCTCGGAGACGGGCATGGGGGAGTCATGGATCCGTCGCTGCTGGAGCAGGACAGCAGCACGGACATGCAGAGCCTGCTGGAGAGCCTGAAGGATCAGTTTCTGAGGACGTTCAACCTGTCCGGTGTAGGTCCCCCTCCCATGCCACCTGGAAGCACCCGAGAGGATCCACCGGAGTACATGATGGAGCTCTATAACCGTTTTGCTAACGACCGCACTGCAATGCCCACTGCCAACATCATCCGCAGCTTCAAGAACGAAGGTAGCAACTTTTCTTCCACAAATAATCTTGTGCATTGACACTGACAAGACTTTCTTTTTCTTGTAGTTGCTGCATTGTTTTTGGTACAGTTTCTATGTCGTTACTCATTTAAATTAAATTTGTACTTTCCCCCTAAGAGTAGGGTTAGGGTTTTGGTCCGCATGGCAAAATAATGTCAGACGTGAAACTTAGAAAAATAGTCTTTGAGTATAAAAGTACAACTTTGTAGACTGCAGCTTCAAGCATTTAACTTGTTTTAATATCAAAGTTTTAGCCATGTTCCCTCAACTTCTCATTGTAAATTTATACAATGCAGATTAAACTCCAGGTCCTGTCGCTTTGTGGTATGTGTCATCCTCCGCTCTCTCTCCTGTCTCTCTTTAGCTGTCATATCTTTTAAAGGCCAAAAGGCCCCCAATGAATCTTTAAAAACCGAGATTATATCACACTCTGGAAATGTGCAGCTTGAAACAAAGGTCAGATAATAGTTAAGGTTAAAAGGGCGGATAGAAGTCTTAATAGGGGTACGATGGGATTAATTTAATTCAATTGAAAACCTCATTAAAAGTAGGTGAACTTTGACCCTGTTTTTCTCACTTCCTTAGATTCATCTGCGAGCACTGTGGGTGTTGGAGGCGTCCGCTGTCACCCGCTCCTCTTCAACGTGTCAGTCCCCCATCATGAACGCATCACAGCGGCTGAGCTGCGCCTCTACACCCTTGTCCAGACCGACCGCCATCTCTACGCGGGGGTCGACCGCAAGGTGACTATTTTTGAACTGGCGTCCCACGACAGAGACGACAACGTCACTGATGAGAACCCTGTGAGGGGGGACGCCTTCAGAGGGGGCGGGGACAGGATCGAGTCAGTGGAGCTGGCTTCACGGCAGGTCTTTGGCACGGATAACGGCTGGGAGGCTTTCGACATCACTGCTGCCGTTCAGCGCTGGCGCAAATCTGACCGTGGAACCACGCACCGGTTGGAAGTGCAAATTGCTAGCATGGCCGTGGATGACAAGGAAGGTCTGACGGAAGGCAACGCAGAAAAGAATCCGCCTGAAGGAGACATGAAGATCGACACCAGCCCGGGTGAAAAGCACAAACCTCTTCTGATCGTTTTCTCCGACGACCAAAGCAGCGATCACCGCGACGACAAACGAGAGCTGAACGAGATGATCGACCACGAGACCTCTAACATGGTTCTGGAGAATGACTTGGGGATTGGCCTGAACGAGCTGTGGGAGGAGCTGGGGCGGGACAACGGTGAAGACGAAGAAGCCGAGCCCGACGAAGAAGACCTCATCCAAATGCGCTCCAATCTCATCTACGACACGGCATCCCGCATTCGTCGGAACGCAAAGGGGAACCACTGCAAGAAGCAATCTCTGTACGTGGAGTTCAAGGACATTGGGTGGGACAGTTGGATCTTGGCGCCCACCGGTTATGACGCCTTCGAGTGCAGTGGCGTCTGTTCCTTCCCGCTCACTAAGCACGTCACGCCCACCAAGCACGCCATTGTCCAGACGCTGGTTAATATCAACAGTCCTCAGAAGGCAGCGCGGGCATGTTGCGTTCCCACCAAGCTGGACCCCATTTCCATGCTGTACCTGGACGACACAGGGGTGGTCACCTACAAGTACAAGTTTGAAGGCATGGTGGTGGCGGAGTGTGGCTGCAGATAGTCGATGCTTTCAGGAAGTGCAACTCTTTAAGTCTTACGTTAAGAGGAAAGAAAACTGAACTTACAAGTATTCCTATGTCGTTAAAACCTGAAAACAGTTTTGGCTTATTTCCTCTTTCCAGGTATTTGTAAGAGTTCCTCGGTCAGATTGGAAGTACACATGAACCGCACATGAAAGTATGTGCCACTAAATGAGATTCATGATTCAACCGCAGAAGAGGAACAAGTACTGCTTCTCTCGAGGCCACAAATATCAGCCACCATCATTCTGGCAGTGAAGAGACTAGCGACGCCGAGGTATGTCCTCATACCTTCAAGGATAATAAAGCACAAGAGTTCCCAAAGGACCTAACCACTACTCACATCCTACAGCACGTGCAGCCTGGTGGGAACCAGCGGGCGAGTTATCCCCCTCCCACTCTCTCCCCCCCCCCCCCCCCCCCCCCCCGACATCTGTCTTCCTCCCACTTATCTCTGGCCTCCTCCACTTGATGCAAACATTAATCAGCACTTCATGCGTCCTGGTGCAGTGACATGACCTCTCCGAGGCGACCTGACAAGACACAAATTCTCCTGCAGCCTCCTGATACGTAGGCGCTGTTTTCGGGGGTCCTGGTGGCAGGGTTATCTATCCAAACTCTGTTTCCCACTTCACATGCCTCTTTTCCACTCCCCCTCCCCCCGGGCTACAGTGATAGCGAGGTGTGGGGGGTTGAGAAACATGTATGCCACCACCCAGGCTCAGCGAACTGGATGCTCTTCTTGGGGTGATGCAATGAGTAAGTTGGACAGGACAAGGGGTGCAGTAGTCCTCCAGGTAACATGAACACTGAAATAACACCCTAACCCTAACATATCTACAACTCCTCATCCATCCCTTCATGCTAAAGATTGCCTTTTTGGACAGTTCATATCTGAAGAGCGTTAAGTGGGACCCCCTTTGTTGATACACAGGGAAATACAGATACAGTTACTTTTGTTAAAAGTCTAGTGATACCTCTGCTGCTTGTGTCGAATAAAAGACTATTTATTGTTCTAATTTATTATTTTTTACAACAGATTACTATGTATGTAAATGTGCAAGTTACTCAGAGTGGAGCCGGTTTTGAGCAAATGTGTTTTGTTGGGAAGAGAAAGGGTCATTTTCAAATCAATACAAACAATTAATTAATCTTAAAGAGGACATATTATTTCTCTTCTCCACCTTTTCAAATAGTCCCCTGTGTTCTAAATGTAACATCTGTGCTGTGCTTTGGTCAAAATATAACATGAATCAAGCACCAGAGGACCCTGTATAAACCAGCTCTCTCAGAACGTTCCGTTTTGGTGTGTGTGTCTCTTTAAATGCAATGACCCCCTCTGCGTTTTCCCCGTAGACTTCACTCCTTCACTATCCTTCACTGTGCAAAAGTTTAGATCTGGGTGAAGATACCAAGGGAGGGGATTACAAGAGCAGGGGTCAAGAATCTCAGCGATTTTTTTTCCCCAGAATCCCTCTGTGACATCACTAGAAGAGCACACTTGAAACAGAGCATTTTTCTCTGTTTTGTAAGACGCAGACCACAAACAAAGGACTGGATGGGTTTATTTCACATTTTGTGGATCAGTAGACACTCAGGTTACACAAATATATGTTCAAAAACACTGTAGAAGTGGATTCTTCAGAATATGTCCCCTTTAAATTGAAAAATCCACATGGTTGCATCCAAAAACCCCTCCTTGTTGTTTAAGAAAGTGAACGCCATGTGTCAGTTAAACTCTCATTTTGTGTCAAGATGAACATTGAGAGCTTTACTCCATGTGTTGTATTTTCTCAATTAATAATAATTATCACCCAATGCATCTTTGTCTGCCAACTTTCCATTCGATGACTGGAGGAAGAAGCTTCCTGACAAGACATCGTTGGTGTTCAGATACTTTAGTCGGACAGTATCAGCTCACAGGTCATAGGTCATTCATGACAACACAAACAAAGACCCATGGGAAACTGAGAGGAAGGCCTACTAATGAACAAAATGAACAAAATGGATGGCCTGCTGCGCATACTGACAGCTAGCAGATGCAGACAGCTGTGATTGAAAACCTGTTCATTAAGAGAAAATGTGAACAAAAGATTTAGACTCCATTATCTCTGCCTGTTCTCACAGATTTACCATGAATGTTGTGGATACTGTTGTTGTTGTTCTTTTTCCTGTACCAACGCACACTAAAGGTGTAAATAAATGATTCAGATCGGATTCATGCTTTGAAATGTTTTACTTCTACCACAACGTCTTTGTTGATAAGACCGTCACCACCCTTTTTATGAATAAACTTAATAAAGATGCGGTTCATCCAGAGTCCTTTGATACATAAGACTTTCAGATAAAAGTATTCATCAAAATGTTCAACTTTTTTGAAGCCGAAATTTTTTCCTGAAAATGTTGAACTTTTTTTTTTTTTTAAAAAGGCCTGGACCATAGTACGCTCCACCCCAAAGTCCAGTTCATTTGATCAGTGTGAATACAACTCCTGTACTCGGGTACTGTGCCCTAGTCCACTTGAAGAGGTGGTATTGGACACGATCCAAGTGTACTCGACAGTGGCAATTCTAGAGTCTTGTTGGGGCCACAGGTATAAAATAATTGGGGGCCCTACAACCTGCATTTATCACCATAATGTCTGTAATTGTCCAGAAGCATACCTCCCTTCCCCCTACAGTATTTTACCGTTATTTTTTTCTCTCCTATAGATGGATAATTCCTGTTTGTTTTTCATGGTTGACTTCCATTGACAGATTTTGGTTTTCAAACCAGCGATGCATGCAACGCTTTGCAAGGCAACAAGAGTGAATGCTTTTAAATGGGGCCCCCTTAGGGAGGTTTTCTACTGTAATTTTTGGGCCGCTGCTGTGGTTTAAAGTTTGTGAGCCCTCAGGGAGCCCCCTACTGGTCTGGGCCCCAAGCAGTTGATTTGCTGATTTGCTGATTTGGTTACAGTTATAACAGTCGGTAACAAATAATTGAAAATATACGCCCACTACGCTCTGCAAATGAAAGGTGTCTGATCCAACCTTCACAACAGGGTCCTAAGACACTGACTAGACTCTTCTTCTCTGTCATCCCCCAGTGGTGGAATGAACTTCCAAACTCCATTTGATCTGTAGAGTCCCTCTGCACCTTTAAGAAAAAGCTAAAGACCCAGCTCTTTCATGAATACCTACTAACTAAATGATGATGGTCTCCATATTATTGATGATGATGATGGTAATGACGATGGTTTTTGTTTGATAACGATGACTTATAAGATGGTTTCTATACTGATTAGAGCTCTCAAGAACTGCCATCAGTGTTGTGCTTTGCCTCTGGTCACTTCCTGTCAGCACCTGTGTGTCCAATCGGACTCAAAGCTGATCGTTTGCTCTTACTGACATTGTTCCCTTTTTTCTAGATCCTTGCTTGTGTTGTACATACTCTCTGATGTATGTCGCTTTGGATAAAAGCGTCTGCTAAGTGAATTGTATTAGAATTGCATTGAAGCAGTATGTTGTCACAACAGGTCAGGAGGCCTGTAGGATGGTAACGTTGTCTGTTCACACGTCCTCAAAAAACAAGCCTCGCTGGCTGACCTCTGGTGTGAGATGAGAACAGAGGTCGTCTATAAATGGTTACAAGAGCAGGGGTCAAGAATCTCAGCAGCCTGTTACAGGGAGAAGAGCGGCTCACTAATTGAATATTTACAGAACAGTGGAGGAAATGAGAATCTGGTCTTTGTCAAACGAGCGGAAACTATCAGAGAATATGATGAAAAGGGAAGTGTTCATTAGCGCTGAAGAGGAGCGGGTGGAGGACGCTCTGTGACACTTTGTCTCTTTCAGTGATTTCAGGATTCCTGTTGTTTTTTTTAGGAAGTTTGGAAGAGAAGTCAAGCCTACGTGATTCCTTTAGGCGTACACCTCACAACAAGTAAACAATCCAAACAGTTCAAAATGTACAGAGATATCCAGACGACGTCCTGCATCGCACTCGTGCCCTGCCTCCTTGACGTCAGCCGCCACCAGACCTGGATGTGTGTCACGCTGCGAACGTGTGTTTCAGTGTGTCATCCTCAACAGCGTGACTCGCTCCTGAAGCTGTAATAGCGGCTGATTGTTTCCGTTTTGGGTCACGTGCTTATCGGTACATCTCGTCGAGAAAAAAACAACAACCACCCAGAACTCATCTCTCACTCTTTGTCAACCCCCCCCCCCCCCCCCCCCCCCCCCCATGAAACATTTGAGTCGCCAAACTCTTATTATTTTATGACCATAAACAGAAACTTAGAAAAGTAGTTTCTTTTTGACTCAGAGGTTGCGAAATATCAAAAAAGGAGCCAATAATGAAAAGCAGATGTCTGGAGTAGTTCACACGCTTTTGCAAGCCAAGTAACATTACCCTCTGAGGGATTTCTCGGCAGAATTAGTCAGTGAAAGTCCAGGCGATTACTGTTAAACTGTCACACCTGACATAGAGAGACAACATATTTATATCTTAGGGTCTGAAGGTCTAAAGCAGTGGTTCCCAAAGTGGGGGTCGCGAGACACTGGGAGGGGGGTCGTGAGTTGCCTTCCAAAAACAAATGCAAACTGGAAATTACTTGAAATGACATATTTTACCTTTTATTTTGAAATTACATACAAAAATGTTGTTCAATTAGTTGAAGGCTGCTATATTGTTTTTATTGTTGTTCTAATGTCGATGTTTGGATTGGCCCATTAGTGCGTACTGCTGTGTGCACCGTTATGCTTTAACCACTTTCAGGGACAGAAGGGGTCCCGGGGTCTCTTGCATCGTTATTTTGGGGGATGAAAAGTTTGGGAACCCCTGCTCTAAAGGACACAGCACTGTTCTGTATAAACCTGCTGTCGCTCATTTCGCCATGGTGAAGTGTTGGAGGTCGGAGCAATTCTTGCTCTTTGTTCTTCTACCCGCATGTGAAAAGCAGAGAGAGCAACAAATCCTGTTTGGAACACCCCCCCGCAGCCTCTCGAGAACAGAGGGACATAACGGAAGTCGGGTTAACTCGATTAAAACCGCGTTGATGACAAATACCTCGTCAGTGAATAGTGATTAAAATGATAAGTGCAAACAACTGAAGGTCTTCTCATCCCTTCACATGTGGTTTTCATTGTCGGCTGCAGATCCCTGTGGACCCTCTCTGTGGAGAACATGGGGCTGGCCCGGGGGAGGCGGATCACTAATCACAGCAGCAGCAGGAGGAGGAGGAGCTGAGTGTTTGTACGACCATTAGTGAAGAAATAGTGATTCATAAAAAAAAGGACTTAACAATCACAGGTAAACGACCAAATAAGGCATTGATTTACACAGCTCTTTAAGAAAACACACGTCAAGAATACGTGGTACAAAAACTTTAACCCAACTTCAAACATTTACAAATAAACACAGTTTATCTTCTCATTGTGTTTCATGAAACAAACAGTTTTGAAATGTATTTGCTTCCCTGAACAGATGTGAGGCTCGATACCACTCTCATGTTTGCACTGTCTCAGCGGCCACTTTAACTTAGCTTAGCATAAAGACCGGCAACAGGGAGGGAGCTGGATCCACCTCAGAGGACCTGGCGCAGCTGACCGATTGAAAAGATTAAACAGTTTCTCGTTTGTTTAACTTGAGTAGGTAACTTTATTCACCTCCAGGAGCGTCTGCTGAAGGAGGCGTTTCAGTCTTTGTGCTAAGCTAATCCGCCTGGCTGCAGGGGGGTAAAAGGAGAAAAAAAAAACGCTATAATATTGAAGTACTCCAGAAGTACTTTTAACTACGCGTACACATCACATCAGCTTTGCGTATCCTGCAGTGATTTTAGAGCGTTGGTTGTGCACGTCCGCAGAAAAAAATAATGCTACATGTCCGCGAGATGCAATATGCATATAACCACTAGGAGCAGTGTAGAGTTCTCATGGCATTGAGACCTGATTAGAAAAACATCGGCGAAAACAGAGAACAGATACAACTATGGAGGAAAGTTTAGAAGAAAAGGTAACAGATGAAGTCTGCAACTATCAGAGGTGTAAAGAGTACTAATATATAAGTACTGTTACTTTGATAAAATTTTACTTAAGTACAAGTAAAAGTACCAGTTTAAAAATGTACTCAAAGTAAAAGTAAAAAGTAACTTGTTTAAAATGTACTTTAAGTAAAAGTTACTTAGTTACTTTTTTTAACAACACATCTCTCGTGTGTTGTGAAAAAAGGACGAGAGGATATTAATCTCAAAGTTTTTTTTAATAAAAGGCCAATCTTTACAAAGAGCTATCTTTTCAGATAAACATTTTCTTTTCTACCCCATTAACAAAAACAAAATATACATAATGATGAATAAATAATCAAGGATTATATGTTCAAGTAATCAGCTGTTTTATGAAGGGAAATGTTTAAAGGCTTTATATGTGATTTTTTTTGATCCAGCAGATGTCACCCTTGAGCACCAGCATGAAACCAAAACAACTTGCGCTGCATTGTTGTGTTAGCATGCTAATGTTAGCGATCTTTATTATGCTCGTATCTTCACACTGCATGTAAATTTACCTGAAATGAGCGTGATCTAGAAACACAGTTAAGCAGTGAGTACAGTATGTTATTCTTCTTTTCTCTAGTCCCTCAATTAAACAACTTTTATACATGAGGAGAGGAGTCAGCCGGCCGTCCCGGCGATGTAAACAAACTGAAGATAGGACTCGGAAAACTCGGATAGCATCACAGACAGTGGGACTCGGGTGTTACACCCATTGTAGACAGTCATGACTCACAGTTATTTTCAGAGGATATACTTTTCAGAGGATGTACTATTACATTTAAGTGTGAAAAATCGCATATTAAGCCTTTAAACTATTTAAGAAAATACTATAAGGATCTTTGTCTCAATCATAAAAAGTGTAAAGAGTATTTTAGTGTTTTTAGTTTTATTATTCTGAGGCTGGTTAGTCTCAAAGACAGCCTCAAAGGCTGATTAACCTGAGATGAAAGACAATCCATGTATTGTTTTAAAATGAGCCTTTATGAGCTTAAATATTAGATGTTTAGTCACTGTTTGATTACCTATTAGCTACTGAAGCTTCTAACTGAGTCTGTTTGGTTTGAAGTATTTATTTTCACACATCTGAGATATTTTCACACATCTTCTTTGCCCAAGAGTAAGAACCACAGCCAACTTATTTAAATCATCTTGGACTTTAGAAAATGAGACTTCAGTTTATAAACACCTTCAGCAGGTAGACCCACTGTAGTGGAGGAGCTTATCCACTCTGCACTAACTGAAGTGGCACTCTCTGTCTCTCTCTCCTCTCTCCCTCTCTCTCTCTCCCTCTCTCTCTGTCTCTCTCTCTGTCTCTCTCTCTCTGTCTCTCTCTCTCCCTCTCTCTCTCTCTGTCTCTCTCTCTCTGTCTCTCTCTGTCTCTCTCTCTCTCTCTCTGTCTCTCTCTCTGTCTGTCTCTCTCTCTCTCTGCCTCTCTCTCTCTCTCTCTCTCCCTCTCTCACTCTCTCTGTCTCTCTCTCTCCCTCTCTCTCTCTGTCTCTCTCTCTCTCTCTCTCTCTTTCTCTCTCTGTCTCTCTCTCTCCCTCTCGTCCCTCCAGTGAGGGAAAATCATTCATAGCAGGCCTATTTTTTTTACTCAGTAACGGATGTGATTTAAAATGTAGCGAATTACAATACTTAACAGAAAACCTACTTAAGTTGCCTAAGTTACAGGTAATTACAGTAACGTAAATGTAAATGTAATTCCTTACTTTACACCTCTGGCAACTATGTCATGTTTGTTTACATTGCACCATGCAGACACACAATTAGACTATACATTTAGCAACAATGTGTTTGATTGTTACAAAATGCATGTATAACTTGTCTTGAAATGTGTATCTGGTCTAATATCATGATTATTAAGGGCTAACGTTATAGCTTCTGTCCTCCTAATGTGGCTGTTGAAGCACGGGCCGAACTGCTGCGTTGCTGCTAGGAAGGGGCAGGGGGTCAGCTGTGGGGCTTGTGGCTGTTTGTGGACCCAAAAGAGTCTAATGTGGGGAGCTCTGCTGCCCTCTCCTCCTGTTTCTTTCTCTCCTGTTGTTTTTGACCTCCACTTGTATGATGGAAAAGCATTTTGAATTGCTCTGTCCGCTCGGAGATGTGCACCAGATCAATCCAGTCGAGAGGTGGTGGGAGGACTAAACCATTCTGCGCATTCAGAAGGGGGGGAAAGGGGCCTTTGAGACAGACTCCACATTTTTTCCAGAAAGGAATTCTGAATGTTTGTTTATTTATTCAGACAATTTTAGTGATCTTATTGTGGTTATAACTTAGAGAAAAAAGCCAAATAAGAAGTACATTTTTATTTCAGGCCCATGAAGGGCCCCCCTCACTACTGGGCCCTGGGTTGTCAGTCCCACTTTTCCCCCCACTACGACGCCCCTGACTGTACTTATAACTTATATCACACAACTTACAGGTCTCTAGGACGCACACACACCTCTACTGGTACTTGAGTTTTATAATTGGGCTCTCCTTCCTTCTGCTGCGCGTTCCAGCTCTGAATATCCAGCGCGCCCGCTCGCTCAGACTTTCAGGTGCGTGCAGCAATTATCCATCGCGGGTTTGACTGCCTTTTGTACAACATGACAACATATTACCCAGCAATCATCACTGCATATTAGGATATGATGAAAAATAACTAAGACAGTTGGGAAATTATTAATTTAATCGAATCGTTTTAATATATATAGTTTGTTTCTAGTGTATGTAGAATAAGCATGTAATTGTGTTATAGATTTTGACTGACTGTAACGCACAAAAAACAAACCATCCGTTTAGTTGAAGGGTATCTCAACATTTAAGGGGCCCGGCAGTCCTTCCTCTCCACAGGCCCCCACGAGCCATGGGCCCTGGTGCAACCGCACTGTCTATACTAACGTCTCGAGCACCATGCAAAATCCAGAATCTCTACTCTGGTGTTTTATGTTGTCTGATTTATGTGGTGCACCCTCTAGAGGAATCCTCCAGTAACACAGTGTTATACAAAGGGAAGGATGTGAACATTTACTTTCATGACGCAGCCCGTTGTCTACGCGTTAAGTGTGGTTGAAAAGCAAGTACATTTGAGATTGTTTTTTTCTCCTGCACAACGAGCATCAAAGGGACGATGCTTGCCCTCCTGCTTTGACTGGACACGCAACCAGGATGTAGGTACAGTGCACGATCCGTAGGAGACAAAAATACGGGGGAAAAAGTACAGTTGGAAAAGCCTGCTGCAAACGCTCTCTACTGGCTCCACGCTAGGTGGACACAGGGGGTCCAAAAGTATCTTCATCTAATGCTAGCTAATTTCAGCTCTATGCAGAAACCCCCCTTTAACTTCACGTTTCCTTTCTCCTCTTATGCTCAACATCCATCAAAATCACATTTTCTACCTTACACCTACGTACAAGACACACGTTTAGATTCATCCAAAGACACACCCATCAGTTTCACATTAGCTCAGGAATTTGGGATCTCTTTGTGTGTCTCTTTGTGTGCATCGTTGTGCTCTTCTCATCTCGTACTGCATTCACTTTCTGGAGAACAGCTGGAGATTATGAGTGTTCAAAAGGATTCACATGGTCACAAAAAATGTCATTGGAAAAGGAGATCATCCAGTAACAAGACGCATACAGTTTGTAGGTACAGTTATACATTTTTCAGTCATTTGATTGGGCTGCATGGTACTGCAGTGGTTAGCTCTGTCCCCTCACAGTGAGGAGGTTCCTGGTTTGAATCCCCGTCTGACAGGAGTCTCTCTGTGAGGAGTCTGCATGTTCTCCTCGTGCATGTGTGGGTTCTCTCCGGGTACTCCGGCTTCCTCCAACAGTCCAAAGACATGCTTGTCAATGTCAGCCCTGTGATTGGCTAATGAACAGTCCAGGGTGTAACCCCGCCTCTTGCCCAAAGACAGCTGGGGTCGGCTCCAGCCCACCGCGACCCCAAATAGGAAAAGCGGTATGCATAATGGATGGATGGATTGATTTAAAATATGACAAATCTGACAATCTCTTGATCCCTTAAAGTTCAGCAAGACAGTATTTGATTTGTTTTAAACTTTGTGCACTTTGTGCGATCACAGATCTCAATCCAATCAATGTGCCTTAGTCACGTTCAGACAAATTCCCCACGGTGCTTATCACTCTTGACCCAAACTCATCTTATGACAGGTGTGTGCCAAAGAGGTGGTCCCAGTGGGTGAAGTAGGGGGCGTAGTTGCCACTGTTGACACTGTGGTGGGCTTGGTGGTGGGGCGCTCCTCCCAGACAGGGCAGCAGTCTGCGCAGAGACCAGGGCATGTCGTAGCCACAGTGGTCCTCCACTGCCAGCCAGGTGTTGATGAGGTGGAAGAAGACTTCGCTCAGAGGGTGGCAGCCCAGTACCCAGGCGCTACTCAGAGCCAGCAGCAGCAGAGACAGGAGCTCGGCCGAGCTGCTGTCCTGAGCTGCCAGAGCGAAAGGTATGTGGTGGTGGTGGTGTGGCTGGTGGATGTTTCTGTACAGCCAGGGGACCCTGAGGAGAAACACACAACAAGCGGCCTCAGTTACTATGATGGGAAATCAATTTCTCGTTTCTTTAAATCACAGTAAATATAAATGGACTTGCATCGTTCTTTTCTAGTCTTCTGACTCCTCAAA
This sequence comes from Labrus bergylta, assembly GCF_963930695.1. NCBI lineage: Eukaryota > Metazoa > Chordata > Actinopteri > Labriformes > Labridae > Labrus > Labrus bergylta. The sequence continues at coordinate 2,089,607 of NC_089196.1, read as the reverse complement.
GCTCTTTTACACTGCAGGTCACATCTACACATTTACACACTGATGGTAGAGGTTGCTGTGTAAAGAGTCCATCAGTATTAACTCATCCATTCATACACCACCGATGAAGCAGCGGGAACAACTGGGGGTTTAGTGTCTTGCCCAAGGACACATTGGACATGTGGCTGCAGGAGCTGGGGATCAAACCCTCGACCTTCCGGTTGAGATACGAACAACTGTGTCTATTGGAGTTTAAAAAGTGAATTTTACAATTTCTGCAAGCACTAACGCTACTTCATTGCTCTTGCTGCTACTAACAATAAAATCAACTTTAATAAAAGCCGTCAGGACTCCTAGGCTCACTGAGCTCAGGAAAATCACTATACCTGAACTTCATGATGTCAAGAAATGTTTTCACACATGCTCTCCTGAAAGTTTCTAGAAGAATTCAGGGCAGCCGTACACTGAACATTTGTATGAGTTATTCTTCACACATTTCCTTAGCAGCGTGAAGTTTTCCCTTCAGCCGGGGCACAGGACTGGACGTACTGGACAGCAGGAAATGAAGCAGCTTCATGATATGTACAAAATTGTACCAGTCACACACTGCTGGCGTCGTCACCCCTAACCACTCACTTGTGGTGAGTACTTGTAGAGTGTATTTCCTGCTGCATTCACACATGTATCACTGACATTCACTGGAAATGTTACTAAAGGGCTGAAAAATGTGAAAGGGAAAGTCAGGGGGAATGGCCTTTCGTTTGAACTTCACACATGAAGCTCACACTGAAAATGTTTCTGAAAGTCCTCAGGCGTTTTGTCTGCATGTGTGAAAACATCAATAAGGGAAGTCATAAGGATTACCTCAGACTGGACACTGAATCACTTTTTCAGAACAGATAAGTCACTGTCACAAAGAGGCACAGCTTTCTAAAGAAAGATGTGAATTAGTTGCATGATGGGATATTTAGGTTTTTGAGATTTAATCCCTAAGGATTTACAGGAGCAATATGTAACTCTGACCCCTAGTGGGGGTCCTAAAATGGGTACTGCAGTCTAAATTCTAAACATTGTAGAGAGACTGTCTCCCCCCTCTCCTCTCTAGAGTGGATGCTCACACAGGTCACCATGTGGTGGACTCTGAAGCTTCAGTGTTTATCCAGCTCTGCATCGGTCTGTAAACCTTTCTGTGTTCTAACCTCTCTCCATTTTTCAAAAGCATCTCCAATATTGATCCTAGTTTGAGCACGTTTCTGCTCGTGGAGCTTATTAGAAACATGCAGAGGCTTTTTAGGTCGGGTACAATCACTTCTATCTGAAACAGTTCTCTCGCCCACTTCCATCACTGCAACACCTGTTGACCTGATAACTGCTCTCATATCAGGAAAACTGAGGGGCGTCCAAAACGGCCGTGTGGGTGTGTCTTAAAAGCGCCTACCTTCTCTGGTCCAAACAAATCCAGAGCATTCAGGAGCAGAATCTGAAGTTAGAAGAAGGATGTGTTTGGCTGCTTGTCAATTTCCCGTCAATGTCCCCAGAGTAACTTAAACCCACACACACATATTTTAAGAAAAGAAAAATATCCCTTTACTTGACCCCTTTATGAATCCAGAATAAAGTAAAAGTCCCAAAACTTCAATCAAAACTTTGCACACATGTGGACCACACAGCTGTTCACATCGACTCATCTGTTCAGCATGAGCTGCTCACGCTGATGGTTTTCCACAAGGAGTGAGAGAGTGTAGCATATCAATGGTTGATGAAATACATCATTATTTTTTCCATTAAAAGCACAGTAAGTAAACTCCACCACCAGGGGGGCGCTCAATCAAAACAATAACAAAAACATGATGTTGAGATTGGTGGGGAATCATGGGAGTGATTCTCTCTGCTACCCTCATTACACAGAATGAGCGTGATCAAATAATCAGTGAGTATGTTCTTCTTCTTCTCTCTAGTTCTTGACTAAAACAGCTTTTATACACAAGGGGAGGAGCCGGCCGTCCCGTCCATGTAAACACGGCTCTAACAACAACACAGCCAGTGGGACTCGAGCTTCTCACTCATTGTAGACAGCCATGACTCAGAGAGATTTACACAGGATAGACTGGATTTATGATTTATTTATGTGGAACATGTCACACATTCTGCCTTTAAAGAACATGAAAGGTCTGATATCAACGTTTGATCTCAGTTTAAAAGTTTGTGTACCAACATTTTAGAATAATCTGAGAGAGCCCAAGACCAAAACATTATTGTCAGAGATTCAAACTAAGGGGTGGGGGGGGGGGGACGTAAATCATACTTAAAGAATGGAAAGGCTCTGATTTGAACATTTACCAGGCACAGCTTTCTGAAGAAGAGTGAATTGGTTGCATTATGGGATATTTAGGTTTTTGACATTGAATCACTAAAGGAGCAGTATGTAACTCTGAAAAAAAGCTACAAAAAAATGAGCAATTGGGAAATTTGCATGATTTAACTGAGGACTACTCAGACTTTCAGACTGAACGAGAAATAATACACATTCTGCCTTTGATTAAAGAATGTTTCACAATGCACCAATCGTCCATTTTTTCCCCAGAATGACCCCTTGACACCACTCTAATTTCTCTAATTATTTTTTATGGTCTGTTAAATCTGAGTAGTAACACTGATAGTGTGGTGAAGTGTAGAGCCGTATTCTGTTCTTACATGCAGGTGAGGTGAGCAGACAATTAAATTAGCATCATCAGTATGTGCTAATAATGGCTCTTTATAAAGTCTTATCTGATAATATTAAACTATTTGATCAGAAGCTAGAGTCTCTTTAAAGTTTCTATTTTCTGCAGCGTGAGAAAGTCTCCACAACTTGAGAACTAAAACTCAACAATAAGCCAATCAGTGGACGGGATGGTTCAGATCATAACCTGTGCATGCTGCTCACCTGTGCATGGAGAGGTGCCAGATGAAGAAGAGCGTGTCAAAAAGCAGACAGCACGCAAAGACCTCCACGAAGAGCTGCCAGCAGGACGGAGCCAGCTCCGGCACCGTGGGGCTCCTCAGGGTCTGGAACACGGCGGTGGCGGGGAGGACGGTGCCCAGGTATCTGGACAGCACCCTCCAAAAGCAGTCACCCCACTGACGGAGGGACGGCGGCGGACCGGAGCCGGCGGCGATCCTCCACGACCGGACCCGCAGACTGACGCTGCCCAGCGCGTCCAGCGCCAGGAAAGGTGCGCAGAGGAGGACGTGGATGAGAAAGGCGCAGGACGCAGGCAGGTACGGAGAGAGCAGGATCTCCTCCTGAGCTGCTCTCACACACTCCCATGTCTCCTGCAGGAGAGGCTCTCCTCCATGCGCCGCGGAGGGTTCATTCATCACACTTTCTTCTGCAGCGACCTCTTACATCACAAACTCCTCCAAACATGCAGTAGTTTGATGTCCACTTATTTAATTTTTAGCTTTACCTGCATAAAAAACAACGAGTTTAGGATCTTTTCTGGATAATCTCGCTTCCATTAGTTGTAGGAAAATGTGGTTTAGGTGTTTTTCCTCGGCTGCTGCCCCACTTCTTCCAGGAGTGGAGTCGGACTGCAGAGACTTTCCCCCTTCACTTCTTCTTTTTAGGGGAGGAGGGGCCGTCATGTTCACAAAACGTACAATGCCTATTAAAGTCTCTTATTTCTTCTATGTTGGAGGGCTTCGTTACACAGTAGGTGAAGCAATAATCATCCATGGCGCACTTGAACCACCTACAAAAGGTGGCGTCTGGGAATTCAGGGGATTCCTGTGAGGGTGCTGTCACGTCACAGGACCAGGATCTTTTTTCAATCATCGCTGATAAAATTACACAGCTCGCCTCGGTGCATATGCTTACTCAGATTAAGATCAGGTTTATCTCATTCTGGGTATTTTCCAAGAAGAAAGACAACCTAAGGCAAGACAGAACAGGATCAGGGGTCGTATTTATAACCGTTGCGTACGCACAAAACGCTGTCTGAAACTGGCATACGCCTTTTCTCACGCAAAGTCTGTGATCTATAAAAACAAACCTGACGGTAAAATGTGCGCACCGGTAAGCAAACTCTGACCCAGGCGTACGTTCGTTTTGGAGGCATGGGAAATTGGCGACACAGACGGTGAAGTGGTGAATTGAAGCCTGCAGAACATATTGATGTCTCTTCCACATTTTATTTCACTAAATATCAAAATTTACTGACAGATCCACATCATCATAATCATTCAAACTGATTGTTTTTTTAGGCTATAATTGCACATGTAGTGAGCCGTTTCCAATAAGTCACTTTATTATGACAATATAAACAAATAAAAACAAAAAAATATAAGTCCACCTCATACATATTGCATCAGCGCTGTCTCGCCTTCATTATCCCGGACGGACCTCAGAGGACTGGACTTGTACACTAATGTAATCACTGATGTAGAGTTCAACATTAGACTAACACAAAGACCATAGAGCCTCCAGTTTTCATTAATATCTTTCAATATCGTGCATTTATCATCAAGTTTGGTTTTTAGTTTTAAGAAAGATGCCTGCGTCAAGACGCACAGAGACACGGCGATGGCTTCACTGATTTCGCCTCCACCAGACTCAGCACATCTTCATCAGCTGCATGTATTTATTCTGTAAATAATTCACGTGTGGACATTAAGTCAGGTCATCTCAGACAGGATCATTAAGCATATATATCCTCATAATTAGTCACAGAGCAGACAGAGTTTACCACGAAAAAAAGGGCCAACAATCAAACGTTTTTGTTCATTGATCAAACTTTTGATTACTAATATGATAGAGTGAGGGAGCCTGCTGACTGACGTGAGCACTCTGACAATATGTAGAAGTCAGTGTGGGTCCTGTAAACATGTAAACATTGTAGATATACTTTTGTGTAATGATGAACGCTGGATGTTTTGGCACATAGGACAGGGTAAATGCAGCAGCGACGTGCTGTCATTCTCTGATTTTTGTAAAGTTTGTGATCCTCCTGCTGCAAAAAACTACCGATATGTCTATTATATCCTTCACTTCATTAACAAAACTCCCAGTCAGAAAGTTTTGTTTCTTTGCCTAAACCTTAGCTCTGCCCCCTCGTTTGTATGCATTTTCATTCACAAGCTGCTTTGCATTGACCGTTCATGGTAGATTGTGGGTGTGTAGAGGGCGGAACATGGGACTAATCTACGTGCGCTCATTTCCAGGTGGATCGTGATTTATAAAGGGAACATTGCGTGCAGGTGTGCGTACGAATGGTTTTATAACTCTGAATCATTTTGTGCGTACGCCATTTCCGGGTTTTTGGCCCACATACACTTTTAGTATGGATTCTACGCACTCTTTTATAAATGAGACCCCTGGTCTGTTGTGATGAATGGTCATTAAAATCGTACTGAAGCACGTTTCAATATAATAAACCCTCTATCCATAGAGTCAGATATTTCAAGTAATTACACAATCACGCAGTTTGTTTCAGAGTCATCACCTTCTGTGTGTAACTTTTCTACAGCTCAGATTTCTCTTCTTATCCTTTATTCAGAGAATGAATACTGATTGGTTGGTCCCTTTATGTAAGCGCACTGTGTGTCTCATCACATAAACAACAGTAGACCTTTATTTACATTGTAAACAGGTCCTTATACATTATTACAGTCACTTCCCAGAGGATCCTATAAGTGACATGGGGCAGATGTGGTGAATAGATGAACAGCTGGGTCTTATTGTCTGTACTCACACTTTGTGAGCTGGGGGCCAACTTGAACATCCTGAGCGCAGGCCAAAAGGGCGACGTGACTTATTGTGCAACAGTTCAAACCAAGTCATTAACTGAGGGGCTTTTTGTGCCTTCATTTGGAGAGGACAGTGGATAGAGTCAGAAACCAGGGAGAAAGAGAGAGAGAGACTGAGAACTGAGACAAAATACACTTAATGTTTCATAGAAATACACTGTAAAAATATTTCATGTTATTGTTAATGTCTTTTATTCATATTTGTTATATTTGTTTACTGTATATATTGTAATCATTTGTTGTTCAAAATGTTTTCTGTACTGCTTTGGCAACATGGATTGTTGATCTGTCATGTTAATAAAGCTCATTTGAATTGAATTGAGAGAAAGAGACAGAGAGAGAGAGAGAGAGATTCCCAAATGTTTCAGCTCGTGATCCCTAAAATAAGTGAGTCTGTATCTGTGTTGTTCCCCGTCACATCTGTTTTGCACTCTTTTATTATGGATGTCAAACATTTGGGGCGCTGGTGGAGCAGTGGTTAGTGCGTGCGCCCCATGGTGGTCCTGTAGTCCTTCAAGCAGGCGGCCCAGGTTCAAATCCAGCCTGTGGCTCCTTTACCGCATGCCATTCCCCACTCTCTCTCTCTCTCTCTACCTGATTTCAGACTCCATCCACTGTCCTATCTCTACATTTAAGGCACAAAAAGCTCCAAAAAAAATGGATATCAATCTTTCTGGCTGCAAACAAATGGACCCACGGTGTGACGACCCTGTTGGTTGGCTGTTCCTGGGTGATCGTGGATTGACATCACCTGGGCCCGGTGTTTTCCAATCCATAAAATCAGAACCTCCACATTGTGGGGGAGTCAGTGAGAAATGCTGCATTCAGGTGCTCCTCGGAGGGTCCAGTTTCCGACTTGGGAAGTCATTCTTCCGACTTCAGTGTGTTCACGTTTTCAGGGCACAAAGTTGTAATATCGTCACAACAACAACAAACAGAAGATGTGTGGATGTCTCTGTTAAAAGTTATATTTGAGCAAAAAGTTGACGCGCAATACATGAATTAATAAGAAGTATCTTAACATTAACAAAACATATTTTGCCCCCCATGTTGACGACGATTCAGACGTCAAGTCGGCAACCTGATTCTTTTCCGACTTTACGAATTGTTGTTCAGACTCGAGCAGGCGTTCATGTGTATTTTACAACTCAGAAACTCATTTTTACGATGTGTCCGGCACCACAACAACACCTGGGCTCAGTGTTCCCAATCCATAAGAGCAGAACTTCCTCATTGTGGGAGATGGGGAGAGGCTGCTCCTCTTTCTTTCTGTTGGATTTTAAACACAACACCTTCCTCATCATACTTTCACTCATGCATACACCCTTAGACAACTGATCTCATCTCACCATGTTGTTCAATTGGATGATTATGTGGTTCTAAATAAATGTAGGAGGTTTTTGTGAGTAACTCCTCGTCTCCTCCCGTCATTTGTCACTGTCTCTTAGTCGGCCTGAACCTGAACCATCATACTGTGACATTTTCTATTTGCACTCTGGGTGTTTTCTAGTGACCTTTGTGTGACTTTGTTAATTTAAAACAGATGACTGTTTTTTTGTTTGACTTTGTGTCAAACAGTTTCTCAGAGGGTGCAGTTAGCATCTTCACATAAGTGGATTACATTTTTATTCTCTTTCATGCTCAGTGGTAGATTCAGTAGTCTCTTAACCGGTGGGTCGGGAGTTTGATCCCCAGCTCCTGCAGCCACGTCCGATGTGTCCTTGAGCAGACTTATCCAGACCTTTTTAACTGGGATGGCTCACCTGGGGCCCTGACTTATGCAGGGGTGGTCTGACTTTAGTGGACGGACGGACAGACAGACAGACAGACAGACAGACACAGACGCATGCACGCACAAAATAATTGAATTATTTTGACATGTTCTTGTAAGAAACACAATTTTACAACGTATAAAGGGGGGGGGGGGCCCATGCCGCCCATTTGGACACACCCCTGCTCAGGCAAGACACTTAAACCCAAGTTGCTAGCTACCCCTACTTCATCGACGACGTATGAATGGATTATTTACTTTTTTTATTTTATTTACTTCTGATGGGCTCTTTACTCAGCAGCCTCTACCATCAGTGTGTGAATGTGTATGAATGGATGAGTTAATACTGATGGACTCTTTACTCAGCAGCCTCTACCATCAGTGTGAGAATGTGTATGAATGGATGAGTTAATACTGATGGACTCTTTACTCAGCAGCCTCTACCATCAGTGTGTGAATGTGTATGAATGGATGAGTTAATACTGATGGACTCTTTACTCAGCAGCCTCTACCATCAGTGTGTGAATGTGTAGGTGCAACCTGCGGAGTAAAAGAGCTTTGAGGAGTCAGAAGACTAGAAAAGAAATAAACAAGCTCAAGACCATTTAACCTCAGGCTGCACATCAATGTTTCATCCTTTAGATTTATCTGTAAAAAAAACAATAAATATATATTCAAAATGATAATTTTCACTCGTGTTTAAACAAAGCGATCAGGTTTGTATTGATAAAGAACACATTACAGACGAGACCGGACTTTCTCAAAGAATAACCATCAGTTCTTTATTGTCAAATGACAACAACACCCTGACTGCACATTCACGATTCAAATCAGTGCAAAGAAAACAAAACATTAGACTTGAGAGTTCAAGTTTGAATTAACCAGCTGGAAGTCCGATTGAGGGCTACACGATAGCGACAGGCATCATATAATCAATGTTTGAACAGGAAGTGATGAAGGGAGGAGTAAGAGTGTCGTGTTACGCTGAATGTGGCTTCAGGTTGTAGAAAAAATGTTCTCACTGTGGCACCATGTTTACTCCACCAGTTCAGAACACCATGCCAAAGAATCAGTGCCTAAACATGCCTGCATACCTCATCAAAGGACAGAATGAATTATCCTTAAAAGATCTGTTCAGTGGGGTGCAACACCTTATCCCCTGCTAGGCTCCTTCATAAAACAGTTACAAAAGAGCGCTTCAGTCATCTGAGAGGTCGTTAAAGGTCACATATTTAAAATCCTCTTCTCCATGTTTCTCTAACTCTAACATGTGTCTCTAGTCTGTCTACAAACCCCCCAATGATGAGAAAAGTCCATCCTCTCTGTCTTCTGCCTGCTCCACTTTTCAGAAAATGTGTGCTCAAACAGACCATTTGGAGGTTTTCCCTTCATGACATCACAAAGGGCAGTAACCCCTCCCCCAGGTGGGTGACACTCCCACAGCTAGGTGTTTGTTCTGCCCTCTGAGTCCGCCTTCTCACTGTAAACAATAGGACATGGAGCGGGAAAGCCAGAGTACACCCAAGCCCTTCCAGAGAGGGGGCGTGGTCAGACAAAGCTCATTTACATATTTAAAGGTACAGACACAGAAACAGCCTGTTCTGAGCAGGGCTGAAATAGAGGGGTTTATAGACATGATCAAATACAGGATCAGAGTGGATTTAGAACAAGAGACTTCACACACATGTTTTGAGGAGCTCGGAGACTTATTTAAACTGGTTGAAGAGGAGGAGAATATGTGACCTTTAAATTAAGTTTGGTTTCTGGTCTAAATGAATAACTGACTCCTAAAGACAATTTTAATGTTACACTGCTGTCTGTAGCTCCATCATCCTGAATATTGCGGTACAAATACGTTCAGTTTCTCGTGTTGCCAAGAGCCTTAAGGCAATCATCTCCTGCACAGACTCTTACGGCACACCCATGACATGATTACACCTCATTATTACAAATTGCAGAAAATGTTCTGTCTCCCCTGTAATAATAATCCATCATAATCCATTTAACAAGCTAACGTTGAACAAAACTGCTGACGCAAATCAGATTCTATCTGTTGCTAAATGTACAGCGTGAAACACAGAGTGCTACATACACAAACCGCTAAAATGTGGTACATCGTCGTACATTATCGAGACCTCAATGTATATCAAACATGTCACGATGCTGACACTTTAACAGACACATAAATAAACCAATGGAGAGCTGATATTAAAACTGACCACACAGCACGTTCATCAGGCCTTTGTTTTGTCAGCACTGACATTTCCTGTCCGTGTTTTTCAAGAAGTTCAGAGTCAGAGATCATGGCCTGAGAGCCACACATATTTAGTCCTCCTTCTGCAGGCGACTGTCAACATTTCATAACTCTCTCTCTCTGTTAAATATGTCAAGTCATCTTCAGACGTAGCAGAGCTGCCAGGGATTGGAATGTATAACATGTCATTGGAAACGGCAAACTTTTAAGTTTTAACAGACACATGACCGTTTGCTTAACGCCTCCTCTGAACAAAGACTGTCCTCAAATGATTTGCATTGGCCTGGAGAAAATGATATTTAAAGAGAGTCAGCAGCTTGTTCCTTCAAAATAAAAGACAGACTTCTCCTAAAGTGAAGCTGCTCCATGGTCCCTTCTGGGCCTCCGTACATGTGTGGTGGTGACTGTGTCTGCAGAGACTCGGTCCTCTGACTGGATTTTACTGTTCTGCTTTGTTCTGGTTGACACGGGATGTTTCTGGGCGGAGCTGGTGTGTTTCCTCCAGCCAATGACAGCGCAGCAGGTGAGTTTAGGAGTGGATACAATTCAGTGAATATGACGGACGTGGACGTAGCAGCAAAGAAGAGAAAATATAATCAGAGTGAGGAGAAACACCAAGTGGATAAAGCTTGTTCTAAAACGAGGGTGAACCTTGTGTTGTCTTTTACCTGCGAACGTGGAGTTGATCTACTTCCTGTTGGACAGGCAGGTGATGAACACCGGTGGTTAGCTTGTGCTAGCGTGTGTTAGCTTGCAGAGTAGCTACAAGCAGTAAACGTACACACAAGTCCTGCAGGGGGCGTTAGCTTCTGGGGGAGATGAGTCCAGGAGGAGGGGCTTAGTTTGAATATTTTGTTTACAATCTGTGATGAATGTTTCTACAGACTCCATCTTTAACATTGAAACACTTTGAATGGAATGGATTCAACTTTGTATTTTGACGTAAGCTGCAATTTCTAGCATTTAGCTACAGTGCTAAGCTAGCTTTGCCTCCACTACCAACGGTTAGCATGTTACTATCAAGACATCGACTGCGTGCTCATTATCCCCTCAGCGAAGACAGGATGTCGAGGGTAGAAGACTTTTTAAGCAAAAACAATTTAGACCGAGTAAAACTGTGGCTAGTGACCAGAATCAGCTAACAAACTTTACAGATGCTAACTAGCAAAGAGACGCTTTTAAAGGTTTTTATTTCGGGGCTCTTTTTGGTCCTTTATGTAGAAACAGGACAGCGGACACTGTCAGAAGTCAGAGAGAGAGAGTGGGGAACGACATGGTGGGAAAGGAGCCACAGGATTGAACCCGGGCTGCCCGCTTGGAGGACTACAGCCTCTGTACATGGGGCACGCGCACTAACCACTAAACTACCTGTGGCCCCAGAAGCCGGTTTTTGTACCCCGCTGAAATCAAGGACCTGTAGTTTGGGATCAATGTTAGGGGTCAGGGGTCAGTCAGGGGTCAGCGAACAGCCAGGTCACGTAAACAAGGACATTTTAAACTTTTATCAACAGGTTCAAAATATCACTGGACGCTCAAAGAGAACTCATGTACTCAGATGGAGAACACGATACAAACACGCAAGTGGTCATGGATTTATGATGTTTGATTCTAAATGAAGTGGGATCTCTGGAATGACAAACCACATGAGCTCAGCAGAAAGATGGCAGAGTCCTTGAAATGATTGTTTGAAAATTTTGTCCTTCCATTAAATTTACAATTAAAAAAAGAGGAGAGGGTAGAAGTGTAGGAGGCCTCATGAGAAGCTCAAGTCCTTTGCTCTCAGGTTGAAGAGTTTCAGCTCGATTGTGAGACTTTTGGAAAAAAAAAAAAAAAAAGAAGAGGGCCCAGGTCTGCAGAGCTTCTCTGGGCCAGAGGGAGAACCAGCTCCTTCCCTCTAACAGAGAGTCCTCCGCCCCCCCCCCCCCCCCCGTAGTGGTCTCGTCGGTCCACTATTCTGCTAATCAAGATCCAACATCTGCTCACCGACAATGTCCATGGCTGCGGAGGCCTTGATCGAGTTCGCTGCCGAGTCCACGAACATGCTGGGAATGTCGTTCCCAAAGTATATTTTGCTGTTTGACGCGATGGCCTTGTACTTCATCAGCTGCATGTACTCCGGGGTTAATTTGAGCTGCAAGAGAGGCAACAGGATTCACGTTCAGAACGAGCAGCCTGGAACTCCTGGAGGAGTTGGGATAAATGTTTGTGCCGTTTGGTTTCCTTACCTTGTTGGCCTCAGCGGCTTTCTGCGACATGTAAAACTCTGCGTCTGCCTTGGCTCTCTGCCGCGCCAGGTAAGCTCTGTCTGTGAATCAGAGACAAACATCATTCAGAGTCAACAGCAGGAGGTCGGTTAGTAAAGCCTTGTTTCCACCAAGCAGTTTGGTTCAGTTTGGAGCGGTAAACCCCTGAACTTGTTTGTGTTTCCACAGCCAGCTGTACCCTATTTGTTAAAGTGACATGAGCCCATGGAGATAGCCTCGTCAGCTGTGTAATAGTGTGACATCATAGCTGCCCAGCACAGTGTAGCCCTCTATATATGTAGTAGAAATGTGAAATACATTTTGAAGTTGGTGCCTTCTTGGCCGAGAAAAGGCAGAAAGTGGCCCTTTCCGAATTGTCACAGTTCAGTATGCAGTGGGGGTAAACTCGCCCACTCACTCCTTTCGCCCGTTATCAGCCGCAACATGATACAATGTTTGCCCCGCACACACAAATACACACACACACTTGAGTCCCCACAGTTCGCCGAGTCGGGTGACGAGGCTTTTATAGGTTTGGTGATGTAGTAATTCACTCCTACGTCATACTGTACGCTACACAGCCGTTAAGAGTTTTTCAAACTGAAGGGCAGACACTATGCACATTTCTAACACAATATTTCAAATTTCAATACTTTGTAATCAAATGTGGAGATTGGGACTTGGATTGATCCATAACACTACTTAATACTCAAATACAGAGGTTTATAGTTGAAAAAAGTGGTTTTAGGGTTTAGTTACTCTTTAACAACAGAAAATATAACAAATGTCTGCATTATTATAAAACCTTTCCCCCTCTATTTAAATAATGATTTCACTATTTACTAGTAGAGCATTTTTGTGTCTTTATTGGTTTATTTTACTTTACTGTATCTTACTGTCTTTCATTTGTACTTTTCTTTATGTAGCCTACTGTATGTGATTTAGTTATTTAATCTGTCTTTTACTTGATTTACATTGTGATATTGTTTTGTTTACCTGTCTGTATATGCGCGTTACTCTTCTTGAATAAAGCTAAACAAAAAAAAAACGGGTGAATGCGGCCGGTTCAGGAAACGTAAATGACGTCACTTCCTTACTGAATGAATCAGAAGAAGTAGGAACAAATATCTGCCTACTGTGCGTGCATACTGAATAGTAGGTACTAAACAGTATACAGCAAAGATAGTAGGTACTGCCTCCTGGCAGCAAACAGACTCTATGTCTGTGTCCATAGGCAAACAGTGAGAGCACCGACACTACCAGTCCACCCCAGCTCGAGCTGGCCCCGGCTTCTCGTCATCACCGCCGCTGGCAGGCAGGTCTTATGCCTCGGTTGCAGCAGCGCTGCTATATTGTGGCTCGTAGACATCTGATTCGAGCACAAGACCTTCAAAATCCCCTTCATCCATATCAGCTCTTTTTGCCATTATCAGCTTTCTCCATAGAGCCTGTTAGCATAGCTTCCAGGTAATATGGTGGACGTTAGGTTTCTATTCTGGGAGTGAGTTCCCACCCACTGATCTGTGATTGGTCTGTAGCTTCAGTGGTCGAAAACATAAGGAACTAGCGATGTAGTTTCACACCGCTATCCAGAGCAACCAAAGCCCCGTTTCCACCCCCACAGGACGGTATGGATCCCTTATTTTGGTACCATTTCAAACTTTGGACGGTGGAACTGCCAACAAATGGGTACCGTACCGAACCGGACTGAACCGGACTGCTTGGTGGAAACAGGGCTTTATTGGCATTTCCCTTGTCAAAACTTGGGAAAGGTACCAAAGTAACCGGTTCGTACAATCCTACTTTTTTGCTTTCCTTCTGTTGGGGTGCCAAGTGCACCGATCCGACCCTAAAGGGTGGAGTCAGACTCACTGCAGACCTCACCTTCTTTAAATATCCTGTGGGTTTTGGAGAGAGTAATCTCAAGGCTGTTTCTGTTTTTTTGCGACTATTGTCAGCGCATAGTTCCGCCCCTTGGTCGACCTGGAGATGCAAACATTCCTAGGAATCATTGATCTTTGTTTACCGTGTCACGTTCTTCTTCTTCTTTGATGAATTTATTGGCGCTGTGATTTAGTGATATGTAAGGGCACGGTTGGCAAGTAAGATCAGGGTTTACTGTACTGAACTAAACCGGGCCGCTTGGTGGAAATGGGGGCTTTAGATAAACTGAATCTGCTTCACTGCTAGGAAAGGAACAAGCTGCTGTAAATAAAGACTTCTTTTAAACAGCTGGTTCCTGGACACAATGAGCAAACAAGGACTCAAAACAAACACTGTGTTTGGAAATAATTTTGTGTGATTACACAGCATGGCTGCTGAAAACCACTCAGGGATCTACTCGAGATCAAAATGTGAAAACTTTACGACTGTTTATAGAACATGTAGAACTTTACTTTCCCTTAAAGGAGTAGTATGTAACTCTGACACCTAGTGGTTAAAATAGGTACTGCAATTTAAATTCTAAACATTGTAGAGAGCTGTCTCCCCCCCTCCTCCTCTCTGGAGTCACCATGTGGTGGACACTGAAGCTTCAGAGTTTATCCAGCTCTGCATGGGTCTGTAAACCTTTCTGTGTTCTAACCTCTCTCCATTTTTCAAAAGCATCTCCAATATTGATCCTAGTTTGAGCACGTTTCTGCTCGTGGAGCTTATTAGAAACATGCAGAGGCTTTTTAGGTCGGGTACAATCACTTCTATCTGAACCACTTCTCTTGACCCGCTTCCATCACTGCAACACCTGTTGACCTGATAACTGCTCTCATATCTGGAAAACTAAGGGGCGTCCAAAACGGCCGTGTGGGGGGGTGCCTTAAAACCACCTACCTTCTCTGGTCCAAACAAATCCAGAGCATTCAGGACCAGAATCTAAAGTCAGAAGGAGGACATACTGGCTGCTGCATTGTTGTCAGAGAAGCCAGCACTTCAACATAGCATGTTTCCTTAAAGAGTAACTAAACCATAAAACCACTTTTTTCAACTATAAACCTCTGTATTTGAGTATTAAGTAGTGTTATGGATCAATCCAAGTCCCAATCTCCACATTTGAGTACAAAGTATTGAAATTTGAAATATTGTGTTAGAAATGTGCATAGTGTCTGCCCTTCAGTTTGAAAAACTCTTAACGGCTGTGTAGCGTACAGTATGACGTAGGAGTGAATTACTGTATTGGTCCGAATATAAGACGGCCTTTTTCCCCATCGAAATAGGTCCGAAAAAGACGGGTCGTCTTATATTCGGGGTCTAGTATTCAGAGCGCAGCTCTAATTGTTCGCCTGTCCCTTTAAATGTCAACACACATGACGCGCTCTGGGAGGAGCAGGGGAGTGATGACAGTGAGAGCGAACACAGCCGGGCGGAGGACGTGTGTGAGGAATAGGAGACATCGGAGGAGAAGTTTAGTTAAGTTTAGTTTTAGTTTAGTTTAGTTTAGTTAAAGATGTGGCCCGTATTTTCTCTCTTATTTAAAAATGTTGATACTATTGTTTGATTTTAATGTTGAATCATACTGTACATAGTTCGCCCTTGTGAAACACTTTGTTT
Source organism: Labrus bergylta (assembly GCF_963930695.1). Taxonomy (NCBI): domain Eukaryota; kingdom Metazoa; phylum Chordata; class Actinopteri; order Labriformes; family Labridae; genus Labrus; species Labrus bergylta. The sequence goes on along the minus strand of NC_089196.1, from coordinate 2,074,030 downwards.
TGAAAAGTGCCGTAGGCCTATACCGATAAATACAGTATGTTAATTATTATTATAATTATTAATACAACAGGTGTTTAATTCAATGTGTTTTTAATATTGTTATTTTCAAATAAAATGAAGTTCTTTATAAAAACAAGATCTGGTCTGCAAATCTTTTTTTTCTAAGTATGAGTGTTGAAAAACGGGGGTCGTCTTATAATCAGGGTCGTCTTATATTCGGACCAATACGGTACTACGTCACCAAACCTATAAAAGCCTCGTCACCCGACTCGGCGAACTGTGGGGACTCAAGTGTGTGTGTGTATTTGTGTGTGCAGGGCAAACATTGTATCATGTTGCGGCTGATAACGGGCGAAAGGAGTGAGTGGGCGAGTTTACCCCCCTGCCCCCCTCCTTCTCAAAGTTGATACATTGACGTTCTAAATGCATTTTTTGAAATTCCAGGGTAGAGCAGTACAGCTGAAAATATGGGGTTTAGTTACCCTTTAATGTTTGATCATATAGTAAGCTCACTTTATCATTTCACTCACTACACATCTTTAAGAAGGATTTGCTATGCAGCACTTCTACTTGTTGGAAAGTAACTCTCACTTAATGAGTTCGTCCGCTACAGGTTACAAACCTTCGATTTCAGAGATCGTCTTCTCCGTTTCCTTCTCCATGACTTTCTGTCCAAACTTGATCTCGGCCACTTGTGCCATTTTCTCTGCCTCTATAAAAAAACACAACACAAAGGATATGTTTGTGAACAACACACTGAAAACAAAAGGTTGTTGTTTGTGTCATTATTTCTCACCTATTACTGCTTTGATCCTCTCCGTCTCCGCCTCCTTCTCCACAACCTTCTGCGTCTGTTGAGAGATAAGCAGCTTGGTCTTCTCGCTCTCCCTGCAGACAGAAACACACACTTCTTCATGAAGACAACAATCAGGGTCTCACTGCTGATCTTATTGGCTGATCTCTCTGAATTGAAACAATTAAAATAAATTATATTTCTGTTCAAACTCTGCAGTCTATCTTGAAGCTCTGGACCATCTGTCAATCATCACATTTAAAGTCTCAGTCCTGTTTTTGTTTTTTTAATCACTGCAGTGCGGTTAGTTAGATCAAAGCTCAGGCTGCTTCACAGGCTGTAAAATACGTGAACCACTTACTAAAAACCAAAGCAAAAGGCTCGTTAAAACAACATCCACATCCATCACAGTAAATAACTTTTAACCTTTTCACTTTTAACCTTTAAGCTGCAGCTCAGAAAGATCCAATGATGTTTGCCAGGACTTCAATTCATGGTTATTCAAATTTCATCCACTGTTGACGATGTTTCTGGGATTTCTGTCTGATTGCATTTCCCGTAAATTATGTAACTGCCCCCCTCCCACCCCTCCCAGATCTCAGCCCTGTAGTTGGTGAGTAAATGTGACCACAGGAACGAAGACAGACGGACGAAAAGAGGGACAAAAATACTTCAGAAAAGAGCGATTCTCGACCATGCAACAAAGGCAAAAAGAAGACCCCCCTCCCCCCGCAAATTAAATACAAATCTTTGTTCTCTAAACCCTGAGTAAACGACCCTGACCACATGACTTTGCCAGCTCTAATTTTGGGCCCAGCTGGATTCAAACTCTGCTGGACTTGCTTTGTCTTGACTGGAACCGTTCTACTGCGTCTTTGTGCCTGATTAAAACATCAACATCCAGTGCTTTCCCTGAAAGTCTAAGTCCCAAGCTTCCCCTCCTCACATCGGTTGCTGTGATCGACCACAATGTGTTGATTCACAGACTGACATGACCCAGCACAGTCTTCCTTTTCTTACAGGACTTGGCAGCGGGGGAGCTGGATGAACATCGCAACAAACCATTTGGGCGGGAGAAGAAATACACATCACAGACTTTAGGGGTCAGGGAACATTCCTTGTAGAGCTCCGAGAAGAAAAAAAAAAAGAAGAGGACTCACATGAGCTCGTAGTTTCTGCGGATACTCTCTGGGATGTTGGGTTTTGTGACACGGACGGCCTGCAGATCAGCGACACACACAAAGACAGAGACAAGCGAGTGTGAGAAACAGGCAGACAGAGACTTTTCACCACCACAGGAGCTTCATGAAGGAAAAGACCCTCGACCTTGAACTGCAACATTTTCTCTTTCTCTGCAAAAGAACTGTTATTGTTATTTCAGGCGTCTCCAGAGATTTACAGGAAACACAGGGCCAGAGTATTAAAGCCCAGCAGAGCGTTTAACAATCAGGAATGAAGTGTGTGTGGCTGCAGAGTAGGAGGCTGCAGCAGGTCCAGTGGGGTGGAACAGTAACTCAGGCTCCTTTTATAGTTGGACATAATCCTGTCAAAACAGTTTATTGTGTGGTAACGATGAGTGCTGGAGGAGAGCAGCTTCATCCAGGATATTAAAGTCGATCTGTAAAATGAGCTCTGCATGCACTGATTCATAATGTGGACTTTACTATTTCAAACTCAAATACCCCGACGAGGAATGCAGTCACATTAAACATGATACAAATTTTTTATTTGTATTTCTAAGTCTGAAAAGGAGCTTCCAGTGACGCAAATGACGTTTTTTGCATCACTGGAAGCTGTTGTGGTTAGCAGGGTGAAACTACAACACTAGTTCCTCATATTTTCGACCACTGAAGCTACAGACCAATCACAGATCAGTGGGTGGGAACTCACTCCCAGAATCGAAATTTAACGTCCGCCATATTGCTTGGAAGCTATGCTAACAGGCTCTATGGAGAAAGCTAATAATAAAAAATATAAATATAGTGGTGAGACGGCTGCGGCGACACAAGACCAGCCTGTTGGCAGCAACAGTCTCACCGCTATATTGCCGCTGCCAGCTCAGCAGCAGAGACATAAGGCCTGCCTGTCGGCGGTGGTGAGGACAAGGAGCCGGGGCCGGCTGGAGCTGGGGCGGACTGGTAGTGTCGGTGCTCTCACTGTTTGTCTGTGGAACCAGACATAGAGTCTGTTTTCTCTCTCAATCAGTTGAGGAAATGGTCTTATGTGTTGAAGTAAATATGTCTGTAAATATTTTTATTAATATATTTCTACTGCTATATTGTATATTTTGGAGAAACTGTAATGATCGAATTTCCCTCTGGGATTAATAAAGTATTTCTGATTCTGAACTAGAGGACCTTAGTGGGAGTGGCCTGTGGTGCTGTGCATTCTGGGATATGGTGTCTTTCATCCACATGAGCCAAAAAGACACTTTCTGCCTTTTCTCGGCCAAGAAGGCACCAACTTCAAAATGTATTTCACATTTCTACTACATATATGATTCAATGTCAGTACAGATTCATGTTTCAACGGGGGAAGTATCTCTTTAAGCTCCCATTGTCTGCCTCTACGCTTTTGCAACTAGTCCTGTTCAGACCGCCGCTTCAAGCCATTTGTGTATCGTTGTATTACACTAGCAGCTCTTCAGAGGGCGCTGTGTGGATTACAACAAGCATCATCACTCTCCAGAGTGTCGAGCAGTGATGCGCCTACATGTGCAGCTCTTTTTGTGATTCATTCAGAGTAAAGGGAGCAGCAAACTGAAACACCTTTTTCCCCAGTTCAACAGCAAAAAGGTGCAACAGGGTTTTTTTTTTTTTTTTTGTTAAACTCAAAACTCTGCCAGCTGTGATTTTGTCCAAACTTCCACAGAGAAAGAGAGTCTGGATCTGTGCTGCTGGACATAGTCTGGATCTGTGCTGCTGGACATAGTCTGGATCTGTGCTGCTGGACATAGTCTGGATCTGTGCTGCTGGACATAGTCTGGATCTGGGCTGCTGGTGCAGCCTTTACGTCTTACTGTACCTGTATGATGAGTCCAGGAGCCATGGCAGTTAGATCCTCTTGTAGTGTCAACTTCAGGTTTTCATCGATTTGGTCTGTGGGGGGTCAGGGACAAGAAACAGTTTAATGTTCTAGTAGTTCTTCTTTTGTAATGATGGACTCTGGTTTGGTAACTTTAACAAGAAAACAAAGCATGTTTACACTAAGTCCATGTAATGAAACCAGCTGTAAACTGGAATGTGTTTGATCGCTGAGCTGCAGGATGACTCCATGCTGTGTCTGCAGACGTACTCATACAGGATGCTGCAGAAAGTGTTTAAAAGTGAGTCATTACATCCAGACTCACCAAACAGGCCGATGTAAACCTCCTGCAGTGAGTGAACGCTGCAGAACTGGTTGAGCTCATGGTGAACTTTGTTAAAAATCAGAGCTTTGTCATAGTCTGCCGTGAAGTTCCTCACAATGTCAAACACTGCAGAGAAAGGGAAACACAGATCACAAAAATTTGGACCACAAAGTAAAGCCTCATGTGTGAGTCAGCGCTGCTCCAATCTTCAGATGTGGAGGAGGACGCACGGCGAAGTCAGAACAAACAAAATGTGTTGAACTGTGCTGAGTTTACCTGCTGATGGGACGAGGTAGTTCACCACTTCTATGCGGTCAAAGTAAATCATCACTCCTCCACTGAAAGACAGACAAACACATAAACAACGACTCCTAACTAAAAACAAACACAAGATACAGGGACTGACTATTCAGTCTGAGTGGTGCCGGTGTTCAATATGAGCTGTTAAAGCGTTTGTGAATTACCATGGCAACCATGTTGTTTAGGTGTGTGTGTGTGTGTGTGTGTGTGTGTGTGTGTGTGTGTGTGTGTGTGTGTGTGTGTGTGTGTGTGTGTGTGTGTGTGTGTGTGTGTGTGTGTGTGATCACATCTGAAACCACTTCAGTAAATCAGTAAAAGCAGACCTACCTTGTGCCGCACGGTACATTCTTTACCTCGTCCGTCTGAATCGTCGTCTGCAAAGAGGAAAACAAATACTCGTGTTTAATGTCTTATTCTGAATGTCGGGGATGTCGACATGCCCCTGACATCATTATGAAAACATTAAGAAGCACATGGTGAAACGACACGGACTGAATCAAACAACGCAAAATGAAATTAGATCAGTGGGTATGTTTACACTCGGGGAACCTGAACCTGATTTCTGCTATGCTAAAGTGCTCATGATGGATTAAGCTGCGTCTTTGTAATATAACAATAAGTATCTTTTAACCTGCTCTTTTGTAAAGTGTCTCGACATAACACTTGTTATGAGCTGACGCTGTACAAATAAAGATTGATTACAGCTGTTCATAGAGTCAGAGGAGGTGCTGGATAATGTCACCTACTGTCAAAAGACAACACCGAGAGTTGGTTCAACATGTTACACGTGTTATTTGTTATTTTAAAAACACTAATAAGGAGTTTTCTTCTCTGTGATAGAGGACTGTGCATCTTCACTGGTCTCACGATTCAATTACAACGATTCCACTAGACATCACCATACATCAATATGCATCGCCCTGCATCACCACACAAGATGCCCACTGAATGAGCACGAGGGTCCAGTCTACTGAAAAGTCTGCACTCAGGGTCCGAAATTAACTTTTTGACTCACCGTCCAAGGTGGCAGGTAGATCAAAAAATTCACCGGTCAAAATAACAAATTGTGTTTTTGTGTCCCATACACATCTGTTACAGCACATTTAATTGAGAAGGCATTATGTTCTGTTTAATCAATAACAGATTTAAGGCACAGATTCGATCATGTCATCAGATGAGGAAATGGAGAAATTGTAAAAAAAATATATTTGCTGGCCTTTATTTTTTTTCTAAATGTATTATTTGTAGGCAGTAGTAGACCCTGTCTGCACTCCATACTGAACTGTGGCTCTTCACAAAGGGCCAGTGTCTCAGTCTGCACGCTGTCGGCTTTAGGTATTGACATCTGACACATATGTAAGAAATAGCTTCATTCTGCTGGTTCCTTTGTTTGATACGTTATGAAACATAAGTGACGTGATGTAAGACGCTCTCAGACACTGTCACTAGACGCCTGCTGTGAGGCTTTAAGGCTGTTGAAAGACTCACCTGAACAGACTTGTAAGTGGTGATGAAAGGAAGCATGAGATGGAAACCAGGACTGCTGGTGGTGGTCAGGAGGGCCCCTCCCCTGCAGGACACACAGTGGAAGTGTTAGAGGACAATGGTCAATGATGAATGGACTTGAGATTGTTTATTTCTTTTCTAGTCTTCTGACTACTCAAAGCTCTTTTACACCGCAGGTCACAGCTACACATTCACACACTGATGGTAGAGGCTGCTGAGTAAAGAGTCCATCAGTATTAACTCATCCATTCATACACATTCACACACTGATGGTAGAGGCTGCTGTGTAAAGAGTCCATCAGTATTAACTCATCCATTCATACACATTCTCACACTGATGGTAGAGGCTGCTGAGTAAAGAGTCCATCAGTATTAACTCATCCATTCATACACATTCACACACTGACAAAGAAGCAGCGGGAGCAACTTGGGGTTAAGTGTCTTGCCGTAGGACACATCGGACATGTTGTGGCAGGAGCTGGGGATCGAACCCTCAACCTTCCAGTTGAGAGATGACGACTCTACCAACTGAGCCACAGCCGCCCGTGAAAACATATAATTTGGGGAGAATATGGCGTTAAATTGTCATGAAATTGAAATAAGTCTTGAGGAGACCTTTGTTCGCAGAACTCCGGTGCTTTAACCATATTTTTTAACTTCTGATGGCATGAACAGATATTCCTATCAGTCCAAAATACTCCCATATTGTTTCAATGAGTAGAGAGCGTTTTACAGCAGCAGAAAGCGGCCACCTGGAGAAAAAGTACAGCGCCCAGCGTCTTTTTTCTGAGCGCTCCTTCTTGTTTGTGTGGCCGCTCCGAGCACTCAAGTTAAAACTCTAAACTTTTCTGAAAGGCACTGCTGACGTTACCAGTGCTCTTTTCCAAATGTAGGCCGTTTTCTGACTGCAGGAACTTTTTCATAGTTCTAAGAACTTTTGGAACCCCTCCCTCTTTTTTCTTGATTCTGCACCGCAGGAACAATGAACTGTTTTAGTTCCTAGAAACGCCGTTCAGAGGAACCTCATTAGTTCTTCCTGCTTCAGAGTAGGTTCCATGGCGGTGCGAATGAAGACAGCAAAAAGTCCACATGACATGTAGTTCTCAGGGAACTCCCTTGTGGATTGTTCCTCTTCAAAAAGTCTCCGTAACTGTTCGGTCCAAAAACCCATTTTGATATTCCCCATATTTTTGCCGCCTACAGATCATGTCCTGTACCCATATACTCCTCGCTCCGTGTCTGATTGAGAAATAAACGATCTCAAATATAAAACATGCAGTAAAAAGTAACAGAGCAGTGTAGGTCGTACAGCAGCCGTTGTCAACAGACTGTTGTCATGGAGACAGGACGGACATGCAGCGCTTTTCTCCTCAACACACAAACGCTTCATGCTCCCAAGTGCAGAGTTCCTGAGCGCACAGCCAGCGCTTTACTGCCCGGAAAAAAACGCTAGGTGTAAACATGGCTTAAGGGTTGAGAAGATGTTCTCGCATGATAATCTTTGTATTTATATTTGAGGATGCTTCAGCGTGATCCATTAGAAACCCACAGCTTTAGTCTAAGTTTGTATTTAGAGCTCAGCTGTGGCGCTTACTGCACGTTCTCTGCAGATGATAGCCCTTTAAAAACTACGCACCTGAGATGTTACAGGGGCACAGAACCACTGCTCGTTATAGTTGCCATCTTACCGCCCAGGTATTTATGCCGTTTAACGGTTAAGTTGCTTAAGGCAAACACCTTTGACGTAGATGCTCCCTTCTTTATAGCCTCTTCTACTTATGCAACAAAGCAGTTTAATAATAATAATAATAATAATAATAATAATAATACCTCATGCACACCAGTGTGAGCTGCTCTCTTACCTGTAGTACACTCCGGTGTGTCCCTCATCGATCTTATGCACTGAGGCTAAGAGCGCTGCTCCTCCTAGAGCAGCGATTATTGAGAATATGGCACCCCACTGGGCCATCCTGGCAGAGAGACAGAGACGTCAGCATGTGTAAATGAACAGACACAAACAGGATTTCTCCTTCTTCTTTTTTAACCAATATCCTACTTAATTACATTCAAACACTGCCAGCAGCTCAGAGTGCAAAGAAACTCTGTCTCTCCATGAAGTCAGCATGACAAGCAGCTTGTGCACTAACGCGTCCTAGCAGGCTTCTCCCTCACCGCTTTATCTCCTCTCAGCTCAGGCTTAACCAGGCAGCAGCTGAGACTCGGTGACCTTGTCGCTCTTAAAGAGGATTTGGGCTTCAGTAGAAATGATTGTGACCTTTCTTACAACACAATATCTTCACAATCTTACTGTTTTGACCAAAACAGAATCTTGATTATCTTATATGTGTAATGTTTGAGGCTACTGAGGATAAAAAAAACAAAACAATGTGGTGACAGACTCAACACTGAAATGCTCATTGGGTTACTATGTTTAATAAGTCGCTGTGATTCTACAACTTTCATTCTCCTGTTAAACCTGAAGATCAACCATCTCTGTTATTTTAAATTGGCTTCAGCTCTTAGATACTCGTCTGCAGCTTTCTGAGTTGATGCTGGTCACGTGCTTCTTGGAAAGCGATTCTCTCTTTTCATGTAAATAAATAAACAGGTTACAAACAAATCTTTTCCATGTTAGATAATGAGTTATAAAAGAGGTAGGGCTGCCTGTTTATTACTAGATATATTTGATTAATCTAAGCTAAGCAACCCGAACATTCTATTGTAAAGTTGGTGTCCATGGTAACCACAGAGCAGTTACTCTGAACCTTCACATGTATGTTATAATAAATGAATGTGACCATGAAACCAGAGACATTAAAGTGTGTTGTTTGATTCTGAGGTTTGAGATGAAGAATAAAGAAAAACTCTGTCAGCTGTAAATGTTCATTTAAAGTATTCAGAAGTCCTGGCTGAGGCGGAGGGATTTATATCTTCCCTGAAAAGTCCCAGTGACGTCACTAAAGGTAAGCCTCTTGTCCAATCAGATTGCTTGGTCGGAACTAACTGTTGTATAATCGATCATAAAGCTATCCCGGTTCTATGAGACGACTTCCTTGCAGCAGTTTAAAGTTAGCCATTTGTTAAAATGCATAAAGTCTCATATATCACATACATGCCGAATGGAGCAGGAGATTGTAAAGTTTGTTTACAGATGAAACGTAGTAAAACTTTATCACGGATGTATCGTGAACTTTAGAGTTATCGTAAACTATCCGAACATTTAAGCTAGGTTCTGCAGAGCTAGCTGCGGTAGCATCGTTATAGTAACGGTGTTATTGTAGACACACAAACAGCAACTTGTCCGGTAGCAGACCGGTACAGGGACACTTTGATTAAGCTGGATATAACAACTTAGCCACACTTCCATGATAGCGCCAAGGCCCAGAACAAGGCCAAATGATGCTAACCTTTGCTAACGTAACAAGTTAACAAAACAAACTAAGCCAGTCTCAGATGAAGCAGGCCGGGGGAGCCCATACACTTTGTTTAACTGCATAATGAGACATGTCCCTTTGCTCGGCGGGTCTTACCTGTAATTTTGCCCGAAAGGACACCTACAACAGATTTTAAAAAGAAAAGCAGGCACTTTTAGACACCTGCCGCCATGGTCCCTTTCTTCTTCTTCTGTTTCTTTGGCGTGGTAGTGTTCGGCTTCTAGATAGTTGCATTAGCGCCCCACAGTGGGCAGTCAGTAATTTTACACCCAATTCCTACTCATAATTTGCTCCTTTTGAGTGAACAGCTGCAGGACTTGAAAAGTAAATGTGATTAAGTTGTTGTTTAAAGATCTAGTCAGTGAGATGTGTAGTGAGGTAAATGATAAAGGTATCTTACTATATGATCGTTAAGGAAACATGCTATGTTGAAGTGCTGGCTTCTCTGACAACAATGCAGCAGCCAGTATGTCCTCCTTCTAACTTTAGATTCTTGTCCTGAATGCTCTGGATTTGTTTGGACCAGAGAAGGTCGGTGGTTTTAAGACACCCCCCCACATGGCTGTTTTGGACGCCCCTCGGTTTGCCAGATATGAGAGCAGTTATCAGGTCAACAGGTGTTGCAGTGATGGAAGTGGTCAAGAGAAGTGGTTCAGATAGAAGTGATTGTACCTGACATGCCTCTGCATGTTTCTAATAAGCTTGATCAAGTGAAAAATTGAACCCAGAGGAGGAAGAAGATGTGCTCGCATAAGTTGAGTAACTGCTACTTTTGCTCGGCCTTGCATCTATGTCATGTTGGTTAACTACATCTCTTTTTCAAAAGTGAAACCCTGAACATTTCAACATTATAAGTTAATAATTTCAATTTTGTTTAAAGGAAGAATATGTGATTTTTTGATCCAGCAGATGTTCGTTTTGAGCACCAGCATGAAACCAAAACAACTCACGCTGCATTGTTGTGTTAGCATGCTAATGCTAGCCATCTTTATTATGCTCGTATCTTCACACTGCATGTAAATTTACCTGAAATGAGTGTGATCTAGAAACACAGTTAAGCAGTGTGTACAGTATGTTATTCTTCTTTTCTCTAGTCCCTCAATTAAACAACTTTTATACACAGCCGGCCGTCCCGGCGATGTAAACAGAGTGAAGATAGGACTCTGAAAACTCTGAAAACATCACAGACAGTGGGACTCGGGTGTTACACCCATTGTAGACAGTCATGACTCACAGAGTTATTTTCAGAGGATATACTTGATTTATATTACATTGAAGTGTGAAAAATTGCATATTCTTCCTTTAAAAAAAACGTATAGTTTGGTTTATGTTTAGTTTAACAATCATGCATGTCCTTGAAGAGAGAAGAAGAGAGAATCCAATGTGATCAGGATGATCCAAGAACAGCTGAAGCACCTGAATCCATCCTACGTCATGAAATAGGACATGTCGGGTTATTCCCCCAAAACCACAGATGAGCTCATTGGTGTAATTTCAGCACTAAACAAGAAGCTCCAGGAGACAGCCTGTAGTGACCCAAAGCAGCAAGAAACTCTTAAGAGCTGAAAGAGACGCCATGCTGGAAAAGATTAAGGTCATGCAGAAAGAAACCTTCAGCAAGGACATCAAGACCGCCAAGCAGACCATGGCCTTAAAGTACCAGCTGGAAGAAGTAACACTAAGCAGGCAACACCTGCAGGCAAACTGGAAGAACAGGAGGAGGCCAATCTGGGGCTGCAGAAGGAGTTAAGAGACTCCAAAAAGAAACGGCAGCACCATAAAAAAGTTTGTTGTCTGTCAACATAGAGAAAAATGCTCCATTTCAAATGTGCTCTCCTTGTGATGTCACAGTGGGATTCTGGTAAAAAAAAATCCCCTCCCCCCCCTGGTATCTCCACCCATGGACTCCACCACGAGCCTAGAGCAAAAGTTTTGCCCAGGTCAGCCATTTTTATTCTCTCTACAGAGGAGTGATGTCTACTGGGAAAACTCAGGGGGGTCATTACATTTAAAGAGACACACACACCAAAACGGAGGGTTCTGAGAAAGCTGGTTTATACAGGGTCACAAACCTCCTCTGGTGCTTGATTCATGTTATATTTTGACCAAAGCACAGCACAGATGTTTCATTTAGACCACAGGGGACTGTTTGAAAAGGTGGAGAAGGAGGATAATATGTCCTCTTTAAAAGCTCAGCTCAAAACAAATTTTTTACTCAATCGTCTTCAAATTTCAATGCACAGCTCTGGATATGTTGTGTTACACTGTACATAATGTCACCTGTTCTTTCATTTTCATTGTCGTTGTTCTTGTATGTTACTTTCTAATGCTTTGCTTTTATCTACATGTGATGTTCAGCACTTTCGATCAACTGTGTTTGGTGTAAAGTGCTCTTTAAATAAAGTTCTTCTTCCTCAGTCTGCTGTTTCTGCTCTGCACCTACATGACGTGTCTTTAACCATCATGCATGTCCTTGACACTGTCGGGTATTAGGTAACAACTTGTTGAATATATTCTGACCCTGACGAGGAAATAGTTTGACCCATTCTCTGTGTTTGAGCAGCAGATGGCACCAGAGACCAGCCCAGATGTTTCATTTTCACTTGAACAGAGGGGCCGCAGTCTCCTTCAGTAATGCCTCAGTGTGCATGGTTTTAAACATGCAGTGTATTTCACTCATCATCCTGCAGCATGTTTATTTTAATCTTTTTTAAGGAGGCCTCTTAATTAGCTATCAGCAAAAGTGACAAACAGGAAGTGGAGGATTCGGTAAGGATGAGGATTCAAAATATATATCATGACAAACTGGAAAGATGTTTTTATTTTTCTCCCATCAGCAAGAAGCCAGCGGAGGTGACCCATGGCTAAAGGTCTTGCCACTAAAAATGGCTGTGGCGCTTTATTTTTAGACCTCTTGAGAAATTCACAGAGGACCAGAGCTAACCCCAAGGTGCTGCAGTGGCATCTCTGTGCCGTGCATTTTAAACAGGCAGGGGCGAGGGGGGGGAGAGGGGGTGAGGGGGGAGAAAGGGAACAACAGAGCAAGGGAAAAGAAGTTTGTCAGAGTTCATTAAGTATCAAGGGAACATCGCTGGAACTGGCAGTGTAAGCCGCGCCGGGGCCCTAGTGCCATTAATCACGACTGACAAGAAACCAGGGGCCGAGGGAGGAGGTGGTGCAGAGGAGGGGGTGAGGGAAGGAGGGAGGGGAGGGCAGCTCTGCCAGAGACTCTGCTAGTGATTATAGAACGCGGTCCAAGCAGTGCAGGGCCAGGGGTGTTGAAGGTAAAATACACCACAGCTTTATAAAGTTCAGGTATACCTTCCCACGGATCACACTCACATAATCACTGAGAGAGTGACACAACATGAAGCTTGAGTGCAGAGGCAGAGGAATGTTTTGGTTTAAAAAGAAAAGTGCAGTGCAGTGGATCTTTGTGTATTTCACCCTCTCTCCCCTTTCATTTATATGTGCTGCTGAGCCTCTGGCTTTAATAGCATGCAGAGGGAAAGAGAGTGGAAGTGCGGCAGGCCTCATATATCTCTGTCGGCCTGCCTTATTTTCTCCTCCTCACCCCCCAGAAATGTGGAGCGAGCTCGCCACACTGCTGCCACCCTGGAAGAAGAAATAAATGGGCGAGAGAAAGCGAGGGGGGGGGGGGGGGGGGGGGGGGGGGAGAGACAAGAAAAGGGGAGAGCTCGTGACTGGTGAAGATGGAGGCCTCTGTTAAGTGCTGTGCTTGAAAGCCCGTCCGGCCTCATTAGCTGTCAGTTGTAACAATACTGAGCTGGCAGCGAAGACTGCTCCCAGTCTCGGTGCCATAAATCACAGGCTGACAGGACCCTGACAGGGCTGGGAACCAACACACATGCAAGACTTGCTTTGCTCTCTGTCTCTACTGCTGTTCCCCTTTCTTTCTTTTCTCTCCTACTTTTTTTTCCACTGCTCATTTTTTCTCTTTCTTTATCGTCCCTTCACGCTCTCATTTGTCTGCGTCTTTGTCAGAAACGCTGCCTTGCTTTCTTTCTCTCTCTCTCTCTTTCATCTGTCCCACTCTCTCTCTCTTTTTCACAGCACATTGCAGCATGTCAACAGACATGTCCAGGACACATGTGCTCACAGGAACACACACTTACCTTTTTGCAGATTGTTGTTTTTAAGACGGCCCCGCATGATCAGTGTGTCTGACAGGCAGGTCTGGAAAAGTCCTAGACGAATGAGCTGTCTGCACGAGTAGGAGTATACCAGGCTTCAGATGGAGTATATAGATACAAACACAATGGTCTACTTCATCTAGTAGGTCGGATCTTTACTGTCTCAGACTTCTTGGTTGCAGTCTAGGATATTTTGAAATGAAATGATCTGTGATGAAGTGTCAGTGAGTGGCTCCTTCTTATAACCTTATTGTGTACCTTTATGTTAAAGCTGGAACGCAGGAGCTCTCAGTGTTGTAAGACCACACTCAAGACCACAATAACAGAGACCAAGACATACGCGAGACCGAGACATTTAGGTGATCGGGACCAAGTCGAGACCAAGACCAAGGCAGGGCCAAACCACAAACATCACAGAAAAATCATCATCTTGTGTGCAGGGGGCGTGTCACTCACTTAAACCCAAAACACCTGGAAGGTTACCGCGGTAACCGGGGGATAAAAATCAAACTATTGAAGTTATTTGTTCTTTTAAAAAATAAGTTTTCCTTCTAATCACAGTGGGATCGAGACTGAGTCAAGACCAGAGTCCATCAGAAGGAACTCAACTCAGAAGGAACTCAACTCAGAAGGAACTCAACTCGACTCCGGGGCCGAGACCTTCAAAAAGGTGTCTCGAGACCATGGACGAGTTCTAGAACTAAAACACTAGCTCTCAATAAAGAGGAGTTTTTATGTGGTCATTAAACAGACTTATCAGAATTAATAGTGATGCCTCTTTATGATTTACAACAAGCCTTTAGCTACGGTTTTATTGACATGAAAGCACCTTCTTCACATTCATTATGAGAAAACATTCAGAAAAACTCTTCTACCCCTAACCCGACATCATCTCCCCCCTTCATCTCTCTACCATTAAAAGTCTCTTTAAACAGCAGGCAGTGAAAAATCTGGACCATCACAACGCCGACCTCCACTTCAGACATTTCTCTGGTGTCACATTATGTTGCTGCTGACAGTCCAAACATCCCCTGTGCAGCTCCACATGTAAATGTGTCAGCGTATTTGCATGTGCAGGATGTTATGGTCTGTTTGTATCCATGAGGCCGTGCAGGGAGCTGCTGCAGCCGTCTGCCGGCATCCATTATGGTGACGCGTGATGATGTGTGTGACACGGCTGGAGGAGGAAGGAAGTGGAAGAAAGCAGGACTGTGGGTCATTAATCACTGGTCGCTGACACGTGAACACACACACACACACACACACAAACACACACACACACACACACGTAGTCATGTCGCTGAGGTTGCAGCTGGAATATATCCACCTGAACATGCATACAGTTTACAGTGTGTGTGTGTGTGTACATATATACACACACAGAATAAGCTCACAGCTGGGCTACATGTCTCACATTCTAGTGTGGTAGTACTTGAAATCTGTCTTTGTCTCAAGACCACTTTTTGAAGGTCTTGGTCTTGTCTCGGTCAAGACCACCACTGATCGGCTATTTTTCCACGTCATCACTGTGATTAAAATGGAAATGCCTCTTTGTTAAAAGAACAAATAACTTCAATTCATTCATGATTTGATTTTTATCCCCTGGTGTTACGGTCTAAGCGTGAGTGACACGCCCCCTACACACAAGTCGGTCTTGATCCCTTAATGTCTTGGTCTTGTCTCGATCTAGGAGCACTCTGGTCTCGGGTACGTCTTGGTCTCAATGAGTGTGGTCTTGACTACAACACTATCAGATTCTGTTGGCCTCCCTCTCCAAGCTCCCACAGTCCTCCAGAGATTGATGTTGCACCTTAATCCATCAGGACTCATCTGGATCTGGGAGAGCAGGGGGTCAGCTTGGGTTTGATTTTCTACTCTGAAGAGGGCTTAGCGGGATCTCTGTTGGTGACAGTTATCAGCAGTTTAACATCAGTGACTATGGCAGCTCACTGAATGCTTTTTAAATGTGTTTTCAAATATTTAGTAGGCTACAGTACGGCATCCAATTTAACCAACAGGGATGTTCATGCATGGCAGGATTCTATGATTTGGCGCGGCTGTGGCTCAGTTGGTAGAGTCGGTTGTCTCCCAGCTGGAAGGTCAGGGGTTCAATCCCCAGCTCCTGCATCCACATAACCGCAAGACTCTTGCACTTTCTGCTGACTCTTGCACTTTCTGCTTATTTGCACTTCTGATGAGATGCCAAACCTCATTTCGTTACTCTATACTTGTGTATGTGTAATGACAATAAAGTTGAATCTCATCTCATCTCATCTCATGTTGATGTGTCCTTGGGCAAGACACTTAAGATAAAATAATCCTTAATTTATCCCACAATGGGGAACTTTACAGTGTTACAGCAGCAAAGAGCAAAGATTGCAAACAAAAAGTGAACACAGTACAATTTAAATAAAAAAGAAAAAATAATAATGTACAAAAAAATAGATACTAAAAAATAGATAAAAAAAAAAAAAAATAGATCAGCTCTTGACAAAAGTGTAGTCCGTAATATTCAGTGTAACACAGACATGCACACAGTGCACATAAAGTGTAACATGTTATTGCACAGTGGTTTGATAAACATAATATAACATTATTATTGCACAAAGTCAGAGTGAATTGTCCAGTTATGTGTGTGTGTGTGTGTGTGTGTGTGTGTGTGTGTGTGTGTGTGTGTGTGTGTGTGTGTGTGTGTGTGTGTGTGTGTGTGTGTGTGTGTTTTGTGATCTAATGGGAGCAGGCTTGGTTAAACAGTCTGACTGCAGCAGGAAGGAAGGACCTGCACTATCTCTCCTTCTGACACCGCGAGTGGCGAAGCCTGCCGCTGAAGTAGCTGCCCAGAGCTGTTACAGTTCCATGCAGGGGGTGGGAAACGTTCTCCATCAGCGATGATAGCTTTGCCGTCATCCTTCTGTCTCCCACCACCTCAACAGGGTCCAGGGGGCAGCCCAGGACAGAGCTGGCCTTCTTCACCAGTTTGTTTAGTCTGTTCTTGTCTGCAGCCGTAGTGCTGCTGCTCCAGCAGACCACTCTGTACAGGATGGCTGATGCCACCACAGAGTCATAAAAAGTCCTCAGGAGTGCTCCCTGCAGAGAGTGTGGAGTCTCCTCAGCAGGTGAAGTCTGCTCTGGCCTTTCTTGTAGAGAGCTTGTGTGTTATCAGTCCAGTCCAGCTTATTGTTCAGGTGAACACCCAGGTACTTATAAGAGTCCACTATGTCAATGTCCTTTCCCTGGACGTTCACCGGTGTGGGAGAAGTGGGTCTGCGCCTGCGGAAGTCCACCACCAGCTCTTTGGTTTTGATCTGGAGGCAGTTCCACTGGCACCAGTCCACAAAGTCCAGGTTGAGTTCTCTGTACTCCCCCTCGTCCCCATCAGTGATGAGGCTGACAATGGCAGAGTCATCAGAGAACTTCTGCAGGTGGCAGTTAGGTGTCAGTTAGAAGTCTGCAGTGTACAGGGTGAAAAGGAAGGGAGCCAAGACAGTCCACTGTGGGGCCCCTGTGCTGCAGATGACCCCAAGAGTGTGCAAATGTGTATGAATGGATGAGTTAATACTGATGGACTCTTTACACAGCAGCCTCTACCATCAGTGTGTGAATGTGTATGAATGGATGAGTTAATACTGGTGGACTCTTTACACAGCAGCCTCTACCATCAGTGTGTGAATGTGTATGAATGGATGAGTTAATACTGATGGTCTCTTTACTCAGCAGCCTCTACCATCAGTGTGTGAATGTGTAGGTGTGACCTGCGGTGTAAAAGAGCTTTGAGGAGTTAGAAGACTAGAAAAGAAATATACAAGCTCAAGTCTATTTATCAATCAACTTCACTGTCTTTCTACAGTAATGATCACGATAAGAAAGCACTTTTTTCTCTATTTTTTGGATCAACCAATCACAGCTTTTGAAAAAAAAAGTGTCATACCTAGCAATGGGGTTGACTCACTCAGATAACTAAAGCTAACTAAAGAGCGCTAACATTAGCCTGCTAACACAACAATTTAGCGGAGGCTTCAGAATAGCGGAGGTGTCTCCAAACAGCAATTTGTTTTGGTTTCATGCTGGTGCTCAAAAAGTTGCACATCCTTTAAAGATTTAAAATATTATTATTCAAAAATCTAATTCTGTGAAACTGACACTAAAGTCCAATGAATAAAAAAATCAAATCACTGCACTTATAAGGGTTTTTTACTACAGTTAGTCAGATATTGCGACTTATCGTTAAGTAATTGTCTCGTATGGAATATCGCAGAATCTGTCCCACCCCTGTTATGTTCACGTCTTTATGGACTGACAGAGTAACTGGAGCAGTGCATGGGCCCGGGTCTGCTCAGCCCAAACGTTGCAGCAGAGTATACGTACAGTGTGCTGTGTGTGCTGAGCTGTGGGGGTGTGGGAAAGTGATCACAGTGGATTCAGAGGAAGCGGAGGAAGAATGAGGAAATTGCAGACAGATAGGGCTAATGGTTGTGGTGAGGGAAGAGGTTGTAGGGCCAACAGCTGCTCTCCATCCATCTGGAGCGGCCTGGACTATCTGACTGGAGTGCTGCACACTGACGTATTCACAGACTGGAGAGGAGGGCTCTGGAACTTTCCATTGCGCATGGTTGGTCAGTATTAGCAATAAATCCAGTTCCCTTGAAGGCCAAGTTTATAAAGTGGATGCAATCCATGTCCATGCAATCTCTGCTACTCATTGTGTTTGAGTTATATGTTGAAAGTTTCAGCTTCTGTACTGTTGATTGTCTGTGCTTTTCTTTCTGGTGTATTTCACAAAGAAATTAAAAGTATCAATTCAAAGACTTTCCAATCGATCAACAACATTGTGCTTGTTTCCCCCTCATCCAGACAGTAAATTGAGGAAGCAAAGCTAAGTTTAGATTCTGGTCCTGAATGCTCTGGATTTGTTTGGCCCAGAGAAGGGAGGCGGTTTTAAGGCACCCCCACACGGCCGTTTTGGACGCCCCTCGGTTTGTCAGATATGAGAGCAGTTATCAGGTCAAACCAACAGGTGTTGCAGCGATGGAAGCGGGCAAGAGAAGTGGTTCAGATAGAAGTGATTGTACCCGACCTAAAAAGCCTCTGCATGTTTCTAATAAGCTCCACGAGCAGAAACGTGCTCAAACTAGGATCAATATTGGAGATGTTTTTAAAAAACTGGAGAGAGGTTAGAACACAGAAAGGTTTACAGACCCATGCAGAGCTGGATAAACACTGAAGCTTCAGAGTCCACCACATGGTGACCTGTGTGAGCATCGACTCTAGAGAGGGGTGGGGGGTTGGGGGGGGGACAGCTCTCTACAATGTTTAGAATTTAGACTGCAGTACCCATTTTAAACACTAGGGGTCAGAGTTACTTTGAATATATCAGGCTTGATCCATAAGTTAATGGGGCTACTTGCTAGGAGTTAGTAAGTGCACAGCATGGTAGGGTAAGGTTAGATTTTTTAGGCCTGATCTACACTTTAAGCTCAAGTCTTATTTTGTGTTTTTTTGTACATTGACGAAAGTTGCTTCTCTTGCAAAAACCTCTATGATTTTTACTGTAAAGGTCACATATCCTCCTCCTCTTCAGTTTAAATAAGTCTCAGAGCTCCTCAAAACATGTGTGTGACGTTTCTTGTTCTAAATCCACCCTGATCCTTTATTTGATCATGCCTATAAACCCCTCTATTTCAGCCCTGCTCAGAACAGGCTGTTTCTGTGTCTGTACCTGTAAATATGTAAATGAGCTGTGTCTGACCACGCCCCCTCTCTGAAAGGGCTTGGGTGTCCCGGTCTTTCTCGCTCCATGTTCTATTTTTTACAGTGAGAAGGCAGACTCAGAGGGCAGAACAAACACCTAGCTGTGGGAGTGTCACCCACCTGGGGGAGAGGTTACTGCCCTTTGTGATGTCATGAAGGGAATATTTCCAAACGGCCTGTTTGAGCACACATTTTCTGAAAAGTGGAGCAGGCAAAAGATGGAGAGGATAGACTTTTCTCATCATTGGTGGGTTTGTAGATAGACTAGGGACACATATTAGTTTAAGAGAAACTGTGTAACCTTTACACTTAATGCTAAGCTAAGCTAAAAGCGCTACTTTCTGTAAGCACACAGAAACAGCATAAAAGTGCATCAATGGATCCTGTACTCTTTCTGACAGTGAAAAAACAAATAAATATATTTCCTCACATGTCAAACTGCTCCGATTTAGACATCATGTTCATTTAAAAAACACGCCATGACTCCATGCTGTTTTTGTGGAACCCTAACTGATGATTGATTTTCCCTGTAAAGAGGTTCTGTTAGGATATTAAATCTACAACAGCGTCCAGATAAACATCAGCGCCGGTTGAGCAACAAGAGAAATATTGTTCATTCTGTTCCAATCTCATCCGTGAGGAGGGGTGTTGGTGAGTGACAAATGAAAGCCTAAGTACTTCTGGACAGCTGTTTGATTTATTCCGGATGAATCATCGATTCCCGCTGTTGATGTTCAATCAAGGAGCCATAAAATATAAAAAAGGCGACTCGGCTAACCTTCTCTGTGGTGTGTAGCTGGTTTGTCCGAGACTGAAAGCTGATGAGGAGAAACTTTCTCACTGCTCTCCTCTGTTGCCTGATCCCTGCACGACTCCGCTGGTCATGTGGCCCAACACGCCCTTACGCCGCCACACATACATGCTTGTGCACACAGAGTGAGACATGCACGCACACACGCGTACGATCGCGCACGAATGTTCCCACACACACCCCTGTAACCTCGCTCTGGTCTCACACTGCAGGCCTGCCATAAATCAATGGGCAGGATCGTGTCTGCCAGTTAGACTAAACAAGAGCATTTGTGAGGATTTGCTCTCGCTCATTAATCATCTTGACAGCTTGAAAAACACATTTCCCCTTTAATGACTGTATTTGGATAATCAGCTCTGTTTCCCTTCCCGCCCCTCTCCCTGGCTCGCCCTCAAATCCCCTCCCCGTTTTTTTTTTTTTTTACCCCTAACACCACGATATGCATGTGAGGGGAGGAGAAGGTGGAGGAGGGACTGTAGAGGTGAGGGCGTCTCAACGTCTTAAAGTAAAAATAATCACGCGCTGCCTGTGGAAAAACTTTTTTTTTTCACCCTCCCTCAACAAACCGCAGGGCGTCTGCTAATACAAGCCTGTGTGTGTGTGTGTGTGTGTGTGTGTGTGTGTGTGTGTGTGTGTGTGTGAGCGCACACTCTGACACGGACACAGAGCTGCTAAATGAAACACAGAGAGCTCATGGAAGGTGCACGACCACTGACGTGAACCATGACGGGCTTAATGTGGAAAGGTCATCAGGAATGTGTGAAAACGTGTGTCGGGGGAATAATAGTCGACTTGATGAGGAACTCAAGGAGTTTATTTAAGATCTGAAACAGGATTTAAGAGATTTAGAGCCAATAGGAGGAGGGAGGATTGACGTTTATTCACCTGTGATCGCTGCACGACCATAGACTGTCTGCACGCCACCTCTATCATCTCTGTGCTCTAATGAACCTGCTGCATTATGTTTCCTGTTCTCCAGTATGTTCTTCTCCACTCTTTAGTTCACATTGAGATTCTCTTCAACTACACGTAGCATTGATAGACAGACACATATTCTCACTATAGCGTCGTATAGAGGACTCTGTTGCTTTGTCCACTACTTCAGCGTCTTCTTTTTTGTCACATCACGTCTTACCTCAGGAGACCCCCCCTCCTGTCTGACAGGGATAGTCTCCCGCTGTGAAGAGCATATGTAAACAACCAGGTCAGGAGAATATCCGGAGTAGTCCTCCTTAAAATATCTAGATATTATCTGGAGTGCAAGGACACATCGGACATGTGGGTGCAGGAACTTGGGATCAAAAGCCCAACTCTACCACTGAGCCTTTAATGACTGTCCTGGTATCCATAACTTTCTTCTTGTTGCCTTTGTGCTTCATGTCCATGTCAACATTTCTGCTGTGTCTCCTTTTACGTGTTTTAGATCATTCAAATAACTCTGGGTGTTTATTATGTTCTGGGGGCTTTTACATTGAAATTTAAATAAGCAAATAATAAGAATAAACTAAATTCAAATGAAATGAACATACTGGATTGAGCTAATCGATGAACATATCCAGTTTACCCAGTTATTCCGAGCTTTACAGCGGGCTCGACGTGCCGAGAAACATCACAACATGTTTATTTAGTGAATGTATCATGTGTGCAGATGAGTCCTAGTGTATACAACAACTGTGTGCATGGGCTGGGCTCCTGCATGGTGTTGACATGCGGGATAATGTATCTGTTTGAACAGTTGTGACTCAGCTATGTCTGAATACCGCACAGCTGAGTGATGGTTACACACACACACACACACATGCACGCACACACTGAAGTCACACTCTCCTGGCCAGCACTCAGCTATGAAACATCTCAACTGTGCTCAGTGACTGAATCCTTGGCACCACATTTCATTTTTCTGTGTCTGTAAATCATATTTTTAAGATTGCATGAGATAAATACAAACTTTTAAGAACACATTTTCAAAACTGAAATGTACAGCTAATAGCAGGGTTTGTAATTTTCTAAAAACTAGCATGATTTTGAAAGTAGCATTCCCGCACTGCTCCGTCTGCACCCCCCCCCCCCCCTGTGCTCCCTCATAAGCCACACCCCCTCACTTACATGCACGAGCGCCGTTCCTCCAGAAGTGGACCTCAGCTCATCTCTTGCATTGCATACGTCGTCTCATGTCTCATTCAACGGTAAGTAAACTCACAGTATAAACTCCTAAAGTCATCAGTGACGCTCTTTGAGTGTGAGCTAGAGCACACAAGAGGTAGAGAACGAGCAGGGAGACAGGGAGGCTGTTGAAAGATCAGAAAGAGTTATCCAATTGTTGAATTTGTTTGTTCTTTTTCTTTTATCATTTAATTCATATGTCATATAGTCAGAACTACTTTTTTTGCTTTGAACATATGAACTCGTAGGTGTATGGCGTTTCTGGGAATCTGCCTGGTTCACGGTCTTCGAGCTAAAACCACATATGAACCTGGTATCACCTGTGGATGTATCACGTTTCTGTGAATCTGCATTGTTGAGGTTTTACAGAATCTTGAAAAAAAAATAGACTTTTTGGCTATAAAAACGCTGTGGAAAAGCTGATCGAGGCTCTTTTTTACTTTTCCTAAAGGACTCCACGTCACTCTGACTTTTAAATCCCCGTTTTGGGACTTACTCTCTGAGACCGAGATCTTTTAAAACCTTAAGTGTCTACACTCTCTTTAATTTGTATTTTCCATTTTTATATTTTTACTTTTACTGTTTTGTATTTGAATTTTGAATATCTTTTGAAGTTTTTTCAATACATTTTCTGAAACTTTTTGAAACCATTTTTCTGACTGAAATAATTCACACCACAACGACCTGAGTCTCTCTTAAGGATGCCGCGTGAACCTCGGGAGGTAAGCATGAGCAGTCACACCACGGCACACTTCTACTGACTTTTACTACACACCTCATACACACCTAGCATCCGAGTGAGGAGAGTTGCAGTTAATCCCTCTCTGTAGGTGCGAATCAAGGATAATACTTGAATCTAATTATTCTAGAAATGAATGTTAGGCAGATAATCCTAGGGCTATGTGGTTATATAGTCCTCTCTCCTCCAAAGGGTGTTAGCGGAGTAATTTTACATAGCTCCAGGTACTAGGAAAGAGTAGACTAGCAGCTGGTAGGGAGCGAGCTCTCACATAGTTCTAGGAAAGAGTAGACTAGTTCATTAATGGGTGGTGAGCTTCCGTTAGCTATAAGTTATTCACCTCGTTATGCATGTTCAGGACATGTTACAAGGCCTGTGATTGGTTCATCAGATTGGTACCTCATGGCAGACATTGGTCAAAGTTTTTACAGACTTACAACTGATACAGATGACAGATTTTCTTCGTTCCTTTTTCAGAGAACTTGAGTTATTAATTTCTGTCAGGACCTAAAGACAATTTCAACCAAAATCTGAAAAAGTGTATCTGAAGAAAATTACCAACCCTGACTTTAAGAGCAACTCATAAACAGAAACATGTCCAGGTTTGTGGCTGCTTTACTTCCGTCTATCTGTTCTCAGGAAGTAAAGTCTGCCTTAATGGGGCTGTAATAATGCTGTCAGAAAAGTGAAGCGGCTAATATTTAAGTGTGCATTAACTGTGTATCCTGGCCAGCAGAGCACTGAACACGATGAGTGCAATCATCATAATCGCAACCTCTGAGTCCTGATGCTCGTCCAAAGGAGTCATAAAAACAGACCAGGGCTTGTGATGCTCCGAGTGTGTACATTTTGACCACAGGCTGTCCCAGAGAGGAAGATGAAACCGAGGTGTCAATCAGAGCGTGAATCACGACCATCACAGCTGCCCTCCTGCCTCTGCCAAGGCACGTTCATCAGCCAACGCTCGTGATATCTTCCCCGGCGATCTCCCAGCACCACAGCAAAATGGAATCCAGCTGGACGCGCGGTCCAAGCAGCTATTAGCAGTGCCTGTTCTGTAACTGAAACGCTCATTTCACCACTGCTGGTTAGGGAGGGTTACGTTCATTAACAGGGCTCGCTCACACCACGGGAACTTCGGAGAGACCACAGCAGCTCCATGTCGAGGCCCACTGAGGTTTGTCAAGGTCAATCAAATGCTCCATTTTCCTTTGCAACCAAAAACAAAAACAAATGGCAGATTTATGAAATTATTCAGATTTCAGTTGCACGACGATGTTCTGTAATAACTTTAATTAAGTTTAGTCTCCCCTACAAAGCCCTTACACACACACACACACACACACACCTGAGGGCTCACCATAACACAAGACCCCTTTCACCCACTCAACCCACTCTTTTCTTTGATGCCATCAGGTCAGAGATCCGGGGACCCAGACCTGAAAGAGGACACGCTTTAAAAACGGCTTTGTTCACTCGCCTATCGAAGCTCTTCACACCTTCCTCGCTGACTGACTGCTTTAATTACTGTTATGGTTTTTATGTGTTACATGTTTTTAAATGTGTAGACCTGTGCAAGGCTGCCCAAAGGGGGGATAAAGGGAAACGCTTTCTGGGACCCAGTCACAAAATATTTTTTTTGGTACTGTTACCGAGCTAAGCGGGCCCGGTGACCTTCACTGTTAGGGAAGTTATGTCGTAATCGGTATAGCCACTCTGCTACAAAGGCTGATGGGAGCCAGGCAGAGGGAGCTAATGTTAGCCAGGAGGCTAGTGCTAACAGTAGGCTACTGATCGTATATGTTAATTGGAATCGTATCCTGGGACTTTTTGACTCACTTTATTTGTGGGCGGGGCTTAACCCGTGAACCAACTGTGCAAGGCTGTGACGACGAATATGAAGTAGCTCAAGTCTAAAGGAGAGTCTGACAATAAACACATTCAAGTGTATCATTATCAGCTGGCATTTCAGATGTGTTGTAGTGGTTGTTTGGGTTGTATGAAAACTGCCCACTACAGCTTTGATTCCATCCCTAACAGACAGTATTCACAAGTATGAGGTCAAGTTTACTTTGCTGATGCATAGCTAGCTTAGCTTATCATGCTAACAGCTGCTAACAGCCGCTGCGTAACGACAGGTAGGTAGCTAGCTATACTGAAAATGAACTCAGCGTTTCCCAAAGAGCTTCAGGAGAGTTACAGCTTCCTTCCAAAAGTTCCAGCCAATGAATTTGCTGTGTTTTGCACACCGCAAGTGTCTGTTTTCAGTCGCCCACAGTGGAAATTTCAAAATTTTAAGGCTATTAAATATAGATATTAAAATGAGCGAAAATAAACGGTGGGTTCCGGGCTGGAGGTTGCTCTGTTACGATCTACTTCAGTGAAGTTTAAAATTACGTTGCCAACGAATTTTAAAGGAGCTGCTCAGGAGTAAACCTTTACCGACCACATTGTGTGATCAGTGCAGGAGTCTGTGGATCAATAAATTTGGGTTTGTGGTCAAATTAAAGTGTTCCGATTTGGAGGTTTAAAAATATGGTCACCCTACGTTATGTTTGCAAATAAAATAAGAAAATGCTGAAACAAGTTTTCAAAGTACATAAAACTGTTCTTTAAGTTCTCATTATCTTCTAATTACAGTGATCAAGGGGAATTACTCGACTTGAAATTGCGGTATGACGTTGTTATGAGTAGAAAAACCTGGACGTCCTCAAAGCGGCTGTTCTAGTTTATACGGCGAGCGTTACAGCACGGCTGACTGCGGCTGTGAATGAGAGGGGGGAGCTGAAGCAGGCATGAAAAACAGTCAGTCACTCAGGGTTTGTGTGGAGAAAGAAAGCAGAAAGTGTGTGACAGCCCCCGATGAGCGATGTGTTCACGCCATCGTGGGCTGCTCCAACACTGCGGTCACTGTTGGACGCCCGAAGGCTCTGCATTGTGTCCTGATGTTAAACACAGGGGTGGTAGTCATGGAGCCGAGGTTAATGTTTTTGTTCTGGAGACACAGAGAGTGAGTGAGTGGGAGAGAGAGAGAGAGAAGGAGAGAGAGAGTGAGTGAGTGGGAGAGAGAGTCTGAGTAGCCTCCCCCTCTCTCTCTCTCTCTCTCTCTCTCTCTCTCTCTCCCCCCCCCTCTCTCTCTCTCCCTCTCTCTCTCCCTCTCTCTCTCTCTCTCTCCCTCTCTCCCCCCCCCCCTCTCTCTCTCTCTCTCTCTCTCTCTCTGTCCTAGCTGTCAGCGGGGACGGTGAGCCGGGGTAGAGCTGGCGTCTAATTGAAGAGCAGCTCCACACCCTGTCGTCATTAATCACCCGGCCTGTCAGCCGCCTGCTCAGAACCTCACAGTGACACTCTGCACCGTCTCAGCGCTGACGCACACGGGGGGAAATATTAGTCCCTCCATCACCGTCACTATTCCTACTGATATAAACGACTGCTTCTTTTACTTTAGAACGCCAGCGCTGTCACTGGACACTAATGGTGACTCTTAACCCTCACGTTCCCACAAGTCAGAATGAGATTCAGAATCACGACTGGAGGGGATGGAAGGGGATTCATTTGGAAGTATTTTTGCAGAGCCAAAGTTTAAAGTTTAAAGAAAGACAGCTAGTGACGCGAGGGGGGGGATCGTACTGCTGCTGCACAATGCATGCTGGTACATGTATGCACAGCTCGCTCCACATCCACACGCTGGGGCTGTCTCAGTGTAGCATGTACAGAATGTTTACGTAGGATAATATTCAAATGAATTGGATTGGGGAAGAAAGATGGGGAACATCCCCTTCCAAGACAAAACACAGCCTATAGGGTAAATGTTTAACTGGTGGAAACATTTTTTTTTGTTGTTTTTAACACTGTAAATATGGCCGGATAAATAAAATGTTAAATACAGAGCTTTTAAAATTGCGACCAAATAGATTTTCTTTTTATTACAGATAGAGGCCGAGCAAATGTGATGCTAAGCTAGGCTAAAGTGCTAAAATATAGATTTCAACACCAATAGGCTGATTGGCACTACGATGGGAAGTGTGGTCTTTTGCACTGCCCTGCACCTATAGGTGATTTATAACTACCTCCTTTTCTAAGTTACCGACTCTACCACTGACAGGGTTAAGTGTCTTGCCCAAGGACACATCGGACATGAGGCTGCAGGAGCTGGGGATCAACCCCCCGACCTTCAAGTTGAGAGACGACCGACTCTACCGCTGAACCACAGCTGCCCCAATCACATGCAGTGACGAAGTGTAAGAAGGTCAAACAGAATCACAAAAAGTTGCTGACCTAGTTTTTAATGTTGATAAGAAATTAAAGACAGAAAAGTTGTTCCTGCTGTTACTAACATGACACTCTAAGGTTGTGTATAAATAATTTTGAGATGCTCATTTTTGTACTTTGAAAAATCAAATAAGAGAGAGAGGATGGAGGATGGATGAAAAATATGAAACAATAATCTTTAAGCTGATGAAGATAAATAAATAAAACATGTTGAATAAAGATCAAACCGATAGCCTGGCGGTTATGCTGCTCCATGTACAGAGAGGCTGTAGTCTTCGTCCCAGCAGCCATGGTGGGTTTGAGTCCAACCTCAGCTCTTTGCCCCATGTCACCCCCTGCTCTCTCCTCCCTCTACTTCCTGTCAGCTGCTGTGTCTGATGAAGGCAAAAAGGCCCCAAAAATAACCAAAAATGCCCCAAAAATGTGTCGTTTCTTACAGAAGTGACTTAAAGTTGAAAAATGGTCATTTAATGAACAGGGAGTGTTTATGTGGCGCCGCTGGCCTGGTGGTTGGTTTGGGCGCCCCCATGTACGGAACCTATGGTCCTGGAATAGGGCGGCCTGGGTTCAAGCCCGGCCTGTATGTCTCTCCATGATTTCAGACTCTGCCCACTCTCCTGTCTCTCTCAAATAAATGCATGATAATAAAAGGAGCTACGAAAAAAAATATTTAGGGGATGCTGTTAGCTTGGTGGTTGTTGCGTGTGCGCCACATGTACGGAGGCTGTGGTCCTCTGGGCGGGCAGCCCAAATTCATGTCGTTCCCCATTCTCTCTCTCGCTCTTTCTCGCCCTGATTTCACTGTCCACTGTCTGCGCGCCCACTGGAAGTGGGTTGCCCGGATTCGGGTCTTTCTCCCTGATTTCTAACTCTGTCCGCTGTCCTGTCTCTCTCAGATAAATGCATAATGCTAATTTTTAAAAAGCTATAAAATAAATCTTTTAAAATGGGGAGTTTCAAACAGCTGATCAGAAATATTTGATATGATTATGTTCAAAACTGCGACAACATATAAAAACAGAACTCACAGACTGAGAGTTCAGACCTCATGTGTGTAGACAAAGGACACATAGTTACACACACACACGGGGGCGACACAAATGGAGTGTGTGGGTGTTGACTCAGCTGCGAGAGTGTGTGGGGGGAAGGAGATAGATGGAGGAGATTGATGAGTGCGGGGAAGGGGGAGAAACAGTGAGGCATTTGATGAACGAGTGTAAACTGGCAACAGTGGAATTAATTCAACCCCCCCCCCCCCCTGACAAGATTGAAAGTTCTCCCCTCAGCGTGACCTCCTCCAAGGGTGAATCATCCTCGCCTTCAAGCCAACGTAACCACTTCTTTATCTGCGGCATCCCCAGCTCCACATTTATACACATCAAAACATGAGCTCCTCTTACTCAGACTTTCACCTGCACTTCACCAACTCGCCTTTAGGGGGCAACACAATCCAGGGAATCTCTGGAACAAGTCACAAAGGAAACATGTTGCACCTTAAATATAAATGTGAAATGCTAAACCCTTGTACCCTATTTTCTCCTTTAAAAGGAGGCGATGCAAGAGTACGTTTGTTTAGCTCCAGTGTCTAAAGAAAAATAAATAAGTGGAGCGTCCCAGAGAGCGTCCCAGAGCAGTGATCAGGGCGCCGTGACCTTGCTGAAGTGGCAGGGGCTGGAAGTGGTTTGGGGAGGGTCATCCATTTTGTTAATGGTCCTGTCAAGTGACACCTGTGCTCGCCTTTCCCCCTGTCTGGAGTGCTAATGAACCGCGAGAGCAGAGGAGTCTGGGAGTCGGGGTCAATAGCCGCCTTGGAGACTACAGCCTCTTTGCTTTATGCCACCTACGCCCTGTCAGCTAAACAGAGTGGAGAGACATTAGCAGAGCCCGGACACTCTAATGGCAGCCGTGCGGCTTGAAGATAAACCGACTCCTTCTCTTTGAATTAGTATCTAACGGCGCTGAGTCCAGAACGCTGACTTCAGTTTAAACCGCAGCGAGAGAAAATAGCTCTGCACATCAGGACCTCCATGTTTGTGGTTCCTGTAAGAGAGCCAGCGTTCCTCAGGGAGGGGTGTCAGGACTTTGAT
The DNA here is from genome assembly GCF_963930695.1 of Labrus bergylta. Classification (NCBI taxonomy): domain Eukaryota; kingdom Metazoa; phylum Chordata; class Actinopteri; order Labriformes; family Labridae; genus Labrus; species Labrus bergylta. The sequence goes on along the minus strand of NC_089196.1, from coordinate 2,044,677 downwards.
GAATATTTCTCTATTAACCGCCTCCCATTGTCAGCTCTCTGGCCTTTTGTGTTTGCGGGGCCAATCCGTCATGGCTGTGAAAAGATCCTGGGTGGACACCTCCCTCAGGTCATTATTGAAGTCCCAGTGACCCAGTGGCCACTCCACACCGCCTGTCCACTCTGCTGAGGAGGCGGGTTTTTCAGGCCTCACAAACACGAATCAGCAATTAAAAAGCTGCACTCGCAACAACAAAAGCGATGTGAGTGATGGGGAGATGGAGGTCCTCAGAGACCAGCTAACGGGGCTAATGTGACCCGGCGTGCCCTCTCTGGGACCCGCCCTGTCAACTGATATGAGCCATGAAATATTACACACAGCCACATCCAGCGTGGCTCTAACGGCCCTAATGATGGATGGATCCAGTGTGATGGAGCTTCATTCAATCAATCCTCCCGAGCGTGTGACAAAAAGCTCCCAAAACATGTTATAAAAAAGAAAGGATAGACGAGTTAAAATGCAATCAAGTGTCATTTATTTAACAAAATAAGACTTTTTTCCTATTGGTTGGATAGCACAGCCATCAGTAATTATTTCATTTATGTCATTTTTTTTTCTTCTTCTTATCTTTGTACCATTTGCAGGGGCTTGAACCCCCCAAAAAAGCAAGCTTGGAAAAATATTACATCTTTGCATATTTACAAATAAAAATAACGGCATCGTTCAAAATCATTCTCGAAGGGACATGCAACTCTCCAGAGTCTGAACAAGACGAAGAAAAAAAAAAAATTCAAAAAAGTCCCCAGAATAAAAGTCTCACAGTCCGTCTTCTTCTTGGTGCAAGGTTTTTATTTTTAGAGCGTTTGATAGGCATACTGTTTCATATACTTTAAATCATTCTTTTCACTTTGAATAACTCTCAACAATTTATTTGGACAGGAAGATCCCCCCCCCCAGAGTCGAATACCAAGCGCTTGAGTGAAAAATAAATACAGACTTTCAGTTCTGGGAGACAGAGATAAAAGAAAAAACAAAAAAACAAAAGTCAAGTCGTAATAATCCCACACTTCCATCATTTTCAAGCTCTCTGTCTCCTCACCGTCTTTAAAGTCTGTTGGTTTCTGTGCTGAAAGATTATCCATCACAGGGTCTCTGCTGCTGCGGCGCCAGTCACAATCCTGAGGCTAACAGGTGGTACTCCTGGCAGGCGGGGGCCAAGCAGGCAAGATGCCCGGTAAACTAGTGATGACCCCAATTTAAAGAATCCATCTTCAGGACGGCTTCTGGAGAGTACGAGTCTGTGGTGTCAACACTTATTTCTAATATCACTGGTATCCGAGCGCGGAGGCCGAGCCCAGTCTCTGGCTATAGAGGGCGTAGGGGGAGTAGTAGGCGGAGGAGGAGGGGAGGGAGGGCATTGGTAGTCCGTGGGCTCCGGGCAGGTGGGACTTGCTGTACGGGTGGTAGCGAGCCAGGCTGAGGCCGGGAGAGCCTCGGAGGGAGAAGGAGCTCGGCAGGGCGCCCGGGCTGCCGGGCGGGGCCAGGTGGAGGTGACAGGACGCCGAGGATGAAACCGATGAAGGGTAGGCCGACAACAGCTTGCTGTCCACCATCCCGGACAGCGAGGTGTGGGTGCGCAGGTGGGCCAGCAGCTCCTCCGATGTGGCAAAACGTTTGTCGCAGGGACCGCCGACCGACACCCAGTTACAGGCGTGAGGCTGCGGCTCGTTGGGGAGCATGAACCCGTAGGTGTAGAGCGGGTGTGACAGGGAAGGGGTGCTGCTGGAGGACAAGGCGCTGGAGTGCAGGGAGTGGAGGTGGTGGGATGGGTAGACCAGGGGGAAACCGGACTTGAGGGAGTTGGGATCATGGACGCAGGTGGAGCAGTTACTCCCTCCTAAGTGGGGCGCGTTGTGGTAAGTCAGACAGTACGGGTCCCGACACAAACCCTGCATCAGGGACGGGGGGGAAGCTCCCGCGAGGGGGCTGGAGCTGGGGTGCTTCCCTGGAAGTCCTAACCCCAGACCAGACTTGGCGTGATCCAAGCTGTGAACAAACTGGGAGGGGTAGCCGGCATAGGCCCCCACGATGGAACCGTGGTAGCCCATGGTGGCAGGAGGCAAGGGGAAGACGGAATGTCCCGGTTTGAAAGGCGAGACGGGGGCGATGTGCCCAGAGCTCAGGCTCGACTGTGAGGACGCCTGCGGGTCGGCTTTGCTGTCGGGCCGGGGGCTGCTCGCTGAGCTGGCGTTGCTGGAGTTGGAGCTGGCCCGGATGTGGCTCGAGTTGGCTAACTGAGCACCATCCATACTTGATTTAGCCGCCGTGTCTGAGTCTTTTTTACCGCTACTGTCTGAGCCGGTCTGCTCTGAGTTCCCGGATTTGTTGTTGTCCGTGTGCAGGGTCTGGGCGTGTGGCAGGGGCTGCGTGGAGGGGGAATGGCTTTGTCTGTGCGGCTGACTCTGAGCGTGCAGGGGAGGAGAGCTGGAGCTGGGCGACCGGGAATGGGGAGGAAAGGACGGACATGAAGCAGCGGCGCTACTGCTGGAGCTTCCATTTGGCAACCTGAACCCTACTTTATCCAAAGGCCCCTTTGTTGAGGAAACGTCCTTACGACCTCCGTCGCCCGGAGACTTGGAGTAAGGCTTGAAGCTGGACTTGTCATCCTGGGAATGGTGCTGCTCTCCGGACTTGGAAGACCGGCTGGACGACTCCTTGTCTGCCAGACCGCCAGAGGAGAGAGAGGCCAGCTTGGAGGAGGAGGACGGGTCGGGTTTGCCAATTTGAGAGCATGTCTGAGCCAGCAGGGCCAAAGGACTCTTCTTGGCATCCAGCTGGGAGAGAAAAAAAAACAGCAAAAAGGTGAGCAAAGTGCATTTACGTAGATTTAATTTCAACATCCACAGACATATCCACTATGATTAAAGTATTTAAAAAATAAATAAGTAACAACCACTTCTTTTACTGCCAAACAAAACTCTTAGAATAGTTTTAATAACTTATTTTGTCCCCATCAGTCACGAGTGACGTTTCTTTATCCGACACAAAAAGAAAGTAAAGATGTGAAGTGAAAGAAAGAACATTCGGAAAGACCTTTTTAGGACATTTTAGAATAAATAAATATGTTTAATCTTGTTGTATAAAATAGTTCACTGAAATAATTACTTTCCGCATTTCCGGACTCGGACTCGGCGAACTTGCCATTACGTCGTTGTGCGTAAAATGGCGCAAATGCCGTTTTCCCCCTGAATAATTCGCAGCCACTTCAACAGCATGCTTATTGTCTGATTCATATTTGGTAGATAAACATCTTCAGAAGATACCAAACAAATGTTGGACAACATAACAGATATCTGAGAATGACTTACTTCGATGCTGACTGGCGCGGACGTGAGGGGTTGGAGATACTCCGGGTGCAGCAAGTGGCCGCTGTGCGCCGTCAACATCTTTAAGATCCGAATGGGAAGCCTTTTCTCCTGGCGTGAGGGATCCGCGGGAGCGGGACTAGATGTGGCTGTGGAAACGGAAGGTCTCGCCGCTCCGACGCGGTGCAGATCCCCGCTTTGGCTGTCGGCGCTGCGCTCTTGGGACTGGCTGCGTAAAAGCGGTTCAGTTCCAATAGGGGGATCTCTCATCTGGATCGGGGCTCGATGTGGGACGGCGGCATGTAACGAGCAGACGCTGGGTTGAAAATCATTCACCAGCACGGGTCATGATGATCGCTTCAGTAGTGTGGTAATCCAAAGATCATGTGCGCAATGCGCTCCAAGCGACCAATAAGACTGTTTTTAAAGACGGACAAAATGTCATCCTGTGTCGAGCTCTTCAGGATCAGCCGCTAATTAATCCTTAATATTCCTTTAAGAAGAGGAAAAGAGGGAAAAACGAACAACGCAGAAGTCACTTCTCTTCAAAACACGGAGCAAGTGGACGCTATTTCCCCGCAGAGGTTTTGTGCGTGACAGTCCTCCGCCGTGTGTATGTGTGTGTGTCTCTCTCGCTCTCTCTCTCTCTTTCTCTGCTGCAGCAACCTCACGGTGCCTTACTTCTCCCACATACTAACAACGTGAGGGAGGGACTTCAAAGCAACGAGCCGCTGTCCAATCACAAGTAACCGCATTCAGAGGGCAGGGGCGGGACGATGTAAAGGTGGGCGTGATTTAGTCTGCAGGCCTCACCCACATACCCGGGCTGTGATGTACGGGTTGGCAATGTGTGTCACTCACTGACCTTCAGGGAAAAAACTAACTGAACATAAAAAAAAGTAAAAACTGTGACACAGATTCCATGAAACACGATGACAAACAAACACTTTCTAGATATTAAACATGTCCTCCCATTTCTGCTCATTTGTTGGCATCACATTTTTACTGGTTTTGTTGATGACTACATTGAATTAAAGCAAAATCACTCAATTCAATTTTGCAGATAAAAGTAAATTGACATAATGGAACTTCATGTATTTCACTGTGATGGTGAACGCCGTCTTGTTTGAACGTTTGCAGACACACACTCCAGTAACACAGCGACACAAAAATACAACTTTCAGTGTAGTAGTAGAACAGAGAAGCACAAAGGAGGCGCCCAGTAACTTAATTTGATTTTTCCATGAAGAACAATAAGCGCTGCTTCAGTTTATGGGGAATTCCACCCTGGTTTGAAGCTAGGCTAAATTCAGTCTGTCTCAGATCACTGATTACTTAAAGGAAAGCAGAAGGAGCCTCTCTCCTGAGCTCTGATAGGTAAACTTTGGTTGACATTTCACTACACCCGTTGGCCTTATCAAGCTGCAGCGTCATCAGCCTGCTCCTTGATTATAATGCTCGCTACAGCTGAAGAGGAAGAAGGAGGATGAAGTCACTTCGGGATCACTCAACAGCTTCACTGTTTGACCTGTCATCATTAGGCTCAGCTGCCAGTCATCGCCCACACACACTGCCACTCACGCTTCAATGACCAGCAGAGATCCAAAAAATATGTGGCAACAAAACCCTTGCGTCGCTAAGCGAAGTGCGCTAAAAAAAAATCCCCTTTTGAATGTTTGTTTTAAAAGTGTCTGTCACCACCTCAGGGGGCCGAGACATAAACAGGTGACACGTAACAACTGCGTTCTCACTCAGAGATTTTAAAGGTAACGCCGAGAGGGCTTAAGAGGGGGATTTTTAAAAAACCTTTCTTTTACGGCGCAGACTGCCAGTTAAGTTGTGAGAGATTTCCAATTGTCCCTGTTGTTTATCACACAGTCATCCCACTTGTTAAAAAGGGTGAGTGGGGTTACTCGCTGCTCTGTGGGTGGAGTTGCATAAGGGAAGGAGGGCGTGTTTGAAAGGAGACCTAAGAGTAGGGTATAGGGGGGGGGGGGGGGGGGGGGGAGCCAGACAAAAGGCTAGCGAGAGAAAGAAACAAGGGGAGGGCTCAAACAACAGGGAGCAAGCTCCTTTCATAAGTCCCCCTTGATGTCGGCTGGTAACAGCTGTTTTGGCGTGTCGATGACTGATGGCTGTTTCCTGTTGTGGATATTTTTTGAAGGGGGGACAGCTTTCCCCGTTAAAAGAGGCTTCTCAGCATGTCCAGGTCCTGCCGGCCCTCTGGTCATTTCCATGCCCCCTTTTTCCACGGGCGGTATCAAAGCTGGAACAGCGACTGAACAAAAACCCCAGGACGGAGCTGAGGAGGAGCAGACCCCACATGCCCCTGTGATCCTCTGATTTATAGAGCTGCTGAGGCCTGTAATGGACGCCATAGCTCTGTGGCGGGGGCCTCATTCACCCCCCCCCCCCCCCGCCCCAGTTGAAAAGCTGTTTGCCTGACTCCAGAGTAAATATATAACGCTGACAGTAGGCAGCTGAATTCTTCAAAACCTGGCTCAAAACAAATCCTCATCTGCTCGTATGTGTTTAGAAGTGCTGAGGTGTTCTGAGGCGCTCTCTGGGATTAGCGTTTCTGTAGATGCTCTGTGTGATTGTTTAATGAGGGGCTGACATTGATGTGAGCTCATAAGGACTCTAGTTTCTCTTTTCTTTTTCAAGTTCTTGTACGTGCACATGGCTGTCCGACGGCTGGTGTCAGCCAGACTTTGACGAGGCTGTGGCTGCGCGCTGTACTGTACAAAGAAGAAGGAGACAGAAATGATAAAAGCGCCAAGAGAGGCAGAGGAGGGGAAACGAGTGTAAATAACTCCTATTTAATTATCTGTGACTGACTTATGGGGTGTGTGGAATGGGAATAGAGGCCTGAGGCTCTGCTCTGCTCTACCCCTGGTGTTTTCTCCAGCGGTAATAAAACCAAAAGGAGGGAGGGAGAAAATAAAAAAAGTGGATTAAGACAGTTTCATGGGGTGTAGCAGACATGGCATTTAGACCCAACACACTTAAAAAAAAAAGAGCCTCGCAGGCAACATTCCAGTCAGGACCAAAATGTTGAAACAAGGATTTCCGTGAGCTGAAAGGTCCACAAACAATATCCACGCAATGTACTGTAATGTATTCACACTTCCTCGTTTTTTTCTTTTCTGCGGTTGCCTCTCCGTCTGTGTTTGACACACGAGCTAATCCGACTCACACACAATGCAGCCAAGCGCACACACACACACACACACACACACACACACACACACACACACACACACACACACACACACACAGACAAACAGACAGGGCACACTGTGCGTGATACCATCTCAAAGGTGTGTTATTCAAATCCCTACAGTATCATCTATCTGTGTGTGTGTGTGTGTGTGTGTGTGTGTGTGTGTGCGTGTGTGTGTGTCAGGGCTGACAACCTTATCTCTCCAGTTTAGGAGGGAGAGATTGTCTCTCTTGTCAGCGCCTCACGTCTCGCAGGCTCGCGCTCTTATCCACACTGCCTACCTGTCGTCTATCTGTCTGCATTATAATCACACCGGGATAATAGGCTTCCCTCTGTGTTCGCTGATTGGCACTTTTATTTCCGAAATTCTACCGCCGTGCAGGGTGCCACCGTGTCGCCATACTCGCTGTACACCTGAAGTGCGTTCACAGACAAACCATGCAACCTCCAGTCCTCTGTCCACACTGGAAAAAAACAAAAGCCGCTATTGTCCTCCACAGGGAGAAGTTATGGAGAGGAGGAGGAGGAGGGAGAGACTGGGCCGGCTCCTCCAGACAGTGTCTGCCTCAAATCAGATCGTCCTACATTGTTGTGTGAAATTTAGATGACATCAAAAGATTTTTTTTTTCTTTCCGTTGATCTGACAACAGAGGACAATGAGGAGGAGGGGGGAAGGTCATTTTGATAGAAGCACAATCAAGGTACAAGCTGGACCCCGTGACAGGTCTGGTGAAAAGGAACAACAACAGGCCTCGCAGAGAAAATCTTCCCCGGCACATTCCTCACGCTTGTTAAAGTCAATGCTGTTTCCTCCTCCTCTCATGGTCAGAGTCACCGCCTCTGCATCTTCATCATCCAACCTTCTCTGAGGCGGACGCCGCTGGGAAGTCCTGTTTTTATTTCAACCAGCTCCATTTTGCCCCCAAACATTTATTATTTTTAAAAAGTTGCTCAATCCAGTTTTTTTTATCTCAGCCGCCTGTCAGATACTGATTCATTCTGGCGTTCAACAGACGCTATCGGAGGCTTCATTAGTTCCTGCCAAACACAACCACGATGGTGGTGAAGACGATGATGATGATGATGATGAAGGGCAGTACATGTCATCACAACCGGCAGCGAGGCCGAGTCATGTCAGCTGCCTCCAGCCTCCTGACGTGACAATAGACAGGCACAGCTCAATTAAAAGCCTATCAATGTTCAAGCCTGACACATCAAACAGACAGTTATTGAAGCGGGCCCGCCCTGCCATTAATCTCTCTGCATGTGCCTGCCAACCCCCAGGTCAACCACGGGAGCAGAAAAACCTGCAGCAGCGAGAGTGTTCAGAGACAAAGTCAAAAGATATGTAAGAGCATTTTGAAGGAGAGAAAAATGGAAACAACACATGCAGGAGGGTTTTATGATAGAACTCGGTGAAGCAGAAGTCGGGATTTACTTTCTCCTTTAGTAAAAAAAAAACAGATTTTGAAAGCAGGCATTAGTAATGGAAAACGCATTCCAGACACAGACCTCGTGTGGCCAAAATATTTGTCTCAACAGGGTCCTTGTGGTGACAAAGCAACGCGCTTGTTCCTGGCAGTAATTCACCGCCGGCTTTCAGATGAATACATGAAAGTGAAGCACAGCCATATATCACCCCTCCTCCCCTCGCCCCCCCTCCCTCCTCTGTTTGCTCTGTGTACGCCTCACAAAGTCACACACGGCCGTTTGTAATGCGACCGTGCATTCTCATTTTAAAAAACTCTGTGTTGAGGGCTACGGGCCAAACTGACACTTATGAAATATTTCCCTTGCTGACCTTAGCTACTGCCTCAGCTGGGGAGATTAATCCTCTGTCTAACACACACACACACACACACACACACACACACACACACACACACACACACACTCTACAGAACAGTGGCTACAACTCTGTTTCCGTGGGAATAATTACAGCCTGTGTTGATTTACTCGACTGTACTTGACGGCGTGCTAGTGACATGGAGAGTTGGACGGTATGCACTGAAGGTTATGAACTTCAATCAAACAGCTAATATTGCACACGCCCAAACCAGCGAATCGCAGACAAAGAAGAAAATGTAGTGCTCTCGAAGTGTTCCAGTATGATTTAATAACCTCTGTCTCCACACACAGACTTGACGTGACTCATTGGAGGAACACAATGACAGGGCGGGCCTCTCAAAACAAGGTCTCTAAATCCACTTTATACCTTCTTGTCAAATTAAATTATACTAAATTCCTCCTGGTGAAGAAGTCTCACTGCCATGGCGCGGGGTTGAGCTCTACCCGTTAAAGATTTGAAATGAAATAATAAAAAATAGTTGATTTGATCTCTGAAGGTTCACAGTGATTCCATTAAAAAAAAGACGTCAATATTCTCAATCGATACTCAACCTCAGAGCAACCGGAGAGACAATAAATTGACCCCTCAGTGTCAGTGATCGGACCCTAGGCTCAATGAGGTTACATCGCATCGATCATGTAATCTGAATAGCACAAGTTCAGAGCAAGCAGCGACTGCCATTGTTGAAATGCTCGGCAGAGATGAACACGGTTACAGCGTGGTCAAAAACAGTTCTGCTCAGATCAGCTCGTCTTTATGTTGGTATGCTCTTTTTTTATAATCATCTGTTTAGATTTTATTAAAGATGGAGTCAGTAGAAATCTTCATCACAGTTTTTAACATTGAAACGTGGCCCCTCCTCCTCCTCGACTCATCTCCCCCAGAAGCTCCGCCCCCTGCAGGACGTAATGTGTATGTTTACTGCTTGTTCCTACACTGCAAGCTAACGCACTCTAGCACAAGCTAACCACCGGTGTTTGTCACCTTCCTGTCCAACAGGAAGTAGACCAACTCCACGTCCACAGGTAAAAGACAACACAAGGTTCACCCTCGTTTTAGAATGAGCTTTGTCCTCTTGGTATTTCTCCTCACTGTCATTATATTTTCTCTTCTTTGCTGTTTGGTTAAAAGTGAGTTTGAGAAAGCATTAAAATTAAGATGACCGGGGGCACTGGTGGCACAGTGGTTGGTGAATGCGCCCCATGTGTGGAGGCTGTGGTCCTCCGGGCGGGCGGCCCATGTTCAGTTTCCCACTCTTTCTCTCCCTGATTTCCGACTCTGTCCACTGTCTTATCTCTCCAATAAAGGCACACAAAAGCCAAAAGATAATCTTAAAAAAATAAAAATAAGATAAGATGATGACCATCATTTGGCTTTAAATCTCAGCTTTAGAAACCAGTGAGTGACATCACTGAAATAATGTTCATGTTTTATACAGTCAGAGGTTCAGAAGGGCACCTCAATAAATACTAAACTAAACTTCAATAAGAAGAGAAGACAGCTTCTTAAGTATGCAGAGATGAATAAACCATCCTGCAGAGAGAGTAGAAAGATGGTGATACATTTAAAAACATCTGGAAAGTAAAAAGTGATATTATATCCGTTATTAATGACGTTTGAATGATCTTGGCCTTTCTCTGCTGCCAGATAAATTCACTGTGAAAAGATGATTCTGTAAAACGACACATTATATCTTCATTATATCTTCACATTAGCCCTGAGGAGGCCACCTCTTCACCTCCTCGTCTTTGTGTTAGTGTCCACAGTCTCAGTCCATGCGGCTCGGCCCTGACTTAATGTGCAGCAGCAGACAACGCGGCCTAAAAAGGTTATTAAGTTGCCGGGAGTGAGAGAGAGAGAGAGAGAGAGAGAGAGAGAGAGAGAGAGAGAGAGAGAGAGAGAGAGAGAGAGAAAGAAAGTGAGAGAAATTTAGAGAGAGAGTGAGAGAGAGAGAAAGTGAGAGAAATTGAGAGAGAGAGAGTGAGAGAAAGTGAGAGAGAGAGCAAGCGAGCGAGCTACTCTTGCAGTTTCTTCCAGAAGGTTGCACTACCGGTGTGTCGTAAATTACTCCCGACAGCGTACAAGAACAGGGTGGGTGGGTGGGTGTCGGGTGAGGAGGGGGAGGGAGGTGGGAGAGGAAGGGGTGAAAGAGTAAGTGCAGTTTTCTTTTTTGTCCTTGGTGATGAATGAGCTTCTGAACAAGGCAGAAAATACATCATATCACCTTTAATGGTTACACATTTCTGCAGCCATAACTCAGTGTTTAAAAACAGGGAGGGGAGGGTGAAATACGACGTCGTATATTCCTCCCAACGACACTTTTACGAGCCCTCCCTGCAGTATAAAGGCATTGATTGCTATTTCAAAGCTCGCTGTTCGACTCAGTGCTGAGTACCTCCAGCTGCCGCAGACGAGCCGAGACAGAGGAAGTCCGTAAACACACGCAGCGGTTCTGTTCTGAGAGGTTGTACTTTCTGTTGGTTTGGAAAAACTCCAACTTGAGTTTTTTTCACATAATGAAGGTTTGAGAGAGATTTGAGAGGAAAGTGGACAGTGATTGTTCTGGTTCGTCTCGCCATGGGTGGTCACAAAGTGAGAAAACAGCTGTGACGGAGAGAACTGATCTCTCAGCCACACTGTTCAGATTTGAACATTTAATCTGCAGTTGGATTCTTTTGTGTCTCGTCAGTTAGTAAGTTATGAATCAGTTATGGGAGATTTAAAGTCCTCTTACTGTTGTGG